>NW_022631064.1:6820310-8020310 GCF_010015895.1 Lontra canadensis | reverse complement strand
ACTTCAAGAATTTTTAAAAATCCAAAATATTGGAGATTTATTTTAGGAACTATTGGACTTTCTCTAAGTGCATCCCACATAAAAGCAATAACACTGAGAGGCACCTGGTGGCTAAGCGGGTTAAACCTCTGCCTTTGGCTCAGGTTCATGATCTCAGGTCCTGGGATTGAGCCCCACATAAGGCTCTCTACTCAGCAGAGAGTCTGCTCCCCCCTGCCACCTGCCTCTCTGCCTACTTGTGATCTCTGTCAAATAAATAAATAAAATCTTAAAAAAAAAAAAAAAGCAACGACACTGAATAGTGTGTGCTTACACAAATATTCTGGAGGTAGTGTGTGCTTATACAAATATTCTGATACACAGGTGTGTATAACTAAAGTTTCAATAAAAATACCAAGAAATCTGTGAGCACAGAGAAGAAAAAGGAAAACCTGATAGTTTAAGCATAATTTTTCAATTAATTAATGAAAATTATTCTATGTCATAATTAATGTCAACTTTACCTTGAAAAAATGGACATAAATTCTGCAATCTATATCCCCATTATATTTCAATGAAATCTATGATAACACTTGCAGCACATATACATTTAACATTTTCTTTTCAGACAAAAACAAATTTGACAAGTCATTTTCTTGTTTTCTTTCATAGAGTCCTCCCAACTATAAATGTTAGGTGTTTTAAGAAATCGCCTCTGAACCCCCTCAAAATTTTTACTAGTAAAGCACATATAATTAAAGAAGAAATAATTACCAACTTTATTAATCCATGTAGAAAACAGGTAACCTCACATTAAAAAGGCATTGCTAAAAGCTCAGTTGGATGAAGCAAATTATACTTTTACCTTGCCTAAATCCTCATCATAAATCTTGCCTTGGAATTATCAAGAGCCCTTAGACAGAAGATAGATCAAACTTTCCACCTTATGCCTCTGGAATATTGTGATTAATATGGGCAGAAGATTGTGTCTAGACCAGGAAGAAAGATGCAGATAGAGAGAATACTGTATTTGAATTAAGGAGGATTTTAAAAAGATGTTCTGGATCTTTCTTTGAAACAAATTAGTAAAAGGTGATCACAATGTATTAAAGATCACATTCCAATCAATCATCATAAGCATGTTTCTCCTTTGGGGAGGATGAGTTAACAAGATAGAGTTCTTACCAGGAATTCCCTCTCTTGTTGCAGACGCTAGATTCTGGAGAGAAACCATCAAGAGTCCTTCCAACCCTAGCATCCTTTTCCAGTATTTCTGTCATATTAGATTATTTGCATAACTATCTTGTTGGTATTAGGAGAGCAAAGCATTTATTCAACATTTTTATTCAATAATCATTATTATGAACATTATTCAACCTTTGTCTCAATGGTTCAGTTTTCCTCTACTGTTACTTTAGCATCTTCATTGGTCTTTAAGAACACTGGTCATACACACACACACACACACACACACACATGGAAATCAGATTGAACATTTTAGTAATGGGTGAGAGAAATGAAGTATCAGGAAAACTGTGCAGGGCTCATCAAGAGAAGAAAAGAGTGTGTAAAGAATGTTTATTTCTCTATAGCACAAAACACCAAAGGCTATAAGAGCCCTTGTATATACAGAATAGGGCAATGATGCTTCACTCCCAAACAGGTTTCTGGATGGTGTAAAAAGGCAGAGAGGGGCACAGAGAGGGGAATGAAGAGTGTGCTCCCTGCAAAAAATGAAGGGTAGAGGGGGAGAGGGATCTTCTCTCAGCTCTAGAGGTAGGAGCTGGAGACACACTCAGGGGGCAGGTAGAAAGGTCCCTACAGGTGCTGGATGTGCATGGGGGAGCAGGCAGATGCAGAAAGCTGATAGTGTTCACATGCCCCAGCCTCTTGGCTCCCTGCTCTTTGGACTTCAGCTTGGATTGGGTTTCTGAATGGGCACAGTCCAGGTGGACTAACTGGCCAGACAGATGTGAAATTTAGATTTCCAAGAAGATTGGCAATGTTGGGGCAACAGGGTGGCTCGTCAGTTAAGCATCTGCCTTCAGTCGAGCTCCTGATCTCAGTGTCCTGGGACTGAGCCCTAGGATAGAGCCAAAAGTTTTTAGCCTTTATAAACAAAAATTTATAAATATTTTGGGGAAGGGTCCCCTACTAAGCAGGAATTCTGCTTCCACCTCTCCCTCTGCCCCTCCCCCACCTGTGTTCTTTCCCTCAAATAAATAAACTCTAAAAAAAAGGGGGGGGCAATGTTTACATTTCTACCAAATTTATATTTTCTTATGTGTGGGCATGTGTAAGAGATTCTTATTTTAATATATGAACATTACCCAGAAATGAAAAACTCTGAGCTTTTGATACTACGTTCTATCTGAAACATAAAAGGAAATAAAATGCTAGGACCACTATCTTCCTTTTATTTCAAATCATTTCCCACTTCTCACTATATGTGGATCTCTAGCATATTAGAATGTTGAATAAGGAGAAAATGAAAGTCTTGAGTCTTGGTCCTCTTGGGCCCTCATTGCTACTTGTATACATATTTCCATAAAACTTAGTAATTTAAGAAGTTTGTGAACCCAGACTGTAAGAGGCTGGGAAGTTGCCAAGCTGTGCTAACAAGTAGGAAACTAAACAAACAGAAGATCAACAATTCTTCTTAGATCCTTAGAAGAAGTGAGTAAATAGAGTAAAGTACTACCTAAAAAACAAGAGATACAGATAAATACAGAGAATCACAAATTACCAGAGAAGAAACATCCACCTAAACAATTCCAGGTAAGGAAATCAGAAATATTATGAGCAGGGGCACCAGGGTGTCTCAGTCAGTTAAGCATCTGACTGTTGATCTTGGCTCAGGTCAAGATATTACAGTTGTGAGACTGCGCCCTGCTTTGGCTCTAAGCTGGGTGTGGAGCCTACTTAAGATTCCTCTCTGCCCCTCCCCATCTCTAAAGAAAAAACAACAACAACAATAACAACAACAAAAAAAACACAACTATTACTGACAAATTGCTGGAGTTTCAGAGTGCATTACTATAAGTTAAAAACAAAAACAAAAAACAAACAAACAAACAAACAAAAAACCTGAGGGAGACCCAGTAATTGGAGTTCTACTTGGACCCTGCTTCCACCATGGGAGAGCAAAAGGGACTATTTTGAAATATACCATGACATTTTATACTTCTTTAAGAGATCATCCTTCAGGAGAAACTAATTACCTTGATCTTAACCAGCTGGAGTACTATCAGAGCTTAACTGATCCAGGGTAACAGAAATAGCCAACTCTAGATGGCTAACCTTCCTGGTCAAGGAGAGAAAATAACCATTTCCTTCCCACTCTTTGCCCAGCCCACTCCTTGTCCTACATGTCCTGAAGAGCACATGTGAAACTCACAGTATAGAGGCACAGACTCACTGAAAAACTGAGACCTAATCATAGGATTAGAGAATGCTTCCCTTCCCCCAACACTACACCACCACATTACTAAGGCCTATTTACAGCCATTCTTCCACTGCTACATCATGTTAGAGGTATGAAGAAAAAAATATAAGGCAAACCAAAAGGCCAACAAATAAACAAACAAACAAACAAACAAACAACAAAAACAAAACGCAAAATGCGGCAACAGGGCAAGCATTAGAACCAAACATAGTAGAGATGTTAGAATTATCAGGACTGGAATTTAAAACAATTATGATGGATTGGCTAAAATCTCTAATGGATAGAGTAGACAGGATGCAGGCAGAGAGATGGAAATCCTAAGAAAGAATCAAAAAGAAATGTTGCAGATCAAGAACACTGGGATGCTAGAGAAGAAATGAAGTGCCTTTGCTAGGCTTATTAGTAGAGTGGTCACAGCTAAGGAAAGTATTCCTGGCCTTCAGCACTTCTCAATAGAAACCTCTAAAATTGCAAAGTAGAGAAAAAGTATAATAATAATTAAAAAAAAAAACACAAAAACAAACAGAATATCCAAGAACACTGGGATAGCTACAACAGGCAAAAATATACGCAAAATGGGAATACTGGGAAAAGAAAGAGAAAAAGGAAAAGAAAGAAATATTTAAAACAATAATGACTGAGAATTTCCCCCAAAAGACACCAAACAACAGATCCAGGAAAGTTAGAGAAACCAAGCAGAATAAATACCAAAAACAATATACTTAGGCATATCATTTTCAAACTATTGAAAAACAATGGTAAAGAAAAAAAAAATAACTGAAAGAAGACAGAGGTGGGTGGAAAAACTTATTTATAGAGAAACAAAGAATTGAATCTCACATCGAAGAAAAAAAAATACAAACAGGAAGAGAGTAGAGAGAAATAAAGTGTGGGAAAGAAGAAAAAGAACCCTTCAGTGTAAATTTCTGTCTCCTGTAAAACTATCCTTTTGATAGTTTTGATCAGGAAAGGATGCTGTACTTTGTCAAATGCTTTTTCAGCATCTATTGAGAGTATCATATGGCTCTTGTTCTTTCTTTTATTAATGTATGATATCAGATTGATTGATTTGCAGATGTTGAACCAAACTCGCAGCCCTGGAATAAATCCCACTTGATCGTGGTGAATAATCCTTTTAATGTGCTGTTGGATCCTATTGGCTAGTATTTTGGTGAGAATTTTTGCCTCTGTGTTCATCAAGGATATTGGTCTGTAATTCTCTTTTTTGATGGACTCCTTGTCTGGTTTTGGGATCATGGTAATGCTGGCCTCATAAAATGAGTTTGGAAGTTTTCCTTCCATTTCTATTTTTTGGAACAGTTTCAGGAGAATAGGAATTAATTCTTTAAATGTTTGGTAGAATTCCCCTGGGAAGCTGTCTTGCCCTGGGCTCTTATTTTTTGGGAGATTTTTGATGACTGCTTCAATCTCCATACTGGTTATGGGTCTGTTCAGGTTTTCTATTTCTTCCTGATTCAGTTGTGGTAGTTTATATGTCTCTAGGAATGCATACATTTCTTCCAGATTGTCTAATTTGTTGGCATAGAGTTGCTCATAGTATGTTCTTATAATTGTCTGTATTTCTTTGGTGTTGGTTGTAATCTCTCTCTTTCACTCTTGATTTTATTGATTTGGGTCCTTTCTCTTTTCTTTTTGATAAGTCTGGCCAGGGGCTTATCAATCTTATTAATTCTTTCAAAGAACCAGCTCCTAGTTTCCTTGATTTGTTCTATTGGTTGTTTTTTGTTTCTATTTCATTTATTTCTGCTCTGATATTTACTATTTCTCTTCTCCTGCTGGGTTTAGGCTTTCTTTGTTGTTCTTTCTCCAGCTCCTTTAAGTGTAGGGTTAGGTTGTGTATTTGATACCTTTCTTGTTTCTTGAGAAAGGCTTGTACTGCTATATATTTTCCTCTCAGAACTGCCTTTTCTGTGTCCCACAGATTTTGAACTGTTGTTTTTTCATTATCATTTGTTTCCATGATTTTTTTCAAATCTTCTTTAATTTCCTGGTTAACCCATTCTTTCTTTAGAAGGATGCTGTTTAGTCTCCATGTATTTGGATTCTTTCCAAATTTCCTCTTGTGATTGATTTCTAGCTTCAGAGCACTGGGGTCTGAAAATATGCAGGGAATGATCCCAATCTTTTGATACAGATTGAGATCTGATTTTTGACCCAGGATGTGATTTATTCTGGAGAATGTTCCATGTGCACTCAAGAAGAATGTGTATTCTGTTGCTTTGGGATGGAATGCTCTGTATATATCTGTGATGTCCATCTGGTCCAGTGTGTCATTTAAAGCCTTTATTTCTTTGTTGATCTTTTGCTTGGATGATCTGTCCATTTCAGTGAGGGCAGTGTTAAAGTTCCCTATTATTATTGTATTATTGTTGATGTGTTTCTTTGATTTTGTTATTAATTGGTTTATGTAGTTGGCTGAATCCATGTTAGTGGCATAGATATTTTAAATTGTTAGAACTTCTTGTTGGACAGACCCTTTGAGTATGATATAGTGTCCTTCCTCAGCTTTTATTATAGTCTTCAGCTTAAAATCTAATTATCTGATATAAGGATTGCCACCTCAGCTTTCTTTTGATGCCCATTAGCATGGTAAATTGTTTTCCACCTCCCTCACTTTAAATCTAGAGGTGTCCTTGGGTCTAAAATGAGTTTCTTGTAGACAAAATATTGATGGGTTTTGTTTTTTTATCCATTCTGATACCCTGTGTCTTTTGATTGGGGCATTTGGCCCATTTACATTCAGGGTAACTATTGAGAGATATAAATTTAGTGCTATTGTATTGCCTGTAAGGTGACTGTTACTGTATATCGTCCCTGTTCCTTTCTGATCTACAACTTTTAGGCTCTCTCTTTGCTTAGAGAACCCCTTTCACTATTTCCCGTAGAGCTGGTTTGGTGTTTACAAATTCTTTTAGTTTTTTGTTTGTTTGTTTGTTTGTTTTTGTTTTCTTTGTTGTTGTTGTTTTTGTCCTGGAAGCTTTTTATATCTCCTTCTATTTTCAATGATAGCCTAGGTATATATAGTATTCTTGGCTGCATGTTTTTCTCATTTAGTCTCTGAATATATCATGCCGGTTCTTTCTGGCCTGCCAGGTCTCTGTGAATAAGTCTGTTGCCAATCTAATCTTTTTACCATTGTATGTTACAGACTTCTTGTCCCAGACTGCTTTCAGGATTTTCTCTTTGTCACTAAGACTTATAAATTTTACTATTAGATGATGGGTTGTGGACCTATTCTTATTGATTTTGAGGGGTGCTCTGTGCCTCCTGGATTTTGATGTTTGTTCCCTTTGCCACATTAGGGAAATTCTCTACAATAATTCTCTACAATACACCTTCTTCTCCCCTCTCTCTTTCTTCTTCTTCTGGAATCCCAATTATTCTAATGTTGTTTCATCTTATGGTATCACTTATCTATCGAATTCTCCCCTCATGTACCAGTGGTTGTTTGTCTCTCTTTTGCTCAGCTTATTTATTCTCTGTCATTTGGTTTTCCATTTCACTAATTCTATCTTCTGCCTCATTTATCCTAGCAGTAAGAGCCTCCATTTTTTATTGTACCTCATTAATAGCTTTTTTTATTTTAACTTGGTTAGATTTTAGTTCTTTTATTTCTCCAGAAAGGGTTTTTATTTCTCCAGACATGGTTTCTCTAATATCTTCCATGCCTTTTTTTGAACCCAATTAGCACCTTGAGAATCATCATTCTGAACTCTAGATCTGACATATTGCCAATGTCCATATTGATTAGTTCCCTGGCCTTCAGTACTGCCTCTAGTTTTTTTTTTGTTTGTTTTGTTTTTCTTGTTTTTTTTTTTTTTTTCTGGTGAGTTTTTCCACCTTATCATTTTATCCAGATAAGAATATATGAAGGAACAAATAAAATACTAAAAGGGTGGCAATGACCCCAGTAAAATGTGCTTTAACCAAATCAGAAGAGACCCCAAATCATGGGGGGAAGATAGGGGGTAAAAAGAAGTTCAGAAAAAAAAATTAATAGAAAAAGAAAAAAATAAAGAAAAAATATAAAAAAGAAAAAAAATATATATATATTAGACTGATGACTAGAACAGCGTCACCCACTTAATTTTGGGAGTATTTTGGCTTCTTAGAAGAGACTACCTCCCAAAATTTTAAAGAATGAAAAACACATTTAAGGGTAAACATGATGAAAGATGGAATATGACTCTAAAGATGAAAATTTAAAAAAAATTTTCTAAAAAAGAGTTGATAATATAGTTGGTTAGGAGAATAAAGAAAAAGAAATTGGAGAGAATTTGCTCTGGCTGAAGACTAGAATAAAGCCCTGTGCTAGATTTAGGATATATTTTGATCTCTTAGAAGAAGTTGTATCCCAAATTTTTTTTAGAAGAAAAAACTCTTTGTGTATACAAAAAAAAAAAAAAAAAAAAAAAAGATATAATGAAGGATAAAATTTGACTATAATGAAGGTTCAAAAAAGGTTTTTTTGAAAGGTATTGTTAAGATTAACCAGTTAAAAGAGGAAAGGGTAAAAGTTAAAAAAATAGCAGAAGAAAAAAATAATATTAAAAAAATTAATTAACTTTGCAAGACTAAAGAATCATGGGGAGAAAGCCATGAATTCCATGCTTTGCTTTCTCCTCCTCTGGAATTCCGCTGTTCTCCTTGGTAAGTGAACTTGGTTGTGGCTGGATTTCTTGCTGATCTTCTTGGGGAGGAGCCTGTTGTAGTGATTCTCAAGTGTCTTTGCCCAAGGCGGAATTACATGGCCCTTTCCAGGGGCCAGGCTAAGTAATCTGCTCAGGTTCACTTTTGGGAGCTTTTGTTCCCTGAACACTTTCCATAGAGTTCCGGAGGACAGGAATGAAAATGGCAGCCTCCCAATCTCCAGCCCAGAGGAGCCAAGAGCTCAGGGCCCCACTCCTCAGTGCACCCTCAGAGAAAAGTGCTCAATCACTCCCATCTTTCTGGCCTCTGGCTGTGCTCCGAACTCACCCAGCCTGTGACCAAGCATCTCTGTCATCTTTTTCTCTGGAACACAGTCCCACCTGGAGTCTCCAAACCCTGCAGATCCCTGCGCTCTTCCAGGGATGTCTCCCTGGATCTTGTGGGGTCCCCACTCACAGAACAGTGGCCTTTGCCACAGATAACAATTGAAGGTAACCCCGAGTTGAGAGCTCAGTCCTTGGCTCTGTCTCTGTAGTCAGCTTCCCTGATTCTGTCACTCCACGGGACCTGAGACCATGCTGTCCCCGCATGGGCTTCGCCCCAGTTTAGGCTTTGAAGTGATGTCCCTCAGTGGAGCAGATTTTTGAAAGTTCTGATTTTGTGCTCCATTGCTCCACTGCTTGCCCGGAACTGGCCTCAACACCGGCAGTCTATCTTCTCATCACTTTGGATTCACTTCTCCACAGGTCCTACCTTTTAAAAAGTGGTCAATTTTCTGTTTCTAGAATTTATGCTCTTCTTCTCTTCAATCTCTTTTGGATTTGTAGGTGCTTGGAATGGTTTGATAAGCTAGCTATCTAGCTGATCTCCTGCAACCTGATGTCATCTCAGCCTGCTACTTCTCTGCCATCTTTACTCCCCCCCACCAATCTACCATTTTTTGGTGACCATTTAGAGGCCTACCTTCTTTTTTCTTACATTTAGCAAGTTAACATTTAATGTGTTATGTAACAATATTGTCCATTGTTATCCTTTTCTAGTTTGCCTTTACATTTTTTTTTATGAATTTTCATTCAGAAGTTGTTTTGTTTTTTGTTTTTTGTTTTTTGTTTTTCTTTTTTACATTTACCCTTTTCTCCCACACTTCTGCCTCTGGTAACAATCAATCTGTTCTCTAGATCTATGAACTTGTTTTTTATTAGTTAACTTGTTTATTTTGATTGAAGATTGATCACATTGTATTTGTTTTTCTCTGACTTATTTCACTTAACCTAATGCCCTCAATGTCTACCTTTTTTTTTTTTTTTGGTGCCATGACAAGATTTCATTCTTTTTTATGGCTGAATGGTATTCTATTGTATGTGTATGCCACACTTTCTTTATCCATTCATCAATCCATGGACAGTTCAGTTGTTTTCACATTTTGGTTATTGTAAATAATGTTGCAATTAACACTATTTAAAGAATGAAAGTGGTGCATAATATCTTTATGAGTTAAATATGTGGATAAATTCTCAAAAGTGGAATTACTGGATCAGATAGGTACCCAGAAGTGAAATTGCTACATTATAATGGTAGTTCTATTGCTAATTTTGTGAGGAACATCCATAGTGGCTACAGAAATTTACATTCCCATCAAGAGCTCACAAGTGTTCCCTTTTCTCTACATCCTCATCTATCTATCTATCTATCTATCTATCTATCTATCTATATGTGTGTGTGTGTGTATACATCTATAATATATAATTTATATAAAATAATTATATATTATATTATATATATTATATTATATATTATTATATTATTGCTCATTTTTTGATAATAGCCATTCTAACATGGGCAAAGTTATAGATCATTTGGTTTTGATTTATATTTCCCTGATGAGTAATGATGTTGAGCATCTGTTCATGTACCAGTTGAACATCTGCAGGTCTTCTTGCAAATATTTTTTCCCATTCAGTAGGTTGTCTGTTCATCTTGTTGATGGTTTCCTTTGCTGTCCAGAAGCTTTTTAGTTTGAGGTAGACTCATTTGATTATTTTTTGTTTTTGTTGCTTTTGTATTTGGTGTCAGCATGAAAAAAAATCATCACCTAGACTTATGTCAAATATCTTACCACTTATGTTTTCACCTAGGAGTTTTATGGCTTCAGGTTTGACATTCAAGTCTTTAACTCATTTTGAATTGATTTTTAAGTGTGGTGTAAGATAGTGATTGAGTTTCATTCTTTTGCATGTGGCTACCCAGTTTCCCCAATGTCATTTATTGAAGAGACTGCTGTGTTGTTGTTGTTTTTGTTTTTTTCCTATTATGTATTCTTGGCTCTTTTGTCATATATTAATTAAATATATACACATGGTTTATTTCTGATCTCTCTCCTATTCTATTGATCTATGTGTCTGTTATTTATGCCAATACCACACTGCTTTCATGACTATGGCTTTGTAATATAGTTTGAAAACAGGGAGCATGATGCCTCCAGTGTTGTTCTTTCTCAAGATTGCTTTGGATATTTGGCATCTTTGGGGTTCCAAACGAATTTTAAGATTATTTGTTCAACTTCTATGGGTGGTTAATGTTATTGTAATTTTGATAAAGAGCACATTGAATTTGTAGATTGCTTTGGGTTGTATGGATATTTTAACACTTGAAAGCAATGAAGATGTTTGTCAGTAGGTAAATGGATATATATACTGTGATACACCTAGAATTTGTGATATTGTTCAGTGTGTGCTAATAAGAAATGAGCTACCAAATCATGAAAAGAAGTGAAGTAAACTCGAATGCATATTACTAAGAAGCGAATCTGAAAAAACAAAATCGTGTATGATTCCAACTAAGTGACATCTGGAAAACTCAAAACTATGGAGACAGTAAAATGATCAGTGTTTTCCAGGGCTTAGAGGAGAGGGAGAAAACACAAAATATTTTTTGAACAGTGAAAATACTCTGCACTCTATTATAATGATGGAGACATGCCATTATACATTTGTCTAAGCCTTTTGAATGGGATGTACAATACCAAGAATGAACCCAAAAGTAAACTGTGTATTTGGGGTGATTATGATGTGTCATTGTAGGTTCAGCAATTTCAACAAATGTATCACACTGGTAGGGGATGTTAACAATGAGGAGGCTATCCATGTGCGGGGGCAGGAGGTGAATGGCAAATATACCTACTGTTCAGTATTTTAGTAAACCTAAAACAGCTCTAAAAAAGAATAGTGTTAAACCTTAATAACTTACATGAAGGAATATGAAGATAACAGACACAAGCCAAAATAACTATGCTTATTATTTTCAGTAATATAAAAGAGCATACCACGAGTTTAAGATTTAAAAAAAATGGGTAAAGGAAATTATAAAATGGGTAGAAGAAATTATATGTCTTACAACGTACTGGAATTACAAAACTAATTTTAAAAAATCTTTTTGTCACAGAATCAAAAAAGCTCTACAAATCTGAAACAGGATTAACACAAATAAAGTGTACCCAGAAATGTCATATGACAATTGCTGAAAATAAAACACTATATGAAAGGAGAGGGAGTGCAGTATCTGGAGAAAAATTTAAAGGAACATCAATAAAGTAACAGCTGATATCTCAAAAGAAAGAATGGAAACCAGAGCCCTATAGAATTATATTCCTTATGCTTCAAGAAAATAACTTTCAAGATAAAATGAAGCCTAAATAAAGACACTTTCAGCCAAACAAAATAGAAAAATTCACCAGCAGCAGACCTGTTCTAAATATAATGGAAAAGAACACTCTTCACTCAGAAGGAAATATAACCTGAAAGGGAGTTGAAGGGAAAGAACAAATATGAGAAACAGAAAATTTTTATATAGCAGTAAATTTAATAAAATATTGACCAATAAAAAAGTAATGAAATATTTGTGGAGTTTACAACATGGAGATAAATAAAATGCATAGCAACAATCACATGTAATTTAAAAAGAGAATGCATAATGTTAAAGTGTTTCTAAGGTTTTTCATTATCCAGGAATTTTTTTTTAATTATTTTATATTCGGGGTGCCTGGCTCAGTGGGTTAGACTTCTGCCTTCGGCTCAGGTCATGATCCCAGGGTCCTGGGATCAAGCCCCACATCAGGCTCTCTGCTCATCAGGGAGCCTGATTCCCTCTCTCTCTCTCTGCCTACTTGTGATCTCTCTCTGTCAAATAAATAAATAAAATCTTTAAAAAATAAATAATAAATAAATAAATAAATAAATAAATAAATAAAATTATTTTATATTCAAATTAATAAATATTGCATGATGTAATTCCTAGGGGATCCATTAAATGCAAAGTGATAGCTTACATGAGTAAAATCAGATAAAGAGAAACACTTAATAGTCGAAATACTTAGAAAGAAGATAATTTAAAAAAGGTAAAGATCTTGTGTAGAAAATAAATAGTAAAATTATATACTCAATCTTAAATTATATTGGTAATAATATTAAAATTGAAACAACTAAACAAATCAGAACATGCTATTTCCAAGAGATTTTCCTTCTAAAGAAAAAGTTTCATTTAATCCAAAGATGAATGAGGAAACATAAACAAAAATATATTTAAAAACACTGGTTATATATAATTTTAAGGCCAAGCCAAAACTGAGAAAAGTATAAAAGAATTACAGAGACTTTGGCAGTGTTGTTATTGTGTACATGTGTGCACACAAACACATACACATAAATACTATATGAAAAAATAAGAATCTCGTGCTCTACCGACTGAGCTAGCCGGGTGCCTGCTATATGAAAAAATAGAGTAAACTCATTGACATCCACATGGGAGACAGGGAAACACTGAATACCAAAGAAGAAAAGCCACAAATCAAAAAGTGAGTCTATGCAAGGAAAAGTAGGCTTAAGCATCAGATAATACCATTATTTTAAAAGTAACCATTATAACATAAGTAGAAACATTTTAAATACCAAAATACCTTTAGCAAGCAGTAAAAACATTTAGGCTCTATAGTAAAAGCATGCATGCTAAATATACAGTATTTTTAACATACAACTGAATAAGAGAGCTAATGGCAAACATAAATTCCATCAATAAATGTAAATTGGCTTAACTCGTTATTCAGAAGAAGAAAATATTTCAGAATGGCTCACAAAGAAAAACACAACTCTACATTCTATGTAAAAATACACTAAAAGCAAGGTATTATGAATGGATTAAAAATCAAAGAATGAGCAAAATATACCAGACAATTAAACAAAACTTAAGCAAGTATAAATTTTAAATCTGACAAGGTGAGCTAACTTTAAAAAGAGTAGAATATTTTATAATTACCACAATTCTCAACAAAGATAAAAATTATTGGTAGTTGTACTAAAAAATCAGCAGCCATCCTCAAAAAGCAGAGGCTAGAGGAAATACAAGTAGAAAGATATAGAAACTCCCCAGAAACTCCTGCAGCATTGAGAGACCTTTCCCTAAACTGCTTGGAGTATGGCCACCTGCCAAATCCCAGTTCTTAGCTCTCTCTAAAAATCGTCTTGGCCAGAGGGAGCTGGGTCTTTCAAGAACAAGCCCCCTTTCTGGTGTCAGTCTACATCCAGAGATCAATCAATATGAAAGTATAAGTGCTTGCCCCCATCAGTGTAACATGGAACAATTCTGAAGGGCCATTTCAGCTTCACTGTCTAGGTTTGCTGGCTGATTTTATAAATCTGATAAAAGAGAAATGCTATCATGACATCCCAACTACTTCCTCTGGCCCAATCTGGCTTTTTCCATTTCTGTCTATAAGTACTGATGTTAAGGCCACTTCTTAGTAAGCCTCTAGCACACTATTTTGTCTCAGATCAAATGGAGCCAATATTGAGTAAAGATGAAAATCATCTAAATAGCAATCAATAGGAGGCTCACATTGATCTATCCAATTATGCATACTGATACTATAAAGTACAGCTACTTTTTATGTGCCTGTGGAACATTATTCTATTTAAAATTCAAAAGAAATAAAATAAATGTATAAATGTTGTAATCAAAAATTAAAACTAATGAGAACTGAATTGCAGATAAGGCAGCAGCCAAGGAAGAACTTGAACAAAATAGTATCTGTTGATATTACAGACAAAACCTTAACATGACTACTATATAAAATACTCTGAAAAATGGAAACAAATGAACAAGTTGGCCAAAAAAATCATAAGTAAAGGTGAATGGGGGAAAATAGGAAAATATCCCCTATGAACATGAAATTACATTAACATAACAATAACCACAACACGTAAAACTTCATAGTGATAGCATTTCTCTTTTATCAGATTTATAAAATCAGAATGCCTGACAACATACTCTGTTGGCTAAGTTGTAGAAAATAGAAATTTTTATATATTGTGGAAGATTTCAAAATGTTATAACTTCTACTGAGTGGAGTTTGACTCACTTCTTCAAATATAAAACAGCATCATGCACAGGAGTATTGTTATACTGTTATTTATTATAGCAAAGTTTTGAAACAATCCACAACTTTAAGACCACAACAGGTAACTAGTTGAATAAACTATGATATGGGCATACAGGGGAGGGTGAATTAGTAGATAATTATTATTAAAAGAAATAAAATGTTCATTTTGGGTTCATTTCCAGACATATTGTTAGTTAAAATTGAAGGTTAAAGATATATACTTTTAGTTTATTAAAATTGTGTAAAATACAAGCAGCAATAAGTGAAATATGTATTCACACAATAAAGAATAAAGGGACAAAATATTGAAAATGATTTGTTATGGGGAGGGCAGGAAGAATGAGTAGAAGAGATATAATTGAAAGTAATATTTCTCTGAATATGCCATATTTTAAAAGTTCATTACTGAACCATATCAGTGTTTTGCATAGTAAAAAAATAAGATTCAATTTTCAAGAAAAACTCAAGCCTAAACTTAAAATAAGAGAAAAAATGAACAGAACTATGTATCAATTAGTTAACAAAGCTCCAAAGAGACAGTAAGTATTTTGTAATAAATTTGAATACAGTAGTCTGACCACACAGGTTTTGTGATACATATTTCAAGGACAAAAGTTTTTGACAAGAACTTGAGCTACAATAGTAGTATTAGAACTTTAAAATTTTTTGAGAATATAATAGGATAACACAAATAAATATATTAATATTGCTAGTAAAAGAAAGGTTCCAAATTAGAGAAATGATAAATATAAAATCAATAAAGATACGAAAAATATTACAATATTGTATTTAAATTGAAAATATTAAAAAAATAAATTGAAAATATTAATTAAAGTGTAGCTTTTAAAAATACACATCCATGATTTCTGGCTTAAGTGCTAACACATAAAGAACTTGGAAGTTTTATATTCCTTCTTACAATAAGAAACAGCTGAACAAACTGGAAATTGATGCCCTATTGTGGACACATCAAAGAATGGAGTTTGCAAGGGAACTGCCATTTGGAAAGCCAGAGAGACAGACAAATCCATGGAGTCACAGCTGGGAGTTAGCTTCTAACCTGGAGAAGAAATGGCTGGAGCCATAAACTGATAGGGAGAGTTTATAAAAAGTAATTTTGATGAAGTGGCAGAGGATGAATATAGACTATGAAGGTAAGTGTGAGAAACTCTTGGGGCTAGAGTCTTGGAAGAACACAAACTTCTGTGAGTTTCACCTCCAGAAAACCAACCAGTCTTCTGAAGGGTTGCCAAGAAAACTCCCCTCATGAAACTGTCAGAGGAGGGAAAAGTAACCATTATAAAATAGGTTTAGAGCTTTCTCCATAACACAGGGAAAAGACTTATCAAAGCCTTATTGGATCTGGGGAAAGGTCATTTCCCCAACTTTGTGCCCTATTGGCCATTCTGTCTCACCCTAGGTGGAGAGGGAAGCTGAGAAATGTTTACAAAAGCCACAACTTGGACACATTTCCACTAAAATGCTGAGATTTAATCATAATATTATAGGATCCTTCTCCTTCCCCATGCCTAGCCACCACACCAACAGAAACCCAGTATGGTAACGGAGATTACAGTGAAGACCTCTTCTAAAGAGTAGTTCTTAGGAAATCCCAAAGAGAACACGGAGACCAATGCAAGGATACTGGAGAAATTTGAACCTTCTGGTGCCTACAGTCATAGCAAATGCTACAAACACCCCTAAATTCTAGAGAGACATAAATGCTCACAGTAAAGCTGAATTAACTCAATTTCTATTTTCTGATACATCATGTCTGACATTCGACAAAAAATTTTAAGACTTAAAAGGCATACTAAAAGGCAAAAACAAACAAACAAACAAACAAACAAACAAAAACAAAGTCTGATGGCACAGCATAAGACACAAACAGATCAGATGTTGGAATTATCAGACAGGGAATTTAAAATAATTATGATTAATATGATGAAGATTTTAATACAAAAACACTTTGGAAATGTTTGGAAGTTTCTTTCAATGCTAAACATACTGTTATCATGTGATCCATTAGTTGCATTTGATAATAATATTAAGAGTATCATTTAATATTAAGAGTATTTCAGTGTTTAGAGAGGAAGAATGAATTAATTCATGAAAAGCACTTAGAAATGTGCCTAATTCTTATATACAATTATATAATTGTTACTTAGTGGTAATCCCAAAGTCAAAATGGTTTGAAAGATTATCTTCATGTAGTATTTTTTTCATTACTACCTATTCTCTAGCTCAGTTGTTTTAAAATCATTTTTCCATTAAGCATTACTGTGCATATCTATAGCATATGTTGTAGAATATTTAAAAGACATACAGATGTAATTTTTTATCTTAGTAATTTTCACCTTAGTTTTGAATCTAGCATTCAAGAAATATGTGATTCTACAGAATATAGTATTTTTAAGAACATTTCACTATTTTCATTTCATCACACAATATTGCACAGGTATTATTATTTATACATTAGGCTTGTTTCAGCAAGTCAGAATTTAGAAAATGTGATTTACTTTTCCCTACAATATAACATTACTGTGTACATAGAATTGCATGTTCAATGAAACACTTGCAGTCTCATTTTTATAAAAATATGTTTTCAGTGTTCTTTTTTCAAGTCATCTAGAGCAAAGCTACTGTAAACAGAATTACTAGTGTTTATGTAAATCATATACAAATGAACATCACCAATTGAATATTGAATCTCTAAGATGTAAACAGTGATTATTTGCATTTTAATAAAACTTTCAGATAAACAGCAAAGATTTTCACTAAAATGAAAAAAATTATATATGTGCAATATAATATATATAGTTATATCATATATCAATAACACTTTTGTTCTACACATTTTTATTAGTTGCAATTTGTGTTGTCATTAATGCAACTGTTGTTCACAAATTGACCCCACCACAGGGAGGGGATGGAAGAACAGAAGAAAGAGTCTGCTCCAGGCTGCTAGGTGGCAGGTGTATCAAGCAAGGGAATTTAGCAGGCTGCTATGGCAGCTACAAGACAAGTCGATTGCTACACCCTCCCACCAGAATCTGAAAGTTTATGCAGAGGCCTTAACTGGGCTGAGTCACATATACCATCCAGATGATATCAACATACAACCATCTCAAGTCTGTGTGCTTGGGCAGCTTCTAGCAAGCAGAAGGCAAGTGGAGTGCAGATTCCAAGGACAGGGGAGACAGTGAGTAGCCTCTGATTGCCAGGGCCCAGCTCCCAAGTAAACTGGAGGTCATGTCATCTCAGTAAACTCCTCCAACAAAAATCTTTTGGAATACAATTTTTCATTACTTTTCACTATTCACTATGGTGATCACTATGAACAGAATCTGTGTGTCAGATGTTTGACTTCTTATACTTGCAAATTTCCAAGTATTGCCTTGAAATTCCCAATATCGCAAACAGAAAGAAGAAAAAATCCTTTCATGCATTTCTGCTAATTTCCAAGAAATACTTAATCTAGGTCAGTGATTATCCACCCTGGAAGCCCAACAAAATTACTTTGCAGCAATTTAAATAGCCACTCCAGATTAATGGAACATAGTCATTTAGGGTGGGTCCTATGTAAAGGCCCTTAGTTAAATTTCTATAAGTAATGCTGGTCTGTAAGGATGGTTAAGAGTCACTCCAGTGTTTTGACTTGATTCTGTTGTCTTTATGTGGTACCATATTGATTTCAACATGAAACTTGGGCAATTTTTCAGATTCTGCAATGTGTATTTAGTACATATTAATGAAACTATTATATCTTATCAAACATCATCTATTAAAGATTTATTATATATTTGAAGATGAGATAACTTTTCAAAGAAAATTTGGAACTGACAGTGTTACATTGTCTATTTTCTGTGTTCCTTTAGCGCTTTGCATATGGTTCTTAAAGAATGTACCACCTTCCATTGTAATGATTTGTATAATTTCCATATATTGGGAGATTATACAAGCAGAGATCTTTGTACATCAAGTTTCACTATGTTTCCAAATAAGTTTAGTTCCAGGCATAAAACTATGCTTCATATATGCTGGATGAATAAATATGTGAATGAATTTACACAATTCTGGATGGATTTATTTTTTCCCCAAATGATTTCCTTGATAGCCAAAATATGAACACAACTGAGAATCTTGCACAGTAGTTGAGTATCTATTTGTGACAAAAACCCCAATTTAAATTAACATGCAAGAATTGAAAATCTATCTGTTCTTCATTCCAAACAAAAGACTTGAGCTTCTATCAAGGATAGATTAAACCAAGGACATGAAGATATGTACACTGTTTTCCTCCTCCTTCTCTCTCCTTCTCCCTTTCTTTCTCTCTTTCCCTTTGTCTTTGTTTTTCTCTCTTTCTCTCTCTCTCCTCACTAATTATCACCTCATCTTTCTGTATGTGGTTTTTATTTTGCTAGATAGACTATCTTCAAGAAGATTACCCATTGCAAAGAGAGAGGCAAACCATAAAATAGACTTTTAACTATAGAGTACAAAATGAAGGTTGCTGGGGGAGAGGCGGGCAGGGGATTGCTTAAATTGGTGATGGGTATTTAGGAGTACACTTGTGATGAGCACTGGGTTTTGTATGTAAGACATAAATCACTAAATTCTACACCAGAAACTAATATTACACTGTATGTTAACTATCTGGAGTTTAAATAAAAACTTGAAACCACACTCACACACACAACAGGGGATTACCTATCACTACCTTTCTAAAAGCAGTTCTGGATTACAGGTTTTCTTCAAAGCAAAAGGAGAGCCTTCCTTGCCACCTCTAGGAAAACACAGTAAGTAATTAATCAGGTTGGTCCAGTTTAGCAAATGAACTCGACCTGTCATCAAGAGTTAGTCTGAGAGTAATGATTGGCTCAAATTTTCAGCTTTATTCAAAGAGGTAAATCTTTTTTTCTTTATTCAAAGAGGCAAAAAAAGAAGGACAGGGAAAGCACAGGCATAGTTATGAGGAAGTGGAAAGGTTGGTAGTAATTTCAAGTTTTCTCTATTGCATCTGATAAAACTTACATTCAAAGGCTACAAGACCACTGATAAACTAAAGAGAAAAGATAAAAGAAAGAAAACCATAATATTTTCATGTTGTAAAAGTAAAACATATCTGCTAATAATATAAAATTCTAGTTTTACAAGGAGGTGATTTAAATTTATATGGCTATCAACATTCTATTTAATGTGATACTCTAACAAATGTTTGGACAGAACAAGTAATTGTTTTCAATATTCTACCAATGCTTCTTAATTGCATGGCTTGGATAAAAACTAAATATTATTTTGCCTAGCTTCAATATCTAGGAGATTAAAAAAAAATCAGTCAATCATAATACTTCTATACCTCCAAATCAATCTTTAAGGAGATGTGACACACACAAAC
This sequence comes from Lontra canadensis, assembly GCF_010015895.1. Taxonomy (NCBI): domain Eukaryota; kingdom Metazoa; phylum Chordata; class Mammalia; order Carnivora; family Mustelidae; genus Lontra; species Lontra canadensis. The sequence continues at coordinate 8,000,387 of NW_022631064.1, read as the reverse complement.
TGTTACCACTGTTAAGCAAATGAACAAATAAAACACCTTTGTAATACATACAGAAGGGAATAAACTAGGATTTGTTAAACCTTTTCTTGTTTTTATAAAAATTTTCAGAAAAACTGAAAAGGAATAGTATATGAATCTTCATGACATCATTATCAAGTTTCAGCTAAACAACATTATGTCTTTTTTATTTCATTGTACCCCATCTTATTTCTGAAGTATTTAAAAGATATTGTAAAAAATTTAAATCACATGTATTTTATATACTATGAATATACACTATATATAGTGTATGTGTGTATAATATATATACATATATTATATATAGACTAATACATAAGGAGTTTTTAAAAAATATTATCAAAATGATTAACACAAACAAGAAAATTATAGGTAATCCTTTATTGTCAGTTAATAAACAATCTCCATTAATTTATTGCTGATAATTTTATAAATATATTTAATGTTTTTTTAGAATTTAGATCCAAATAAAATCTGTACATTGTATTTGGCTTCTTATCTCTTTAGTCTGTTTCATTTTCCCCTGTGGTATTACTTTATTTAAGAAAACATATCACATGTTACAAAGAATTTTCCATTTATGGGGGGTTCAGCTGATTGTATCTTTACAACATTGTTCGTTTGTTTCTCCTCATGTTTTTTCCTAAACTTATGTGGTTAATAGTGTGATTCATATTCAATGCTTGGGAAGAATGTCATAGGTAGTGTTGTTTAACTCATATTGTATCATATAAAAAAATGCACATGTTTGTTTGCCTATTGTTTAATCATTTTAACATTGATGAGAGATTTGAGCAATTAGTCTGATCCCCCTATCATAACACTCCACATCAACATGCTACAATGGTTAACAGCTGTTGATGAGTTATCAGTGTTTATTAGCTGTGATTGCTCCAGAAAGTTGATCTTTCCCTCAACATCTGGTTATCTTCAAATACTCTCCATACATGAAAGGCAGGATAAGTACTTTATTTTATTCATAAATGATGTTATATGTTATTAGATCATACATTATATACATATAATATGTATGATTCTATATATGACAGGTACAAGAGCAGGGCAGTTGGCTATGGAGTTCAGAAAAAGTCATGGAGAGAGTATTTATTAGTTTGTCATGTTTTTTTGTGAGAACTGGAGCCATGGGAATAAGTGATATTGACCAAACACAGAAAAATGAGAACAAAATAAATAGAAGGCCAACAAAAATATCCCTAGGAATACTATATTTTTAGTGCAGAATGCAGCAGAAATTGAGGAGGCGAGGAAACAGAAACCATTTGGCTTGAGAGACAATGAGAAAAGTAGTGAATATTCACTACTTGAAAAGTAAAAGAAGAAAATATTTGCATCAGGACAAGATTAATGGTTAGCAGATTCAAATTTTAGTCAAAATTTATTAGTTCAAAATTTAGTCCAGGTAGGACTAAATTTAACATGAAATAAACATTAATATTTGAAAAATAATATCAGTAAAATAGAAAAGGTCTACAGTTAGATTTATATTAGTCAGATTAGAAGTGTACAGTTAGGATTAAAAATGTTGGATGTGAAGCTGGAGGTATTGAATATTGATTATTAATTTTTAGAGTTTTAAAATAAAAGTAATAGGAAGTGCCTAGTGGTGTAGTTGGTTAAGTCTCCAACTCTTGATTTTGTTCAGGTCATGATTTCAGAATGGTGAGATTGAGGCCCACATCAGACTCTCTGCTGGGAGCAGAGTCTGCTTGAGTTCTCTTTTCCACTCCCTCTCCTTCTCTCTTTCAAATAAATAGATAAGTCTTTTAAAAATAAAATAAAATAAAATAAAAGTAATAAACTGGATAATAATTTCTAAGGGGAGCACAAAATATGAGGCTTAATCTATTTTTTAATATAAGGGAATTTTTTTTTAAGTAGAGATACAATATATTGTCAAAACTTGTCTAGGTAGACAACAAAAATGCCTATAAAACATGATTTTTTTCCTTTTTTTGCTTGGCAACCATGACTTTTGTCAAAACTGAGTAATAGCTCATGGAAAAAGCATCTGTGTCTATACATATATATCAATATTTATCTATCTATAAATAGACATATGTTCAGGAAAAGACAATGTGTGTGTCTTTTCCTGATACGTGGCTGGGGCACTTGGGTGGCTCAATCGTTAGGTGTCTGCCTTCAGTTCAGGTCATGGTTCCAGGGTCCTGGGATCGAACCTGGCATCAGGCTGCCTGCTCAGTGGGGTGCCGTCTTCTCCCTTTCCCAAGCTCCCTGCTTGTGTTCCTTCTCCCTCTCTGTCAAATAAATAAATAAAATCTTAAAAAAAAAAAAAGAAAGAAAAAATATGTAGCTAACTATTATCTTTTTCTATACAATTACACAAAAAATTCATTGACAAACTTCCACTGAAAAATGCTTCACAGAGAGATGTGTCTCTATATATTTGCTTGGTTTTACTTAACTATTTTGCTAAAACCAGACTTAAAATACCAGGAGAAAATCATTTCAACAAAAGCCATTACAAACTATTCCAAATCATATGAACTTATCTAATTATTACATGCTGAAGGAAGCACAAAATGCTGTAAATATATTATTACAGACTCTTTACCAATCACTTATGCCTTAATAATATAATTTTATTAAAAAAAAAAATTCCGCAGCGTGCCTGGGTGGCTCAGTGGGTTGGGCCCCTGCTTTTGGCTCAGGTCATGATCTCAGGGTCCTGGGATGGAGTCCCACATCGGGCTCTTAGCTCAGTGGGGAGCCTGCTTACCCCTCTCTCTCTGCCTGCCTCTCTGACTACTTGTGATCTCTCTCTCTGTCAAATAAATAAATAAAATCTTTTTAAAAAAATTCCTTAATGGAGAGGTAATGTTATTGTCTGAATTTTATGAAATAACTTCATGATAATAAATTTATCATAGGCAGGATAGCCTTTATTATTTCACATTTATTTTGTTCAAATTATTGACTCTATCCCATGTCCTTACTCTTTGTGCCTATATTGAAAGACTGTTTTCAAATATTTCCATATAAAAGCTGCTTTTCACATTTTAATTTTTAGCATCACAAGATGACCAAAGTCTCATTTATTTTCTGCCTTCTAGGGTGCTTTAAACATATCTTCTAAAGCCACTATTTCTCTCAAGTTGCCCTGCTAAATACCCCTCATATGACAATATATAGGAAATATATAAAAGCTGCAGGAAAATAAAAATTATCCTTTTTCATTCAGTTGCCAAGAAAGCTCAGATTTTAATGTAAAAACACTATTTCTTACATTAAAATAAATCAATACATAGGGAAATAAAAATTTCACATGAATTTACAAAAAAAATTTTAAAGCTCAAAAAAATTAAGGGGTTGGCTTTATTGCTTCTGGATATTCCTTCCAGACTCCTATAGATCTTTGCTTACTTTCTTCTGATCTGATGATTTCTTCAGGAAAAAAGGAGGAAAAGAAAATAGATGTGGATAAAGATAGATGCATTATGGTTATATTTGTAGATTTTTTGGTCCTTTAAATTACTCCTCAAATTTACTTATTCAGGATTCTGTAACTAAATTTACTTTTTGATGAAGTCCCATCCCCTTGCTTAAAACAGTTTATTCATGCTTCCCAAACAGATTTGTAATTTGTCTATGCGATTTCTTGCTTATTTTGAAAAATTGGTGATAGTTGCAGATGGGATTAAGAAAGAAGGAAGAGAAGATAAGGGAAAGAGATGAAGAAAAAGGAGAAAGAGGAAAATGAGGAGAAAGAGGAGACAAGCTATGTCTTGTTTTATCCTTGCTTTGCAAGTCTATTCCATGTTACATGAGATGCTAAAAAAATGTAATAATCTTAAACTTAGATCTCCCCGAAATCTGTTTTATTCTCTTTTTTTTCTGTAATTGCATGCATCCTTCTGGGGGAAATTGCTGAACAGTTTTCAACTTACTACACTCTCCCTATCAAAGTTTTTATGTATGCATTTTTCAACCAACTGTCTATCTATATAGGAAATATTCATTGATGATTACCTATATGTAAGCTCAAATACCTCCCTAAGGTAGGAAACTCAACATAGGTGCAAATTTTATCTAAAATTTCTTCACTCCATTTTTAAGAATGTTGTATGACTATCCTAACTGATTTTTAAAATATAGCTAATGATATACTTTATAATATTCCCGTTAGGAAATGTACCAAACAGCTTGGCATATTTTACATTACCATCTGGACAATTTGGAAATGTGAAAGAAGTATAGTTCTCAAACAATTTATAATAACTAGATAGCACTCTTATTATTAAGTAAGACTAAATATAGTCACTAATCCATGACACAACTTTAACATAAAGACTAATACATTGGTAGCAAATATACTCATGAATTAGCTGTTTCTCTCAATATTTACTAAAACACACACACACATGCACAAAACTTCATTTAACACATACTTTTTTCACTGCTTGCCTGAAACTGAGTTAGGTGATAAAACCAACAGAGTAAAAAATAAAATAATCTCCCTTCCTTAGAGAAGTTCATAGAGTGGTAGTGTGTACTAGGATAAATGAATTTTGGAGACTCTCATCCCATAGGTGTAGGCTACTTGTATTACTTATTTTTTGTTCTTAGTGTCTCAGAATTAATCATATAAATGTCATGTATGGGACGATGTTGGTGAAACTACTGTGTGATCATTCATGCCTTAGAATCTCCTGGGTTAAATAAAAAAAAATATATATGAGACAGTGACAAGGAAATTACAAAGGTCAGATAGGAGAGATATGAGAAAGGTCAAAAAATTTTCCAATAACAGATTGTAGGCAAACTGACTCATGAAGGACTGATTCCCTCTTTGCAGATCACCAGTCGGTGTCTAAAGCAAAAGAGAATATCCCATCTTTGGTTATCAGAAGCTAATCATTGAAGACATGGCACCAATTTGCCAACTTAACAGAGTCTGGCAGTGGCAGTCATGATACTCCAGTGACAAGTGACTGAGGAGGTATTCCAATTTATCTGCAGTTTTTTTCAATGTCTTTTCTGGAGGATCATGATATTAGAGACTTCTGACTGGAGTGGTTTCCTACCTTAAAGGAATGGGGGTAGATTTTGAGAAGTTTAACCACATGATCAGTTACAACACTACACACCCATAAGAATATTTGGCTTTAAGAGAGAGAGTGCCAAGAATATTTGAGTTGAACAACTTTAAGGAATTAATAAAGGAAGAAAACATCAGAGGAAATAAAATAGTTAAGCTCTTTATGGTGTCAGAGGTGATACAAATATTAAGAAATAATATTATCTAAAATGAATAGCTCAATCTTACAGGAAATTTTGAGATCAGGTGAGCTAAGAGAAAGAATAGGATAATAAGAATAAGAGAAAGAATAATCAATGATGCCATGGTATATCTGCCCTGTGTCCTGTTTTCTCCAATACCCTTTTGTTCCCAGATTACATACAACTACATCCATGAATTCATTCCAATGAGTTTACCTGGAAAAGTTCCATTACCTGTTTCTAACTTTTTATATTTTGTACTTCCTTATTTATAGCACTTACCACATTTGATAATATATTGTTATATTCTGACCCAACATAAAGATATATGTGAAAGAGGTTTGGAAAAAAAACAAACAACAACAAAAAACCCTGCTTTATAATTTCTGATTATGAATTTTCTAGTTATGTTTTATCATGTACCTTGATTTTGCTTACATTTGCAATGGGCTTTTAGGTCTATGTACTTTATTTTCTTGAGAGAAAGTGCATTATGTAGCCCTCACAACCCAGACTTTCTCATGTATTTCAGAACAGTCTGAAAGCTTCCAAAGAATCTTATCAAGAAATGCTTAGGGCACCTGGGTGGCTCAGTCGTTAAGGGTCTCTCTTCGGCTCCACTCATGATCCCAGGGTCCTAGGATTGAGCCCCACATTGGGCTCCCTGCTCTGCGAGAAGCCTGCTTCTCCCTTCCCTACTCCTCCTGCTTGTGTTCCCTCTCTTGTTTTGTCTTTCTATGTCAAATAAATGTAAATAAAATCTTTTAAAAAAGAAATGTTGTTCAAGTAGCCAGCTAATAAGCTAATGCATTCTAATGTAATCTTGGGAATGTCCATTATTAACAATATATCAATAGAAAAATTAATACGTTAGTGCGGCACCTAACATCTTAAATGCAGTGATTTTAAAAGACTTAGAGAAGTCTAGGGTTTGTTCTGTGGAAGTGCTTTGTAATCACTGTGAATGACAGAATTGGGTGAGATTTGGTGAAGAAAAAGTAATAAATGGACTACTCCTCACCCAGCTTCAACCAGTGAAGCTGTTTTTAATTTGATTTAACTTAGCCATGTTCAATTCAATAAAAAAAAATCTGCTGTTAAAAGTAGCTTGAAATCCATTGGAATAGTGATTGTAATGAAGGTAGTATCTGCCTAGTTCTGCCACTTAGAAGCTTAATGACCTTGAAATATTTATGTTTTTCTTGCCCTGTGAGGATCAAATGGTTTATCCTGCCTTCCTTCAGTCACATCTCATGGACAATTTCCCATTCTTTTCTAGAAAAATCTTGGTCTTGAGGTTCACCAGTTGAAGATTGAAAATTCCTATTTGCATTTCTGCATCACTGTACATGCAGTATAATCCATCAGCTGAAGAAAATTCTAAATTTTGATTATTTCCTATGGAACATCATTTTACCAATTATAAACATGTTGCAGTTTGCTTTCTGAAACCCAAGACTTATATTCTCTATGATTTCTGAGTTCAAAATTTTCCCATGAAGACACAATCAAACCAGGTTTTCAATATCACCCTTTCCAAAGTTTATTTTATTACTTATTTGACTACTTGCAGTAACAACTTGGTGACTGCGTTTACAAGGATATGTTTTAGAAAAGGCTTTATAAGATCTCTTTCATGGGGGGCAGGAATACAAAACAATCAGTGTCTTAAGTGGATCAAATGCTTAGTTTTACATAGAAAATAATAAATCAAGATAGACTCATGATTTTGACATCTAGTCTGAAAGAAATTTCTATTTTATGTAAATTAGCTTTCACTTGTAAACCTAATGGCATGTACATTCTTTATGACAGTGTAATTGAATGTTTTATATCTAAGCCTAAAACCATTCCTTTCAATCTGAAATGAAGTACTTAAATAACAAGGTTATATCTAACTAAGGGGAAAAATTAGCTTAACTATATATATATATATTTTGTGTTAAAGTCAGAATGAATGAAATATTCACTGCTTCATATTCAAAATATTTTGTTATTAAATCCTATACTTAGCCCTTAGTAGTTTTTCTGAAGACTTGATGAGGAGGAAATGGTCATGATGTTAAATGATGCTATTATGACAAGATGCTAAAGAAATCTAATAAATGAGAATTCATTTCTATCATACTGTGACAAGAAATGGAAATATAACGAAATAATAAGTAGAAATATTATAATCCAAAGGGCCAGATATTTTTAAATATCTGCAAATATAGCAATGTTACATGTTATATAATTTTAATAATACTGCAAAAATACATTTATTTCTAATAGAAACAAGTCATATATCAGGTATAGCATTCTCAAATTCATGGTCCTCACTCATACATCATTTTGTCATTGTCTTACAGCTATCCAAGCCCTTTTTCTTAATAATCCTGAGACAAATTACCTACATTGTTAAAGTGGATGCCATAGTTTCTTTCAGCAGACCTCACTGATTTCAAAGTTACATGGTCATTAATTGCCAGTAGTATCTTCTAATCCAGGTAAAATTGATCATAGTTCAAGCAATTTTTTTGTATTATTTAAGAAGCCACTAATTCCAGTCTAGAGGCTGTGACATTATTAATTTTGTTCCATCGCTCTCAGGCTAATTAATAATCAATTTTCTTCTTTTTTCTTCTAATTTATGCCATAACAAGGACAAAACTGTCAGCTTTGTGTGCCAGATAAGTATACTGCAAATTAGAATATTTCATGTTAACAGAAATTGTTTGTTTATGGTTTTGGTTTTCAAAATTCAAAAATAAGAATCATGTAGCTTAAAATCAGTTTTAAAATCAATTATGTAGGATGTACCAAATGCCCTTTCATTTGAAGTACATATTCATAACAACTCTATTGATTGCATCTGTTAGAATTGTCCATAAACCAAAAATACATCATTGGCTTACCTTTGCATTTAATCCAGCAGGTCTAGAAAGTATAAGGGCAATTTTCTGCAAGAGAGAGAAAACAAAGGCTATTTTTTTCCCCTATTCACTGATTTGATAGCATTGAGAATGGATTTAAGTCTAAACATGCTTAACTATATCATGTTTTCTTTAAGGCTTTAAAGAAAAGATTGGGATTCCAGAAGAAGAGGAAACAGAGAGGGGAGCAGAAGATATATTGGAGAGAATTATTGGAGAGAATTTCCCCAATATGGCAAAGGGAACAACCATCAAAATCCAGGAGGTTCAGAGAACCCCCCTCAAAATCAATAAGAATAGGTCCACACCCCACCACCTAAAAGTAAAATTTACAAGTCTTAGTGACAAAGAGAAAATCCTGAAAGCAGCCCGGGAAAAGAAGTCTGTAACATACAATGGTAAAAACATTAGACAGGCAGCAGACTTATCCACAGAGACCTGGCAGGCCAGAAAGAGCTGGCATGATATATTCAGAGCACTAAACGAGAAAAACATGCAGTCAAGAATACTATATCCAGCTAGGCTATCACTGAAAATAGAAGGAGACATAAAAAGCTTCCAGGACAAACAAAAACTGAAAGAATTTGCAAACACCAAACCAGCTCTACAGGAAATATTGAAAGGGGTCCTCTAAGCAAAGAGAGATCCTAAGTAGTAGATCAGAAAGGAACAGAGACAATATACAATAACAGTCACCTTACAGGCAATACAATGGCACTAAATTCATATCTCTCAATAGTTACCCTGAATGTTAATGGGCTAAATGCCCCAATCAAAAGACACAGGGTATCAGAATGGATAAAAAAACAAAACCCATCTATATGTTGCCTACAAGAAACTCATTTTAAACCTGAAGACACCTCCAGATTTAAAGTGAGGGGGTGGAAAAGAATTTACCATGCTAATGGACATCAGAAGAAAGCAGGAGTGGCAATCCTTATATCAGATCAATTAGATTTTAAGCCAAAGACTATAATAAGAGATGAGGAAGGACACTATATCATACTCAAAGGATCTGTCCAACAAGAAGATCTAACAATTTTAAATATGTATGCCCCTAACGTGGGAGCAGCCAACTATATAAACCAATTAATAACAAAATCAAAGAAACACATCAACAATAATACAATAATAGTAGGGGACTTTAACACTCCCCTCACTGAAATGGACAGATCATCCGAGCAAAAGATCAACAAGGAAATAAAGGCCTTAAATGACACAGATAGACAATGGACCAGATAGACATCACAGATATATTCAGAACATTTCATCCCAAAGGAACAGAATACACATTCTTCTCTAGTGCCCATGGAACATTCTCCAGAATAGATCACATCCTCGGTCCTAAATCAGGTCTCAACCTGTATCAAAAGATCGGGATCATTCCCTGCATATTTTCAGAATACAATGCTCTGAAGCTAGAACTCAACACAAGAGGAAATTTGGAAAGAACCCAAATACATGGAGACTAAACAGCATCCTTCTAAAGAATGAATGGGTCAACCAGGAAATTAAAGAAGAATTGAAAAAATTCATGGAAACAAATGATAATGCAAACACAACAGTTCACAATCTGTGGGACACAACAAAGGCAGTCCTGAGAGGAAAATATATAGCGGTACAAGTCTTTCTCAAGAAACAAGAAAGGTCTCAGGTACACAGCCTAACGGTACATCTAAAGGAGCTGGAGAAAGAACAAGAAAGAAACCCTAAACCCAGCAGGAGAATAGAAATCATAAAGATCAGAGCAGAAATCAATGAAATAGAAACCAAAAAAACAATAGAACAAATCAACGAAACTAGGAGCTGGTTCTTTGAAAGAATTAATAAGATTGATAAGTCCCTGGCCAGACTTATCAAGAAGAAAAGAGAAAGGACCCAAATAAATAAAACCATGAATGAAAGAAGAGAGATCACAACGAACACCAAGGAAATACAGACAATTATAAGAACATACCATGAGCAACTCTACGCCAACAAATTTGACAATCTGGAAGAAATGGATGCATTCCTAGAGACATATAAACTACCACAACTGAACCAGGAAGAAATAGAAAGCCTGAACAGACCCATAACCAGTAAGGAGATTGAAACAGTCATCAAAAACCTCCAAACAAACAAAAGCCCAGGGCCAGATGGCTTCCCGGGGGAATTCTACCAAACATTTAAAGAATAACTAATTCCTATTCTCCTGAAACTGTTCCAAAAAATAGAAATGGAAGGAAAACTTCCAAACTCATTTTTTGAGGCCAGCATCACCTTGATCCCCAAACCAGACAAGGATCCCATCAAAAAAGAGAACTACAGACCAATATCCTTGATGAACACAGATGCAAAAATTATCACCAAAATACTAGCCAATAGGATTCAACAGTACATTAAGGATTATTCACCACGACAAAGTGGGATTTATTCCAGGGCTGCAAGTTTGGTTCAACATCTGCAAATCAATCAATGTGATACAACACATTAATAAAAGAAAGAACAAGAACCATATGATACTCTCAATAGATGCTGAAAAAGCATTTGACAAAGTACAGCATCCCTTCCTGATCAAAACTCTTCAAAGTGTAGGGATAGAGGGCACATACCTCAATATTATCAAAGCCATCTATGAAAAACCCACCGCAAATATCATTCTCAATGGAGAAAAACTGAAAGCTTTTCCGCTAAGGTCAGGAACATGGCAGGGATGTCCATAATCACCACTGCTATTCAACATAGTACTAGAAGTCCTAGCCTCAGCAATCAGACAACAAAAGGAAATGAAAGGCATCCAAATCGGCAAAGAAGAAGTCAAACTATCACTCTTTGCAGATGATATGATACTATATGTGGAAAACCCAAAAGACTCCACTCCAAAACTGCTTGAACTTGTACAGGAATTCAGTAAAGTGTCAGGATATAAAATCAATGCACAGAAATCAGTTGCATTTCTCTACACCAACAACAAGACAGAAGAAAGAGAAATTAAGGAGTCCATCCCATTTAAAACTGCACCCAAAACTGTAAGATACCTAGGAATAAACTTAACCAAAGAGGCTAAGTATCTATACACAGAAAACTATAAAGTACTCATGAAAGAAATTGAGGAAGACACAAAGAAATGGAAAAATGTTCCATGCTCCTGGATTGGAAGAATAAATATTGTGAAAATGTCTATGCTACCTAAAGCAATCTACACATTTAATGCAATTCCTATCAAAGTACCATCCATTTTTTTCAAAGAAATGGAACAAATAATCCTAAAATTTATATGGAACCAGAGAAGACCTCGAATAGCCAAAGGAATATTCAAAAAGAAAGCCAAAGTTGGTGGCATCACAATCCCAGACTTCAAGCTCTATTACAAAGCTGTCATCATCAAGACAGCATGGTACTGGCACAAAAACAGACACATAGATCAATGGAACAGAATAGAGAGCCCAGAAATAGACCCTCAACTCTATGGTCAACTAATCTTCGACAAAGGAAGAAAGAATGTCCAATGGAAAAAAGACAGCCTCTTCAATAAATGGTGTTGGGAAAATTGGACAGCCACATACAGAAAAATGAAATTAGGTCATTTCCTTACACCACACATGAAAATAGACTCAAAATGGATGAAGGACCTCAATGTGAAAAAGGAATCCATCAAAATCCTTGAGAAGAACACAGGCAGCAACCTCTTCGACCTCAGCCGCAGCAACATCTTCCTAGGAACATCGCCAAAGGCAAGGGAAGCAAGGGCAAAAATGAACTAATGGGATTTTATCAAGATCAAAAGCTTTTGCACAGCAAAGGAAACAGTAAACAAAACCAAAAGTCAACTGACAGAATGGGAGAAGATATTTGCAAATGACATATCAGATAAAGGGCTAGTGTCCAAAATCTATAAAGAACTTAGCAAACTCAGCACCCAAAGAACAAATAATCCAATCAAGAAATGGGCAGAGGACATGAAGAGACATTTCTGCAAAGAAGACATGCAGTTGGCCAACAGACACATGAAAAAGTGCTCCACATCACTCGCCATCAGGGAAATACAAATCAAAACCACAATGAGATATCACCTCACACCAGTCAGAATGGCTAAAATTAACAAGTCCGGAAATGACAGATGCTGGCGAGCATGTGGAGAAAGGGGAACCCTCCTACACTGTTGGTGGGAATGCAAGCTGGTGCAACCACTCTGGAAAACAGCATGGAGGTTCCTCAAAATGTTGAAAATAGAACTACCCTATGACCCAGCAATTGCACTACTGGTGCAACCCTAGAGATACAAACGTAGTGGTCCGAAGGGGCACGTGCACCCGAATGTTTATAGCAGCAATGTCTACAATAGCCAAACTATGGAAAGAACCTAGATGTCCATCAACAGACGAATGGATAAAGAAGATGTGGTATATATACACAATGGAATACTATGCAGCCATCAAAAGAAATGAAATCTTGCCATTTGTGACGACGTGGATGGAACTAGAGGGTATCATGCTTAGCGAAGTAAGTCAATCGGAGAAAGACAATTATCATATGATCTCCCTGATATGAGGGAGAGGAGATGCAACATGGGGGGTTAAGGGGGTAGGAGAAGAGTAAATGAAACAAGATGGGATTGGGAGGGAGACAAACCATAAATGACTCTTAATCTCCCAAAACAAACTGAGGGTTGATGGGGGGAGGGTGGTTGGGAGAGGTGGGTTGGGGTTATGGACATTGGGGAGGGTATGTGCTATGGTGAGTGCTTTGAAATGTGTAAACCTGGCGATTCACAGACCTGTACCCCTGGGTATAAAAATATATTATACGTTTAAAAAAATAAAATTTATTAATTAAAAAAAAAGTGCATCAAACTTGGGACTTATAACTGCAATTATTTGGGTCATCTGTCAATGGTTCTGTTTCTTGGTTTTGATTCTTGTTCTCTAGGGTAAATTTTGAAAGACTAGAATCATCTTTTTTCAAGAAGGGCTGAATCCTATTCTCTGGTATAGAAATAAGATAGGAATAGAACATCTTAATCTAATTAGAGGATGAGCTGATTAGATTCTGGGCTGGAGTTTTTGTTAATTTGGTTAAGCTCTGCCTACCCCTGTATAGTACCCCAAGGGTCCTACCTGAGAGTTAAGGGAGTTAGCTGTGTATTATCTTCCTTAGAAGCTCTGAATTCCAATATTTTTTTTTTCTCCTCACTGTAAGGCTGTCATAAACTACTATCTGTTTCCACATCATTCTGCTTTGTTTGGCAGAATTATCAATTCTGTAAAATCTCCTGGGAAAATCTGCTGAGGGAAGGGCTCATTTACCCTTCATCTCCCTTCTCACTGGACTACCGACTCCCTCAAGTCCTGTCTATCTTGGGAGTGCCAGATTCCTTTCTCTGCTTTTCCAGCTGTATGAGATCACTAAGACTTCTGGTTTGTCAGCTATAACCACTGGATTTCTTAGTATCTGTCCTGATAAATGGCCAGAAAGAAAATCTGCTTGCCGAATTTCAACTTAACACTGTTATTCTTTTCTTTCTGCAGACTTGCCCCTAGAAACATTTTTGTCTCAGCAGCTTTCTGAAGGCGGCTTCAAAGATGTCTTTTCTACCCTTTCTTGGTAGGATCTTTAGGCTAATAGAAGCTACTCATTGTGTCCAGAAGCAAGAGTACTAAAAAATTCATTTGGACATATTTGTTTATAACAATTGGGAAGAGACTGATTGATAAAATAAGAAAATTGGAATTGTAATGGATCATATATGCCATATTCAAACATATGATCTTTATAATGATATTCTGTTGAAGATTTTTATTTTACCTTGTTTTATTTTATTTTCTGTTGAAGATATTTTAAACAAAGGAGGGTATATGGAATTTACATTTAAAAAAGACAAAGTTACCACCATGGAGTATTGTTTGGAATTGTATGAGAATAGAAGCTTTCTATGAAAGACGATCCATTAGATTTATAAAGGGAACCACTGAGAAACTACCATGGAGGACGTTAGGAGAGTGAAGGGAAAGGGGAAGGAGAGGAAATCAGAGAGGGAGATGAACCATGAGAGACTGTGGACCCCAAGAAACAAACTGAGAGTTTTGGAGGGGAGGGGGGATGAGGCGATGGGTGAGTCTGATGGTGGGTATTAAGGAAGGTATATGTTGCATATATATATATATATATATGCACTGGATGTTATACACAAACAATGAATCTTGGAACACTACATCAAAAAATAGTAATGTACTGTATGGTGACTAACATAACATAATTAAAAAAAATAAAAAATAAAAAATGGATTCACTATTGGTACTATTAAGAAACCACCATTATTATCTTCAAATGATCAATACACACAATTGCTAATAGGGCCAGCATATTCTATTAACCCCCTTTCATAAAAGACAATAATTTATAAGTAGTAAATCCTTTGTATATAGTAGCACTGATGAAGTAGTTAAGAAAACATAATGGAAAAAACTATTTTAATCTTGGAAGAACACTGCACAATTCAGGACTCTGGATTACTGGGCAAGAAATTATGGGAATAAAAAGTTTGAAACCTCTCCTGGAAAGATCAGTTAATAAGTTTTTCTCCTATTTTGGACTTGCCCAAGAAAAATTTAGCACATAATAATCATAACTGTGTCATTTTTCTTTGTGTATTTTAGTTGTGATAACATTTGTTATAAATTCAGCTGTCATCTGCTTTATATTATTAAATTTCTTAGAAAATGTTTCTTTCATAAAGTAGCAAAAAATGGAAATACAGAAAAGGAAAAGAAAAAATGCCAGCACATATGGTATTTAGATTTTTAAGAAGTCCAAAATTGATTGAATAAAATAATATTGTAATGAAATTTTACATTATTACATATCTGTCTAGTTTTATTAATCTTCTAAAGTCAGCTGGTTGGGAAATGATTTGATAAAATCATTGATACTAAAAACAACCAAATGAACAACTGTTATCAGTGTTAAAGTTACATCCTAAAACTTAAAACATGAAATGCTGTTTAACATCATTTGCTAGTATTTGGTGTCAGTAATCAGTTTAACAATTTTTGGAGATGCAGAACATAATACAATTAAGGTAAAATTTAAATATACAAAAATAATTTATTGTATTTAATATTCAGAATGTACATGGGGATCTTTCAGTCCATTACTATTATCATTATGACATTAGCCAGTTGTTTTTTAAACATATAAAATATGAATTATTAGCGCCTTTCAATTTAACTTAGGATAAAAGTGTATGTACGACTTAATTCAAACCCTACATTTCTATTATTTTGATAAATTTATACAAATGTATTCCAATGATTGCCTTCTAAATTTTTTTTCAACTTTAGAGACTATAATGTCAACATATTTACTAAAATTAAATGCCAACAATGTGAATATTAACATATAAACCAGCTTTAAAAAATTCTGATTTCATCAGATATCAGATCACTGATTTAATCAATCACATGAGCAAATATGACTTATGCTTAATTCAGTCCTGAATGAATGTTTTCCATAATGATATTATTGTGACCTTTAGATAGTAATTTCATTACTGTAATTCTGAGAATTACATAAGGGTTTAAAAATCACTTTCCATTAAGTTATATTAATTATGGTGCATATTATATCAGACAGTTTACTAATTACCTGAACTCAGGCAATCATAAGCAAGCAAATCTAGCAATGAGAAAATTTAATATCTCAAATATTGGAAAATATGTTATACATCAAAGAATGTAAATTAATTTACACAAAAAAAGGCAAAAAAAAAAAAAAATTAAAAGACCAAATGACTGTTTTTCTTTGGGAGACAAGAGGAATACCTCCTTAAACCATAATGATTTATAATATACATGGTGCTAAACATATAAGTTATTTTTATTATTATTCTCTTTTTTTTAGAGGGGGAAGGAGCAGAAGGAGAGAGAGAGAGAGAGAGAATCTTAAGCAGGTTCTATGTCCAGTATGCAGCATTATGCAAAGCTGGATCTCACTGCCCTGAGATCATGACCCCAGAAGAAAACAAGAGTCAGATGCTTAATGGACTGAGCCAGAGAATTATTATTCTTGTGGTCATACTATATTAGTAGAAATATTCAGATAAAAATAAATTACAACACATCATGTTTGAATGAGTCTTTATCAGTGGCAACACACTCTAGTGCACAGTGATAAAACTAGGCTTGGTCCAATATGCTCTAATTTTTTACTAGAGTGTGAAATTGAGAAATTTCATTACTGTCTGTAAGAGAAAATTGTTCAGCTATAAAAATGGGCATAATATCCACCTATTGTGATTAAGTAATGCTTGAAAAACAGTGAAACATTGTATGTGGCCTAAAATAATTTTAATTAGTCAGAAATAAATTCAAGCAGAAGATAACCAAACTGAGAGGAATGCTTTATTGTTTAATTTACAAATTTCAACCAGAACCTCTTGCCTCAAATTCATGGGAATGTTGAGTCAATTTGTGTCAAATATGAGAAAATAAAATAATACCCTTTCATAAAATAATTAGAGTGAGTACCCTCTGAAACAGCATGGCAAGTTTGTGACCTCAGAATTAGAAGTATGGTTATTCTTTGTATCTTCAGAATTTCTCATTGAATTATACATACAGGAAATGTGAAACTGTTATTAGTGGACTCATGCAATATGTGCTCATTTGTGTTTGGCCACTTTTCCCTCCATATCTTGTGAGATGCGTGTAGTTTTTTTACGGTGTGAATACACCACAGTTAAGCAACATACCACTGATGGAATCTTAGGTTACTTTCATTCTGGAAAATATATATAATTCTGTTAGTTGTTTAAGAATGGAATTTCCAGGTTATACTTCCAAACATTCTATCCAGGCTATTTGTACAAATTTACTCAGCCTGACAATTATAATTCAATTTTCCCCACATTTTATCAATATTTGACATTTTCTGCCTTTTTAAAATTTAGTCATTCTAAAAAAAAAAAAATTAGTCATTCTTCTGAGTGTATAGTAATTTGCATTATGGTTTTAATTTACATTTCCCTTATGACTAATAAAATTGAGTTCTATTTCAAATGTTTGTTTACCATATTTTTTGGTTATGTGAAGTGCCTTGTGATGTGAGGGGCATTAAAATATATTATGAATTTGAGTCTTTTGAAATGCATGTATCGATGTATACAAATAAGTATATATTTATAATGGACATAAAGTTTTGGATATGAATCTTTTCAGTCCTTTTGTGATATGGTTTCAAAAATGGAATTTCTTAATTTTAATATAATTTAACCTATGTTTTGTTTTCAGTATTTTCTGTCCTATTTGAGAAATCTTTATCCACACCAAAGTTATACAAATATTCTGTTTTCTTGTAGAAGGTTTTTTTTTTTTTAATACCTTTCATATTCAGGCTGATTTATCTGAAGTTAATGTTTGTTTATGATGTTAGATAGTGTGTAAGATTAATGTTTTCTGGAAGGATAGCCAATGAAACCAGTACATGTTATTTAAAAGGCCATCATTATCCCAAAGCACTGTGATGTTTCCTTAGATGTAAATAGGTAATCATGTATGGGTTGTTTATTTCTGAATGATTATGTTCCATTTATCGATTTTTTCCATCACTGTAACAATAGCCAATACTAAACAGTCTTATTCCCCATATACTTATGTGCAAATATTGATATCTAGTAGTATAAATTCTCCAGGTTTTGTTCTATCCCATAAAGATTGGTGTTATGTAATAAATACATTCTAGAATCAAATTGGTAATTTCTACAGGATATCAGGTATATTGATAGAAATTGAGATGAACCTGGAGGCAATTTTAGTCATTTGGAGTTCAATTTTGGTAGCAGTTTTAATAATTTCAAGTTCTCCCATATATGGCCTTATACCTAGACATAAATACTTGTATAGGGTATAAAAAGCTTTTGAAAAAGTACAGGCTCAATTTATTTGCTGCTGATTATTTCTATTATTAATTTCTACATAACACAAAGTACCCCTATATATAACAGCTTAAAATAAGACAGTGGTTATTTTGTTCACAAATCTTTATTTTCCAGCACATGGAAGAAAGACAGCCTTGGCTCCTCTAGATGACACTTCATTTTGGCTATCAGCTTTCAGCCTCCTCTATGAGAACTAATATCTTTGGGGGTCTTCATACTTTTATTTTAGTTTTTTTTTATTGTGTTATGCTAGTCACCATAAAGTACATCATTAGTTTTTGATGTACTGTCCCATGATTCATTGTTTGCTTACACACCCAGTGCTCTGTGCAATCCATGCCCTCCTTAATACTCATCACCAGTCTCACCCATCCCTCTCACTCCCTTTCCTTCTAAAACCTTCAGTTTGTTTCCTGCTCAGTGTGTTTCTCAGAGTCCATAGTCTCTCATGGTTCATCTCCAACACCAATTTCTCCCCTTTCAATTTTCCCTTCTCCTAATGTCCTCCATGCTATTAAAAGATTAAGAAACAATATATATTTTTTTTAACTTGAAACACCAAAATACTGGAACTAAGTCCAACACATTGAAACAGACAATGGATAGACTTAGATTTGATACAGAATCTGGTGTTAGCTGTCAATGTCTTTAAATTAACAGTATTATCTCTTCCAGGAGATAAAAAGATGGAATATCTCATGAGACTAAGAATTGATTTTGAAAAAGTGAAATGTAACTATTATAATTGTAAAATATACAGAGAGTTCGGTGCGGGCATGGCTCAGTCAATTAAGCATCTGGCTCTTCATTTCAGCTTGGGTCATGATTCCAGGGTCCTGGGATTTAGCCCTGTGCAGGGCTCTGCCCTAGGCACAGAATCTGCTTTTCCTTCTCCCTCCCCCACTTGTGCTCTCTCTCTCTCTTTAAAATAAGTAAATAAAATCTTTTAAAAATACATACAGATTATTAAAATATGCACATTATTTTCTTTAAAAGTGAAAATCATATTCTCAAGATATACCTGATTTTTTTATAGAAACATGACATTTGGGGCACCTGGGTGGCTCAGTGGGTTAAAGCCTCTGCCTTCAGCTCAGGTCATGATCCTAGGGTCCTGGGATCAAGCCCCACATCGGGCTCTCTGCTCAGTGGGGAACCTACTTCCTCTTCTCTCTCTCTCTCTCTGCCTCCTTGTGATCTCTGTCAAATAAAAATAATAATAATAAAAAGAAATATGACATTTAAAATATGCTGGTATCATTTATCTCATAATTATTCTTGCAAAAATCAAATTTCAATTTCCAATACAGCCCAATTCTGTAAGTTTACTGAATCAAAGTTATCAATGAAAAAAATTGCAATATTGTTTTCATAAGGTGCACATCAGGCAACTAAATTAGTACATACACTTTGCTTTTGGACTATAATAATGTTTTAAACATTTGTATATAATGTCTTTCATTATGTTATTCATGTCTGCTCATGACAAGTTTTACTAGAATTACATAGCATTCTTTACTGAAATAGGAACTTCTCTATGTCATAATTATCATTACCAATTTAATGTCATTTTATGCAGAAAATCCAGTATATGTTACGAAACAAATGTACATCTTTTCCCAAAACAGAAGTATGAGATAAACTGAAAAATTAAGTTGAACCACAACTCTCTTATCTTTGCACATTTATTAACAACATCTTTTTAAGTAACTGTCATCTTATTACTTGAAGAAAATGCTGATAACAGTTATTAATCTTATATTTTAAATCTGGTTACAAGTTTATAAGATAGTTTTACAAAACTATAATTCATTGAACCCCTCTGATGTATTATGATCTTTATAAAATGACAATCTTTAATGACAAAGTTACAATTATTCCCATTTTCGCAGGGGGAGAATGAGGCTTTGAGAACTTATAAGGTCACACCTGTAGTGAGGACCAGAAGTGAAATTTATTTCAGTCTCTGATTCCAAAGTCTTCCTTCTTATGCACCATCAAATACCACCACATACAACAGCCCTTTGATCTGAACAAAACTGTGATAGTCTAGGATTTTTTCTTCTCATTTCATCGGGATGAAATTGAATGGATGAATCATGGAAGCAATAAGTGATAACTAAATTATGTTGTGGAGAAAATGTTTGCCCAAGTCAACTGACTGCAAATCTAATTTTCTATTTTTTTTCCTGAAAACAATTATATATATTTTTTTAAATATTGACTTTTACTTAGTGTTATGGACATTAGCTGCATTAGGTCTGAGTTTCACACAATAGTTTGTTTTAGTTCAGTACTTGTGGTCAGAATCATGAACTTAAAAATTACAATTCGATATCAGAGTTGTGAAAGAGTACTTATTTAAACTGGATCTCTGCAACTGAATTGCATGAAGCACATTATTCTGGAAGAAAAGGGACATTTTCCTTTGCTTAAAAAATGTAAACAAAAAACAATAAAATCCAAAAATAAATGTCTGCTATACCAATGGCTAGAAGTAATTCTTCAAAATTCTTTGAGATGAGAATAGAAATACACAAGTAATACACAAGGAAAAATGTTCAAATTAGAAATCAAGAGAAACTTTCTGAATTGACATGAGAGGGAATATCACTCTTTAGGTGAGTATGTTAATTCCTTTTTATCCTAAGGAGAACATAGACAATTTTCTTTTTAGAGTAATTTAATTGTAGTTTTGTTAAAAGTACAAAATATTGATGAGATGACCATTCAATATCATATTCAGACATAATTGTTTATAAATTCTTCTAAAAATAGAAATATTAATATTTTTAGATATTGTATTTTCAATGAGACACAATTGAAATTACCTACATGGTCAAGATTGTGAGAAATAGTCACCAACCAAACATAAAGAGAAGATAGTTGGGTTGTTCCACAGAAGTAAAGTCATAAAGAATTTCCTAAAACTACCCTATACCATTAGAATAAAATGTGGTAAATTATTTTTAAATTATTTGAACTCCATACTCAAATTTTACATTGAAATTTAAAAAATGATACAATCTAGTATTTTTTTAAAGATTTTATTTATTTATTTTACAGGGAGAGAGATCACAAGTAGGCAGAGAGGTAGGCAGAGAGAGAGGGGGAAGCAGGCTTCCTGCTGAGCAGAGAGCCCAATGTGGGGCTCGATCTTAGGACCCTGGGATCATGACCCGAGCCAAAGGCAGAGGCTTAACCCACTGAGCCACCCAGGTGCCCTCAACCTAGTATATTTTAAAAATAAAATTTTACTTAAATTTTTGTATATGGTAATGTACATTGATTTGTCTCTTGATTGACCAGGATTGACCAGGATTTCAATTCCAACAATTATTAGTCATACTAGCCTGGGCAATTTTTTCCTTGTTTAGGATCAACCTTTACTCTTTAAAGGAAGATACTAATTTGGCCAGTAGGGGATCCATGCCAGATATTCTTTTAGGAGCTGGTTGGCAAGAATCATATTGACTCATGTAGACTAGAGTGGTAAGCAAGGGACTATCCTTTGTTTAGACATGGATTGTGCACCAGGTTTCATGGATGAAAGCTGCTGTTGACTGCTAATGAACAGTCAAATCGGGCTAATAACCAAGAGAAGTCTCAAAATACAAACAGGCCTCCATCCGCTATAGGATAAATTGATTGGAGATACACAGGAACATTTTTAGAGAAGTGATAACAGTTTTTTCTAGTTTGAATTCCATACTAAGCCCTTGAGAATCAAAAAAGAAGACCAATAAAGGAATAAATGCTACCACAAAAATGGGAAACAGAACACTGAGAAAAAGCAAATGATCTGTTTCTTATCCCTGGAAAACAAGAGAAAGATGAGGGTTTCAAAATCTAACAAGGAAGATTAAAAAGGTTAAGGAGGTCATGTTTCCTGAGAGAGGGGATAGAAATGGAGAGGCTACTGGGAAAGAGGAAGTCAGCCAAGCTAGTTTGGTGGCAAACTAACTGGTGTCAGGCATTAGGGGGAAGGTAAGCCATTCCTACTCTGCCCAGATTAAACGATGTGAGGTCCCAGTCCAGTCGCACACCAGGTCATCTGGAGAAAGGCATTTGGAAAATATTCTAAGTGAAATGGAGTATTACTTGAGATTTTAGGCAGAGAAGTGATGTGAGGTGATTTACCTTTGTGAGAGATAACTCTGGTTGCTCTACAAAGACTAAGTAGTAGGAGAAAATTAGAGAAACCAGTCAAGCAGCTTTTATTGTAATCTTGATATGGATAAGAACATTGTTTAGTCTAGAATAGTAGTTGTATAGAAGGTGAGAATTGAGGTAATTTATAATGCACTTTTAGAGATGGAGTCAAAAGAAAGAATCAGGAGGGGTGTCTGAGTGGCTCAGTCAGTTGGGTGTCCAACTCTTTGCTTCAGCTCAGGTCATAATCTCACAGTGGAGAGATTGAGATGGAGCCCCACATCAGGCTCTGCACTCAGGATGGAGTCTGCTTGTCCCTCTCCCTCCCCCTCTGCTCCTCTCTCCCCTCACTCACACACACATGTTCTCTCTCTCTCTCTCTCTCAAATAGATAAATAAATAAAATCTTTAAAAAAGAGAAAGAATCAGAAATGAGTGATAGGGTTTTATCTTAATCAACAGGATGGGTAGAATTCCTAACTACTGAAATAGAAAACATAAGAAGATTTGACAGATGAAGGGAAGAGTAGGAGAAAAAAAATCAACATTTCTGTTTTAGGCATGGAGAGATTAAGTTTCCTGCTGGGTATCTGGCTGAAGGAGATGTCCAATCAGGCAGTGGGATACATAGAGTTGACCATTCAGGGGAGTTTTGAGATGTTTATATATGAATAAGTGCACTATTGCTTTACTATAATAATATTTTATTAGATTACATTGTAGGCATATAATGTTTCTATAAAATCTTCATAAATATATGAATAAGTGCACTATTGCATTACTATAATAATATTTTATTAGATTACATTGTAGGTATATAATGTTTCTATAAAATCTTCATAAATATATATACATATATATATATATATGATGTCTATGTGCATGTGTGTGAATATAGACTAGAATGTCATTTTTAATAGTCCAGGCATTCTAAAACCACAGGCCTACATTTTAAATTCAATCACCCTGCTCCATTCTCCACAACACATTAGCTGACTAATTTATAAGAGAAAATACCCCATTTAGCAGTGGCTAAGCTGTGTGACATAATCTAGTCCATGCCTTCTTTACATAGATTAAAAATGAGGGGAGAAGTAATTTGAAATGTTTTTAGTAGATGTTCCAGCTGTTATATAAATTTAATTTAATGGAGAATGCTATATATTTATTAATACTTTAACATATTAATGGGACATAGCTAATCACAAAGAAAATTTTCACAAATTAGACAACAATGACATTAATTGGAATTAAGTTAATTAGATTTTAATCAGAATTTTAAAATTCTAATGTGTATCTCTAAGTATTCATGACCATGACATATAAAACTACTACAAATCTACTTTAAAAATTAAACAATCCAACAAATAAATAAATAAATAAACAGAAGTTTTGAGCAGAAATTTCTGAAATGATGATATGAAAGTAATAAATAAAATATGATAAGGAACTTAACTCTGATGTGCAGAGTGAAACAACAATTTAGTGCCACAGTATGATACCACCACTCCCTCAACAAAATGGCTAATATGAAAAGAATAGGCAGATAATACTAATAGTGACTATGGAATAGAGCAAGCAAAACTCTCATTACTACTGACGTGAGTATAAACTGATAGCACTCCTTTGGAAAATGGTCTGAAAAAAATCCACTGAAGCTAAGTAAATGCATGTCCTCCAGTTCCGATATTCCTACACACGAAAACATGCATGGTTCTCACAAACTTCTCAATGAGCACAAGAAGCCAGGCACAAAAGAGTACACATTTTTTAGTGTAACTGCATAGGTTTTAAAAACTAACTGATGGTATTAGAAGCTAGGATAATAGTCACCCTAAAAGAGAGGGACAATATCTGGAAGAGAAAGGTGGGGACTTCTGAGGTGCTAGAACTAGCATGTTTTGATCTAGGTGCTTGTATTCACTTTGAAAAAAATTAATACAAGTACATTGGTATAATTTTTGCATTTACATAATATAATATATATATATATAATATATAATATAAATGTGTGTGTGTATAACATACTGATTTAGCATATGACACATATCCAAAATATCTAGGAGAAAATATATCAAATATCATTATATAGAGGAAAATCCAAGTATTGTAGCCCTTTGCTTTTTGAAATAAGGTCCTCAGGTGCCTGGTAGTTTGTCTAAACAGAGTGGTGGCCATTTATTCTCAGAATAAACTTGATTTGTAAGTGCATATTTAAATATCTGACTGACACATTATTTGAAAACATGGAATCAGTATTCTTTGCATGAAAGAAGTATTAAAGCACACCTGCAGGATAGTGAAATATTTTAGCATTAATCAAAAATCCATTCATCACAGCTTCTTGGTTATGAATATGTCAGAAACAGAACTGTCATCACCTCTAGCTCACCCTCTCCATGAAGTTCACACTTGTAGATTGTTAGAAATAAATAGCGTGAAAGACACGCAGTCTCGATGTGACTAAAACCTTATCACCTCAATCACGAGGGAACTCTTTCCATCTTTATTATTCAGATGGATTTTTCCTATACCTATAATTACTTTTTTTTTCCTTTGGAATAAATATTACTTTACCAGGCATTTGTCCTCCACGAAAACCACAATAAACATGGCATAAATCTAGTTCACATGCCAATGCACAAATAATTTTCAAGCTATATTTCTGATAAAGTTTCACTTAACAGAAGGAAAATATAAAAGATTATAAGACATATCAGAATATTAGACTATTAACATTCATATATCTACTTTAGGTAGTTATTTATTTCATCCACAGTATATAAAGAATTAGAACTTTAGCCATGTTTTACATAGGAAGATATATATTTGAGATTTCAAAGTATTTTTTTCTTATATATGTGCAACAAATCCTTTTTACAAAAACTAGGCAATAGAAAAGGTTCTTATCAGCAAAAAATAACACTTATGCTAAGTTATTCATGGAGAATCAAATTCAATAAAACATGTTATAAATCACCTTGCAATTCCCCAATCCAGTTATATAGTAAGTCAAATCAGGAACTCTAAAAAGTAAAGTCTCAAATGTAGGTATTACTATAATAATGACAGCATTAGGCAAAGATGATCTTCTTTACCCAGACTCATTTGTATTTCTCAATATTCTAAGAAAGTTCTAAAGAAAAAAAAAAGGCAATTTACAAATAAAGAACATCTTAGCCAGTGTGTCCCTGTATATACAGCACAAAGTATTAGCTAAAAGCTACAAAAGTTGTTTTTGAAATAGAGAACAATACAATACAGGGAGCAAACTGCCATATTAAGACGATATTTTGATTTCTAGTCCTCATTTTACTCACCTGTAAACATGGGAGAGATGATGATAACTCTAACCTCCTATATTTTTGACAGTATAAAATTATATATAAAATAAAATAATTTAAGCCTGGTCCCTAATGGAAACGTTTCATAAATGTTAGTATCAATAATATATCATTGCACTATGCTTGTGTATTATTTTAAATATTAACTTTAGGATTTGTTGTCACTCTCCCATTCACGGAAACATGTAATATCTTCTCCCACCTTTACAAATCTCCCGTTTTTCCCATTATAATTGTCATCTGATATATCATGTCCCTTATTCAAATTTCAACTATACTTTAATTATTTGTATCTGTTTTGGTCCAAAGATTCCTATTTTATTAAATAGGTTAAAATCATTATTGAAAGTTTACTTTGAAGCTCACATTGTCCAAGATTTAGCCAGTGAGAGCACATTAAAGCTGATCTCTGTGTTCTTTGACACACCCATTATTTTTTGAGCACTTCATTGTTCTCTAGTAAAAAAAGATGTTGCAGGTTCATCTTGTACCTACCCTTCCCACCCATGGAATCAGTCATTTTTCAAAAGTCTTTGTCCTTTTAATGGTCTTGACAAATCAAGATTTAGGTGCTAGATATTCCCGTTACTACAGCAGTGTTGCTGCTTCTATATTCTAACAGTGGACAGAACTATTTATACATACACAGACACTTAACATCTGTATTTATTCCTGCATATATCTAAGTAATTTAAAGACCACAAGTTTACACCTACACCTCCAAGTACAGTCCAGTAAGTTTTAGTCTAGTTTAGTCTCCATTTTCATACTTGTAATACCTTTCTTGGAAACTCATATGCTTAGATCCCATTATCACTACTGCATGTACTCAATTGATCAGTCTCTGAATCTCCTTTCTCCACTACGAATTCCATTCCTGTAAGTTGCCTTCATCATCCTGCTTAGGTTATGACCCACTCCACCATGTGGATTTCCTCAATCTGTTGGGGTTGTGAAACCTATTATAGACATGCTCTGATTCTGTATGCTAAGAAGTCCCTTAAGTGATCCCACCCTCATCGTACCTGGGCTCTCACTCCCTATTCCAAGCCCCTCATCTTCATCTCTGGCACAAATTCTTGTCTTTATCTGTCCCAAGTAGTGACTTTATGTCTGAATTGTTCAGAGAAGATAAATAAAAAGAATAGAAAGAGGAGGGGAAAAAAGTGTCCACTACTATAGTCTCAATAAGAACTCAATAATGGAAAACATTTTCAATGTAATATATAAACAGAAATACTATTTACATTAACTTTGTGATCACAAACTTTCAAGCTTATTATCTAAATATATTTCATCAACTACCACAGGTACTATACCAAATGTCATTTATGTATTCTCAGTCTGATAGTCCTAAAATGTTATGTCTCATTAACTTGCTTTATAGAGTTTTGAATCTTTGGTTGAATTAGTAATTAATTAATGTATTTTGATACTAATGATCCTTTTTGAGAATGTCTGGTTTGCCAGCTTGTTAAAGAAGATGAATTAATTCTTAATAGAGGACAGGAAGGGTGTGGTTTGGAGGGAGATCTTAGGCTGCATCTTGTTCAAAGCCAAGTTCAGAGATATTACAACACATGTCAAATGCTGGGATTAACAATGTATAGATCATCATTCAGAATCAATTTTAATAAGAGCCCCTGGGTGTTTTAGTTTTAGGAATTACCACCCACTTAAAAAATCAAGGAGTTCTCTTTAGCCCAATGGGTTGAATTCCCTTACAGATAGTCCTTAATTTACGAAGGTTGGACAAGATTTTTTTTTTTTTTAACTTTACGACCTTGGGAAAGTGACATGCATTTAGTAGAAACCATACTTCAAATTTTGCATTTTGATCTTTTCCTGGGTTAACAATATGTCATAGGGTACTCTTTCATGATAATGAGCAGCAGCAAGCCACAGTTCCCTATAAGCCATGTATCACAAGGGTAAACAGCCAATACACTTAAGAACCATTCTGTACCCATAGAGCCATTCATTTTTTCATTTTCAGTACAGTATTAAATAAAGCACATGAGATATTCAATATTTTATTATAAAACATGCATTGTGTTCCATAATTTTACCCAACTATAGGCTAATGTAAGTGTTCTGAGCATGTTTAAGGTAAGCTGGGCTAAGCTATGATGTTTGGTAGGTTAGGTATATTAAATGGATTTTTTGGCTTATGATATATTCAATTTACAATTTGTTTATGTGGTTATAACCCCATAAGTTTAGGAGGATCTGTATTATAATATATAAAGGTTTTTTTTTAATTTCCTTCTAGATTTATATTTGTTGTGAACACAGAAAATATTTTTTAAAGAGGCTATTAATATGTTATCAAATCTTTTCATCTGCTAAGTTTATACTACTTATATACTATAAAAAATTATTTTTGCACCTAACAACTTGAAATATGTAATTACCTAAAGTTCTTAAATTACTTTTTTTGTACTTCAAAAGAACAACTGGTTATTTGAAAAACTCTAATTATGTGATTCAAATAACTTAAAGTAATTTCTTGATGACACTCTGTACCTCATTTCATAGTACGTCTTACAAGAAAGTAACTGCAATTAAACCTTTTTATTATTTCTCATATCAAACAATCTGCTTTTTTAATTTTTTTTTTATAAACATATAATGTATTATTAGCCCCGGGGGTACAGGTCTGTGAATCGCCAGGTTTACACAATTCACAGCACTCACCATATCACATACCCTACCCAATGTTCATAACCCCACCACCCTCTCCCTACCCCCATCCCCCTGGTCACCCTCAGTTTGTGACCATGAATATCTTATGGTTTCTCTCCCTCCCAATCCCATCTTGTTTCATTTACTCTTTTCTGCCCCCCAAACCCCCCACATTGCATCTCCACTTCCTCATACAAGGGAGATCATATGATAGTTATCTTTCTCCGACTGACTTATTTCACTAAGCATAATACCCTCTAGTTCCATCCATGTTGTCGCAAATTGCAAGATTTCATTTTTTTAGGTGGCTGCATAGTAATCCATTGTGTATATAAATATATACCACATCTTCTTTATCCATTCGTCTGTTGATGGACATCTAGGTTCTTTCCATAGTTTGGCTATTGTGGACATTGCTGCTATAAACATTCAGGTGCATGTGCCCCTTCGTATCACTACATTTGTATCTCTAGGGTAAATACCCAGTAGTGCAATTGCTGGGTCATAGGGTAGTTCTATTTTCAACATTTTGAGGAACCTCCATGCTGTTTTCCAGAGTGGTTGCACCAGCTTGCATTCCCACCAACAGTGTAGGAGGGCTCCCCTTTCTCCACATCCTCGCCAGCATCTGTCATTTCCTGACTTGTTAATTTTAGCCATTCTGACTGGTGTGAGGTGATATCTCATTGTGGTTTTGATTTATGTTTTCCTGATACCGAGTGATGTGGAACACTCTTTCATGTGTCTGTTGGCCAACTGCATTTCTTCTTTGCAGAAATGTCTCTTCATGTCCTCTGCCCATTTCTTGATTGGATTATTTGTTCTTTGGGTGTTGAGTTTGCTAAGCTCTTTATAAATTTTGGATACTAGCCCTTTATCTGATATGTCGTTTGCAAATATCTTCTCCCATCCTGTCAGTGGTCTTTTGATTTTGTTAACTGTGTCCTTTGCTGTGCAAAAGCTTTTGATCTTGATGAAGTCCCAATAGTTCATTTTTGCCCTTGCTTCCCTTGCCTTTGGTGATGTTCCTAGGAAGATGTTGCTGCGGCTGAGGTGTAAGAGGTTGCTGCCTGTGTTCTCCTCAAGGATTTTGATGGATCCCTTGCTCACATTGAGATCCTTCATCTGTTTTGAGTCTATTTTCAGGTGTGGTGTAAGGAAATGGTCCAATTTCATTTTTGTGCATGTGGCTGTCCAATTTTCCCAACACCATTTGTTGAAGAGGCTGTCTTTTTTCCATTGGACATTCTTTCCTGCTTTGTTGAAGATTAGTTGACTGTAGAGTTGAGGGTCTATTTCTGGGCTCTCTATTCTGTTCCATTGATCTATGTGCCTGTTTTTGTGCCAGTACCATATTGTCTTGATTATGACAGCTTTGTAATAGAGCTTGAAGTCCAGAATTGTGATGCCACCAACTTTGGCTTTCTTTTTCAATATTCCTTTGGCTATTGGAGGTCTTTTCTGGTTCTATACAAATTTTAGGATTATTTGTTCCATTCCTTTGAAAAAGATGGATAGGATTTTAATAGGGAAACAATCAGCTTCTATTATAAAATAATATTTCTTCTTAACATATAAAGTACATAGTAAAAATGTATAGGTACATCTTTTGATAAAACAACAACATATTACTTTAGTTAAAAAAAAAAGAATAATAAAATATATATGCTACTTTCACTTGTGTAGTAGCTATAAAAGGAATATATCGCGGTACCGGGTTGGCTCAGTCAGAAGAGCATGCAACTCTTGATCTCTGGGTCATGAGTTTGAGCTTCACATTGGCTGTAGAGATTACTGAAAACAAACAAACAAACAAACAAAAGCTTATAAAGAAAAGGAAATGCAGAGCTTGAACACCATGACTAGCTGGCCCATATTTTTTTTTAAAAATATTATTTTATAGGGTTAAAAAAGAATGTCTAACTACCAATAATTGAAGAAGAATGTTTAAAGACTAAAATACACATTTTGCAAGAGAGAAAAATACAATGTCTAATGAATTCATAAAAATTGCTTATTACTCAGGAGGGAAATGCAATTCAAAACCACAGTAAAATAGCACCACACACTTAATACAATGACTATAATTTTTAAAATCAATATTGTTATTTCTCGACACTCATATGGAACAACTCTATCATATAATTCTGATGGAAATATGCACTAATATAACCTTTTTGGGGCATTATTAAGCAGTTTCTACTAAAGATTTAATTAAATTGTGATCCAAAATTATTCCTATTAGAGTAGATATGAGAAAATTCTCAGCATTACAACCTCAAAACAGTTCAAACTAGCAACAACCTACACTATCAAAGAATTTACAATAGTACAAATTAATATATACACACACATACATACACATATATATATGATATGTATATTTGCAGATATATATGAATATATACTTACATAAACACATTTTATAGCTATTATATTCAGTGATATATAGAAATAAATATATTATCAAGGAATAACATACAGCAATGAGAGTAAAGAAAATAATGTTATAAGCAAAAAAAAAGGCAAATATCAAAAACTCTTTGTTAAGAAAACAAGGTCAAACATATATATATATATATATATATTTTTTTTTTCTTCCTATTAGAGATGGGGGAAGGGCAAAGAGAAAGGGAGAGAGAATCTTAAGCAGACTCCATGCCCAGCATGGAGCTCAGTGCTGGCCTTAATCTCAGGACTCTGAGGTCATAACTGGAGCTGAAATCAAGAGTCTGATGCTTAACTGACTGGGCCCCAGGCACCCCAAACATACTGCATTTTAAAAAATAAATTTATGGTGATAAAAGTCTTCATAGAATTTAGCTTTCAGCTGAAATGGGTTTATGGAACAATAGACGAACTGTGAACATATAGGAAATGTTTTATTATCTTGAACTGGCAGCTGGGTAAATTAATTTGTTTAATTTATAAAAAATTTGAGCTGTAAGCATATTGTATTCAGTAACAAATTTATTTGAAAATATTCCCTACAGAGTTTTCTAAATAAAAGGTTCCAGGCTTGGTTATTTTCATCTGTGAGTCCTGATCATGAGTTGTACTTTAAAAACTGTCCTAGAGATAATTTGACCAAACTCTACTCTAAAAAGAGAAAAATAGGTCTTCAAAGATTAAGTTATTGGTACATATCAAGGCTGGAACAAATCTAAAATTTTAAACTCAAACCTAAACCTCCTAGATTCTAAGTTCATTCTACTTCATAAGGCATTTATTCATTCAACATTTTTTTTAATTTAACACATTTACTTCTAACATACACCAAAATTACTGAACTTCCTATGACACATTGTCAATAGTTTAATGACAAATTATTAATCTATTCTGAGAAATAAGTGATATAGGTGGAGATTATATGTCAACTAGCCTATAACAATTTGTTGTGATAGTGCTTCATGCTCATACTATTAGAACAAAAGAATTGTGTGTTATTATGAATCTCTATGTATGTTATATATCTTCCAGGTAGATGAGTTTGCTCTTTTTCCCACTCTTTCCTGACCGTGTACAAAAGGCATTTGAAATTTTTATTTCAAGGAGAATTTATAACTGGTCATCTTCTTCCTTGATACAGAGCTTTATATAAAATAGTCATATTGTTATAATATAGTACGAAGCTGAAGATAAAACACAACTTGTAGAAGACTTCCACTGTCTAGTTATGTAATGGTCCTCTGCATACATTTGAGGTATCTGGCTAATTGAAGTTTCCTTAGCTTTTTCCAGCAAGAGATGACAAAGTATTCCATGGTTGGCTTATTTGATTCTGTTATACATACAGGAAACTTGATATTGTTGCTGTGTTTAAGATCAGTATTAACCTTAAAGATAGAAATAGAATATAAATATGTGTGATAATTAAACTCAACACTCTTATCTCTCTGAAAGATTATGGGTACAATGACCTGAGCAAGTAAGCAAGAGGAATAATGTTAACTTATGTTATGGACTAAATGTTTGTGTTCTCCTAAATTCATATGTTGAAACCCTCCTCCCACAACATGATGGTATTAGAAGATGAGGTATTAGAAGGTTGGTATTAGAAGATGAGGTATTAGAAGGTAGGTATTAGAAGATGAGGCTTTCGGGAAGTAATTAGGATTAGATGAGTTCATTAGGGGGGAGCGTTCATGATAAAGTTAGGGTCTTGTGGTGCCTGGGTGGCTCAGTGAGTTAAGAACTCAACTCCTGAGTTCAGCCCAGGTTATGATCTCAGGATCATGAAATCAAGCCCTGATTGGGCTCCATGCTGGGCATGGACCCTGCTTAAGATTCTCTCTCCATCTCCTTTTTTCTCTCTCCCTACTGGGTTCACACTCTTTCTCTCTCTCTCTTTCTATCTATATAAAAAAAAAAAAAAAAAAAAAATACTCTTACAAAAAGAAACAAAACAGTTTGCTCCCCCTCTCTGCTTTCTTCCTTGTAAGACTATAATGAGATTAAAAGGTCCTCTAAGAGGAGGTCCTCCCAGACATTTGATCACTTGATCTTGAACATCCCAGCCATCAAAACTGTGAGAAATAAAAGTTTTTTTTTGACCTATCCAGATTATGGTAATCTTATAGCAGCCTAAACTGACAAAGGCATGATCTCATCTGAAGCAAATTCTATCAACTTTTATTTCCTAAATTCAATATATCCTGCACTTGTTCTCAATATAAAAACATATACCCTATTCAGGGTTTGCCAAACTCATTATTAATTGATATAATTTCCTTTTAAAAAAGTCTTCCCCAATGTTTTTATCCATACAATACCTTGGACATACAGACACCATTAAAATAGTTTGATTGACAATAGCCACTAGCCATCTAAGCATCCTGAAACTGTGTATAGTTATAGAAAATGGTCACTTGCATTCTAGTAGTGACAGGTAAAAGAGTAAATTCTGGATTGTTGGGGAAACTTTACAAGGGATTGAAAACACATCATTCTCTATCCAGAGAAAGAGAATTATCTCCAGAGTAGTGTTCTTGTCAGCAATGAATCAAATAAATGATTTGCCTTACTGAAGTCAGAAGAAGGAAAAAAAAAAGAAAAGAAAGAAAGAAAAGAAAAAGAAAAAGAGTTTTGAAAATATAAACATGAGACTAGTATTTAGTCAGATAAATAATAAAAAACGCTGCCCCTTTTCCCTTAATTCTGTTTTCAATAATGAGAATACCATCCAATTTATAATTCTTTTGACTTGATTTGTATATAAGAAGCAGAGGAATCCATGAAGGTAGAAAACAATTTTTTCAAAACATGCTTCAATTTATAAATCAACTCAGACTGATAACCAAAAACTTGACTGAAGATGATGTTAGCAGTAGATGCTCTCCTGTGCATACATCCTCTCTCTCTTCTCTCTACCCCATTCTGTTTAGTACTTTGTAAGGTTGAAATTTTTATTTTTTTTAATTACATTAGGAGGTTTTCATTTAGTCTCTTAATTTGAGGTCTTAGATAAAAAGGCATTTTTCAATGCTTCTCCTAAAACAAAAAAATGTGCTTGAATGGGAACAAACAAGAATGATATATAAACATTCATTTATGAATACACTTAATATCTGGTGATTGTATAAACTCAAACTTATATTTTATAATTTGATGCATTAAGATTGATTAAGGATCTATGAGGGTATAATCCCCTACTGATAAAATGTTTAAAGTATACATGTTGTTTAATAAAAAGAAAATAATGGGGATGCCTGGGTGGCTCAGTGGGTTGCACCTCTGACTTCAGCTCAGTTCATGATCTCGGGATCCTGGGATCGAGTTCCACATCGCACTCTCTGCTGAGTGAGGAGCCTGCTTCCCCCTCTCTCTCTGCCTGCCTCTATGCCTAGTTGTGATCTCTCTCTCTCTCTGTGTCAAATAAATACATAAAAATCTTTTAAAAAACAAATAAATAAAAATAAAATAATTTAAATAAGTCTTTGTACCAGGGCACCTGTGTGGTTCAATTGGTTAAGTGTCCCAATCTCGGTTTAGTCTCAGGTCATGATAAAGATGTTATTACTCAGCCATTAAAAAAGAAAGAAAGATATGGAACACTTTTTCATGTGTCTGTTGGCCATCTGGATGTCTTCTTTGCAGAAATGTCTGTTCATGTCTTCTGCCCATTTCTTGATTGGATTATTTGTTCTTTGGGTGTTGAGTTTGCGAAGTTCTTTATAGATTCTGAACACTAGCCCTTTATCTGATATGTCGTTTGCAAATATCTTCTCCCATTCTTTCAGTTGTCTTTTTATTTTGTTGACTGTTCCCTTTGCTGTGCAAAAGCTTTTATCTTGACGAAGTTCCAATAGTTCATTTTTGCCCTTTCTTCCCTTGTCTTTGGCGATGTTTCCAGGAAGAAGTTGCTGTGGCTGAGGTCAAAGAGCTTGCTAATTGTGTTCTCCTCAAGGTTTTCAATGGATTCCAGGCTCACCTCGAGGTCTTTCATCCATTTTGAGTCTATTTTTGTGTGTGGTGTAAGGAAATGGTCCAGTTTCACTTTTGTGCATGTAGCTGTCCAATTTTTTGAAGAGGCTTTTTTCCATTGGACATTTGTTCCCACTTTTTCCGAGATTAGTTGACCATAGAGTTGAGGGTCCAATTCTGGGCCCTCTTTTCTGTTCCACTGATCTATGTGTCTGTTTTTGTGCAATATTATACTGTCTTGATTACTATAGCTTTGCAATAGAGCTTGATGTCTGGAATTGTGCTAACTGCCAACTTTGGTTTTGTTTTTCACCATTCCTTTGGCTATTTGGGGCTTTATCTGGTTCCATACAAATTTTATGATTATTTGTTCCATTTCTTTGAAAAAGTTGATGGTATTTTGATGGGGATTGCATCAAATGTGTAGATTGCTTTAGGTAGCATAGATATTTTCACAATATTTGTTCTTCCAATCCATGAGCATGGAACGTTTTTCCATTTCTTTCTGTCTTCCTCAAATTCTTACTCTATAGTTTTCTGAGTACAGATTCTTTGTTTCTTTAGTTATATTTTCTCCCAGGTGTCTTATGATTTTGGGTGCAATTGTAAATGGGGCCAACTCCTTAATTTTTCTCTCTTCTATCTTGTTGTTGGTGTACAGAAATGCAACTGATTTCTGTGCATTGATTTTATACCCTGAAACTTTACTGAGTTCCTGTATGAGTTCTAAAGTTTTGGAGTGAAGTCCTTTGGGTTTTCACATAGTGTATCATGTCATTTGCAAAAAGTGAGAGTTTGACTTCTTCTTTACTGATACAGATGACTTTTATTTCTTTTTGTTCTCTGATTGCTGAGGCTAGGACTTCTAGTACTATGCTGAATAGCAGTGGTGATAGTGGACATCCCTGTCATGTTGCTGACATTAGGCAAAAAGCTCTCAATTTTTCCCCATTCAGAAAGATAATCGCTGTGGGTTTTTCATAGATGGCTTTTATGATATTGACGTATGTAACCTCTATTCCTACACTGTGAAGAGTTTTGATCAGGAAACGATGCTGTACTTTTTCAAATGCTTTTTCAGCATCTATTGAGACTATCATATCATTCTTTTTCTCTCTTTTATTAATGTATTGTACCACATTGATTGATTTGTGGATGTTGAACCAACCTTGCAGCCCAGGAATAAATCCCACTTGGTCATGGTGAATAACCCTTTTAATGTATTGTTGGATCTTAATGGCTAGTATTTTGGTGAGAATTTTCAGATCATTGTTCATCAAGGATATTGGCCTTAATTCTGCTTTTTGATGTGGTCTTTGTCTGGTTTTGGGATCAAGGTAATGCTACTCTCAGAGAATGAGTCTGGAAGTTTTCTTTCAATTTCCATTTTTTTGGAACAGTTTCAGGAGAATGGGTATTAATTAATTCTTCTTTACATGTTTGGTAGAATTCCCCTGGGAAGCCATCTGGCCCTGGGCTCTTGTTTGTTGGTAGATTTTTGATGACTGCGTCAATCTCCTTACTGGTTATGGGTCTGTTCAGGTTTTCTATTTCTTCCTGGTTCAGTTTTGGTAGTTAAGTGTCTCTAGGAATGCATCCATTTCTTCAAAATTGTCAAATTTGCTGGTGTATAGTTGCTCATAATATGTTCTTATAATTGTTTGCATTTTTTTTTTATTTTTTTATTTATTTATTTATTTTTTTTGGTGTCAATTGTGATCTCTCCTCTTTCGTTCATCATTTTATTAATTTGGGTCCTTTCTCTTTTCTCTTTTATAAGTCTGGCCAGGGGGTTATCAATCTTATTAATTTTTTTTCAAAAACCAGCTCCTAGTTTTGTTGATCTGTTCTACTGTCCTTTGGTTTCTATTTCATTAATTTGCTTTGACCATTATTATTTCTCTTCTCCTGCTTGGTTTAGGTTTTCTTTGCTATTCTTTCTCCAGCTCCTTTAGGAGTAGGGTTAGATTGTGAACTTGAGACCTTACATGTTTCTTGAAAAAGGCTTGTATTGTTATATACCTTCTTCTCAGGACTGACTTTGCTGTGTCAAAATTATTTTGAACAGCTCTGTTTTTATTTTCATTCATTTCCATTATTATTTTTTAAATCCTTCTCTAACTTTCTGGTTGATCCATTCATTCTTTAGTAGGATGCCCTTTAGCCTCCATGTATTTGAGTTCTTTCCAACTTTTCTCTTGTCATTGAGTTCTAGTTTCAAGCATTATTGTCTGAAAATATGCAGGGAATGATCCCAATCTTTTGGTACCAGTTGAGACCTAATTTGTGACCCAGAATGTGCTCTGTTCTGGAGAATGTTCCACGTACACTAGAGAAGAATGTGTATTCTGTTGCTTTGGGATGGAATGTTCTGTATATATCTGTAATGTCCTTCTGGTCCAGTGTGTCATTTAAAGCCTTCATTTCCTTGTTGATCTTTTGCTTAGATGATCTGTCCATTTCAGTGAGGGAAGTATTAAAGTCCCTTACTATTATTGTATTATTGTCAATGTGTTTCTTTGATTTTGCTATTAATTGGTTTATATAATTGGCTGTTCCCATGTTAAGGGCATAGATATTTAAATTTTTTATTTCTTCTTATTGGACAGACCCTTTAAGCATGACATAGTGTCCTTCCTCATCTCTTATTATAGTTGGAGTAAAATCTTATCTTTGGCTTAAAATCTAATTTATTTGAAATAAGGATTGCCACCCCAGCTTTCTTTTGATGTCCATTAGCATGGTAAATCATTTTCCACCCCCTCACTTTAAATCTGGAGGTGTTTTTGCATCTAAAATGAGTTTCTTGCAAACAGCATATTGATGGGTCTTGTTTTTTCTTTTCTTTTCTTTTCTTTTCTTTTCTTTTCTTTTCTTTTTTCTTTTTTCTTTTTTCTTTTTTTATCCATTCTGATACCCTGCGTCTTTTGATTAGCACATTTACATTCAGGGTAACTATTGAAAGATATGAATTTAGTGCCATTGTATTGAGTAAGGTGACTATTACTGTATATTGTCTCTGTTCCTTTCTGGTCTATGTTACTTTTAGGCTCTCTCTTTGCTTAGAGGACCCCTTTCAATATTTCCTGTAGGGCTGGTTTGGTTTTTGCAAATTCTTTTAGTTTTCATTTGTCCCAGAAGCTTTTTATCTCTCCTTCTATTTTCAGTGACAGTCTACCTGGATATAGTATTCTTGGCTACATATTTTTCTCGTTTAGTGTTCTTGAGTATATCATGCAAATTCTTTCTGGGCTGCCAGGTCTCTGTGGATAGGTCTACTGCCAGTCTAATGTTTCTACTGTTGTATATTAAGGCCTTTTGTCTCAAGCTGCTTCAGGATTTTCTCTTTGTCACTAAGACTTGTAAGTTTTACTGTTAGATGATGGGGTGTAAATCTATTTTTATTGATTTTGAGGAGATTCTCTGTGCCTTTTGGATTTTGATGCTTGTTCCCATCCCCAAATTAGGGAAGTTCTCTGCTATAATTTGTTCCAATATACCTTCTGCCCCTCTCTCTCTTCTTCTTCTTCTGGGATCTCAATTATTCTAATATAGTTTCCTCTTATGGTATCACTTATCTCTCAAATTTTCCCCTCATGGTTCAGTAGATTTTTGTTGTTGTTGTTGTTGTTGTTGTTGTTGTTGTTGTTTTAATCTCTCTTTTTCTCAGCTTCTTTATTCTCCATAATTTGGTCTTCTATATCACTAATTTTCTTTTTTACCTTATTTATCTTAGCAGTAAGAGTCTTCATTTTTTATTGCACCTCATTAATAGCTTTTTTAAAATTTCAACTTGGTTAGATTATAGTTCTTTTATTTCTCCAGAAAGGGATTCTTTAGTATCTTCTATGTTTTTTCAAGGCCAGCTAACATCTTTATAATCATCACTCTGAACTCTAGGTATGACATCTTCCTGATGTCCACATTGATTAGGTCCCTAGCTGTTGGTACTGACTCTTTTTCCTTTTTTTTTTTTTTTTTTTTTTTTTCCGGTGAGTTTTTCTGCCTTGTCATTTTATCCAGAAGAAGAGATGAGGCTGGAGACTAGAAAAAAGCCATATGCTAGATTAACGTATATTTTGATCTGTTAGAAGAAACTGTATCCCAAAATATTAAAGAAAGAAAAACTTATATGTATACAAAAAATAAGGTTAAATACAATGAAGGGATAGAATATGACTATAACAGTGAAAATTTAAAAATATATATATTTTTAAAATGGTATTGATAAGATAAAATTATTCAAAAAGGTTAAAATAGGAAAGAGGAAACAATTTTTAAAATAGAGTAAGAAAAAATAAAATAAAAAAAAATAACTTTAAAAGACTAAAGAATCATGGGGGGAAAGCCATGAATTCTCTGTGCTTCATTCCCTTGGTCTGGAGTCCCACAGTTCTCATTGATAGGTGAACTTGGTCTTGGTTGGATGTTCTTGCTGATCTTCTGTGGGAAGGGCCAGTTGCAATAACTCTTAAATGTCTTTGCCTGAAACAGAATTACATTGCCCTTACAAGGTGCCAGGCTAAGGTATCTGCTCAGTTTTTCTCTCAGTAGCTTTTGTTCCCAGACACTTTCCATACAGCTTTGGAGGAGAATGAAGATGTTGGCCTCCCAATCATTGACCTGGAGGAGCCAAGAGCACCCTCAGAGAAAAGCAGTCAATCATGCCCGTCTCCCAGTCTCTGGCCATACTTCAAGCTCACCTGACCTGTGTCTGAGTGTTTCTATTTCTGGCACATGACTACATTTTGTCTCCAAACCCAGCAGATTCCTGCAGCATGCTCCTGCGCTGCTCCCCCTGGTGGAGGAATGGGGAGGGGTATCCCTGGATCTACAACTTGTGAGGCCCTTGCTCGAAGATCAGTGGCCTGAGTGTGCCAGGGATCATGGTTTATGATAACCCTGAGCTGAGAGCCCACTCCTCAGCTCCATCTTTGCAGCCAGCTTCCCTGCCCCAATACCTGGGACATTTGCCACAATCAGACACTTCTAGTCATTCTGTGACCTCGAGGGTCCTGAGACCACACTGTCCCAGCAAGGGCTCCACCCCTCACTTAGCCTCTGGAGTGACATCCTTCAGTGGAGCAGACTTCTAAAAGTTCTGATTCTGTGCTCCACTGATCTACTTCTTGTCAGGAGTCAGTCCCTCCCCCTGAGGCCTATCTTCCCATATATCACCTTGGATTCACTTCTCCGCACATCGTACCTTCCAGAAAGGGTCACTTTTCTGTTCTTAGAATTGCAGCTCTTCTTTTCTTTGATCCCCTGTTGAGTTTGTAGGTATTCAGAATGGCTAGGTAACTATCTAGCTGAATTCCTGGGATCTGACAAAATTTAAGTCTCCTACTCCACCATCTTGCCCCTCTCCCCAAATGAATACAATTTTAAAAATAAATAAATAAACCTTCTTATTATGTAAATTATTCCATCTTGACAAATATATCTTCTGAATATTGTTCAGAAATCAAAGAAAACCAGGATAAACTATTTTCTGGGGAAGAACCAAATAAAAGCTTTTCTTCCTTGTTTGAGATAATTATCAGATATTGGCCCTCAATAACACATCACAAAAATTATCAGATTTCTATAAAGTTACAAAGTTTTTTAAAGTAATTTTTAAAATTTAAATTCAATTAACACATAATATATTATTGGTTTCAGAGACAGAGATCAGTGATTCATCAGTCTTATTACTTTACAAATATTCTTATTAAAATTTTAAGAATCAGAGGTGCCTGGGTGACTCAGTTGGTTAAACATCAGACTCTTGGTCTCAACTCAGGTCTTAGTTTCAGGGTTCTGAGTTCAAGCCCTATGTTGGGCTCCACACTGGGAATGGAGCCTTCTTAAAAATAATAATAAGAAGAAGAATCATTACCTAGCATTATTTTAATACTTAATTAAAACACAGTCAGGCAATGACATTTATATATTCCTAATTTTACCTTGTCTAATCTCATCTCAGTATTGAATAACTTATCTGATTATTGATAAACTTTCTCTTTTTAAACACTATAATCTTTGAGGAAAGGAAACATCTTGGGTTTTTTTTTTTTTTTAAGTTTTTACTTAAATTCCAGTTTGTTAACATACAGTGTAATACTATTTTCAGGCATACAACATAGTCATTCCACACTTCCATAACACACCCAGTCATCACAAGTGCACACCTTAATCCCCATCATGTATTTCACCCATTCCCCACTCACCTCCCCTCTGGTAACCATCAATTTGTTCCCTATATTTAAGTTCTATTTCCTGTTTTTTCCTTTCTCTTTTTTTCCCTAATAATCATTTGCTTTTTTCTTAAATTCCACATATGAGTGAAATGATATGGTATTTGTCTTTCTATGACTGATTTATTTCACTTAGCTTAATATTCTCTAGCTCCATGTCATTGCAAATGGCAAGATTTCATTCTTTTTTATGGTTGAGTAATATTCTATTATATATCATCTATATTTATATAGATACATCTTCTTATAGTTACAACTTCTTACCAATTCAACAGTCAATCAACATCTGGTTCCTTTTCACTGTTTAGCTATTGTTGATAATGCCACTGTAAACACTGGGATGTATGTACCCCTTTGAATTAGTGTTTTTGTACTCTTTGGGTATATACCCAGTAGTAGAATTGCTGGTTCATAAGGTAGATCTATTTTTAACTTTTTGAGGACACTCCATACATACTATTTTTTCAGAATAGCTGCACCAGTTTGCATCTCCACCAATACCATAAGAGAGTTCCCTAGAAGAGGTTTTTTTTTTTTGTTTTTTTTTGTTTGTTTTTTTTTTTTTTTAAGTATAAGCGTCTAACATATTTTACTGTAATGGAGACTTCAATATAGACACCACAAATTGTGTTGAGTTGAAACAAACATAAGTACTATTCCAGAATACATATGCACATGTATGTAATATATATGATAGTCTTCAATTATATATATATATATAGAGAGAGAGAGAGAGAGCATACATACTTCCTTTATGTATGTTAATGTGTATCTATTTTTTTAATATTTCAACACTGTATAATAAACAATCTGTTACATCTACCACATAGAAATACAGCTCATTGTTTAATAA
Organism: Lontra canadensis; assembly: GCF_010015895.1. Taxonomy (NCBI): domain Eukaryota; kingdom Metazoa; phylum Chordata; class Mammalia; order Carnivora; family Mustelidae; genus Lontra; species Lontra canadensis. The sequence continues at coordinate 7,958,589 of NW_022631064.1, read as the reverse complement.
ACTGCATAATGTTCCATACAATAGATATATTAAGTTATTTAGCCATTGTTCTCTTTATTTTTTAATTTGCTTAAATGAATATATTTTTAAATATACTCTTTAATTAATCCATGAGCAACTACCAAATAAATCTGCAAAAGATGAATGTACATCCATTATTTGAGTAAGCATAAACAAATTGGAAGGTCTATATCAATACATATGTCCTTGAATTTGAGGGTTAAAAATAACACATTATATCTCCTTTTTAATATTAATTCAGCTTAACCTATTTTTACTTTATCATGTTGGTCATGATGAGGAAATGCTAAAATTATATCAATGATTGTAATTTCCAATATCTTCCTTCTAATTTCAATAGAAATGTTTTTAAGAGTTTCCATATTAGTTATCATATTTGCTATTGATTTCTAAAAATGTATCCAACAGATACATTTTTCTTATGGTAAGAAGTTTCTCTCTAAATTTAGATTCATAAGAGTTTTGTTATTTAATCAAGAATGAGTGTTGAAATTATCAGATGTCCTTTTCATATCTAAGGTGATTACATTCATCTATTAACACAGAGAAGTTCATAAGTGGTTTTTTTTTTCCATCTTCAATGATCCTTGCAGTCCTAGATTAAAAAGTTCTAATTATCCTGAAAGAAATAAGTCAACCAGAAAGACAATTATCATATGATCTCCCTGATATGAGGAAGTTGAGAGGCAAAATGGGGGGTTTGGGAGGTAGGGAAGGAAAAAATGAAACAAGATGGATTGGAAGGGAGATAAACCATAAGAGACTCTTAATCTTACAAAACAAGCTGAGGGTTGCTGGGGGGAGGAGCATAGGGAGAGGGTGGTGGGTTATGAACACTGGGGAAGGTATATGCTTATGGTGAGTGCTGTGAAGTGTGTAAACCTGGAGATTCACAGATCTGTATCAGTGGGGCTAATAATATATTATATGTTATTAAAAAATAAACAATTAAAAAAACCTTTATATAGTTTATAATGGATATGTTATCCATTATATTAATGAATAATAATGCATTAAAAACTTTATATAATTTATAATAGAACTGTAAGTGAAGGGACAACAAATATGGTCAGGAAACTGTAGAGATACAAAAGAATTACTGAAAACTACTAAAAACAGAAGATAATTTGAAATATTAAATGAAAATAATTGTAAGATTCATTTGGTTCTCAAAACCTTAAGTGATTGAATTAAAGTTGATATTCTATGAAAAGAATAAATTGTTGTGGCTTAGTACCTCATTTACACAGAAAAATGATTGCCATACATGAAATTTATCATTCCGTTGGATTAAGATTAAAGATATCACTGCTAAGAAGAAAGTGGATTCGTGTTACTATCCACAATGCCTATATATGTGAACTAGGATGTTCAATTTGACCCATTTTAAAAACAAAAAAGATCAGGCTCAATGTACATGCAGCATTGTCCTCATGCATTCTCGACTGGAATAAACCTAGAAACAGGCAAAGGTTTCCATAGCTTTAAACAAAACCTTTACTAATTTGCTTCTGTACCATTTATATTAAAATTGGTTTCCACACTGTATTATAAAATACCTTTATATTGTAAAAAAAGAAAAAAAAAAGAATGCCATTTCATTGTGTATATGAAGGAGCTCACCTGTAATAATTCCATTATCTAAGGGTTCAGATTCCTCTTTTTCTTTGTGAGAACAATCATTTTTTTTATTATAGCATATAAAACATTAAAAAAAAGCTCTAAATCATATCACAGAAGCCTTTTAATATAATGCTGTATTAAATTGCTTATATTTAATTTAGAGTATTTTTCCTACATTTATACGTCAGTTTGGTTTATTGTATTCTGCCATGTTCAATATTACACTAGATTGTATGTCATAGTTATAGTAATATCATATAACAAACTGAAGTATTTATCTGCTCTGGAAGATTCTCAATGTTGTTTTCTTCTCGTCTTCATGATTTAGAAAGAACTATGATTACTGAGAGATTATTTCCACACTGATATTTTAGAGTCAAGAAACAAATTCTAGAATATTTTTCATAATAGCTTTTTTTCCCCCTATTGGAGATGGGAGTCATTTGATGTGACATCCAAACTCACCACCAAAGTAGTGGTCAAAAGCCTTATATATTAATTACATTGCTGTTTATATCTCACAACAGTATCGAGATAACTTGCTCACAGTTGTAATCTGTAAAAGGTGCAGAGAGAGCTTAAATGATGGGAAGAGTCTTATGTGTTTCCTCTTTCTGTGCATTCTCCAGCATCTTTTATAATTTTCTTTAATATATCCACATCTTCCTTCTTTGTATATAGAATTTGTTATTTCTTTTAACCCTATTGACTACATTAGGCAGGATTTGTTTTTCTTGTTTTGTAAAATGAAAATTGAGGTCAAACTGGTAAAGCACTGATTCAGAAAGTTTTTCATTTAAAAAATACTCAACATATTTTAATTTTTGTCCTTCATAGTAGACTAAGATTCTCAAGTTAAGGCAATATCTATTTTGTTTACTGTTATAATCCTAAAAGATTTTTTCCATTACCAAAGCAATGTAGGTGCTCATAATAATCTTAATTAATTTGAATTAAATCAGTCCCACAAAATATCATTTAGTCTATAACTTCTCAGGATTATGCAAAGATGAAAAGTTTAATTTCAACAAATATTTATTGAGGGTATGTCTATGAGCCAGAACCTTACCTTGATACCATGTAATCTCCAGGTTGAATAAGAACCTCGTGTTCAAGATGTTTATAATCTTGTGGGAGAGACTTGTAACAACCAACTCAAATAAAAGTTAGAATATTAAAAGTATTAAATGGTGGCACAAAGAGTGTTCTTTTAAAGGGAAGAATAGAAAGAGATTAATTATTTTACAATTTTACAACAAGGTGAGTGTGCAAAGAAATCACTATTTGGTGTACATTTCCTTTTTCATTCTTAATACTTCTCATTTAATGTTTTCCCTCAGTAGCTTACAGAAAGTGAAACAGATATAATAATAAAAATTACATCACTGGGGTGCCTGGATGGCTCAGTTGGTTAAGCATCTGCCTTTGGCTCAGGTCACAACTCCAAGGTCCTGGGATTTAGCCCAGCATCCAGCTCCCAGCTCAGTGGGGAGTCTGCATCTCCTTCTTTCTCTTCCCCTCCCCCTCTGCTCATGCTCTATCTCTCACTTTCTCTCTCAAATAAATAAAATATTTTTAAAAATTACATCACCAACAACTTCAATTACATCAGCAACAATAGCTGCTCTAAGTATGGAAATAATTATTTGAAGAGGAAAAGAGGTGAACTTCCGGAGCTGAGGGAAGGTCAGATATGTAAAGGATTGTTTAGCACAAAATAACAACTGACAACAGGAAGATCAAAGAACTGTCTCATCAACAGTTGTTAAAAACAAGATAACTCATAAAATGCCAAATAATAGTAATACTGGTCATTTTAACTTTTTACTTCCTTGACAATCTGTAAACGCATTATGGAGTAATGAGATGTTTCAAGAACAACCAGTTGTAAAAAGAAAGAACGTTCAATAATTTACAGTATGGCTAATTTAACCTTCAGTTGTGAAGAACAGATTTCTAGAAAGCAAAGGGACATGTTAATTGGAATTGCCTCCCATGACTGTACCCTACAAGTAGAAGCTCATATCCAATCTTCCTAAAGATGTCATATAATCTTTTTTTATTCTTAAAATGAACAAATGATTCTATTCTCTAAATTATCTTCCAGACCTAGCCATTTATGAGTTTAATTAATTCTGCCTTTTGTTAATAGTAATCAAGAAATTTAAGATAAATTAGGAGCATGATTTCCTAAATATACTTATTTTAAAACCTAGTAATCATTATTAAGTAGTTTGATGCATTGTATTTCTCAAGAATTATCATTCACGAAGTATTTTTATATATGTTCTCACACTATAACCTTAAACATTAAAGCAAAACAGGTCATGAGGCTCATTTTATAGATTAAGAATTCAGGTGCATGAGTTAAATGGATTGACCAACATCATACAGTTATGTAATCAAAAGTCAGCTATACAAGAACCTTAGCCCTCAGCCTTCAGGGTCAGTTTAGAAAAACAAAACAAAACAAAAATTGACTCAAGTTATTGTTCTGATTTCTAATTATTCTTTGATCTGTGATGACATTATTCTCTACTTAGTATCACATAGTGTTATAGAATGAATAGCAAAGAAAGCCACATTTTGATAATTATCTTCTTTTCCCAAAAAGAAATATTCCTAAAGCTTTTTGATTTTAAAAAATGAACTTTTCCCACTTTCTTAGCAAGTGTCAGTGGAAGTGTTAAAACAGCCACATTTAAGTCTCCTAAAATAGCCAACCCATGAAATGATACAAAGTCCATTAATTGGTATGAAGACTGAAAAAAATAAAATTAATTCAAAGGGTAAGACTTCATTTGTTGAAATTGGTGATATATGGGTGTAGTTTCATAAGATATCTTAAATAAGCCAAATCTCCCTTTCTTATTGACTGACCTAAATGTTACATACTGGAAATATAAAAACAAGACTTATTTTTTTTCCCCAGTTAAAGTAAAGGAATGATTGTGTCCCTAACCTGCTATATTATTAAATATTAAAAAATATAATTAGATCAGTTTTAAAATATGTTTTCTTGGGGTGGTAAGAGTTTATACTTAGGCATTGTAATTATCAGACATTTTTAGAGTTGAAGTATATTACCTATTAAGCAAGGCACTCAGATCAATGGAATGTAATGGTATTATTTCCTCATATATTAAAAAGTATTAATTACTTTGTTATTATAAATATAAAAGATAATTTAAATGTAATTTCACAGAAAACACAGATTAAAAACTTAAACTTCATCTCTGTAATATGAGGGTTTCACGAAAGGATGAAAACAATTGGACAACTTGAATAATTCACATTTTCTAATGAGCTGAAAGGAATGTCACTGTGTCTGGATGATTAAGTGGATATCAGAATGTGCAATGGAATATATCTCTTGATGCCCTAATGGCCTTCTCTTCATTCAGAGTATACACTACTGTAGGAGGTTTTAATCTAGTTTATTTGTGAGCTCAGGCTGTGTGATTATGTTCAGAGCTGAACTTTCACCCTGGCCATGAAATTTACTTTAGTCAGGAAAAGCTAAAGAACAAAAGACAACACTCTCCTTGATATCTCACATTTGTTACCCAGTTGGTTTTAGGAAATACAACTCACCAAATAGTTCACAGGGTAGGGATCCTTTGACCCATCAAAAGCTACAATATATTCACCGTCTTCATACTTGACCTTGCAGTTGGTTGACAGAGGCTCTTGGGTTTAACCAGCACAAATCAATGAAAAGCTGTACTTAAAAGACAGTAACAGCACAACATAGAAGAACCAAATTTTGAGCCACTCCTCCAGCTAAACTGTTAATAAGATTAATATGAAGCATTAGTGCTATGTTTTTTTAATGACTATCTAAATGTTTTTTTTATCAGATATTAAGTGGCAATAGAACATATTAAACTGTAGCAAACATCTGGAAGGCTCTCTTTAGCAGTTTAATCACAGCGTTTCTCAAAGTCTGCTAATACCAGTTATTTCAGACACATTTCAGAACACGCATATCATGGACTTGACGTAAGAGGAAAACTGCAAGCATGCTCATTACTCAAGGGGACTCCCTGTTTCCCACTAGCAAATGTGAAAAACTTTTATTTCTAAAAGTAAAAATACTTGGGAAAACCAGAGTATCTAAACACATTGTCTAAAAGTTAAATTAGTATCCATCCTGAATTTATACTATCAGATTATTTCCTTTTAAGAATAGCTATACTAATTTATTGTCCTGATTACAGAACTCAATCTCTTCTACATTCCCCAATCAGCTTCCATTTTAAAATGTTCTTACTCAATAATACCTCATCCTAACATTCACAATTCTCTATATTTTGGATCAAACTTTTATTTTATTGCTTTCACTTCTCTCTACATATACCAGCCACTACTTCCAAACACACTTTGCACTATTCCTTCACTGCCTTATTCTGATATGCTCTTGCCTTTGACAAGAATGACCACATCAGTGTTCAGCTCTTACATATTCTATTAACCAAATCAAATAACATTTCCTTCACAAAGCATTTATTCTAGATATTTCCAGATGAATCTGATCTCTTCCTTTTTTGAATTTCCATGGTGTTTACAAATCAAGAATCTAAAATTAACAAAGCAAGAGAGAATGTGGTGATTTTTTCTTCCTTTTTTTCCTGTTTTACTTGTTTATTTGGATTCATACAGGCTTTGAGCATTGCCCACAGAATATCCTAATATTATGTATATTATTTCCAGAGTTTTAAAACATTATATTAAAAAAATACTTAAACATTGCTGAAATCATAACCAAATAAATATCAATAGTAGTTTAAACATACAATAATTACTAGGTACTATGAAATTGTTTAATCCTCACAACCATATGAGATACAGATGCATATTTGCATGCAGAAAGGAAAAAAAAATGGGACTTGGAGAAATATAAACCCAATCAAGTTCAGAAAAGCAGCAAGAGCTAGAGAGACATTATGGGCTTTACTCAATTTTGTACTCTTAACCACTTTAACTAAATTGCCAAACCTTGATGGTATAATGGTAATGAATATTACCCTAGGACCTGACCTAGTGACAAAATAGGTAAATAACCAAAAATTATTCCAGAGTATGAGAAATTCTACAATTAGAGATATAATTGGTAATAATGGAGTACAATTCAGGAGCAACTAATCTAATCAAAGAAAGTCATAAACATTTTGACTATTTTTAGAGTGGAGGTATGTGGGTGAGGAAGGGAGCTGGCATTTTCTACAGTAGGAAATTTACAAATCACAAAAATGTTAAACATCATTATATACTGTAACCCCCTTAAGAGCAATGGAAATGTTAAAATAAGTTCTTTGCAAAAGAACCCCAGGCATATCGAAGATGACTATAGCTGGAGTCACTGTTTCTCCAATATGTTTTACATGTTTAACTTGATCATCTCCATGTTGAAGAAAAAAAAAAAAAGCCTTGTATTTTTGTAATGAAGTCATTTTTATGTCACTTTTTGAGATTTAATTAACCAATATGAAAGAAAGAAAGAAAGAGAGAAAGAAAGAAAGAAAAAGAAAAATCATTAAATTCAAGGAATACTGTCTATCTTTTGCCATTTAATTTGTAATCACACAAAATGGAGGCACAGCCTTGTCATCCATACTTTCAATCAGGTACCAAACACAGGGTTATGACTCTGTTCTACTCGGAATATTTTCCATTATTCAACATATTTAATAAACTGTCACTTGAAAGGAGGTCTGAAAGACTTTTTCACAATGAATCAAAGAACGGCTCTGCCTTCCTGCTTTATTATGCATGCTACATTTGAAGCTAATGAAGCATAACCTCTGAGCTGATACTTTTGTAGATGAAAGAGACATCATGTCACATCTTCTATTTATTTTATCAGCTACTCATAGCCAACACAAAACACATTGATTGCCTTGCACTTCATTTTTGACAGATGACAGGCATTCTTGTTGCTATCTTTTCTAATCATTTCCTACCATATGCATATTTTAGTTATTAACTATGAATGAAACTACTAAGAAAAATAATCTGTAATATCAATGGCACATTTAATTTAAGAAGTGTAGTGCAGATAATCTTAATTCATCTATTTTACAAAATTTGATACACTTTCCCCCTCCCCCTAGAGCAAATATTGATTTGAAATATTATTTTTAAAAAGTCTAATAGAACCTAATATTGTTTTCATGGGGCATTTGTTATTTTTGAAAACAAATATAGAAAATCAGCTCAGGTAAAACCATATAATCTATTCTACAAGTCAGACTTCTTCATTATTACAGGGCATCAGAAGGAATAATTCATCACTTAAAAAAAAAACTTTCATTACAGTAACAGTCCTCGATGTCACTAATTGACAAACATTAGGCAATTTAATGTGTAATAAAATTCAGACATAAGCTATATTCAATCAATAACATGGTATAGAAAATAATCTTTATTAATTATAAAAGCATGTGATTATATGTGATATAAAACAGGTTTTATATGTAATGTTTAGCAGCTTTTTAAACTTTAAAAAATGCTAATGTGGAATATAACTTTCAAAAATTGTCTCCACAAATAGAATTTCAAGAATGTAGAGTTATTTTATAAATAGCAAAGCCTTATCATTATGAATAGATATACAGCCTTCACTCATAAGAATAAAAAATAAGTCTTATCTACAAGCACATATTCACACAGATACTGGACAAATTTGGAGTCTTCTCTTTATTACATAACTCACAACTTTACACCTAATTGCTGGTTTATTTACTCAATAAATCTTACTTGTTGCAAACACAGTAATACATTTGATAGTGAGGAAAAGCATTTGAAATAGGATTATAACATACTCCAAGACATTACACACACACTACAGGGAAGTTTTATCATGAGTTAGCAATCAAAGCAGAAATGGAAAAGCTATGCTAAGTCAAAAGCTGTCCCATTGATGCTTAGTAAGTTATTATAAGTCAGTGACATCAAAATTAATAGAGAACAAACCCCATGTACAAAACCCATGTAAAAACCTCTTTTATTGAAGACAACTACCAAGTATCTTTACAGTGAAAATGACTACACAAAAAGGAATGGAAATGAGAATGTGTAATTTAATCAAAAATTAAGAATTGGACGCCAAATTTGACATTTTTACACATATCAGAAATTGTGGGGTTTTAAAATTTATGTAAAGGACAGTAAAATGTAAAAAGTAAGAAACTTCTTTTGAAACAAAATAAATATTATCCATTTAAACTCAAAATTAACATTCTGTTCTTTCATCTCTTCAGCTATGCTAATCAATCTAAATTGTGTAAGTTACTGATTCAGAATCCAGGATAACTAAGGTCTTACTAACGGTGTACTATACAACTGAATTAATTCTCTGCTTTAGGTCCCCAAGAGACAATCTGGCTCTGTCTTTGCATGAAACAAAGTCTGTTCCTAAATACAGAGTTGTCAAGTGTACTACCTTAGAAATTGGAAGAAGCCCATTCTATTCTTGGTACCTCCACTTGGGGCCAGTTTCCTCATTTGTAAAATAAAGTGTTAAACAAACACCAGGTATTTCTATCATCCAGTACTACAAATTCTATTATTCATTTTTTAAAAATAGTAGATCAGAAATCCAAATATTCAAAATATAAATATCTGTATATGTTCTGTATAAAACACAATTATACCAAATACAGCTCTTGTTATGTATAATCAAAGTGTTTATTGATTAAATAAGTCTAGTTATTCTTATTATGGTATCATGTAATTGAAAATATATCTACATTTGTCCTTTTTATGTTTCTTAAGTCAAAGAAAGCTATTTCATTCTTTAACCTTCACTACACCAAATAACTGTATTCTAGTAAAATGTTATATCAAGCTTCAATTTCAATTTCTCTGTAAGATTCCCATTGTTAACCTATTCTGACTCAACATTCTTGGGAAAATTGATCTCATTGGGAGTGTTATTTTCAGAATTGTTCATATCATATTACCTTACTATATTCAGTATCATATTTAACAGCTATCTACTAAGATTATAACATTGATTACATGTCTATGGATTGTTTAATACTTAAATTTCCAGTCTTTTGTGATCCTTTCACAACATCTTTGACTGTCTAGCTATGACCCTTTAAAAAAGTGTATTTGTCCATGTTTTCCTAGAATTCCAACAATAAATTAACATGATGAGAATTTAGTAGTTAAGTGCCTCAGTTCAAGAACAAAGCCAAAATTTGTCTGGGCTGCTTATTACTCTGCATCTGTACATCTCTCTAGACCTTATTTCCTTGGATTAGACCTTATTTCCATAGGACTAGAACATACTCTATATGGTTTTCATGAGACTCATATATACTAAAGAATATGAAATACCTAGAATAGTATCAGGGAACATTATTATTGAATAAGTAAATGTTATTATATTTAATTATATAAATATTTTATCAACTATATATAGATAGATTGTATATGGTCATCATATTCTAGATTTATCTTACTGACATTCCTTCATAACATAACATGCAACATATAGTTTTTAGGTACCATAATATACATTAAATTACTTTATTTAACTAGGAAATAGAAATAATATAAACCTGAGACAAAATTCAGTATGTTTAAAACATTCTATTTGATATATGAAAATGTGATCAAGACTTAATTCTGTATTTCAAAGATTTATAAACTTTTTTCAAATACTATATTCATATTGAAAATTTCATCAGTGGGGGCACCTGGGTGGCTCAGTGGGTTAAAACCTCTGCCTTTGGCTCAGGTCATGATCCCAGGGTCGTGGGATCGAGCCCCACATTAGGCTCTCTTCTCGGCAGGGAGCCTGCTTCCTCCTCTCTCTCTGTCTTCCTCTCTGCCTACTTGTGATCTCTATCTGTCAAATAAATAAATAAAATCTTAAAAAAAAGAAAATTTCATCAGTGGAAATAAATGTTCTCTACAAGCTTAAGAGTGAGTGAAAGGATAAATTTATCAGTCTTACAATACGAAAACATAAGTTTAAATATCTATAACTCCTATAAACATTTATTGTTCAAGTACATTGAATCACCAAGGAGGCTCTCATTAAGTTTGATTATCATTGTCTTGGTTTATCAATAAGCTAAATTTCTGCTGTGCTATTTAAAAACATACTTCATTGTTTCTGCATTTTTGTACAATTACAAAAAAGTATAAACTGGATTTGACATAAAGAAGCAAGTCGCAATCCTATATCCTACTAGACCACAAAAATAACTAGTAATTCTTAGAAAATCCTACAAGGCCTTGTGGAATATGGCCTTTCGAAGATCCACTGGAAGTGACCTTCTGGCCTAAAGAAGAAAAATTAGTGAAATAATAGAAGGTAAGCAATATGGGAATAATCTGAGACAGAGATTATACTGGTTTTAAAAGGCATTACTTTTATCTGTTATACAGAGCATGAAATGAAGTGGGAAGACATAAATTGTGACTCCCTACAAGTTTGGAAGAGATGATTTAGAAACTGTGATAAGATTCCAACTGAAAAGCCAAACTGATGACTATATGTGGGATGAAAATCAAATTACTAGCCTCTCCCAATATATCAAAAGCCATCCTGGGAAAGGTATTTTTGATTACTGATGATTCTTTTTTACAAAGTAGAATTCCCAGGAATTTTCAATATTTACATGCTCAAAGAGATCATAATTGTCATGTGACAGTAGGAGACCAATGGTTCTTTTTGAGGATATCTGTTCACATCCTCTGATAATTTCTGGGAAATCTCTTCCTGAACCTACCCTTAAAACCAACCCTACTTTCTACTGTGCACTCCCTTTTGTCAAGAACTGAATGTCACACGGATACAAAATACTTTCATCCAACTCCATTCCTTTGTCTGCCGCTACATCATTCAACAGTGGCTTTTTTATATAGTACCAAGAAGTGTCAGCTTTAAGCCTTTTATTTCTTGTGAAATTCTGTCATCTTTTAAAGCTTGGTTGGTGACATCTAAGCCTTCATTTTTAAAAAATGTTTCACATCCATCTAATATGCTTGGTTGCCACCTGAATATGTAGATATTGCACTTATGTGTGACTGGAGTTGAAGAATGCAGGTATCAGCATACTGCACATTCCTGGGTGACTCTCTCAATAGCTTTAGGTGATTCTCATTCTCTTTTGAACTGGGACATAGGAATTAGCTATGCTTGATAAAGCAGCTTAGCTTTGAAAAAATAAAACAAACAAACAGTATGTGATATTTTATGCCTTAAAACTGTATGGAGTAAAAACCATTAAACAGAATAGCTGAACCATGAAGGTCAGTGTTGTATTTTATATGACTAAAACATGTAGGTTCTTGATAGTTTTTCTAATCTGATTGTAACACAGGTAATTTCTTGCTAAAGCTTAAACAGCCTGAATGTTCTTTTATATGTGTAAATCGATAGCTTGAATATATTTTTTTCTATTATCTGGTTCAAAACTCTTACAAAAAGATAACTGAATTTGTACCACATATTATATCAAAAGCAATGCTTCCTAACCAATTGGCACTAGTGGGCAGAATAATAAGGGGTTTAGCTAATAATGAAAAGATGGATATTTGCTTATTTATTGATGTGTATAGTGATAAAAAAGAAAAACAAAACAAAAACACATGAAAGAGAGAAGACTAATATCTCCAACAGTTTGCCTAGTACAAATGAAAAAGTAGTAAGTGAGAGAAAACAAACAAACAAAACCTCTTACTAATATAATTTATAAAAATGTTATTGTTTTGAACATTCCAACCCTTCTTAAAGAAGAGATTAAAGTGTGGCAAAGTATGGTATTTGTTCACTCTCTCTACCTTTGTAAATATTTCTAAACATTCATAAATAAAATGATTTTAAAAATGCAGTGGACTCTTGTTTCCTATCTCATTATAGGTTTTCCACAGTGAAGCCATTTCTAAAGCTCACAGCTGACCTCTCCAATTCTTCTCTTCAGTTGCTCTGGAATATTTATAATTGCTGCATAGTTATTGCTTGTTGACTACTGTTATAAAAGAAAATAATCATGGGGTGCCTGGGTGGCTCACTCAGTTAAGCATCTGCCTTCAGCTCTGGTCATGTTCGCAGGGTCCTGGATAGAGCTCCACATCAGGATCCCTGCTCGGTGGGGAGTCTGTTTCTCCCTCTGCCTCTCCACCCCCATTCTCATCCCTAGCTAGTGCTCCTTTCCTTTCTCTTACTCAAATAAATAAAATCTTTAAAATAGAAAGAAAAATCAAAGAAAATCTTGATTCCCCATTTATCTCTGTGTTCCCTTCTACTGTTTCCTTAATGAAACCCTCTTCCATGACTGTATACATCTATGTAAATATTAGTCAACTTGTTAACCTTTGCCCTGTTATCAGAATCTTTGAAAATTTTCATCTAGCTCATATTTTCAAGTACCATTTTTATGTCAGTTTTTCCCAATTCTGTATTTCCATACCTGTCTAATGTCCTGAGAACTAGGACCAAATTTCCAAAGAGATGGGGACTGCAACACATATATGTCCATCACCACTGGAAACTGTAATCAAAACCAAACTCCTCCTCCTATTTTCTAGTTATTCTTTTTATTTTCCTTCTACCTATTCCCTACGTTGTACACCTGAGTCGTCCATGACTCATCCATCTCCCCTCTTCCATATGCACCACTTGTTACTAAGTGCTGCCAATTTCCTTCTTGACTCTCTCATGTCTCACATCAATAGGTGCATTACCACTACTGTTTCAGACCTTGTTATTTCTCACCTAAACTGCCGTCTCAATCTAATTGTTTTTTTTTCCCTCCTCTCTCACTTCTTTTCACTATCCAAGTGCTGTCAGAGTTATGAAAATATTTTATTATTTCCAAGGACTGAGCAGGATAAAGCTCAAACTCTAGACTAGTCTACAAAATTCTGCAAAATCTGATTGATATCTACTTTATCATCACTTCTTCCCCCACTCTCTCTTTAAGCCCTCTCCTCCAATCATTGAGAAACTCAATGTTTGTTCATAATAAAGGTATTATTTTAATCACTGGAGAGGTGATGAACTGAGAATTAGGGAGTTTATGTTGATATCCCAAAGTTACATAATTTGAGCACTGAAAATCAGCCATCGGTACAAGGTCTTCTGATGCCAAGCCCAAATCATAACTTCACTATTTAAAGTGAAGAAATCAAAATAATACATTTTCCTTCTCAAGATAAAAAGTGGAAATTTAAAAAATGGAAACTATTTTCTAAAGATATTTAATTTTGCAGGTATGACTTTTGAAATTTATATGTATTAGCTTTGGAATTGAATCTTGTGATTAAGTTTTGCCTTTATTCAATGTTCATTCTGAAACATTAAAAAAGTTCTTTAATCATTTTAAATACCAGTTTCCTCAAAGTGAAAGAGGATAACAAAGGATTCAGCTTAGAAAATTACCAATCACAATCAATGAATAAATAATAAATGCTTTTTTCTGAGATATTTTTTGTTGTCTGAAGGATGTAGAATATCTAAAGGAATTTCAAAATATTTCCAAATTTTTAAAAAAATGTTAAATATAACCAAAGGTAAGTTGAAAGAGTTTTTAATATTTTATATGTTTATCAGCAATATTATATTGGGAGGACATATGCATAATTTACAATAACACTTTTTTTGCACTAATAATAGGAGGAACCATTGTTCATCATCTGACGAGTTTTTATTTATTTTTATTTATTTATTTTAGAGAGAGAGAGCAAGGTGGAAGGGGAGAGGGAGAGAATTTTAAGCAAGCTCCACTCTCAGCATGGAGTCTGACATGGGGCTTAATCTCAAGACTCTGAAATCATGACTTGAGCCAAAATCAAGAGTAAAGCCCTTAATTAAGGCCACCCAGAAACACCCAGCTGAGAAATCTTTAAAGAGTAAATTTAACCCTCACAAGAAGTAGAATTATTTTTTCCACTTTCACTAAGAGACCACATGCTAAGGGTCACACAAGACCTGTAAGAAGGGAACCAAGAGTGAAATTCAGATACGTTGGCTTCAAGTCCACTGTTCTCTTTAATACTTTCATGAGAATAAAATGAGAATATTTCCATGAAAATCCTTGTTTCATGCATCTCTCAAAGATTTCTTCTTTGTAAGGAATATTTCAATTTAGAAACATGTATTTATATAACATATATTTTGAATACATTTTTTAAAAATTCTAATTTTAAAATAATTTGGCCATATTAATATAATCTTATGTAGCACTCAAAACATTTGACCAATTCCCATGTTTTAAATATTTCTAAACTGAAAGAATTAAATACAGAAAGAAATATTTTGAACAACTACAGTCTGCTTACTCCAAATGCTGAGAAATGTAAATAAGTACATCAAGAGCCAAAACACGATTTTCACTAAACATTGCTTGGTGTGAATAGTGCCCCACAGAGTTGTTTCAGGATAATTCATTTCAACTATAATGAGAACCAATGGGGTAAATTTGCAAGCACTGAAGACACATAAATGGCATTGCCAATTACCCAGTGCCATCACAATATACATCTTTCTTCTGACAAAATAGTGAGTGAAATTACAATAAGCACAGTCTAGAGACATACAACAACTACCAAAGAAGTAGTTTGCCTAATCTTCGTAATTATGTCCTAAGTGCATTCCTTTCAACATTTTCATTTGGATTTAGGCATTTTTTTTTCCTCTGTGTCTTTTAATACTGTAAAAGAAAAATGGTGTGTTTCAGCCTCCAGGTATCTGTGTTTCATCAGTGGAAGTCTTTTCTTCAAAAACTTTTAGAAACCTTTGAACAACAGTGTTCGTGGTGCATTCTAGGCAGGAATCAAACTGAATCTCACTTGGCCTTTTCTGATATCATGGACTACATTGGTGAATTGTTTGAGTATGGTTTGGAGGTCAATTGGTAGCTTATAAAGAGGCATTCCTGGGTCCAAAGATCCAAATCAAATTTAATTCCACACTTATCCACAACCACATTCCTTTGGGATGTTTTTTTCCAAAGTAAAATCCCAAAAATTGTGACTCAAAAACATATTTTTGACTTCTGACAAAAATCACATGTATTAGTTGTCTAGTGCAAATAGATATAGCTTTAAAAAATTGTTATTCACTCCTATCATAAGGACTAGTTGTGTGAGTTAAACCAGGTTATTTCATGTCTGAATCCAATGACATTCTACCTGTGAAATGAATGACTTTGTGACCAGCACAAATAAAATAAGATTCTCTTCTTATGGCTTTGAAGACATTAAGGTACATTCATTTTCATAATGACTTTCTTCATTATACTCAGTGATGTTAGATGTGAGTGAAAGACTTTCCAATGACTTATGATGACTATTTTGCCTTATCATGCTAAGTAGATCTCTATTCTAAATTTGATAGTGTGACAGAAAACATTCATTGAACAAACATTCATGAAATGCCACTAAGTGCACAATAGTATGTTAAGTGCTAAGAGTAAAAGAAAAATATAATATACCAGTGGAATTGTGATCAGAATGGCATTAAAAGTATAGATTGTTCTAGGCAGTATAGACATTTTAACAATGTTTATTCTTCTGATCCAAGAGCATGGAATGGTCTTCCATCTTTTTGTGTCTTCTTCAATTTCTTTCATGAGTCTTCTGTAGTTCCTCGAGTACAGATCCTTTACCTCTTTGATTAGGTTTATTCCCAGGTATCTTATGGTTCTTGGTGCTGTAGTAAATGGAATCAATTCTCTAATTTCCCTTTCTGTATTTTCATTGTTAGTGTATAAGAAAGCCACTGATTTCTATACATTGTCTTTGTATCCTGCCACGTTACTGAATCGCTGTATGAGTTCTAGTAGTCTGGGAGTGGAGTCTTTTGGGCTTTCCATATAAAGAATCATGTCATGTGTGAAGACAGAGAATTTGACTTCTTTATTGCCAATTTGGATACCTTTTATTTCTCTTTGTTGTCTGATTGCCGTTGCTAGGACTTCTAATACTATGTTGAACAAGAGTGGTGAGAGTGGTCATCCTTGTCGTATTCCTGATCTCAATGGGAAGGCTATAAGCTTTATTTCTCAAAGAGCTGGGGCAAATAATCCTAAAATTTGTATGGAATCAGAAGAGACCCCGAATTGCTAAGGAAATGTTGAAAAACAAAAATAAAACTGGCAGCATCACGTTATCTGATTTCAAGATTTACTACAAAGCTGTGATCGCAAAGACAGCATGGTACTGACATAGAAACAGACACATAGACCAGTGGAACAGAGTAGAGAGCCCAGATATGGACCCTCAACTCTGGTCAAATAATCTTCGACAAAGCATGAAAAAATATACATTGGAAAAAAGACACTCTCTTCAATAAGTGGTGCTGGGAAAATTGGACAGCTATATGTAGAAGAATGAAACTCAACCATTTTCTTACACTGTACACAAAGATAAACTCTAAATGGATAAAAGACCTCAACGTGAGACAGGAATCCATCAGAATCCTAGAGGAGAACATAGGTAGTAACCTCTTCGATATCAGCCACAGCAACTTCTTTTAAGATATGTCTCCAGGGGCACCTGGATGGCTCAGTGGGTTAAAGCCTCTGCCTTCAACTCAGGTCATGATCTCAGGGTCCTGGGATCGAGCCCTGCATCAGGCTCTCTGCTCAGCAGGGAGCCTGCTTCCCCACCCTCCCCTCTGCCTGCCTCTCTGCCTACTTGTGATATCTCTCTCTGTCAAATAAATAAATAAAATCTTAAAAAAATATATGTCTCCAAAGGCAAAGGAAACAAAAGCGAAAATGAACTTTTGGGACTTCGTCAAGATCAAAAGCTTCTGCACAGCAAAGGAAACAGTCAACAAAACAAAGAGGCAACCCACGGAATGGGAGAAGATATTTGCAAATGACAGTACAGACAAATGGTTGATACCCAGGATCTATAAAGAACTTCTCAAACTCAACACACACAAAACTGAAAATCATATCAAAAATTGGGCAGAAGATATGAACAGACACTTCTCCAATGAAGACATACAAATGGCTATCAGACACATGAAAAAATGTTCATCATTACTAGCCATTAGGGAGATTCAAATTAAAACCACATTGAGATACCACCTTACACCAGTTAGAATGGCCAAAATTAGCAAGACAGGAAACAACGTGTGTTGGAGAGGATGTGGAGAAAGGGGAACCCTCTTACACTGTTGGTGGGAATGCAAGTTGGTGCAGCCACTTTGGAAAACAGTGTAGAGATTCCTTAAGAAATTAAAAATAGAGCTTCCTTATGACCCTGCAATTGCACTACTTGGTATTTACCCCAAAGATACAGATGTAGTGAAAAGAAGGGCCATCTGTACCCCAATGTTTATAGCAGCAATGGCCACGGTTGGCAAACTGTGGAAAGAACCAAGATGCCCTTCAACGGATGAATGGATAAGGAAGATGTGGTCCATATACACTATGGAGTATTATGCCTCCATCAGAAAGGATGAATACCCAAATTTTGTATCAACATGGACCGGACTGGAAGAGATTATGCTGAGTGAAGTAAGTCAAGCTGAGAGAGTCAATTATCAAATGGCGTCACTTATTTGTGGAGCATAACAAATAACATGGAGGACAAGGGGAGATGGAGAGGAGAAGGAAGTTGAGGGAAATTGGAAGGGGAGGTGAACCATGAAAGACTGTGGACTCTGAAAAACAATCTGAGGGTTTTGAAGGGGCAAGGGGTGGGAGGTTGGGGGAGCCAGGTGGTAGGTATTAAGGAAGGCACGTATTGCATGGAACACTGGGTGTGGTGCAAAAACAATGAATACTGTTACGCTGAAAAGAAATAAATAATTATATATATATATATATATATATATATATATATATATATGTATATACATATATGTATATATATGTATATATATATTATAGACTATGCCCTAAAGAGGCTATGGAGAAAACAAAACATGAAAATGATCGCTATTTCTTGTGTGTTTATTATGCACTAGATCATGAACTGGTTCCACAGTTAGTGGATGAATAGAACAATTTGTATTCAAACTTAGATTTTACTGATTCTAAATTCTGTGTCTCATCACTAATATACTATATGACCACAGGGAGGAACAGGATTTAGCAAATATTTATGCAGACTCTTTGAATTACAAGCCCTCCTTAGTACCTTCCTTAATGCTTTCAACCTATTGGTTTATCCCACCAAATTCCCTGAACCAATCCTGATCAACACAGCTTATTTTAGGTCCCTGTTCCTTCCATTTGGGTGACTGAGGAGTTACTCATATAGCCATACCCTGTACATAGTGTCACAAGAAATCCACATCAAGGGCTTTTAACTCATGGCTTAATAGGCCCTGACCACTTGCTTTGCCTATACTAATCCCCTCCCCAAGAGAATAGAATTGACTCTAAAACCAGAGTTATCATCAATTTCTTGTAACAGGGATCTATATGAAAAACAATCCTGTCAATAGTTAGGCAGAAGATATTACCTTTGAATTTTATGCCTGACTTTAGAATGCCAAAAGTTGTAACAGCTTTGACTCTAATGACTATTTTTCTTAGAGCTAGTCATAAAGTTGGACTTTTTCTTGGCCTTAGCCCCACCTGATCCTATATTTCCACCATTATCTTTCATCTGGCTGAGAGCCTAAGGAATCTCAGTATTATTTTCCTATTTAAGCATCCTGTCACTATTCATTTTATAGTAATTACATGAACCTGATAAGTAATCAATTCAATATGTTCTGCTTACATAAAATAAATGCATCTTGCTTATGTTAAATAAGTATAATAAACTTTTATAATGCTTATACATTTTTCTTTATAGAATAAAATATAAATGACAGTCCTTTGTTGAATAGGTTATCCGATTTTCTTCTACTTTGAATCAACATAATGACTGTGATAACTATGCCCTATGATACCAAGCTCTTCTGGTGCAGGTGTCTTTTTCTTTCTCTCTGTTATCTATATGCTTTGTGATGTTTTATGGGCAACACCATCCATTACTCTGAAATTCACTTGAAAATGTTTGTGTCACTAGGTAGCTAAAAACCTCTCATGCTTTGCAGGATGCCATGTTTTGATGACTTAATTAGCCTTCATATCTAGGAACAAGTGCATTTTAACTGATATGCAAATTTAATTGTTGTACAGATGCTACATTTGCAAAACCAATATCTTAAATAAGTATATGGTCAGTGTTCTATATGCTCCTATTTGAAGAATAGGAAACTGGCTTCTTTTAAATGTAATCACATTCAATATATTTAAAATGCAGCTATTCTTTGTAAGGCTTCCTTATCATAAATGAGAGAATATTTTGTATAAAAAATGCATATTTTTATAAGTTTGATGGAAATTATTTAAATTGATACAATTTCTCAGACATTTCCTTTTAAAAAAGAGATTTATTTTAAATATTATCAATTAGATAATGGCTATAGTCACCAAAATTCCATAATTAGGGATAACAACACCAATCATAATAATAAGATTTGGTAATAGTACCTCACATTGCAGGATATTAAAATTTGCAATGTTCCATAAAACATGGACCTTGTAACATAAGTGACTGAGATAGGAAGCCTGTTCTATTAATTACTGATTTTTGTACCTGTAGAATAATCACAACCTTTCAGAACAGTTTCCTATCTTTAAAATGAGAATAAACATACCTATCTTATTGGGTGGCTGAAAGCTTTATCTGAGTAAATATTGGTAAAAAAGATTATTTTTGCTGACAACAAATGCTTAATATATATTAATCTGTATTAAAACACAGTTTAACTATGAAGAAACTCTATAGGATTCCCAACCACCCAAAAAATTCACTTGAAAACGGAATGATTTTACACATGGATTTAATCATCCTAAGAAAGTAATGTCAATCAATTTATTCTTAAGTATTTTGAGAAAAAATGGTGATACATGCTTTGATGGAAGAATAGATAATACATGAGAATAATGAAGAAAAGCACTTGGGAAGAACGAGAATGAGAATTATGTCAATTTTCAAAAAGGCAGATGTTTTCACTGTACTGAATAAGCACCTTTAAAGATTTGATGATGTTATTGTATAGAAATGCAATTGATTTTTGAACTTTCATTTTGTATCCTGCAGTGGTGCTGAATTCATTTATTTATTTTTGTGAAGCCTGTAAGGTTTTCTGCATGTAAGATTAGATCACCTGCAAACAGATAATTTTGCTTCTTGCTTTCTAATTTAGATATCTTTTATTTCCTTTTCTTGCTTAATTGTTTTGGCTAGGACTCACAGTACTAGGTTGAATATAAGCAAAAATGGGCATCTTTGCCTTGTTCTAGATCTTAGAGAAACATTTTTCATTTTAGAATTTAGTATGATGTTATGGCCTATATTGTATTAAGGTATATATATGGCCTATATTGTATTAAGGTAAGTTCCTTGTATAACTAATATATAGACATTTTAACATAAAAAAAGTGTTTAATTTTGTGACATTGTTTTTCTTGTAGCTGTTGAGATGATAATTTGTGATTTTTTTATCCTGCATTCTCTTAATGTGGTATATCATATTGATTGATTTGTGTAAGTTGAATCACTCCTTACATCCAATGAACAAATATCATTTGGTCATGGTGTATAATCTCTTTAACATGCTGTTGAATTCAATCTGTAAATATTTTGTTAAGGGTTTTGTAATCATGTTCATCAGGAATAGTTTTTATTGTTTTGTTTTGTATTTTTTTTTTTTTTGTTCCTTTGCTGGCTTGTGTATCAGGATAACTCTGTCTCACAGAAAAACTTTAAAAGTGTTTCCTTTCTTATTTTTTTGGAAGATTTAAAGAAGGACTGAATTATCTGAAGAAAGAAATAAAATAAATACATAAATTTACAATTATTCCCAATAGAATAAACTATTCAGGAATAAAATTTATAAAGGGGGTAAAAAATTTATGCACTGAAAAAAGAAAACACTGATGAAAGAAATTAAAGCAGACACAAATAAATGGAAAGACACCCTGTGTTCACTGATAAGAATAATACACATTATTAAAATACCTCTTGAATTTACAATCATTTTATTTGATGATTTCACTTTGCTATTATCCTATTATTTATCTGTTTATATTTGTAGTGACACACATTTCCTTAAATTTTTATCCAGTCACTCAACATTTATTCCCATGTCCTACACCTCTTATCTCAACTCTCAGCTGAAGTTAATCTAAAAAATTATTCAGGATTTTTTTCTTATAATACTCCTTGGCCTTGTCTCATTTTTTTACCTTAATCTAATGCTCTGTGACTTTATTCAATTGACCACTGGTTTATTTAATTGTTCATGAATAGATATCATATTAATTTAAATACCAGAATATCCAAAATTTACATCAAATCCACTTGAATATAATTTATTAATTGAAGAAATCATGCATGAGAGAATAGATGGGCAAATGAATCCCCCATAGACAATAGTGTATTATTGAAACTCTTTGCTATGTATTTCTCTGACTGCTTCTGTTATTTCTAATTTTCTTTTTACTTCATCACCACATTTTTCACCTTAGCTGTGGATTTCTCTTTATCAATGTATAATTATTTTGTCCCTTATATTGCTAACTTCACCAGCTTAAGTTTTCCAATGTCAGCTCTGTGCTGGAGACTCCCAAAGTTGCTGCTGAGTCCTGGACTTTGTTGTTTTCCAGTTTCAAATTTCTAATTGTCTCCTAGGCAATCCCATCAGATATTCTCTTTTTAACTCAAATATCCCTTAGCTAAACTGGATTGATTGATTTATTACACTGCCTTTAACTTTTTGTATAGAACTGTGCACAACACTAAGGCTGACACTTGACAAAATAAATTAGCAACACTTTTTTGTTATACACCTTGACGACAAAACTCAGTACCCACCTCCTGCCAGCATCTGGGTCCCTTTGTTCCTTACTATTAGCCAACAGCAAACCCACAGAGTGTCATCACATGCTCCTACCCCCAGGCTTCTCACAGCACTTCACCTCCATTCCTCTCTTGCTTTTCCTGATAGGATAACTTCCCGGTAATTTCTCTCCCTGACATGTAGCAGCAGTTGTCAAGACTAGCCACACAATAGAATTACTTTGGGAGATTTGACAGATAATAATGCTTAGACTACACCCCATATATATATATGCTTCTTGGGCTCTCCAAACTCACCTCCCTTTGTACTTGGCACTTTGGCAGTACAGCATTGCACCTGTCATTCTCTGAATATATTATATGGTATATTTTGTGGTATTGAGGTGTTTCTCATCTTCTCATATTTTTCTTTCTCACATTTTCAAATCTCAGCTCACACATTGTCTCTCCCAAGAAGCCTCCCTGGAACTGAGATTTCTCCACCTCTGCCTATATCCACACCTTCATTTGTAATAAATAAGAGGATACAGAGTGACATCTTATTTCCTGAATTTTAGGAAGTCAGATTCACACAGCTCTATCAATCTTGTAATTCCCTGTGCTCACTGATAAAGGAGTTGGGCTGCTTACTTGAAGATATAGTGCAAAGTTTGTTAAGCCTGACCAGACCAAAAGTCCAGAGTAATCATTGTTATTACAGTATATTGATCCAAATTTGCAAATATGTCCCATTATCTTCCCATTTATGGAGGTGGGGAGTGACAGAGAGGCAATGGAAGAAAAACTAAACCAATTCTGCATTAAAAAAGACCAGGAGCATTGGGAGAGAGTAGAGTATCCCCTTTAGGGAAAGGTAAAAATTATGTAATAAGAAGTATCCTACTGGAATCAAGTTTTCCATATCAGCTCTATCACCTGGGATTAAATTATTTAAGTTTTTATTGCTATATTTTGCAAAATCCCTTCCTCTGTTTCTTTTAGACTCTAAAACTTTCTGAAACACTCTATTTTATTCCTCACTATTCATTCACCCTTCCTCAAATTGTCTGACAACGACTCATGAGTGCCTACTATGTATTAGAGAGCAATAAATTTAAATTCATTAACTCTAGAAGATAGATAGAAACCTATACTCAGAGAAGTGAAGGGATATTTAATAATCACTGCTAAAAATAAAATAATTTGATTTTAATGTAAGTGTATCTTTACTATTTCTTCTAAGTGATAAAAATATTCTCAAGCTACCTAGAGTAAGAATGTCACTATCAGTGTTTATTAAAGCCTTCTATCCATTAGGCATATGAAAGAGATGAAAAACACAAGAACAAAACAAAATAATAACTATAAAAGGCAAAAAAATCCACAAATAAACTTACCCAAAAGTAGGTCTAGAATAAGGAGACTGGCTATGCACTATGAAGAAACTAATAAAAAGTAAAAAGTTATCAATAAGGTAATACATATTTATTGAGCACTAGAAAGTATGTGTGTGTATATATATATACACACACATATACATATATGTTTATTTATAAATGCATGAAACATATGTATATATGCATACACATATGCATGCACATATGTGAAACATTAGTACAGACACACTGTGACATATGTACACACACACACAAACACTCATACAGATATAAATTAGAACAATGCCTGGAAAATAATAAGAGCTATATAACAATTAGTCATTGTTATTATTATTGTTGTTGTATAAAATGCACTCCCTAAGACCTGAGAAACTGATGAACTGATATGTTAAAGAAGGATCCTAATGACTTTTCAGTAGAAAAAGACTACAAGGGCACAGAATGGAAGAGAGAAATCCAATTAAGATAAAATTACAAGAGAAGAGTTCGGATATGACAGTAATTTAGCTATGTAGGTAGAGGTAAAGTTGGAAAGAAATTGTTGATTTTCTGATATATTGTAAAGAAAAAGGCAAAAAGACCTAACCATGAGCTATATGCAGAGTATTAAAGAAAAGAGAAATGCTAAAGATAGTTACAAGGATAAGAGTGATTGAAGTACAGATGATTAGTCTTTCCAGGGTTCCATTTCAAGATGGTGATGTAGGAAAACTCTGAACTCACTTTCTCCACAGAATACTCCAAACTATACCTATTAATAGGGCAATTCCTCTGTAAGAAGAACTGAGGGCTGATTCAACAGCTATTGAACAATCAAAGACTGAAAGTATGGCTGGGTAACAGCAAGAGAGATGGAGACACAGTAACAAAGGGAAACTCCATCCTCAATACTACAAAGAGAGTGGGGCGGGATGGTACTGAGGTACTGGGAATGAATTTCTCTATCCTTGGGCATAGGAAAAAAAAATTGGTCTAAAAGAACAATTAGTATATAAAGGAGACAACACTAGAACTTTGCCAAACACTAGAGGACCTGGGAGAAAGCTCTATAGGTCAGAGGAACTGGAAAGTAACATGGTTTATGTCTCCACCCTATCTTGGGAGCCTGGACCAGAGCAGAGTTCAGACACCCTGGCAGACAAGTCTAGTAGACTCTGAGGTTGTGACTTCCATGAGCCCAGTGTCCATAAGCCCACCCCAACCTTATATGTACTGGTTACAGAAGAGAAACCACCATATGGAGGGACCAGGTGTCTGCAGGAATACTCTCTCTTCCTCCACCTCAAGGGCCTACCTTAGAGCAGGATTTGACCACCATAAGGGACAGGTTCAAACACCATAACTGGACGGTCCTGTTCCCTTAAGGTCATTCTTGACTCCATAACTGGTTGGCTTGGCCATCACAGGAAGTTGGTAACCTCAGCAACATGGGGGTTCTGAAGCCCACACCAGTCCTGATCATGTTGGAACACAGGGGAAAAAGCCACACTTGAAAAAGGCCAAAGAACTGCAAGAACATTCCCTCCCCCTTGACTTTAAAAGTCTAGACTGGGGTGCACCTGGGTGGCTCAGTCAGTTAAACATTTGCCTTCAACTCAGGTCATGATCCAGGGTCCTGGGGTCAAGCCCCACATCAGTCTCCCTGCTCAGTGGAGCATCTGCTTTTCCTTCTCCATCTGCCACTCTCCCTCCACTGGTACTCGGTCTCTCATTTTCTCTTTCTCAAATAAATAAATAAGTAAATCTTAAAAAAAAAAATCTTGACTGCAGAAGGGTCCAGCTTACAGGGAACTTGCGACCTCAGTGAACCCAGAGTCCCTAAAACCACACCAGTCACCCTGTGGTGCTGGGGCACAGAAAACAAGCTGTGGTTTTGTGGGGTTTTTTCTTCCTTTAATTGTTACTGTTTAATTTTATTTTTTTGTTCACTTTTTAAAATTTGTCTTCTTTTTCTTTTCTTTTTTTTTTTTCTTTTTGGTTTTGTTTTATCTTGTTCTTTTTTGTGCGTTTTCTTTTTTGTTTTCTATTTTTTTTCTTTTCTTTTGTTATTATTATTTATTATTACTACTATTATTTATTCTCTTTGTAAAAATCCACGGTTTATAACAGTAACTAGCATAGACAGCCATAGTTCCAGCAGCCAGCAAGTCACCAAACATACAAAACTGGCATAGGTGTCACCATACACAAGATCACTTCCTCAACTTTAGGAGATGTAGCCATTGGCCTAATCCACAGAAACACAGAAAGTCAAGTAAAATGAGGAGACAGAGGGATATGTTCCAAAAGAAAGAGCAAGAAAAAAATTCAGTGAAAAAAATAAATGAAACAGAGATAAACAATATACATGATAAAGAATTTAAAGTAATGATCATGAAGATACTCACCAGGCTGGAGAAAACAATGGAAGAATTCAGTGAGACCTTCAATAGGACCTTCAAAGATTAAAAAGAACCAATCAGAGCTGAAGAATACAATAACTGAAATAAAACACACACACACATACACACACACACACAAGGGAATCAACAGTAGATTAGAGGATAGAGAATGTAACAGTGATGTGGAAGACAGGGTAATGGAAAGCACAGGTTGAACAGCAAAAAGAGAAAATATTTTTTTAAAAAATGAGGATAGATTAAGAAATATCTTGGATAACATCAAGCAAACAAACTTTCACATTATAATGGCCCTAGAAGAAGAAGAGGGAGAAAAAGATGTAGAAAACTTATTAAAGAAATAATAATTGAAAACTTCCCTAACCTAAGGAAGGAAATAGACATCCAAGTTCAAGAAGCACAGAGAATTCCAAACAAGATGAACCCAAGGAGATCCACACCACAGCACATAATAATTAAAATGTCAGAAGTCAGAGATCAAAAAGAGAATCCTAAAAGCAACAGGAAAGAAACAAAAAGTTACCTACAAAGGAAAACTTAAAACACTATCAACTGATTTTTCACAGAAACTCTGCAGTCCAGAGAGAGTGGCATGGTATATTCAAGGAAAAAAAAAAATCCTACAACCAAGAATACTTTACCCAGCAAGGTTATCATCCCAATTTGAATGAGAGTTAATGAGTTTCCCAAACAAAAAATAAAGGACCTTATTACCAATAACATTTTATATTAGACAAAATAGACTTCTAAAACATAGACTCCCAACAAGAGACAAAGAAGGGTATTACATAATGATAAAGGGATCAATCCAAGAAGAGGATATAACAGTTATAAATATTTACACACTCAACACTACAGCACTTTAATATATAAAGCAAATATTAGCAGACATAAATAAAGATACTGATGATAGTAATGCAATAGTAGGACTTTAACACCTCACTTACATCGATGGATAGGTCATCAAAACAGAAAACCAATAAGAAAACAATGTCTTTGAATGACACTTTGGATCAGATGGATGTAACAGATATATTTATGGAACATCCATCTCAAAACAATAGAACATACATTCTTTTCAAGTTCATATGGAATATTCTCCAGAATAAATTACATATTAGGCCATAAAATAATCCTCCATAAATTTAAGAAGACTAAAATCATACCATGCATATTTTCTGACCAAAACAGAATGAAACTAGAAACAAATCACACACACACACACACACACAAAACTGGAAAAAATGACCCTGCATTAATGAGATCATATTTTTGTTGGGCCTTCTAAATCATTATTGAGGAAATGTTTTATAGAACATAAGCATGAAATGCAATTCATTTATTTCTCTTAAATTTATTTTCTTCTAGCCTCCACAGTTGGTGACTGATGATAAATACAACTTCAGCTGCTTATAAAGTTTCCAATATATGTCTATGGGAATTTATAAGGAGCTAGAAAACTGGGAGGGGCCATAACCTTTGTCAACTCCGGTTATTATTATGTCATTACCAATACTCATTCTAGTACTCTGCGTTGTCTCCTTGTAATAATCCACTTACATCTTTCAAGAACTGTGGGACAGGTCTCCTACAGAGATCCATTCTACACACCATAAACTCACATAACCTTTGAGAAGATGCTTCTGGGAATGTTCTGTATCTTCTGCCACATGCAGAAGCTCCACAAACCATCAAACATCTTAGTCTTTAGAAATATCAAACCACTTAAGGTGGCTCTATTTATTTGACATTTTCCTCAACAACAACAAAAGCCCACTGAGTGAAGAATGTTGTCCAGGTGCTTGAAAATTTCTGATTTCTTTATCCTAAAATACATAGGCCAATAAATGCCATTTTTATTTCTTCTGACATCAAGCAATGAAGTAAAACATAGAATTTATCTTAATTACTTCCTTAAAAAGGGAATAGAAAAATACCAACAGTGAAAAAACAAAAAACAAAAAAACAAAAATCCAAAATTCCTCTTTCCACAAATTATCCTATGTGGAATTTAATTTTTGATAGCTATGGAAATTGAGAGAAGGTATGTATTCAAGGGAACATTGCTAGAGCATTGATTGCTAAAATACTAAGGAGGAAAAATAATTTTTATCTAGCAATTAATTCTAACTTTTTGTAAAAGCAACTCTACAACTCTAAGATCTTTGGTTTTTATCCACCTTTGCATGTAATATTAAACATAGTTCCAAGGCCCGTGATGGAATACAGGGTATATATTTTTTTCTTTTGTCAGTCCTTTCCATTAGAGGTTTATTATATGTGGAAGAAGAATGACAGCATCATGGAAACAATTAAAAAGGCAGATGATAGTCATAGACAAATAGAATAGAAATCATAGAGACTGGTACTAGTCACCTAAGACTTCTGGGTAGCTATGTCTGATGAAAATAATTCCATCATAATTAAATCCAGAAAGATACTACAGATTTACAATAACAGCATTATGCAAACTACATTTCACACTTCAAATGTCCTACAATTTCTAATATTAAAGGTGTTAAGATGTAATTTTCTCATTTTTTAAAACAATTTTCAAAACCTCAGCAATTTTTACATTTGATTTTTACCTACATGTACCACATATCCTATGCTCCTTAGCTAGATGAAAAAATAATAAAATGTTACCTAATTTTTTAAATAAATTAAATTAGAGTAGTATCAGATGACATAGTTAATTTGGGGAAAAAAAAATAAAGGCAAAGCCCCAGTGGTTGTTTTTCCCCCTTTCTTTGTTCCAGGAACCACTTGACAAGTCTGCCAACATGTTAACCTTTATTCTCCTTCCCCAGAGTCTCTAGTAATAGAGCAAATGTGATGCTTCCTATCAAAGATGAACAATGTGTCTGTGGGCTAAGGGGTTTGAACTTCACCTTCACCTTGATTAGTCTTGACTGTTTGGATCCACACATGAGTTCAGAAAACATGTACAATCTTAAGTCACTATTCTTTCTGAGATCCAGTAAAATAAGGGGAGGGGGGTGAATAGAACATTGTATATGTGTATCTGTGTATGATGAATCGAGAGCTCTTCAAAACTATTTTTAAAATCTCATGTAATCATTATAAAAACACTGCAAGTAGAAATTCCAGGAGATCTTTAGGAAAACTTTGTTATTACAACTTAACAATAATCCTCATTTCACTTTTAAAAAATTTTCACCTTTAAAAAATTATAGTGATTTATTCTCCTTTTGCCCCTTTGATCCATGTTCCATCTTTCTTGATCCTATAATATCATTTAGCAGACTCTATGGAACACATTACTCGGGCTCCATTGTTATGTGACTTTCCCTTGGGGTTAGTCAATTGGAGGTGCCCGCAGGAGATCAAAAATGAGGAAAAGAGCATACCTAAGATGTTTGTTTTTCCCATCTTTCTATCTCTAAAGTGGTTCTGACAGACGTTTGCCCCTCTGTGAGAACATATTCTGTGTGGGAGCTCCCCTTGTGTGATCCCTGAACTTATTCAGATTTCAATTCTACATTTAGAAACACACAACCTCGGGTTTAGATATGCTATTTCTAACATCAGAGTGCCTCAACATCCTTAGCTGATTTCAACCACCTAGCCCAAATGTCTATCAATAGTCCCTTATTATGAAAAGCTCTTTAAAAATCACAGGTCAACAATGCTCTGAAGCTAGAACTCAATCGCAAGAGGAAATTTGGAAAGAACCCAAACATATGGCGACTAAACAGCATCCTTCTAAAGAATGAATGGGTCAACCAGGAAATTAAAGAAGAATTGAAAAAATTCATGAAAACAAATGATAATGAAAATACAACAGTTCAAAATCTGTGGGACACAACAAAGGCAGTCCTGAGAGGAAAATATATAGCGGTACAAGCCTTTCTCAAGAAACAAGAAAGGTCTCAGGTACACAACCTAACCCTACACCTAAAGGAGCTGGAGAAAGAACAAGAAAGAAACCCTAAACCCAGCAGGAGAAGAGAAATCATAAAGATCAGAGCAGAAATCAATGAAATAGAAACCAAAAAAACAATAGAACAAATCAACGAAACTAGGAGCTGGTTCTTTGAAAGAATTAATAAGATTGATAAGCCCCTGGCCAGACTTATCAAAAAGAGAAGAGAAAGGACCCAAATAAATAAAATCATGAATGAAAGAGGAGAGATCACAACTAACACCAAAGAAATACAGACAATTATAAGAACATATTATGAGCAACTCTATGCCAACAAATTTGACAATCTGGAAGAAATGGATGCATTCCTAGAGACATATAAACTACCACAACTGAACCTGGAAGAAATAGAAAGCCTGAACAGACCCATAACCAGTAAGGAGATTGAAACAGTCATCAAAAATCTCCAAACAAACAAAAGCCCAGGGCCAGACGGCTTCCCGGGGGAATTCTACCAAACATTTAAAGAAGAACTAATTCCTATTCTCCTGAGACTGTTCCAAAAAATAGAAATGGAAGGAAAACTTCCAAACTCATTTTATGAGGCCAGCCTCACCTTGATCCCCAAACCAGACAAGGATCCCATCAAAAAAGAGAACTACAGACCAATATCCTTGATGAACACAGATGCAAAAATTCTCACCAAAATACTAGCCAATAGGATTCAACAGTACATTAAAAGGATTATTCACCACGACCAAGTGGGATTTATTCCAGGGCTGCAAGGTTGGTTCAACATCCGCAAATCAATCAATGTGATACAACACATTAATAAAAGAAAAAACAGGAACCATATGATACTCTCCATAGATGCTGAAAAAGCATTTGACAAAGTACAGCATCCCTTCCTGATCAAAACTCTTCAAAGTGTAGGGATAGAGGGCACATACCTCAATATTATCAAAGCCATCTATGAAAAACCCATCGCAAATATCATTCTCAATGGAGAAAAACTGAAAGCTTTTCCGCTAAGGTCAGGAACACGGCAGGGATGTCCATTATCACCACTGCTATTCAACATAGTACTAGAAGTCCTAGCCTCAGCAATCAGACAACAAAAAGAAATTAAAGGCATCCAAATCGGCAAAGAAGAAGTCAAACTATCACTCTTCGCAGATGATATGATACTATATGTGGAAAACCCAAAAGACTCCACTCCAAAACTGCTAGAACTTGTACAGGAATTCAGTAATGTGTCAGGATATAAAATCAATGCACAGAAATCAGTCGCATTTCTCTACACCAACAATAAGACAGAAGAAAGAGAAATTAAGGAGTCCATCCCATTTACAATTGCACCCAAAACTATAAGATACCTAGGAATAAACCTAACCAAAGAGACTAAGAATCTATACACAGAAAACTATAAAGTACTCATGAAAGAAATTGAGGAAGACACAAAGAAATGGAAAAATGTTCCATGCTCCTGGATTGGAAGAATAAATATTGTGAAAATGTCTATGCTACCTAAAGCAATCTACACATTTAATGCAATTCCTATCAAAGTACCATCCATTTTTTTCAAAGAAATGGAACAAATAATCCTAAAATTTATATGGAACCAGAAAAGACCGCGAATAGCCAAAGGAATATTGAAAAAGAAAGCCAGAGTTGGTGGCATCACAATTCCGGACTTCAAGCTCTATTACAAAGCTGTCATCATCAAGACAGCATGGTACTGGCACAAAAACAGACACATAGATCAATGGAACAGAATAGAGAGCCCAGAAATAGACCCTCAACTCTATGGTCAACTAATCTTCGACAAAGCAGGAAAGAATGTCCAATGGAAAAAAGACAGCCTCTTCAATAAATGGTGTTGGGAAAATTGGACAGCCACATGCAGAAAAATGAAATTGGATCATTTCCTTACACCACACACGAAAATAGACTCAAAATGGATGAAGGACCTCAATGTGAGAAAGGAATCCATCAACATCCTTGAGGAGAACACAGGCAGCAACCTCTTCGACCTCAGCCGCAGCAACATCTTCCTAGGAACATCGCCAAAGGCAAGGGAAGCAAGGGCAAAAATGAACTATTGGGATTTTATCAAGATCAAAAGCTTTTGCACAGCAAAGGAAACAGT
Source organism: Lontra canadensis (assembly GCF_010015895.1). Classification (NCBI taxonomy): domain Eukaryota; kingdom Metazoa; phylum Chordata; class Mammalia; order Carnivora; family Mustelidae; genus Lontra; species Lontra canadensis. Next base: position 7,926,294 of record NW_022631064.1, on the reverse strand, counting down.
TAACAAAACCAAAAGACAACTGACAGAATGGGAGAAGATATTTGCAAACGACATATCAGATAAAGGGCTAGTGTCCAGAATCTATAAAGAACTTAGCAAACTCAACACCCAAAGAACAAATAATCCCATCAAGAAATGGGCAGAAGACATGAACAGACATTTCTGCAAAGAAGACATCCAGATGGCCAACAGACACATGAAAAAGTGCTCCATATCACTCGGCATCAGGGAAATACAAATCAAAACCACAATGAGATACCACCTCACACCAGTCAGAATGGCTAAAATTAACAAGTCCGGAAATGACAGATGCTGGCGAGGATGCGGAGAGAGGGGAACCCTCCTACATTGTTGGTGGGAATGCAAGCTGGTGCAACCACTCTGGAAAACAGCATGGAGGTTCCTCAAAATGTTGAAAATAGAACTACCCTATGACCCAGCAATTGCACTGCTGGGTATTTACCCTAAAGATACAAACGTAGTGATCCGAAGGGGCACGTGCACCCGAATGTTTATAGCAGCAATGTCTACAATAGCCAAACTATGGAAAGAACCTAGATGTCCATCAACAGACGAATGGATAAAGAAGATGTGGTATATATATACAATGGAATACTATGCAGCCATCAAAAGAAATGAAATCTTGCCATTTGCAACAACATGGATGGAACTAGAGGGTATCATGCTTAGCGAAATAAGTCAATCGGAGAAAGACAACTATCATATGATCTCCCTGATATGAGGGAGAGGAGATGCAACATGGGGGGTTAATGTGGTAGGAGAAGAGTAAATGAAACAAGTTGGGATTGGGAGGGAGACAAACCATAAGTGACTCTTAATCTCACAAAACAAACTGAGGGTTGCTGGGCAGAGGGGGGTTGGGGGGGGGGTTATGGACATTGGGTAGGGTATGTGCTATGGTGAGTGCTGTGAAGTTTGTAAACGTGGAGATTCACAGACCTGTACCCCTGGGGGGAAAAAATATATATATATATGTTTATAAAAAATAAAATTATTAAAAAAAAAAAAATGGAAAAAAAAAAAAAAAAAAAAATCACAGGTCAGTAAGTTGTCTTATTTTTCTGGGAATTAGACTGACGATGTTATTACAAAGCTCTGAGGTTTCACCCCAAAAGAAAATATATTCAATTTACAACAAAGGAATAAATTTGAATTATTTTAAACAGAAGTCAACAAACAAAACAACTGTATATTTCCAGTTCCTCTATCCAAAGAAATTATATGTGTTGACTATATTGATATTTCTATTAAAAAAAGAGGAAACTACTTTTCAATTGCCCAACTGAAAAAAGGAAAAAAAAATATAATCAGACATTATCACTGTCAACCATTTTGATAAGTGATTTCAAATTGTAGGTTGCAATCTTTAGTGAATCATTAAATCTAATCAGTCAGGATGAGCAATTTTTTAAATGGTACAATAGAGTAGACAAGTCAGGAATTTAATTAAAATAGAATATAAATAATTGCAATACTTTGAACATAGAAAGGATATTTCTCATGAATCTTGATTTATTAAAAACACATGCATGTTTATGAATTTGTCACAATATAAAATACAGTTTTCCCCCTGAGTTATACTTTATAAGGTTAAAAATTTTATTGTAAAATAGAGATCTGATCCTTCCTTCTTTTGGAAGCATTTACAGGGCTATTTCCACAGAAACTGGCTCTGAATGGACTACAATTTATCTATGCCTTCTAAGATTGAAGGAGCCATCATTCTTTAGGATTTTGACACAAAATAAAGAAAACAGCTGAGAGTTGGAAGAACATTTTGTGAAAGAGCTCATTTTTACTTAATATATTTTGTGTAGAATATAAATAAGGTTTTGTTTAACCAGAAAGTTCTGAATCTCTTGCTCATGGTTTAATGGGAAAATGTGCATGCATATATATTTGTACATATATTTTTCATAAAGAGTACACAGGAGAACTTAAAACTGTCAAATAGAAAATTCCTCAGATCACATGCAAGGATTACCTTTAAAAAACAAGAAATATTATTCATGCTTGAGAGAGGGAATTTAGACTTAATTGGAAAAAGTAATTTACACCAAAACAAAGCCAACTTGAATTGGCTTTTGCCCTTTAAGCAAAGGTATAACCTAATGATCTGTAGGATAAGCCTAGTGACAAACTTCCTTGCCATGGTTAACTATGCAATCTTGTATTAGTTTTTTTTTTTTAATTAATGTATTTTTTATTTATTATTAGCATATAATATATTATTTGTTTCAGGGGTACAAGTCTGTGAATCATCAGTCTTACACAGTTCATAGCACATACCCTCCCCAATGACTATGTCAATTCCTTAGTTTTTCTTTGCTGGGTTTGGCCAGCAAACTCTGACACAGCGAATGAAGATTACCCCAGACACTTTAAAAGGAGAAAGAGGAGGCCTATGGACCAGATGCTCTAGTGCAAAAGCCCTCAAGTCAAGCTTTGTCTCTGCTTTTATTGGGGTTTTATCAATACACCAAGTTCAAGTGCAAAACAAGAAGGAAAAGTATAACTTTAATGACCAGGATAATAATATATGGGGCAGTAGGTGATAAGGGCAAACAGTGCTTGTAATATGCGTGCAAGAAAAGGAGTTAGGGAGGTACATGACCACAACAGGTGCCTGATTTTCTTCCAAATTTAAAACATTTACTTCCTAGATGAGACCCTTGAGCCTCAGTAGGAATCTGGCCACTTTCAGCCAAAAGACTTCAAAGCAGGCCCAGGTTACCAGCACTCCTCCTTTGCTTTTCAATTAATCTCATCCAGGGCCGCATATGCAAGTCAAATTTTGTCTCTCCAGACCCTGTGAATCCCTACATTCCTTCTTAAGGTGGAGACAGTAAAATTATCTACCACTAAAGATTGTTTAGAGAATTATGTAGGTTAAACAAGTGCTTAGTGGCTATCCTATCATAAGGACCTCATAAAGGCTAGCTTCTACTCTTTATAATTTCTCTGTTTAATTTTACTCAGAATCTCCATTTCCTGGTTCTTTCCTCTAATATACCATAATGGTGGATAATGATTAAAATACCCATACCTTTATGTAGGACCATGTTAAGTTTTTATATAAATGTGTATTATGTATATATTATCTTTTATTTCTTGCACATTTGAAAGATTAAAAAGATTGCCTTCTGATTTATCAGCAAGAGATTCCATATTCCATATAACATTTAGATTAATATATATTACAGAGCCTGTAAATAATATGACACATAGCATATAGTGTATGTCTTTCTAATTTGAAAATCCTTGTGATGAGAGAAGTGTAATATCAAATTTGTACAGCAATATCAGGGAATATGGTATTTCCTATAACTAAAAATTCAAATAATTTTAAATTGTTCAATTACCTTTGACAGGAACCTTTAGGATGTTTAGGTCCTTTAGGACGGGAACCTGATATATATTACCAGGCAGTAAGATGTGGTCCACATAGCACCGTATTAGATATTGGAACTGATTTCAGTTCTTTTTCTTCTTTTAAGATTTCATTTATTTGAGAGAGTGAGGGAGAGAGAGCAAAAGAGAAAGAGTGAGCACAAGTGGGGGAGGGGCAGAAGGAGAAACAGAGTCTCAATCACAGGACCAGAAAATCATGACCTGAGCCTAAATCAAACAATTAAAGGACTGAGCTGCCCAGGTGTTTCCCAATTTCAGTTCTAACATAGAAACTTAGAAATGTCTTTCTGGTAAGTTACTTAACTATACTGGACTTTGATTTATTCTTCCGTAGAATGACATCTTAGAATCACATAGTATCTTTTCTGTAATTCTCTGATTTAGTATTATCATTATAATTTACTAGCACTATTCCAATGCATTAATTCTTTTAAGGATTATTCAGAAGAGTAGTGTGCTACTTCCCTCACAATAAAAATCCCCAGTCTTTAGTTTTCTCTGATTCTATGGAGTAAAATTTTTCTCTTTTCCTCAATGATATAAATGTATTCTACTGCTTTTCATTATTTCAGTGTCCTTGCATTTAATTTCATCAAACTAAAATATCTTTTACTTATTACTTATATAACCTTAGGTAATTTACTTGAATCTCTTAAATCTTAGTTTTCTTATTTGTTCAAAAGAGATATTAATAACAGTACTTATTTCACTGTGGGAGGAATACAATAATTTATTTATTCAGCAAATCACAGACTGAGTTCTTGCTATAGACAAGTATCATCCTGTGTTCTCCTGGGCAGCAGTATGCATGTGAAAGGGTTTGGGACAGGTTGCTCCAAAATATGCTATCTTTGTCCGTGGAGTATTTTGAGCTGAAGGCAATTGAGATCATGCAGGCTCAAGGGAAATTTTGCCCCTCCCTTAATTACAAAGAAGAATCTAAATTGGGGGTCTTCCCCAGAATAAGGGTTATTACCAGAGATAATTTTATCTGAATGATCCCTCTACATGGCTAAGCGAACATCTACTTACCAAACAAATACTCTTATTCTTATTTTCCTGTAAATTGAGTTCCTTTCCTTTGAAGTCTAAGACCCCTTAAGCCCTTCTCCTTAGTTCCAGATGACATGTATATCTCATTTTGCCTATCTTTGGATTTTCATGTCAGTATGTTTTCCCCATAAATAAGAAATTAAATTTGATATTCCCTGTTGGTCATCTCAGGTCGATTTGTTTCTTAGTCTAACTAGACAGACCTTGAAAGGGGCAGAAAATTCTTCCTCTCTGACACATGAAAGCCATAAGGATAGTAACTAAGATAAAACTAAGATATAAATAAATAAATAAATAAAGTGGGGTAAATGTTTAGAAAGTGATGGACAGGGGCACTGTGGTGGCTCAATTAGGTATCTGACTCTTGGTTTCAGCTCAGGTCATGATCTCAGGGTCTGAGATGGAGCCTCGAGTGGGGCTCTGTGCTTAGTGGGGAGTCTGGTTGGGATTCCCTCTCTCTTTCTCCCTCTACCCCTCCCCCCACCTTCTCTCCTTCTCGAAAGAAAGAAAGAAAGAAAGAAAATAAATGATGGACAGAAAAGATAGGATTGTGATAGGAGCTATTTCAACTGGGTAGTAACACCAACAGACACAACAAATACCCCCAAATTTTCAATTAATTGATACTGTTTAAATTTATATCCTGCTTATATATTGGTCCAGTTTGGGTCAGACTGCCTCACAGACAGCTCTGTATTAAGTGAGACTGATATTCAGGTTCTGTTAACATTGAGGCATCATCTTGCCATTGTTTTTGCTGTTAGGGAAGGGAAGGAGGGAAGAATCATGGAAGTTTCTTCAGCCAGCTTGATATGTAGCACACATCAGTTCTATCCACATCATATTTGTCAGAACCCAGTCACATGACCCACTTAACTATGAAAGAGAGTGTGAAATGTAGCCTTAGCAAAGGAAGTAAACCCAGATTTGATGGACACTGAGAGAGAATTTAAGCTCCTACTAGTGGAGCACACTGTATAGCCTTTTCAGCAGAGGAGGCATTCTGATAGAAACATCCTGCTGCCAGCTTTGCCAATTAAGGGGGCAGAATTTAGTACCCCAAAATGGCATAAGGATTATTTTTGGCATAAAGATTATCTTAACCTGGTTATTTTCAAGAAACTGTACACACAGAGAAAGCTCTGCAAACTAAGTATTAAGTTATCTTTTTATAAGAGGCATTTAAGTTTATGAGGAAAATCTCCATTTGTAAGGGTGTCACTCTCTAGTTACTGGAAAAGAAGGAGGAGTAAATGTAGGAATTTATCAGTGGAGAAGGCGTGGACTTAAATATGCATAACAACCTTGCCCTCATTTACTGTGCTTTGCCCACTAACCCCCCACAGTTGGTTGCCTAATGTCTTCTTTTGTCTTTAGCTAAACACATTCCTTAGGGTGTTACTTGGGCCATTTCAGGGAGTCAGCTTTTCTGAATATCTCCCTTATATATAGGAGGTATACATGTTTTTAAACTTTTGTTTTGTTATGTTTTTTTCTCTTGCTAATCTGTCTTTTTACAGGGACTGGTCTCAGCCAAGAACCTAGAAGCATACAGGAAAAATAATTTTTCCTCCTCTATATACTCAATGCACCAATTCTTACTATTTGATCCTCAAGCCATGTATTCTTTATCCTGTATTCCAGAAAAAATGTATATAATTTTATTTATTTTAATTTTATTTTATTATTTATATTATTTACATTTACATTTATTATTTACACTATTTTATTTATTATTTTTATATTATATATGTGTATGTGTTTGTGTGTGTGTGTATATATATATGTATATACATATATATATATGTATAAAATTCTATTCCTCCTGTGGTCCATCACCTATTCTTTGATTTCACTACTGTATTATATTTTAGTCATTTATGTATTTTTTAAAAAAATATTTTATTTATTTATTTGACAGATAGAGATCACAAGTAGGCAGAGAGGCAGACAGAGAGAGAGGAGGAAGCAGGCTTCCTACCGAGCAGAGACCACAATGTGGGGCTTGATCCCAGGGCCCTGGGATCATGACCTGAGCCAAAGGCAGAGGCTTTAACCCACCACCCAGGTGCCCACATTTATGTATTTTTGAAACAATTTTTAAAATCAGTAAATTTTCATATTCAGCAATATCAGCAAATACCAACAAATAAAATAACTCATAGAGTTATATTTGAATTTCAATTTCAAAAAAGAAAAACAATTTTCCAGAAATTAAAGATGCATATATATTTGAGTGCATGCCACAGTTACATACACCCACACACAATGAGAGTTTAAGTGCACTTAAATTCAAGACTGTTTTTATCATTTTCTTCTCAATGAAATTACTCAACCAGAAAAGATCCATTGGTTTCCAAGGGAGAAATTTTGTAAGTAGAAGCCTATTGCTTAAAGTAATTCCTCATGGGACTACTACCATCTGGCAAAGAAATATGCACATCAAAGTAGAGAGAAAACAGCACCTCTTAAAAGTAATTTTCTCTAAGGGTTTGCCTCCTGGTATCCTGCCAGCAGTAATCTTTAAACACTTACCTTCCTACACAGTGAGATGATTCCAGATTAGCTGAGCCCTGGTTTGTGCTTCTGATTCTGTATAAAATAAATAATATCTAGGGGAACCAAAATACAAACAAAGATCCTTAATTTTATGGCAGACATATCACTGACTTATTTCTTTTCTTTCATTAATCAACAGTTTGCTTCTGAAAATAAAATATGGAGACCATTTTGGGATATTGAGACAACTGTAATTATTCACCCAGTGTTAAAAAACAAACAAACAAACAAAAAAACCTCATGCTGTGGCTCTCAGTGTATGTGTAATGTGAATTTACCTAGGTATAGAAGTGAAAATAACAGTGATAGAGAATGACAATACAAAGACAAGAATGATAACTATACTAGTTACTGTCATTTTGTATTTACTGGATGCCAGAAATCATGAAAAATGTTTCTCAAGAGTTATTTACTTAAATGAGATGGCAATTCTAAGATGGGCCTCATAACTAACTTCATTTTACAGATATGAAAATTGAGACTCAAGACTAGATCATTTTTCTAAGAATGCCTAAGAAGTAGAGATTTTTGACACCACAATATTTGCTCTTCATCCTTTGACCAATCATTTTTTATTCAAATAGACCCATGATGCATTCAAACATCTTTCATCTTCAACCACTTCGTATTTTCTCTCTTAACTATACCTTCATTCTTTCCTTCATTTAACCATATGTGTTTTCATCAGGTCAACCTGCTTTAACTTCTATTGTTAATGGGTTTTCTTTGCTTAAAATTAAGTTTCATTTCTCCCTAGGGACTACCAAAAGAAATTCAATAACCTTTATGCATAGTGGCCAAGTCCCTCATAAACTTCCCCTCCTAAACTTAAAACTGAGACAAGACTGTATTTTGCTAGAGAAAGAACAGGGTTTTTAATAAGATTCTCTTGAATGTAACTCATACCTCTTATATACACTGCAAGTTGCTAAAGTTTTCTAAGTATTTCATCACCTTTGAAATTTGTATTAAGTTTTAACTTACGATTCTATTTAGAGCAAAAGTGACATCATAAAAAATGCAAGACATGGAATATGTTTTTAAAGATTTTATTTATTTGACAGAGAGAGACACAGTGAGAGGGAACACAAGCAGAGGGAGTGAGAGAGGGAAAAGGAGGCTTCCCACTGAGCAGAGAGCCCTATGTGGGGCTTGATCCCAGGACCCTGGGATCATGACCAGTGCTAAAATCAGGCACTTAATGATGGAGACACCCAGGCATCCCAGACATACAATATTTTTAATAAAAATTTCTTTTGGATGCCTGGGTGGCTCAGTTGGTTAAGCAACTGTTTTTGGCTCAGGTCATGGAGTCCACATCAGGCTACCTGCTCAGTGGGGAGTCTGCTTCTCCCTCTACCCCTCTCCGTTTAATTCTCTCTCACTCTCTCTCTTTAATTTTTGTTTCTTTCTAGGTATAGTTCCTATCCCAATTTCATCCTCCAAGTAAATTAGAGCACTTCTCATTTTCCATTTCATATCTATACTTTGTCTTTCTTGCCTTAATGTTTTGTTTCATCTGTTACTGTTTCAGTAGACTTTCCCCTCCAAATTTCTTCTAGAAAAATAAATCTCCTTTTTTAAGGACCAACTAAAAATCACCTCCTCCAAGGAGTCTCCCTGCCCTTTCCAAGAAAATCCCTCCATCACCCAAAACTTATAAATTCATGACTTCTAGTATATTCTTCTTTGTGAGTAGTTAGTGGTTACTTTCTATCTGTGTATATGAAAGAAATAGTCTTTTCTTGCCTACTACATTGGAAACTGGAGAGTAGGAGCTATGTCTGAAACATACACTAGAACCTTCTCATACCTATTATCATGATGACTTCTAAGTAGAACCTCAATAGTCACTACTTGAAAGCAATCCATGTGTCACATCATTCATTTAACATTTTAGGCAGAACATGCATAGTTAAACTATGACTTCTCACCTAGTATAGAACTTCTATTAAGCTGTAAAAACAAAATCTCTTATCAGCTCTGAAACAATATCTGTAGTTTTGGGGTTTTTTTGTTTGTTTGTTTGTTTTTGTTTTGTTTCGTTTTCCCAGCTGTTTGCCTATACAGCTTAGTCAAAATGACTTTATAACTACCAGGAATTACTATGCGGTTTATTTGGGTTGTATTTTGTTTTGTGACTTTCTTAGCTTCTTAGTACACTCTCCTTCCAACCTTTAGGGCTTAAAAGAGCAATGGAGGAAATGACAGCTAATGATGCAAATCTTAATGCATTACTACCAGTATTACCTATCAGAAATCAACAACTGTACAATTCACGGGGTTAACCATCTTAAGTTAAATGAAATTTCAATGAAATGATGCTTTGCTAATTTTAAGTGTTTAATTTTTTTTTTTTAAGAGAGAGAGAGAGAGAGAGACAGTGTACATGTGTGCATGAGAGAAAGCAGAGTGGGGAGGAACAGAGAGAGAAGGAGAGAGAGAGAATCTTAAGCAAGCTCGATGCCCAGCATAGAGCCAGATGTAGAGCTTCATCTGAGAACTCTGAGATCATGACCTGAGCCCAAGTCAAGAGTCAGAGGCTTAACTAACTGACTGAACTAGCCAGGTGCCCCAAGTGTTAAGCATTTTAAAGTATTTATATAATTTTATAAAAAAAGGATTTTATTCTACTTTCAGCACAATATGACTTCTATACCATGAAATTATGGCTTCTATACCTCCATGACTATGTCAAACTTTGGGTTAATGTATCATTTGAAAAAAAAAAAAGATTTTATTACATACTGGAACTATGGCCTTACAAATGGAATATTATTTAACTTCCCCACATCTTAGTTTCTTCATCTTTAAAATGAAGAATAACTTTTATGTCTGAATGTGGGAGGTGCTTCCCCAGTGGCAGGAGCAATGGCTCTCAGTGGTGTAACAGAGCTGTTACGTGAAGATGTTGAAATGCAGAAAAAAAAAAAAAAAATCCAAAACATGTGAGAGAATATTTGCTGGGAAATTATTTGGTTGGAACCTGACAATCCTGACAATCTTACCCAGTGAGGGGTTGCTGTCTGCCGATGGGAAGAAGCCAGTTTTCCATAACATTCCTAAGGGCAAATGCCTCAAGCTTTACTTATATGAAAAACATCAGGAAAAGCTCTTCATTTTACTGACATGGGAGGAAAACCTACAAATCAAGACAACATGTTGATCTTTATTTTTACAAACAGATTATGAAATAGCATCAAATCTAATATATTCTTAAGAATTAAGCCATTTCCTCTTACTTATCTCACACTGCCCTACAGTCCCAACTTGTTAATCAAATTACTTTGTAGATCTAGTTCTATACAGGAATTCATAGAAAACTATGCATTTTCAATGGAGAAGTCTTTGTTTTCAGTTAACCAGACTTGGAATGAGATCATTCTGAAAGCTTCACCTTTGGTCACCTGTTTGAATTTAAAATGTATGACTGTAATTAAAGCTGAGTTAAAATTAAAAAATAGATAAATAAATAAAATGAATAAAATTTATCCTCCTGCCTTGTAGTTTGGATGTGAGAAATAAATATAATAAACATTAAAAATAGTGTAACAAATTATAAGCATTTTGTAACTATTTTTTTAAAGGTTTTATTTATTTATTTGAGAGGGGGAGAGATGGTGAGAGAGAGGTAGAGAGAGAGAGAGAGGTCATGAGCAGATGGGAGGGGTAGAAAGAAAAGCAGACTCCCCACTAGGCAGGGAGCCCTATGCAGGGCTTGATTACAGCACCTTGAGACCATGACCTGAGCCAAAGGCAGACGTTTAACTGACTGAGTCACCCAGATGCCCGTTTTGTGACTATTATTATAAATGAGCACTTAAATTTTGAACTTGATGTAATCATTCACCATAAATTTTGAACTTGATGTAATCAGTTTCTTTCTGGCTATTTCTATTATCTCACCTCTTTTACATCTTATAAACTTGTTCTTCATCTACATCAGGACTCTGCTCATTGATACCCACTCATAACAAGTATTTTCAACCATCCCCATGTGGACACACGCTCCAGACTACTAGTTATATTACTTAAGCTCATTTTATTCCTAGAAATTTTTATATGTTATGGTAATGCTGTAAGAAATTCCCCAAATTCCAGTGGCTTCACACAATAAAGTTTATATCTTGACTATCAAAATATATTTTTAAGAGATCAAGGATGAGAGGTGCAGGATGAGGTTATCTATTTTAAATCATTTAGTGACTCAGGCTGATGGATTTAACCTCAACTTGTATATCATTGATTAACAGGCATAAGAAAGAAAGGATGAAGGTCCTCCTGTTTGTTATCTACTTAAGCCTGAAGTTATACATATCACTTCCTCTCACTTTTCGTTAGAGATACTCATATAGCTCCACCTAGAAGAAAGTGGCTATGAAAACTAATCTTGATAGCCACTTTCCAGAATCAGCTCAACAGCATGTAAGTGAATATGACATTTTGTTGTATAACTAGCTATCTCTGCTTCACATTCTCCCTCCTGGATAACTTGTTGGTTAACTTCTAACCCAGGTCCTCACACTATTCTCTCTTTATTTCTGCTCATAATCTATACAGAATAGCAGTTGATAGAGAATACTCAGATAAATATCTGGTATCTAAAGTCACCATATTTTCTGACACTGAGAAGACACTTTGATATCATCTCATGTTAACTCTTCAATGGATGTTGCAAAGCAGCTTCTTCAAAGCTAGTTATAGCCATTCAAATTTTTATTTCTGTATTTCTGAGTTAACTGAGCAAATTAAAAAAAAAAATAATAAGGCCTAATTGATCCACATTGATCTGGGTCCCCACATCAGTAGACATTTATTCAATTTCTAATGCAGCTTCTCTTAAGCTGTGTCATCTAAATAACAAGAAATTTCTAGGTTCTTCAGCTGACCCAATAATTACATTGACAAAAGAAAGATTAACAGGAGAAAAACAAACTTAATTTCTTATGAATGGGAGTCCTATAAAAATATGAGATCCGAGGGCAAGTCAGGTAGGTGAGGCTTGTATGCCATCCTGAGTTAAGGAATGGGATGGAGCTGGGACATCAAGAGGAAGGGGTAAGTCACAGGACAATAAGAAGAGCAGACATTGTTGAGGTGTCTGGGTTGCTTGTCAGTTAAGCATTTGCTTTTGGCTCAGATCATCATCTCAGAGTCCTGGGATCGAGCCCCACATTGGGCTCCATGCTTAGAGTCTGCCTCTACCTCTGCCTCTTGCCTCTGCACATCCAATCTCTCTCAATAAATAAATAAATAAATAAATAAATAAATAAATAAATAAAATCTTAAATAAAAAGAAGAAACAGTACCAGATGTTGGATAATTACATGCTTGCCTTGCCATACAGACAAGTTATTCAGCTAAAATTTTACTTTTGGTAATAGCTCTTTTTCTGGCCCAGACCTACTATCTAAATTGTTTTAGATAGTTAAGGGAGAGGTTAAAGTTTTTCTTGAATCTGCTAGGTCTTGATTGCCTTCAGCTCACATTAATCTATGTGCCACAATGGCACATTTTAGGGTGGTGTATGCTGCTCCCTTTCACTGCAAATATATACATTTTCAAACACCATAAGACTTTATGAAAGCCACTGATTGAGAACAAATACAAAATGCACAACACTTTGACTCTCTTTTCTGGCTCTAAGACTAACTTAAGACAAAAAATATTTCATTTACTTTTTTAAGGCAGAACAATTTAAAATATATGAGACAATTAATGAAAATCAAAGACCTACTATTTAATGTAGTCCTAAGATACATCCTCATGCACTTTTTTTTGTGTTTTAGATGAAGGTCCTGAAAATAGTCTATTTGCCCTGAAACTTCTCCCCATAAAATTGAATATTCTCCTAATCATTTGTTTCCATGAAATAAAAATCATAATAGAATCATATAGAACTTGGTGTTCACTTTTTTAAATATTTCCCAAACCAAATTTTAAAATCCACTTTCAGAATGCATTTGTTATAACCTTAATTTTTTTCTGGTTCTATGAAAGTTTTAAATTAGAGTTTGGCTTTTTTTTTCATTTGGTTTTAAAATATATAGTCTCAGAATTAATTTCCCATGGTTTTAAAGTATTGATCTTCTCTTACTAAATTATTTTTCAGTTATTTTTTGGCTAATTTTTATGCAATTTAAACTCGTATTAGCTGAACTTAAACAAACATCCATATATGGAATTTCCTGTGAAATAAATTCTCCATAATATATTTCTGTACTTAACACATTACTAAAAAATAGGTATGTTACTCACGATAGCATAAATTAAATTCTGTCTAAAATAAATGATTAAAAACTATTAAACTATGAGGGATGCCTGGGTAGCTCAATCAGTTAAGCATCTGCCTTCAGCTCAGGTCATGATCATAGGGTCCTGGGATAGAGTCCCAGATCTGGATCCCTGCCCAGAAGGAAATCTGCTTCTCCCTCTCTTTCTGTCCCTCCCCCTGACTCTTGCCACACATGTTCTATCTTGCTAGCTTGTTGTCTTTCAAATAAATAAATAATCTTTTTTAAAACTATTAAATCTGAAATATACTGTCAAGATAGTATAATTTAGTGGAGGGGCCATTACACTTGGAATAAAAAAAAAATTTCCATTTGGAGCCACAACATATATATTAATTTTATAATTTTGATACATCATTTGGCTCCCTGGTTTTACTTCACTTGTGTCTGAAAAGCACATCATAAGAAAACCACTTCCCCTGGAAGAGAGAGGTTCTAATTATTTATATGTATGAATGTGAAGACAATATTTTGGAATGATAAACTATTATATATTTCCTAGTTATTGGAGTTCATATTTTCTAGATTTAGTTCCTAACAAATTGTCATTTGTAGATCTTTCAACCTCTTTCTGTAAGTTACAGTAGAAAAGTTAGCTTTAGGTGTATAAAATATTGTTAAAAGCTGAATAATATTAAAACATTTTCTTCTTCCTTATTCCCTTATGAATCCTCCTACTCACTTCTATGTACTCTCTAATATTACACACATGGCTCATTGTGGACAATGAAATGTCCCCATCATTTGGACAAGATTTAGAGAAAATGTCTTGTCATCAAACACTCCAAATTCTTCACACATATGTTAGAGCAGCCATACAGTTGTTATACTAAACAATAGAAGAATGCAATTATTTTTGAAATTTAAAAAGATAGACTATGAACATTATGGCAATTATGAAATAGCAAACATCTTTTCACTCTCCATGCAATGCTATTTAAATTTTACTTAAGGCTCACCTAAGATTCATTTCATTCATAACATTTAAAATGTTATATATATTGTTGAGCAGTTAAAATATATCTATAATTCTAACTATGGAATTTTTGTTTTGTAGCTGCTTGACTACTCTCATTTGTCTTCTATGTAGTCTCAATATTTGCATAATTCTTGAGTCTTCACCTAATAAAACTCAATGTTTTTTGAGAGATAAATCTAAATTAAATGTAATAAAATGCATTCCATGAACTAATCTCTGGAAATAGCTATCATATCTGGTTCTGGGCTATAAAAAGATTCAGAAAAATAAAGTCACCATTATAAAATAACTAATTAATTTCTCACTTCCACATCAATTTTAAATAGTAAGTATAAAATGTCTGATATGGTAAGAAATTATATTTTATTGGATTAACTTTATATAGATAGAAAATGCATGCAGGGCAATGGCTTAACATTTAAAATGTAATTTGAGTTTCTTTCCCTCATTAAAAAATCTAGAATTGGAATTATATAAGATATTATACTCTATTATGAGTAATCTTCATGTCTAATTTAAGAAAAGTTTTTAAAAGCTCTGTCTTATTTCATAAACTAAAGAAATGTGGTAGAAGCAAAGCAAAATGGAGAGAAAGAAAGAGTTAATTATCAGCTTGGAAATTTACCTTGCAAATACTAATGAAATTGAACAGCAAAAATCAATGAACACACATAGGGCCTATCAATGATAATATGTGAGACAAACATCAGAGAGCAAATAATTAGATATATAATGTTCATAAATAACAAAAATACTACACAAAATAACTTAAGTAGAATTATAATAAATAAATTAAATAACCAAAATAAAGTAACACAAATTAATTAATGCTAAAATATCTTTTAATTAAGATATTGAAGTTTAAGCACAAAGAAAAAAATCTATAGTCATCCAAAAAGAAAGGTCAAATTAGCTAAAAGGGGGGCACCTCGGTGGCTCAGTGGGTTGAGCCTCTGCCTTGGATCAGGTCATGATCTCGGGGTCCTCGGATCTGGCCCCACATCAGGCTCTCTGCTCAGCGGGGAACCTGCTTTTCCCTCTCTCTCTCTTTTAGATTAGCTAAAAGAAAAAAAACAATAGTTTCCCTTGACCAATAGACCTCTCCTGGTGAACATTCAAGGTAAAAATCACCAAAGGATCACAGATTCTAAATGCAGATGGTAAAAAAAAAACTGCAATCCAAGTTTTGGTTATGTTTCAATGACGTTGTGCAAAAGCAACAGAAACATCTCAGATGTGCTTAGCTTGGCTTGCAAACACATAAGAACAAAACCCCAATTATGACTTCCTAAGGTCTAAAGGATCACAGTGAAATACAATTAAATATAATGTTGAGAAGTGAAACAACAGGTAAAAGTAGAGCAAGAAAATATACTAAAGGTCGAGAATAGAGAAATTTAATGGTATCATTTAAAGTTGAGTGCAGAGAAAGCAGTGTTCATTAACATTACAAACACCTAATATATAAAAAAAATAAGTGGATATTCAATGATGGAAGGAACATGCATAAGTACGTGTTTTCCTTAGTGAAATAATGTAGCATACATAAAAATTAGGGAAAATGGCAATATAAATTGGCATAAAAGAGTAAAGAAAGAGATTTACATCTTGTTGCTAAGTTAATAAAATTGACAAGAAAATTTGAAGATACCAGAATATCATATATCTATCCATTTACTTACCAAAACCCATATTTTCACTGGCAAAAATTTGTAAGAGGATATTAATTGTAACTTTTGGTTTGGGGTATCAATGGCAAGCTTAAACCTGAGAAATAGTTGCATTCTCCTACAATTTAATATGAAAACCATATACTGGGCCTAAATTACACAGGAAAAAATTTCCAGTGTTCATTTAAACTATTGTAAGCTACTATGAGACAAGTTTTGACACTCTTAACTCATTACTCACGTAGACAATTTTAATTAGGAAAGACTAGAGCCCTGACTTAGGGTTACGGAAGAAACTGGGAGGGCTGCAGAATTTTTATTCTTTATATGTCTTTATAAGGTATTAGCAGATACCAGGGAGGCTGGATCCTTGGAAAAGACTGAAGCTGCTTCTTGCTTCCTTTAATTCCAGTGACTTTGACACTAAGAGAAGCACATAGGCTATTTGGCATAAGTATTTTTTGGCATTTAGGGATTGCTCTTAATTTACAAACAAATGATTAAAATCAAGATGCTGGCTGGCAGAAAGGGAAAGGGAACTACCTTGAGAGCTGCCTACATGTTTCAAGTTTGGTCAAGAGAAGACATTTGCACACTTCTGTGAACTTGATTTAGTCACTGAAGAAGGGACCTGGATATGAGTTATTTCACAAGGATCCACCCTCAGAAGAAATGTATTTAGAGGAGTAGACCACTAGAATAGAGACAAGGAGGAGGAGGTCATAAGTTAAAAATGAGGAGGCATTGCTCACATCAGGGAACTATATTCCAAAGTGCCCAGAGAAGACATTTATGAGGAACCCAAAAAAGCACCCTATAAGAGAAAGCACTATCTTTGGTGCCCATGATCTGCTGGATTATATCTCACCTGGTTGTAAAAACCCTTTCTCATTACGCCTAACACCAGAAGGCCACAAACAATAGCTTGCAAGAGGGAAGGAAGGAAAGAGGGCAAAAGAGGCCAATCATCCCTTCTGCATTCACCACCTTCTAGCCTAAAGTAGCATTAACTTGGGTGAGGGATGAGAGTAAAGGATTTTGAGAGTAAGTTGGGTTTGTTTATTACCTGAGACTTAATGCATAAGCCCAAGATTTCATCCAGATGTTTAAAAGAAAAAAGGGGGGTGGGCAAGTCAAAAAAGCAAGTTAAAAGGATCAGCTGTAACACTGAATTGAAGGGTCCATGGACAAAAGGAGGAGACTGATACAAAGCAAAGGTAAAACAAAGCTTTATTTTGTGCCAAGCATCGAGAATCAAACTGACCGGTCGGGGCTGCCTCTTACAGAGAGGGAGGCCCCTCCCTGCCTTACAGACTAAATTTTATAGAGCAAAGGCCATGTGGTTGAGCCTGGCCACACACAGGTGGCCAATGAGATTGTAACACACAGAGAAAGCTGCACAGCCATGCTGCGCAGTCACACACGGGTGGCCAATTGAATTACAATTCACCCTATACTAGCTATTTGAACTAGCCTATCACCTTGGTCAGAATTGGTGCCCAAAAGGCGCCCAAAAGGCAGGGCCCACATTCTTTGGTAGTCAGGGAGATAGTATGTGAGCTTTACTGATTGGATGTTTCCACCTGGCCTGACTTGTCCTTGCATCTGGGCTCTGTTAGCTCCCCTTGACCTGACATGTCCTGGTATATGGTCTCTGTTATCAGGGGCTGGTGGGCCATATTTTATTGGTTTCCCAGACTTGTTTCTAAGTAAGTTCCTCTGAGGGGGGCAGGGTCAATCTAAGTTTACTGCATAAACAACAAAATGACTATTTAGCAGAGATGGAGTCGCTCTGGCTAAGTAGGCTCTTACAGAATAAATTTGCTTTAACTTGTATTTTATCAAGACTAGTTCATTCAATGCACTAAAAATAAATAAATAAATAAATAAATAAATAAATAAATAAAGTAAATATTGGGAAAGCAAACAAATAAAACCTTTCAGTATTTTTCCAGGAATAAACAAAGCATAGAAGGAAGAATTAAAATGATTTTTTTTACTTGTTTCCTTAGTGTTTAGGAATAGAAGGCCTATGACCCCTCTGTTAATATGTTAATTAATATAGCATTAATATCTGTTAATAAATCAATTAGCATTAATATCAGCATCAGTATCTGTTAATATTTATTATTAATATCTGTTCAAAAATGAACTCTGTCAAAGCAAAAAAAGGAAGCAAAGAAGACTTTAAGAGTGCTATAATAGGGCAGAGAATCCAGAACACAAAATAAGTTTAACTCTAATGAAACAAAGTGCTGTAATATTTTTAATAGCTGCAGCACGAGGATCATAAGCCACTTCTTTGTCAATTGCCCTTTCCCAAACACAAAGGAATAGTCTGTCTTATCATATCTTCACAACTGGATGTCATTTGTAGCAAAGTATCAATGAAGTTAGGATCCTACCCTCCCATACATACCTTGAAGTAGGGGCTTATCTTCTTTGATTATTATATTTCAAAAAGATGGTTCTCAGGACTTGAGAAAGGCAATCCTGGGTTATAAAACTAGAAGGAGAATTTTAAATTATCTATATTTCAAAGGGGCAGAGAAAAAAATTACAATAACTTTTTTTTAAAAAAGTAAATACTCTAGGGGTACCTGGGTGGCTCAGTTGGTTAAGCACCTGCCTTTGGCTCAGGTCATGATCCCAGGGTCCTGGGATGAAGCCCTGAATCAGGCTCCCTGCTCAGTGGGAAACCTGATTCTCCCTCTCCCTCTGCTGCTCCCCCAGCTTGTGCTCACTTGCTCTACCTCCCCGTCAAATAAATAAATAAAATCTTAAAACAAAAAAAAAGTAAATGCTTTTAAAAAGGGGAAGAGTTTGTATATTAATGCATAAACTGCCTTTTAGCATGAGATGGACTAACATCTTTCTACAAGTGAATCTTAATATTCAAATCTCACTTTGTTACTTTTCATTTAGCTTTCACTTACCTTAGAGAGAAAAGGAGCAGACCAAATGAATCCAATGCATTTACTTAAATAAATCCAATATTAAAAAACTCAAAGAGTTAAAAAAAATTGTTCCTAAATATAATATTTTAGTAGCAAAGATACAGATCTAAATAATCTCTACTGAGATTCAAATAAGTGACCTGGGAGATCAAGTGCCAGAAACAACTAAACCTTAAGACAAAATATAAATGACTAAAAATGAGGGATAATTATTTCACTTTCTCCGTGAAGAGATTTGCCAGTTTTTAAACTCTATTCTATCCTTTCTCCAGCACTCTTAGACATATCTATAAGCAACATTCCAACCATTTCCCCTCATAAGGTACATTACTCTCTTTTCATGACTATTCAATTCCTTCTCTATGTCTCCCTTTATGGGTTAAAACATTTTGTTAACATTTGTATTTTTTAATCTTCCTTTTCCCCATTTGATTTTTTTTTCCTTCTCCTATCTCCAATAAGTCTGTATCATTGCAAAAGCAAGCAATCAAACAGAAACGAAAACAAAAATAACTTTTTGCATGTTTAAGGATATGGGATTTTATTCAGGCAAGTAGATTCAAGGTAAAGTGTTGGATAAACATGGAATTCAAGAGGCTATGCATGATGCTCTTGCCTTGGGCACCTGATTTAGGTGATATGATCTTTGGGTCTGGTGGTAGTTGCCACTGAAAAGTTATCCCAACAGTCAAGTTTCCCCAACATTTTGCAAGAACAGAGATAGACAAAGAAGCACAAAGCAAAGCTTGTTGCACAAATTTGGCAAGTGAATGCATTTAATAGAAACTTATTTACATCTAAATATGTTGTAAAGGAGGATGAGACTTTTGGATTTACATATTCAATCTCTGCTCTTCATGAAAGCTCACTAGAAAGAAGTAGAAATGGATACCAAATGTCAACTGATTATATGCAATACAGTATAACCTTTGTCTACTCAACATTTAAATACACTCATCTACTTATCCTTAAATTTTAACACAATAAAAACTGTAACAATGCATCTTTTGCTAAAGAAAAAAAATTGCTCAATCTCTCCACAAAATAAGTAAAGTTATATCATTCTTCGTAGTTCTTTCTGCATGAGACTTATTCTACCTCTGGTTAACTACAATCTCCCCTTATGTATTCTATAACTTAAAGGATAAATTATATAATTAGTCACCAATAACAGTGTTTATATAAAATAGCTGGAAAAAGGAATAACAGGAAAAAAATAATTGCTTTTTATACAAAACATACACAGAGACCTAGTAAGGTAAAAAATATGGACAACTATTATATTCTCTATTTTTGTACTTTGTCATAATCTTATTTATAATGGTATTTTACTGCTTATTTCTTATGCCCCAAATTCCAAAATAGCTCTTTCAATAAATGATTTTTATTTGATGGAGTAACTCAAACTATTAAAAATTAAATACCTGAGTGTTTAAGGTGTAGCTTAGATGAACTACTATAATTAATTTATTAATTTTTACTACTGGGTGTGACAGTATTTAGAGTTACTCAAATGGTTCTCAGATTCCAGATACATTCTTAGTGCCCAATCTCACCTGCCTTGATAATAATTATCTCAGAAAATGCAGTTACCTCCATTGTTCTCTATTTGTTGAATGACATGAGGAATTTATATTTTGGGGGAGAGGACCTCAATATCTAGTTCTCTTGGAATTATTGTTGGTCTTCTAATGGAAACAATTCCTGAATGTAAAGACCTCTGGATGAACAAAGTTTATAAATTTAGGAGAAGAAGAAAATGTAGAAATGAGTCATTAGATATAATGGCGAAAGAAGCCATTTCTACTTCCATTGCTTGGCTTTCAGGTCCATACACACTGGCCATGGGGTAAATAACTCCCTATATAGTTTTCTAGTTTAGAATATAAACTACAGAAGTGCCTGGGTGGCTCAGTCATTAAGTATCTGCCTTCAGCTCAGGTCCTATCCCAGTGTCCTGGGATTAAGCCCTGGGTTGGGCTCCCTGCTCAGCAGGAAGCCTGTTTCTTTCTCTCCAACTCTCCCCCTGCTTGGATTCCCTCTCTTGCTATCTCTCTCTGTCAAATAAATACATAAAATCTTTTAAAAAATATATATAAATTATAACCTTTAAAAGAGTACCCAAACTTTATGGTATATGGCCCTGTCTGGTATTTTATGCAGTCTTTGTAAAAAGCATACTAATATTCTTAATAAGCCAGTTGCCTCTTAGTAAATTAATTACATCAGTAATAAAGGAGAAGAAAAAAGTAATTACATCCTCTTAGTAGATGCTGCAAGAGCATTTGATAAAATTCAACAGAGCAGCCTAATATAAACTCTTAACTATCACTGGACCAGAAAGCAGGTATAATAAAGACTGGTATCAATAACCCAAAAGAAAGCCTATGTAAAAAGTGGAAATATATCTGGGGAAAAAAAGGTGATACAATGAATTGCTTTGTTTAAAACAATTATCTAGACAAGCATGCCTAATATCACATTTATGATTTAACATTTCCTTAGAGAATTTGGCAAATATAAGGTGAAAACAAAGTGACTTACATCAGCTTGAGAAAATATAAAATCTCCTTGATTTGCTAAATGAAAAGATGAAAACATAGAAAATTCCCAAGCTAGGGTTGCTAGAATGAGGAAAATTTATCTTAATTTTTAACCTTACATATCAGCAGTGAAATGAACAAAAATATTACACTGGCAACAATGAAATACAATAAAATACTTGAAAAAATTCAAGAAGAAATACTCAGAAAAGACAACATCTACGTGAAACTATTATAAAACTATTAACAGATGTAAAAAAATATCTAAAAGCAAATGTAAAGTTATTTACAGAAAATCCTTGGATATCATCCTAAAAATAAAAGTTCTCAATTAATATAAGTATTTGATAAAACCCCAACAGAATCTTGAGTTTTTCATGGAATTAAATAAAATGATCTTAAAAATTGTTATAGTTTTATTCACTTGTATATAAACCTGAGAAAAAGATTTGAGTGCTAGTACGTTATTTGGGAGATGATTTTAGCAAGCAAAAGTGAAGGAAGAGGGATAATGAAGAAAGGTGAAATACAGTATTCCTAAGAAGAAACATGTGTATGATTTCTGTTTGTGGGTATGGGGGGGGGGGTCCATTCACTTGGCTGAATGGAAAGGAATAGACAACTCCACATCTGATTGCAGAAAGGCTGGAGTGTTTCTCCCCCATCTTTATTCCCTTGTTCTTTGAGGATGAATCCAGGGCACTAATTCTGGACTGTATAAAACCTGGGCCAAATAAGCTATAGGTTTTGCAAAAGTTTGGGAGTTGAAAATGGAAAACTCTTAGATTTATAAATGGTAGCAGATACATTGTATTCAACAGAGAGAGAGAAAAATGAATTTCCAGACTTCATCATAGTTAAAACTAAAATCCAGATGAAGAAAATATTTAAATGTATTTTTTAAAAACATGAAAATGTTATAAGGAAATCTAAGACACTATATGAATTATTTGAGTATAGAAATTCATTTATAAGAATAAAAATCAAGAAACTATTAAAAATAGATATTTGATGAGAATAAATATAAATATTATCAATAAACAAAAACTGAATAAAAATATTATTGCAGCAAATAAAATTTCTATCCAAAGTTCTTATTAGAAATTAATAAGAGAAATTAATAATGAATATAATAAATGGCAGACATGAATTGATATTACAAAAAGGAAAATATTGAAAAATTGATAAAAATCGGGGCACCTGGGTGGGTCAGTGGGTTAGGCCTCTTGCCTTTGGCTCAGGTCATGATCCCAGAGTCCTGGGATCGAGCCCTGCATTGAGCTTTCTGCTTTGCAGAGACCCTGCTTCCTCCTCTCTCTCTGCCTGCCTCTCTGCCTACTTGTGATCTCTGTCTGTCAAATTAAAAAAAAAAAAAAAAAAAATTGAAAATTTGATAGATGCTTGATTTAAAGAGTAATCAAAAGTGAATTATAGTTACATTGCAATATCTTAAAAATTGAAATATATTTCAAAAATAGAGATCATTCAACTATCCTATTTTGTAAACTTATCAATTACAAAGTACTTAAATAAATTCATATTTATTGTTGCATTGTTCCAAGAAAAAGAAACAAAATGAAGAACAATAAAGAAATAAAATTGGAAAGTCAGAAAGAGTATACCTTAACTAAATTAGAAAAGCAATTAAAATCAGTAAACTATTTTAATTTTTACAAAATTTATGATGGCAATTATGTAGATAGTTTTGAGGGAAAAACATATTTGTTAATTATCATAGCTCATTTGTGTATAGAGTTGCAAGACTCTGTTGATATGATTGAAGTAGGTACAGATGGTTGATGTACCCATAAAGAAAAATAGCATATATCATATGGATTCAGTTAACTAAAGAGCAAGATTGGAATGAAATTATATATGTAGGAATAACATGCTATATTAAATTTTTCTTGCTTAGAACAAGATATATAGATCATACATATTTTAGAACACATATACTGAAATATCTTCTAATAACTGCTATTATTATTTTTAGTTTCCTGATTATATAAGCTAAATATATTATTAAAGTTAAATGACAATGGCTTTTTAAAATGTAATTCTAAGTTTTATTTGAAATATTACACTTCTTAGAATAACTGAGAGAATCTGAACCAAAAAGACTGTCAATAGCTAACAGTCTTTCAATAATTAAGAGGAAAATCAATGAAACAGAGTAGAAAGCACAAAAGGAAGTCATTGTCATATACAATGCAATGTGTAATAAAGGTCGCAGTTCAAGTTATTTGAGAAAAGATGAAATACTATAGGTAATAGAGACTTTTTGTTCAGTTGAGTCTTGGGTGTTTGAAGCACAAAGCTCAGCTTTTCTTATTACACTACAGGAAGAAAGGGAGGAAAGAAGGAAAGGAGGAAGGGAGGGGAGGGACAGAAGAGCTGTAGTATTTAAATATAAAAATGAAAAAGTAAAAGTATTTAAGTTAATTATATTTAATAATGGGAAAGCCATTTTATTATGATATAAAAATCAATAAAGTACAAAGGAATTTTTAATAAACAACGACTAAAATGTGGTAAACATATAAAATGTATAAAGCTAAAGAACGTTTTAACGAAAGACAATCTGGACAGATAAAAGTTACAGCTCCTTCTGGACTTTGTAATTTCAGTTTTTTAAAATTTTCTTAATTATGTTTTATAGATTCTGTTTCTATAGTATATCAGTTAAAAAGCAGCATATTAGTATCCAAGGGTATCTGTAACAATATCCTAAAACTAGGTAGTTTAACATAATGGAAATCTATTCTCTCACAGTTCCGGGGACCAGAAAATTGAAATCACGGTGTTCGCTCCAAGAGAGAATCTGTTGCATGGATTTCTCCTAGCTTCTGGTAGTTGCTGGCAACAGTTGACATTACTTGGAGACACATCCCTCCATTCTCTGTCTTCATATGTGTTCACATCTCTGTGTCTCCTCTTACAATGATTGGATTTATGGACCACACTAATCCAGCATGGCCTCCTCTTTGTTTGATTGCTTCTGCAAATGCCCTGTTTCCAAGTAAAGTCATTTTCATAAATTCAGGGATTAGTACTTCAATATATCATTTTAAAGGACACAATTCAACACACAACATAATATAAATAGATGTTTTTGTTTTGTTTTCACAAAAAACAATGTTAACCTTCTGCTTGTGTCATCATCACACTCAGAGTTTATGGAACACATATAATTAATAAAAGTGAATATTGATATATTAACCCATTAAGGCACCTTTTGAAAGCATTCATGTTGACTTTTGTCCCTTGGTTTTATTATTAGTTGCAGTTATCAATATCTTAGGTACATCAGGAAGGTAAATTACATTATAGATCCAGGTAATGGTTGTGCACTGTGTGCATACATGTCTGTACGCAAGAAAAGAGAATATATAAAATACACAGCGTGTGTCTAAAAATTGCTTGGTGGGTGGGAGGAAACTTTAGGAGTTGATGGATATGTTTATGGCATAGATTGTGGCGATGGTCCTGCAGATGTGTAACTTGCTCTAACCTCACCAAGTTGTACTTATCAAATATGTACAGCTTTTTGTATGTTAATTATACCTCAATAAAGAGGTTTTTAAAAATTGCTTTGAGCTATTTATTCATTCTTGCTTGTGGTGTTTTCCTTCAAAAATAATCTAAAGTTTCTGAAAACAAACAAACCCACACAAACCTTGTATTACATTGTTTAATCTTCAATAATGCTCTTAATGCCCCCATCTTCCGGAGTGCACTTCCTTTCACATCCTATTCATTCCTTAAGAGAATGAATAGATAAGGTGAAAACTGAGAGAAAATATATATAAATCACATTTATGACAAAAGATATAAGTCCAGAGTATATAAATAACTGTTAAAATGAAAAATAAGATAATGTAAACTGATAAATTACAAAAAATGAAGAGACATTTTAAGATAGAGCATACACCTTATGGGTGTCAAATAAACATATGAAAATACACTCAACATCATCAATTATGGGGAAATGCAAATTGAAATAAAAATGAGATACCACTGTCTACTGATTAGAATAATTAAAAAATAAAAAAAATAGTAAAACTGATGATATGAAGTGTTAAAAAGGTGGTAGAGAAACTGAAACAAACAATAGTTTTATGTTTCTAAGTGGCATCTGGTTCATTTATACTAGGTACAACTTAAGGTGCTTTTCTGTATCACAATAAATAAGGGTCAATACACCTTGTAAGAGACTATATAAATACTTTCAAACTTTTCAAACCTGAGTTACTAATTCCATATCCTAGAGCGTTCTCTCACTGATATTTGTTGTAACAGAACCATGAATATTAGAATACAGTATTCACAGATATGCTGTTTTTAAATGGTTTAAATGTTTTCTCACATACACATATGTGAAAATTTTTAATAAAACTTAATAAGAAAATTCTTAACAAGAATAATGGAAGATGATACATGTTTGTTTTTAACTATTCCTAAGTGAATTTTCTAGAATAATGAAGGAGAATAGTTATTACCAGTATCGTTCTTTTACCAAGACTTTAAGCATTACATACCACACTGTGGACTCGAAGATGCGTCCTAAAAATCCTTGTTGAGGAAGCGTTGCCCAGAAAATCTACAAGGGACAGAGGGACTACATCTGGGTATGCTGGGTGCTTGAAAACAGAGGGGAGGTTGAAACCGCTGTCAATCACCCAGAGGTCTGTGTTTGATCTGAATAGAGAGCTCTTCTCACTGAGAGATTGAGTCCCTTTGTCCCTCACAGGCATGCTTTTATCACCAAACCTCATGACAGAGAAAAAAAAGTACAGGGAGGCCCCTTGTTGGAATTTGGTTTTTAGAGCAGCTGTGCACAGATTTAAAAATCACTCTTTGATTTTTCAATTTATTCTCTTCTAAGGCTGATAATGCTTGAGGGTTGTGCTGAAGAGAGATTAGAGACAGGTAATAATAGAAGCAATGGAAGAAATGACACTTGTTTTTTGCTATGGTCAATATGAAAAATTATCCTACTTTGATGAATGGAAACCTGGTGTGCTGAGAAACACAGAAATACGGAAAAATGTAAATTACATAGCCCTTTTATATTCAAAGGCAAATTCAAGTTATGTTTAGAACTGGGATTTCTCCAGATGCAACTGAATGACAAACCTGTGTGTCCCCAAAGAAACACTTTCTAAAGGTGAAAAAAAAAAAAAAAAAGAATGAGGCCTATATCTTTACTTCTCTCTCTCTCTCGCTCTCTCTTTTTTTTTTTTTTGCTACATAGCAAACTTTTGAAGCTGATTATTTTATGTACCATAACAGCTAGAAGAGCATTTCCTAAACTGTACTCTGAGAAACTCTTGTTTTCTGAGAAATAGTATAGGGAGCCTCTGCTTACAAATTTCCAATTAAAAACAAATGTTAGTAACTTATTTTCCTAATAATTTGTTTTTCACATGTGATTACTTATATACTTGTCCCTTAATTGTCTAATAAATAGCCCTATGGGTATTCCAGAGCATAAAGGAGAGATGGAGAAACAGGCTGCTGATTTGAGGTCAGATTAATTCCTTTGATCTTAAGGTAGGTGCTAAATTAATTAAACATGGAAGCCATTAGACTGAGGTGGCTCTCATGCTATAGCAGCCTATGCAAGCAAATAAAAATCCAAGCATGTAAGTGCCTCTGGGATATGAATTGAAAACTAAGGACAATCAATCACAAACAGCTAACTAGGCTTTAAGCTACAGCCAATCAGATGATTTCCTTGCTTTGTTTTTGCCTCTTCTCCACAAAAGTCTTTCTCCAGCTCCTTGCATTGGACCACTCCTAACTACTTCTGGTTTGGTACTACCTGATTCCAATTCATTTTTGTTCAAATAAGGTCTTAAAATTTTTAATATGCCTCAGTTTATCTTTTAACATAGCTAATGTAACTATCAACATTTTTTAAAAAGTGAAGCAATCCACCTCTGAGTGAAAGTACTGAAATTTAGATAAATGAATCTGATTAGAGGCCGAAAGTAAGCCCCTACAAGTATAGTCACCTGATTTGTAATGAAGGTACAAAGTTGGCTAGATTCAATAAGGAAAGTGTATTCTTTTCAAAAAAAGGTATAGAAACAATTGAGCCTCTAATGGCAAAACTTGGACCTTGATTCAGAAGTTAATACAACTTCTAGAATGGAACATAAAAGAAAATATGAATGCCTTTAGATTCAGCAAAGATTATGTCACCAAAACCATGATGCACAAAAGCAAAAAAAGATAATTAAACCTTATCAAAATTAAGAAAAAACTTATGCATTGCTACACTGTTAAGAGAATGAATAGATAAGGTGAAAACTGAGAGAAAATATATATAAATCACATTTATGACAAAAGATATAAGTCCAGAGTATATAAATAACTGTTAAAATGAAAAATAAGATAATGTAAACTGATAAATTACAAAAAATGAAGAGACATTTTAAGATAGAGCATACACCTTATGGGTGTCAAATAAACATATGATAAACATCATCAATTATGGGGAAATGCAAATTGAAATAAAAATGAGATACCACTGTCTACTGATTAGAATAATTAAAAAATAAAAAAAAATAGTAAAACTGATGATATGAAGTGTTAAAAAGGTGGTAGAGAAACTGAAACTCTCATACATGGTTGGTGAGAATGTCCAAGGTTACAGGCAATTTGAAATAGAGTGTGGCGGTTTCCTGATTTATTTATTTATTTGAGAGAGAGAGAGAGAGAGAGAGAGTGTGTGTGTAGGGGAAGGGACAGAGGGAGAGAACATCCAAGCAGACTCCTGCTGAGCACGGAGCCCAGCACAGGGCTGGATCTCACAAACCATGAGATCCTGACCTGAGCCCAAACCAAGAGACATATGCTTAACCAGCTGAGCCACCCAGGTATTCCTCCTGATATATTTTTTAAATTTGTTCTTGAATATTTTAAAAATGGAATTATAGTTTGAAATATATATATATTTTCACAAAGTAATTTATATAAGACTTGTTTTCACTAAGAAAGGTAACCTAATGATGCTTCATTTCACAAGCTCTTCTTATGGGTATATAATGTCATCTTAAATGTTTCCTTTGGTTAGATAATTTTAAGAAAAGCTAGCAAGGAGTAATAACAAGAGAAATAAATATAATCTGATTTATGGACAAGAGAAAACAGGCTTCTATATATGGAAAGACAAATACAAAAATAGCAATGATGTTTATAATTGTAGCCATAGATTTATGCTTAAATCACTGAGAGAATATACTCAGAAGGTTCCTTCCCTTGAACAATTTTCCCACTTTCCAACCAGTATTTCTTGCAGTTCTCAAATGCTTCTGGGAGTATCTAAGGCACTCTGAGCTCAAGCTGAGGTAGGAAAGCTCAAAGGACTCCATTTTAGAACATCATTGTTGGGTCGGTGGTTCCGGGAATGCAGGAGGAACAATAGAAATGACCGCTGGGGCCGCCATCTTCCAGTCTCCTCTCCACCCCCTTCCTTAACCCTAGACTCTCCCGCCAAAAGAGTATACGCCCAGGTCAGGTCTCCATAGGTAACCTGATACCTATACAGGAAACAGGAGTATCAGGAGCCCTCACCCCATACCCTCTGATCACCAAATATGGATGTGAGCCCATGCCCTGCCTTGGCCCAATAAAAGACTCCCCCCGACTCCCTCCCACTGCGACTTCCCCCACTCCCCTTTCCAGAGTCGAGGAACCTCGCTAGAGGGTGCCCACCTACTCCCCTCAGGACTTTCCTGGCTCCCCTTCTCCCAAGCCCTAAAACTTCGCGGGAGATGCCTTTAATAAATCTTGCCTTGTTCCCACCTTGCCTGGTGTTGTGTTTACCTCTCCTGAGAAACTTTACAATCACCATTTCTGCTGTCTTTCTGTTCATGTTCTATATATTTACCCATGTTCTATATAGTGCCTCTGAATGAGCCAAAGAAGCTATGTTCCCACTTCAAGGGGAAAAAGGAAGCTAATTACTCTGAGTTGAATCCTAGGCCCCAAATACCTGATAATATCTAAGAAAAGCTGGATCCTAAACATGCTCCATGATATTAGCTTCATACAAACTTTGGTTGACATTACCATCAACACTAATCAATATCCGTGGAATAACACCTTGACATTTGTCTTTACTCAGAGCCTACCCCAAATTCCTGAAGGAAACATCCCTGAACCCCTTTCCAATACAAACCTCTAACACCAAGCAACAAAGAGACTCATTCTCCTTTCCTTTCAGAATCTCCAAGACATTCTATCTACTATTCTTTACCTGTCACTTAAGCTATTCAACGAACTTTGCATACACCTTTGCTGGCTCACATTTGATTTCTATTCTGCCTAATGCCAAGGATCCTCTTGGCTGGTCTTGTGGGAACCACCTCTTGGTCCTCAGACCCAGCCTGCCTGCATCAAAGTTACTACTGTTACTACCACACATCTATCTTTTCAAATATGAATCTAGGCAAAAACTCTGAGATGTTAATGCAGGTGATTATAGTAAATAAAGAAGACAATAGTTCTCCGCTAGAAAGAGGTCAGAAGCTGAAATTTTAAAACAGGTATCTTTTCTAATATATTACTTTTAAAGCATCCTCCTTTCTTTATTCATCCATGTTTTGATTTCTGCTCTCTGCTGTGAATGTAAAAAAGCTATTTTTTTTTCTTCATGAAGATAGCAGGGTGCCATTTACAACTCCCCAGTAAATAAATTTACGTAAAATAGCTAACATGAGAGACAAGGCAGCAAATAGTGGATTCAATTGCCTCACAAAATCCTCAATTATATTGTAAAAAAAACACAAGCCAAGAAACTCCCTGTGGTGTAACATAAGGATCAATTATTCATTTGATTAGTGTAAGCTGGCAGGAATGACATTTGACAAAAGATTTTGTTTATATGATTGAAGGAAAATGAAAAAAGAAATGAAATAACTTGAATAGAAAGGCTTTATTTACGTAAGAGGCTTCTGAAATTCATGCTCTGCTTTCAGTCAAAGCAAAGTTTCCATCAATGTATATTTATGGATATTTAAATTTTCTTTCTCTATATACATTTTCTAGAAAGAAGACACCTCAGCTTGATGATTCCAAGAGCTATTTATGCTTGATAAATTAAGGTTTTTTATTTTTTTTTACAAACTATTTCCTGCATTATAGTGGATATAGAGAGATAAAATAAAAGCCATAAATTATAAAATAATAGAAATCAAAGAAAATAGAATATAATAAGGGAAACCTCTTTTGTTGTATTTCATTTTTAAGAATAACTTTTTTGTGGGTAGAATGTTATATATATTCATTTAAGAAAATCATAAAAAAGCATAATAAAATTAAGCTTACTATGCTAGTACTAATAATTATACATTGATTACATTTAAATATGTAGGACTGAAGTCTCTTTTAGCCCAACAGTTTCATTAAACTGGAAAAAAAAATTATCTTTCTTTTATCTCTTTCAATTTCTATTTCTAAAAACCACTTCTTCACATCATCAGAAACTCATAAAAAACAGTCTAATTGACCTCTAATTGTTTAATTTTATCAGTTTAATGTTACCTATTAAACGTATGTCTCTTATCAAATTTTCACTTTAACAAATAGTACAAAATATTTTATGCATCAATTATGCTTGTAGAATGAATTCCTAAAATTAAGTTATTGACAAGCTTATGAACGTTATCACTTATTTTATGTTGGCAGAGTAAACTCATTAATTTATGCAAGCTTATAATCACAGGTATCCTACAATTGCTGATTTCATGGTATATGACCATAGGTTACATAGAAAGGTAAATAATCTTTGTCTCATCAATAGGAAAATATAATTTTATAATTTAATTTTTAAACGATGTTACTTTTGAATTTTAACATTTTTAAATTTATTATTGGAAGATTGTATAATTTTCTAAAGAATTTATTGATGCATTTTTATGAGTATACTTTCTTCTTTACAATGTGAAAACTCTTAATTTATAGATGTCAGAGTTTTCAGTAATAAATTCTACAAAAGTTGTTTTGTTTTCAATAAGCCACCATTTTACTTGTGCTTTATTTTTGTTTACCATGAGATACAGAAACATTTACATGTTTACTGAGTTTAATTTTGTTGGGCCCAGAGATGACTTTTTTTAAACAAAAAGTTTTTTGAGATTTGTCATATAATTTATATTGATATAACATTTGGCAAAGCTGATTCAGATATTCTATTATATTCATTACCTATATTCTTTATCTAACACTTCTCTATTTGATCTAGCAAAGTTCAAAGAGATGTGTTGAAAACTATTAATAATCTGTTTTCTACATCTAAATTATTTTTTACATATTTGGAAATCCTTTAATTTGATAGGGAAACAAAAAAAAGATTCAAAACTATTATAACTCAATAAATTAATTTTAAACACAATAATAAAATCTTGTTTTACCTATGAACATAAAAAAACTTAAATAAGTTACAGTTAATTAAATCTTCCATGAAAGAAGAAAAAAATAATATATAGGAATACCTGATATAGCAACAAAAAACCCATCACTGATATTCATTACATAAATAGAATAAAGAAAAATTACAATCATTTTAACTAATGAAGAAAAGCAATTTGATGAGTTTTCATACATCTTGTTTGTATGTATCTTCATTTGGATACCTCAAATGCTGAGTCTGAAGCAGGGACCTGGGAACAGAATGAGAGAGTGGGGAAGTGAACCAAAAAGGATGGAAAAACTAATAAAGAATGTGTAGTGGAGCTGATTAATGCCATCTGCAACTGTACATCCCAGACCTTTTTTAAAGAATCTTATAAAATATGACTTATAATAGTTTCTCCAAAGGATCAGAGACTATGACAGAAGATGAGAAGAAAGAAAGAAAAGAAAAAGAAAAAGTTGCAATGGCTAAAGAATAAGAAAGAGGTAAAAGGAGGTACACAAAAAAAGTAAACATGTGGTAGAACTTTTTAACTTCATCACAACAGTCCTTAAAAAAAATTTCAAACCATTTTTTTTACAAAAACAAGTGTACTAATATGTTAAATATGCCATATCTTATTTGATAGGTTCTCAACAGATACATGCTCATGGTATCTAAATACTTGTTCATTTGAACTGATGATCTTTCATAAAGTATAAATACTTTTTCTTAAAATAATTTTGAGTTTTTTCATCTCCTTGTCCATTATCAGTCTTTTATACTAGAAGATATTATATTAGAATTATACACTTGGAGTTCTTTCTTATAACTCCAGTATTGATCTTCTGATTTCCTTAAATCTAAATGAGTGACTTAATATATTCTCAAATTTTGTGAAAATGTCTCAGAAGGTAATTCCAAAAATAAATTTTTAAAAAATATGCAGTCTGAATGTGTACATAGAAAATCCAATAGAATCTGTAGATAAACTCCTGGAAGTAGGAAGTAATCTTGCCAACGTTTTTTTAGGCATAAGGTTAATTTTCAAAAGTCAATTCTAGCCAGACAGAAAAATATAAAAATTTTGAATACCATTTTATAACAGCATAGGAAATATTTCATACCTTGAAGTAAATGTAACAAAATAATATTGTATTTTCATTGTGGACTGTAGTTGCATTGGTGTATTCACATTTTAAAAATGTTTCTCCCTGTACACTTAGGAATTGTGTGCTCTCAGTAAAATATTTCTCTTTAAAACTACATGTCTTGGGGTACCTGGGTGGCTCAGTGGGTTAAAGCCTCTGCCTTCAGCTCAGGTCATGATCCCAGGGTCCTGGGATTGAGCCCCGCATCAGGCTCTCTGCTCAGAGGGGAGCCTGCTTCGCCCTCTCTCTCTCTCTGCCTGCCTCTCTGCCTGCTTGTGATCTCTCCCTGTCAAATAAATAAATAAAATCTTTAAAAAAATAACAAAACAAAACAAAGAAAAAACCACATGTCTTACTGAAAAATTTTTCCCCGAAGGTTAGATAATTGTAATAAAATTAGTAAATCTTTGTCATAAATCAAAAAGTGGCATACTGTATTGCTTATTGATTCCTTAAGATAATGTGGCAATATATTAAAAATTAAAATTCAAGGCTATATTTCTTATTTATGCTATTATAAATATTTTCCAGTTTTTATAGCATTAACAGGGATACAACCACTATACTTACATATTTCAAAAACTATAATTGGATAATCGAATTCACACATGCATTTCATACTTACATATTTTGAAGCATCTCGATGGTAATTATTTTGATCAGTCACAAATTTTATCCATAATTATTGCTAAGATCTGATTATTTTTGCAATGTATACCATTTCAAATGTCTATGTGAAGCTTTCTGTTGCATAATATTCCATCATAGGTTTTATATTTTTATAAATGGAAGATTAAATTTAAATAGACATGCTCTTCTTATTTTTATTTAAGAGCATCTTAAATTTGTTTATTAATTCCACAGGCATTCTCCATGACTACCCATAAGATAAGATTAAATGAATGAACATCTGTGCGGCTTTTGCTAATGTACTGTGAGTGTAAGTGAGGTTGGGTGATTAAATTAAGTTACATTTTAATAATGAAATGTA
Organism: Lontra canadensis; assembly: GCF_010015895.1. Taxonomy (NCBI): domain Eukaryota; kingdom Metazoa; phylum Chordata; class Mammalia; order Carnivora; family Mustelidae; genus Lontra; species Lontra canadensis. Next base: position 7,892,264 of record NW_022631064.1, on the reverse strand, counting down.
AAGAACCTGCTGTGTAAATTCTAAAGCAATTGAGATTTCTCACTTTATAACATCTCTTCCAAATGAACTCAGTATATAAAAAGTATTCTGTGAAGTAGTTAAGTGTGACCTGATGTGATAAAATAAACAACATTAACAGAAGTGAAATTCACTCAAAAAGCAGAGCATAAGTTTTCCATTTTAAGAGATAGAAAATTAAGTCATGTAAACTATTATACTAGTGCCTTATAAAAGCAGTAAAAGCTAAGAAAGAAAAGAAAGACAAATTTTTCTCCAGAAAATTCTTGAATGCTTTACAAAACATCAATGTTCTTTTTTTTTTTTTTCTTAAGATTGTATTTTTTTATTTGAGAGAGAGAGAGAGCAAGTAAGAGAGAGAAGGAGAGAGAGCGAGCACACGAATTGGGCACAAGAGTTGGGAGGGGCAGAGGAAGAGGGAGAAACAAACTCCTGTTGGACAGAAAGCCCTAGTCTGACCCCAGAACCCCAGGATCATGACCTAAGCCAAAGGCGACACTTAATCAACTGTGTCCCAAACCATGAACTTTCTAAATCTATAAGACCATTAATCTGAGGGGAGAACTTTTGTCTCTCTTTGTGGTTGGACTTTTAAAATGAATTAAGAGCTAGGATAATACAAAATTTGCATTTTAAATTTATCAACCATGCCACTTCCTCTAACTGACCACCATATATGCATGTATGCATGAGCATGCATGTGCACAAGCACTCTAAGTTTGGGACTAATTAAGAATCAGAAAAATTGGTACTTACATGTGTTTAATTAGATAAAATTGTAAAAATGAGAATGTTGAATGATGGGGTGATCATTGGGTAGAAGAGAGACCCTGAGAAAAAGTTTCATCTGCATAGTAACAGCACTTATTGATGGTTCCCACCTCATACTAGAGAGCAAAAGAGGGAGAAGAAAGAGAAAGAAAGCAAGAAGAATGATATATAATATATATATGTATATATACATGTACATATACATGTGTATATATATACACACACATATATACGTATGATATATATATACATATAATATGTATATATATATTATATATCATTCTTCTTGCTTTCATATATATGTATATATATACATATATATCATTCTTCTTGCTTTCATATATATATATATGAAGGAAGAGGAAAAGAAGTAAAGGAAAAGAAAGAATGCTATTTTAATATATCACCTCCACTTCATTGTAATATGTGCTCTGGTAATATGAAGACTGATTTACATTTCTCACAATTTAGATAATTCACTCATTCTCCAATGAAGTTAACAGTAAAATTAAAAATTGCTATTTTTATACTAATAAAATTTCACTAAGAGCACATAAGAAAAATGAATTTCTGTCTAAATATGTATTACTAAACATGTTATAGACAAATTTTGAGAATTGTCTTGTTTTAATAAAAGAATGAAGGAAAACAAACTCACATTAAAAAAAATACCTGTCATAATGATTTACAATATGTCAAGTGTCTTCTATAATTACTAATTTTCTAGTCAACTATAGCAAAGTTAAATTTAACTGGAAAAACAATAATAAATTGCAATGTATCTCAACTTAAGTTTTTAAGTAAAAGAACTGGGTAAGTTATACAATCACTTATTCTTAAATGAAAAGGCAATAAATTTGAAAATATGAATATGGGTACACATTATATATTTCACATAAATATGTCCATAGAACTCAAATTGACCATTGTATAGTCTTTTACAATTTATAAAACTTTATTTTTTCTAATGCTTATTTCATGGGACCTGCTAAAATAAGTATAATTTGACTTTGCTATTGAAGATAAGGGAATGAGGTCTTAATGAGCTCATGAAACTTACCTAAAATCAGATAGAAATAATATTCTAGAATATGACCCTAAATTTTATGGGTTTCTTTCCTCCATTGATTGTGGAGAGAGGGATGGTAGAGAGAGAAAGAGAGACAGAGAGAATATATGTGTGCATACCCACATGCCTATGTTGGAGTGTATAAAAAAGAGAGAAACGGATTTTGGTCAGAACTGGAAGACATAAGAATGATTATATGGGCCAGGTGAGGAAAGCATGGGACTGTGGTCAAAATTTAATATAAATAAATCAAAGTGACTGTGCCCAGGCTGGTTGAGCAATATATTTTCAGGTAAGAGACTTATAATGGTGCTACTCACAGGATGAGTAGCATCATAGTAGATTATAATGGTGCTATAACAGGGTGAAAATCTCTTCTACATAAAGCAAGGTCACTCAGATGATACATAAAATAAAAACCATAATTTTGATCTTTGGAGTACAAAGTGCATTTACTTAAGAATAAAGATATGTAATTGAGAAGTCAGAGACAAATAAACCATGCTGGAGTACTATTTAAAGTAAGTAACCATTATCTTACAGAAAATACAGAGACGCATACATAGACATGTAAACAGGCCATATTGGATTTTCTAGTCCAGCAAATCCTCCAGCTTAATACACATGTATAAGTCAACTCTGGTGAAATCAGCAAAGAAACCACTCAACCAACACAGTAATAATAAGAAATAATAGATTTTTATTGTGTATAGCAGCTAAGTTTTGGGCTCTTTTGTTACATAGCAATTGAAAATCCATACATTAACTGAGCCAGGCATGGAATAGAAATAATGTAATTTATGGAGATTTGTCCTTTAATAAATCTATGCTGACCACCTACATTACCTATGATAATCACTGATTACACAATGATATAGAAGGCAGAGAGTTTTTGCCTTTGTAGAACCATCTAGGATTCAGCAATTCCCATTTCTGGAAATATATCCAAAGGAAATGAAAAGACTATGTTGAAGAAATATCTGTACTCCCATGTTTATTGCAGCATTATTTACAAGAGCCAAGTCATGAAAAACAACATAAACATCCATCAATGGATGAATGGGTAAAGAAGTTGTAGTATATATGAACAGGGGAATATCATTCAGCTGGAAAAAAAGAAGGAAATCCTGCCATTTGGAATAGCATGGTTGGGCCTTGAAGGCATTATGCTAAGTGAAATAAATCAGATTAAAAAAAGCAAATACTATATGATCTCACTTTTATGTGGAATCTAAAACAAACCAATAAAAAACATTTTTACAAAAAAAAAGTCAGCTTTGTGGTTATAAGAGGCAAGGGGGAGAGGGAAATTAGAGGAAGGTGGTTAACAGATACAAAATTCTTGTAATAGTATCAGTAAGTACTAGGGATGCAATGTAAAACAGAAGGTCTATAGCTAATATTGTTATATGGTATATTTGAAAGCTGTAAAGAGAGTAGAATCTAGGAGGTTTCATCACATTATCTGCATGACATGGTGGATGTTAACTAAATTTATTGTGGTAATCATTTCATGATATATGCAAGTCAAGTCATTAGGCCATACACAAGCTTATACATGCTGTATGACAATGACATACAGTGGAAGTCCAGCCTGCATATTCTTAAAACTGCACACCCTTCTGCAAACATTTTGCAGATTAGCCCTGGCTGGCCCTCATCCTGGGAGCGGCAGTGGAAGGTCTCCTTTTGCAGCAGACTAGCACACACCTTGTTAAAACTGTGTGACTGGCCCTGGAAGGCTGGTTCCTGCAATGATCACATGTTGCTTTTCACCAGTATGCAAATATTTTAGGCACTGTGCACCATACCCCTTCCAAAATGTTCTTGGCAATAGGTCATTCAAATCAGGGCCACAAGCCTAGAAGTATGCAAGGAACCTGACAGGGGACAACACCACTCAAAAGTGACTCCTGTCCTGGGGAGAGGGGAAGATAACCACACACACCAGTCAGACTGAAGCCCCAACAGCAAGCTACAGATGGTCAGTTGGTGATTATTTGTCCCATACACCAATGAAAACTTCTCAGGAGACAACATAAGGATATCACCCTGTACTTTGGTGCTACTGCATCTCTGACAAAAGCCAAGTCTGCCTAATTCAAGCCTGACATGGCTTCGGAGTGGTATACTAACAACACAAGGACAAACCCTGCCCACAATAGGCAAAGAGAGTCACTGTAGATGAATGGGCTGAAGGAAAAAGCAGCCAAGATAAAACAGGGGGCTATATGCAACACACATAGGAGACATACTTGAAACACCAGTTTCTGGTAAATAGGGGACACTGCACTACAGGACACTATAGGTCCTCTTCTTCAAGAACAGGAGATAAAGTTGACTTTCCTAGCACACAGAGACACACTCAGAGAGATAGATAAAATGAGGAGACAGAGGAATATGTCTCAAATGAAAGGTCAGGACAAAACCACTGCAAAAAAACTAAGTGAAATGGATATAAATAACAAACTTGTTGGAGAATTTAAAGTAATGATCATAAAGATATTCAACAAAACCAACCCAAGTTTATCCACAACCATACATATAGTAATTAAAATTGTTAAATAACATGTTATTAAACAATGAATGGGTCAACCAAGAAATCAAAACTTACATGAAGACATGCTTCTGCACAACAGTCCAAAAATCTTTGGGATGCAGCAAAAGAGGTTATAATAGGCAAGTTTATAACAGTACATGCCCATCTCAAGAAGCAAGAAAAATCTCAAATGCATAACTAAACTTTATACCTAAAAGAGCTAAAAAAAAAAAAAAAAATCAAACAAAAGCCCAGTCTGGCAGAAAGAGGGAAATTAAAAAAAAAAAAAAAATTACAGCAGAAATAAATAAATGATATAGAAACTAAAAATACAATAGAACAGACCAATGAAACCAGGACCTGCTTCTTTGAAAAGATTAACAAAATTGATAAACATCTAGCCAGACTCATAAAAAGAAAAAAAAGAGGGAGAGAGAAAGAACACAAAATCAAAAAAGAAAGAGGAAAAATAACAATAGCATGGAAATATAAACAAGTTTAAGAGAATATTATGAAAAATCACATGTCATATGCAAAAATTGGACAAACCAGAAGAAATGGATAAATTCCTAAAAACATACTTCCCAAAAATGAATCAGAAAGAAACAGAAAATTCAAACAGACTGATAACTAGCAATGCAATTGAATCAGTAATCAAAAACTCCCAAAAAATGAAAGTCCAAGACCAGATGGCTTGAAAGTGAATTCTACCAAATAGTTGAAGAAGGTTAATATCTATTCATCTCAATCTTTCCCAGAAAATAAAAGAGGAAGGAAAACTTCTGAATTCATTCTAGGCCACCATTACCTTGATACTAAAACACAATAAAGACATCAAACAATCAAACAAAAAAAAAACACACAAAAAAAAAAAAGGAAAAAAGGAACTACAGTCTAATATTTCTGATGAACATTGATGTAAAAATTCTTAACATAATATTGTCAAACTGAATCCAACAATATATTTTAAGAAATCTTTCACCATGAACAAATAGGATTTTTTCCCAAGAATGCAAGGGTGGTTCAATAATCACAAATCAATCAATGTGATATATCATATCACTAAGACAAAGAATAAAAATCATACGACCATTTTAATAGATGCAGGAAAAGCATTTGACAAAGTACAACATCCACTCATGATAAAAACCCTCAATTCTGTTCTCTTTAGAAGAAACATAACTCAAAATAATGAAGGCCTTTTATGAAAAACCCACAGCAAACATCTTCCTCAATGGAGAAAAAAACTGGAAACTTTCCCTGTAAGGTCAGGAAGAAGACAAGGATGTGCAGTCTCACCGTCTTTTAATCAATGTAGTACTAAATGTCCTAGCCATGGGAGCCAGATAAGAGAAAGGAATAAAAGGAATATAAATCAGTAAGGATGAAGTAAAATCTTCCATATTTGCAGATAACATGATAATATTTAGATAAAACCCTAAAGACTCCACCAAAAAACTATAGAACTGATAAGTGAATTCATTAAGGTCACAGAATACAAAATCAATGTACAGAAATCTATTGAATTTCTATACACCAAAAAGAAAGTAGCAGAAAGATAAGTTTTTAAAAAGTCCCATTTACAATTACACTAAAAAAAAATAGGTATTAATAAAGTTAACTAAAGGTATGAAAGACGTGTTATCTAAAAAGTATAAAATATTGATGGAATAAAAACTAAAGATGACACAAAGAAATAAAAAAAAATCCATACTCATAGATTGGAAGAAGAAATATTGTTAAAATGTTGACACTACTCAGAGCAATCTATAGATAAAATACAGTCCTTATCAAAGTACCAAAAGCATTTTTCACAGAATTAGGATAAACAATCCTAAATGTGTATGGAACCACAAAAGACCTCAAATGGCTAAAACAAGCTTGAAAAAGAAAAGTAAAAAATAAAACTGGAGGTGTCACAATTCCAGAATTCAAGTTCAAGTACAAAGCTGTAATAATCAAAACAGTATAATATGGTCACAAAATAGACACATATATCAGCAAAACAGAATAGAAGTCCCCAAAATAAATGCACAATGACACAGTTAACTAATCTTCAACAAAGAAAAGAAGAATATGCAATAGGAAAAAGGTAGTATCTTTCAATAAAAGGTGTTGGGAAAACTGGGCAGAACCATACAATGAATGAAACTGGACCACTTTCTTTTATCATGAATAAAAATAAAGTCAAAATGGATTAAGGATATCTAATGCCATAAAAATCCTATAAGAGAACACAGGCAATAAATTTTCTGACATCAGTCATAATAACATCTTCCTAGATATGTCTCCTGAGACAAGAGAAGCAAAAGCAAAAATAAACTATCAGGACTACATCAAAATAAAAGCTTCTGCACAGCAAAGGAAACAACCAAAAATACTGAAAGACAACATACTGAATGAGAAAAGATATTTGCAAAGGACATAGCTAATAAAGGGTTAGTATCCAAATATATAAAGAACTTACAAAACTCAACACACAAAAAACCCAATATTCCAATTTAAAAAAATGGGCAGAAGACATGAACAGACATTTCTCCAAGAAGACATCCTGATAACCAACAGACACATGAAAAAGTACTCATCATCACTCATCATCACAGAAATCCAAATAAAAAACACAATGAGGAATCACTGCATAGCAATCAGAATGACTAAAATAAAAAACTCAAAAAACAGCAAGTATTGGCAAAGATATAGAGAAAAAAGAACCCTCGTAGCTACAGTGGAAAATATTACGGAGGTTCCTTGAAAATTTAAATACAGAACTATCCTATGACCCAGTAATAGCATTACGGGGTATTTACCCAAAGAGTACAAAAGCACTAATTTGAAGAGATATGTGCACCCTATATGTATGTATGTATGTATGTATGTATTAAAGATTTTAATTATTTATTTGACAGAAAGCACAAGTAGGCAGAGAGGTAGGAAGAGAGAGAAGGAGAAGCAGGCTCTCTGCGATGTGGGGCTCGATCCCAGGACCCTGAGATGATGACCTGAGCCGGAGGCAGAGGCTTAACCCACTGAGCCACCCAGGCGCCCTGCACCCTGTATTTATTGTGGTACTACTTTCAATAGCCAAACATGGAAACAGCCCATGTCCATTGAAAGATGAATCAACAAAGAGGTTGTATATATATATATATATATATATATATATATATATATATATATAATGGAATATTCTTCAGCCATAAAAAGAAATGAAATCTTGCCATTTGCAACAGCATGATTGGAACTAGAGAGTACAATGCTAAGCAAAATAAGTCAGTCAGAGAAAGAAAAATATCATATGATTTCACTCATATGTGGAATTTAAGAAACAAAACAATGAACAAAGGAAAAGAAAGAAGGCAGACAAACTGAAGAACAGACTCTTAACTGTAGAGAACAAACTGATGATGGTTACCAGAGGGGAGGTGGATGGGGTGATGTGTGAAATAGGTGAAGGAAATTGAAAGTACACTTATCTTAATGAGCACTGAGTAATATATGGAATTTTTGAATCAGTATATTATACACCTGAAACTAATATAATGCTCTACTTGGAATAAAATCATAAAATAAGGTAAAATTATAAATAAAAAGTTTTTAAAAATGAAAAGAATAAGAGCTGAATTAAATCTTATTGCCAATGAAGCAAATGTCCCTTTCTTGGTCCACATTTATAGCTTTATCCTAGTTATGTTTTTGACAGATGGTATAAGACAACATTTCTTGTTCTGATCAGAATGAAATTTTCCCTACCAATATTAGTAAAGGAGTAAATTTAGTTTTTTCCTTCCACCATTAGTAATGTTGTAGAGGCCAGAGAATAAATTTGGGTTAAGGGAGCCAAGTGGCCATGAAGGGATTTCCAAAGCAACATCAGAGTAGATAAAATACCCACCTTGCTTCTAAATAACCTTTTCATACTCAGGGGCTTTAAAGCAAGAAATATTAAATTCATCAGTTAGAAGGTCAGTTGGTAAATAGAATAGATATAAGATCTTTTCTGTAATAAGATTGGAACAGATTATGAGGTCCAGCTTAGCATATTTAAAAATAAAATTTCTAAGAGACAGATACTTATGGGAAGGACAGTAACTGGACCAGAGATCAGTCAAGGCAAGGCAAAGGGTAAGGATTGTGCACATGTTTATATGTGGTTGGGGACCTCAGAATAAAGGGAACAGAAGTTGTGGTGACTGGTCATACCTTTATTTTAGGGGGAAAAAAAAATAGTTCGTGGAAAGTGGACAAAAGTTTTGATGGTCTCACCCAAATATATTTTTTGCTCAAAACAATTCTAACTAAATGAAGAAAGGGAGAGAGACAGGAGGGAAGATGAAAGAATAAGCATAGCAATCTAAGAATTAGTCTGGAAAAGAATTGTGATTGTTAATTTTTTCTTTACATGTTATGTCCATACTGATTTCTTTTTACCTATCAAAATTTCCATTTAGAATTCAAACTCAGTGCATCTATTATTTCATCTGGAAAACATTTTCTGAATCCAAGGCTCCTTTCCTTTCCTTTCCTTTCCTTTCCTCAGAACATTTGTAGCTCTGAATAATTTGAGTAAAGCATTAATAAATAAATAAATAATAAAATCGTATACATAATATATATGTATAATCAACTGGTTTAGATTCTTTTTTTTCCCCTTTCTCTCAGTATATTGGGTTCATTGGAATCACAAAATATTACTTTTTTTTTTATACCTGGCTGATACATTAACATTCAATATATGGCATTTTTTGTTGTTATCGATCTGCCTTACATTGTTGTCTTCACAGAGTTCTAAGAAAAACCTATTTTTAGTGAAAAATATCTGTACAGAGGAGTAATAACAACATTGCAGTTTCTATTATATATTACTAAATAAAAGATACACTTTTTAGAATGTGGCTTTAATAAGGAAAATTTATGTAGATTTTTTTTACATGTTAAAATTCCACTTGGACAATTTTTACTTTCCACTATTATTGAACTGAACTCAGCAGTGTAATTAATGAATTTTTTTGTCACCAAAAAGTAAAAGCTATTCTTTTGCAGAAATAATATATTCTCTGCTCTACTCTAGCTTGATGACCCTTGTGAATGCTTGGTTATTTGCGGATGGATGAACCAGAAGAATACAAAAGTATGCAGGTTTTAGCAGTTCTATTGTAATCATTCCTTATCTAAGACTTTGTCCCTTTACAGAGAGTTTCAAGGATTCTTGAAATTGCACAATGCTGAGCACAAAATATAACTGCAATAAACAGGTTTAGATCTGTAGAAATGATTGCAATTCTATTACTTGCACTTAAGAGAGTTAAGACTATTCCCAAGTATTTATATTTCACACAAGGCACAAATTACTTTAAATGATGTTTAGTAAATTAAGGCCTAGTTATCCCTCAAGAATTTTATATGCTTTTCTTTTTATCCTTATATTATACCTAAATAACAGGGTTGTCAATAATTAATATATATTATTAATTTCAGATAAAGATAAAATGAAATCCCTTATCCCATGTTGCATAAATATAGAATATGAGACCATGTCTTTAAAAGTTATTTTTCTATTAGAACGTTGCTATGAGATTTGCTTCTCTAAGCTTTTTTTTTTTCCCTACCTATTCTTCTTCCTCAAAGGAACACTTTGAAAATTAGTTGTACTTCTGTAAATATGATTTAGATTCCTTAGAGAGAAAGCACCCAGAATATGGGATATGTAATACATTTACTCAGTAAATTGTTACACCAAATCATAATTTAGAGAAATGTTTATTGAGTTTGTAGAGTGCAGAAACCATAAATATGTCAACTTAAAATGAAATCTTATAAAAACAATTTAAAAGGAAATTGGACACCATTAATATTACCTTTTTAAAGCCTTTACTTCATACTACCTTTAGCAGCTAGTGTCCATTTATATTGGTAATTCCAACTACATAATTTAGACTACATTGATTATACTTCAATTTTATCATATTAGTGATTTTCCATAAGAATCTCATATAGTGATAGTCCTTCCCTTTTGTAATTATTACAACTTTCTCCACCTTTATAAACATTTCCAGTTTATGATGTCTTACTAAATAGAGAGCTCCTCCTCAGACTTAAATTACAGAAGAAATTTAATGATTCACTATAGTGTTAAAAACTTGTGGAGATTATCATTAGCAAACCTTAAGCAAGAAAATTTCTCCATACATAAAATTCCAAAGGTCAGACTGAATGTAAAATTTAATAAAACTGATAAATTAACAGCCCTGTATCAGCCAAAGAAAAGACCTCAGAATAAAGTAGCTTATAGCCTGCATAGTTGTCAGAGTAACTCAAGGTCTAAGATAGGAAATAAGCATTAGGGTAGTGGTACAATTACTCAGTTAACTGATTAAAAAGGCTGTGGAGTCACTGGTTCTGTGCCTTCTCCCAAGACTGCTAGTACCCAGTGTTTTTTAAAGGTATGGAACAGGGGTGCCTGGGTGGCTCAGGCAATTAAGCGTCTGCCTTCAGCTCAGGTCATGATCCCAGGGTCTTGGGAATGAGGCCTGCACTCGGCTCCTTGCTCAGTGAGGAGTCTGCTTCTCCCTCTACCTCCCCACCCAAGATCCCAGCTTGTGCTCTCTCTCTTGTTCCCTCTCTCTTTCTCTCAAATAAATAAATAAAATCTTAAAAAATAAAAAAGCAAAGGGATAAAGCTACAAGCCACTTTCTAAAGGGTCAATTTTGAAACAAGAGAAGCCTTAGGTAACCTAACCACTGTCAAAGCAGAGAAACTCCACACCCAGAATATTATCTCACTAATAGAAAATTTGCTTAGCCACACATACAGCAAAGGATATCAAGCAACTTTTCATAGGAATATGTATTTTTTGTCAAGGGAATAGAAATTATCATCTGTAGATGAACAAATATAATTAAATTATCAATGTTAGTTAAACTAGATAGTCATTTATAAATACACGCAACCAATATAGCTGGAAAAATACATATATAAATACATAAAATGCAAATATACATAGGAAGTATGTATATATAAATATGTAAAATGCAAATATCCATATTTATATCTGATTCATTTAACTGGGATTAGACTATCAAACTCTGTTTAAATACAAAAAATACATAATCACAAATTTTCATTGTTTTGGTCTCTTTCCAAGAAAAAGAAAATAAACATCAATGATTTACTTCTGATTAAAAAAAAACTCATAACTGCTTAAACTTTTCATAAAATAGATATTTTAATTTTTAATGGGGCAATATATTACTAAGATAACCAAGACAAGCTATGGACTTCTTGTTAGGGCTTAAAAATTATCCATAAAACAAAGATATATTCTTTATAATTTGGGTGTATCATGAGACTCTTGTTAGAAATAACTTCTGCAAGAATAGCTTCATTGATATCAAATAGCATATACTTTTCTGCAGCTATATGGGGAGAAGTAATCTCTCATTTTTATCTTGTGAGATTTCTCTCACAGGTATATAGGAAAACCTGTGCTTTTAAAAACCTCAAGGGTTGGGATTCTACTAATTAGAAATGAGAGTCAAACAAAACATGACTAAGAAAATTGGGAGAAAAAGATCAGAATCAGTGTATGAGCAAATGGATTATAGAAAATAGAATATTTTACAAACACAGCCTTTGAAAGCCTTGCCAAAACTTAAAATAGGTGTATGGTATTTGAAAAAATAATTTTAACCCTCAGCCTAGTTAATGAATATTAAAATGGAGGTTTTTAAAGCTAACTTTGATAATACAAAATGGAGAAAGTTGAGTTTCTCTACCTAATATTCTGGGACAGCTTTTGGGGGAGGATGTTTATAGTTTTATTCCTGAAAGGAAGAAGTTAGAAATGAGAGATGGCAAAGAGTCAAAGAAGGAAGAGGAAACTTCAGAAAACAGATGTAGGAAAGGAAGCTTGAAACTGATGGTAGACATTCCCAAAAGAATTTCTAAAATCTAGGATATTTAGTAAAATTCAATTGCTTTTTGTCTAAAGATCTTTCTGATATTAATTATGACCACCTGGTTTCAAATCCCAGCTCTGCTACCTAGCTATAGGATACTGGAGAGCCACCTAACTTCTTTCTCCTCAACTTTCTCATCTGTAAAATGGTGTAATAATCCTGGGACCTACTTCATAGAGTTGCGGTGAGCATTTAATGACCTAAAATATTTAAACATTAGACCAGTGCCTCTAAACATTTGGAAGATATGCATACTGTTTTTAATCCCATATGTTTTCTTGCAATTGAGTTTGCAGAGTAAGCACACTATTCCCCAGATAGTAGATTGGGGGATAATTTGTAGTAGGGAAGGGGTAAGTGACTGCCGTATTATCCTCCCCTTTGCATCAGTGCTGGGAAAATAGGGTCTTCAGCCTTTGGCTTAAGACTTCCTTATTTATTGGCTCCTATTATTATATTCAAATGCACACCTTGTATCTCTACACTAAAATTTTCTTGAGTTAGCTTGTGTAGTCAGTGTTCTGGCCCTCAAAAATACCATGACTAACACAGTTATCTTATATGACAAGAATGAGTGCAGCCATGTCTCCCTCTTTCAAAGATCTAGGCCAAAAATACTAAGTTACCATGTGTGAATTTGAGCAAGCTGATATACAGATACAGGTAAGTCATAAGTCTGATAATTTTGGGGTAGATTAGATGATATTTCAATAAGAAGATGAGAAAACATAACATTTTGCAGAACAAGTCTTTCCAAGTTTTGCTTTTCTGTTGATTTCTGTTTATGTACAGAAACACAACCCATCAGCAATTTTGTATTGATGGTTCTATTTTCTGCTGACAATGTCTGCGACTGAGCCAAAATGATCAAGCTAATACATGCAGTAGACAGATAATATGCATCTATACTTTTTGAAGATTTAGTTTATGTTCTTTCTATTCCCTATTATGAAAAGGGGAGGGGAGGGCTAAGTATGAAATTGATAATAATACTAATAACCACACCATTTATTCTGCTTTTGGCACACAAACATTATGATTCCTGATGCCCAAACTCTAAGAAAACCAATGTATATCATTATCTTCTATGTGACTTGAAGAAATACTCTTATGTACTGGTTAATACTCCAAGTACTCCTTTAAAAAAAGGGAGAGAGAGAGATAAAAAGTTACCCCATGCAGGGTTGATTTTCATGGTCTGGAGAATCTTTATGTTCACCTAGCTATGGCAAAATTTAATATGGTAATTTTAATATGATAAAATTTAATTAAAAATTCTTTAATAAAAGAAAATTATTTAAAAAATAAGATATTCTGGATAAAAAGGAAAATATGATGACTTAAGAAAAATTTAAAGAAAATATTATGGGAAAATGAAGACAAATACAAGAACTCAATTTCAAAGTTTTATATAACTCTTCAGGGTTTCATATGTGTTCTTGTCCACTGAGCCTTCCATGGATCTTCTTGTGATAAGCTCAGTAATATTGAATCCTCTCCATCCAAATCCAAATAAGTTTGAAAATTATTTAATTGTTGTTGTCATACAACCTGACAAACCCTTGTTCTGATATTATCTTATCAATCACTACTGAGTATTGCCCATAAAAAATGTGGGACCCAAACAGGACAAGTACCTGAATTAAGACCACTTTATATGGAAGTAAATTGAGGGATTACAGGCTCAAAGCCAAAACTGTAAGATTTTTTGTTTATTCCATAATGTCAAGTTTTACCTCAGAATAAAGCTAGAATCATGTGAGCCTCAAAAATATTTATATGATATATGAACAAATGACCTGAAATATCAGTAAAATATCTACTGGGTATCTAATCTTGCCGAATGTAACTAATATACTTACCATCTAAGGTAAGGTGATTGTAATGTGTGCCTAATTAAGATTTTGCTTTATACAACTGCATGCTAAAAAACAGTTAAAAATTAGAACATAGAGCCATGCTGGAAAACATTTTGATCTAAACCTTGAAGTTATTACAGTAAACAAAATGGGAGCTACTTCCTGCCCTCATGGGGCTTACATTTTTTTTTTTTAAAGATTGTATTTATTCATTTGAGAGACAGAGAGGAAATGAGCAGGGGAGAGAGAAGCAGTCTCCCTGCTAAGCTGGGAGCCCAGTGTGATCCCAAGACCTGAGCTGAAGGTAGACACTTAACCGTCTAAGATACCCAGGTACCTCAAGGGCTTATATTCTCATAGGGCATGCAGACAAATAATCAATATCAGTAAATAAAATACCAATGTACTTGATAATGACAGGCACTGAGGAGAAAAGCAATGCAGGGGAAAGGAACAAGAACATAATAATGGTAGACATTTTAAATTGGTAGTTAGGGAAAGCTTCACTGAGAATGTTATATTTGATTGAAAATCTGAAGGAAATGATGGAAAAGAGCAAGTGCAAAGCCCAGACCCACAGAAATTACTTTCCAAATTGGTGATTCAGGACCTGCCAGGAGACCAGGATGACTGGAACAGAGTAAGTAAGGGGGGTGTGGGGGCAGGGATGAAAAGAGATAGTAGATTAGAGGTAACAGTGGACCAGACTCTATGGAGCCTCCTACCTGTTGGTTGAAAAAAGGCAACAACTATTTGACAGACACCTATAGAGTCCTGAAACAGAGAGAGCTTAGTACCCTGCTCATGTGCCATGGTTATTAGAATGATAAAAGTCCCTTGAGAATGGCTGATAAATGGTCATAATTTTGTTGCAGATTATTACTTGGAGAAAACCAGTGAGAAGCTAGTGTAATGTAGTAATCATTGCTTAGAAATGTAGCGGAGTAACAAGAATTCCTTAGCTTTGTCTCCATGGGCCATGAATTGGTAAAAGGAAAGTTACCATCCACTGGAATTTTGTTTTTATACATATGATTTGACATTCCATTATAAGGATGGCTGGAAAAAAAATAAAGGGAGGTTTTCTTGAGAGAAAGATACAATTTTATCTGCCATAGATACTGTTTTTTATGTATACAAAGATAAATATGACAAGATTCATGGCCCAAAAGAATTTGCAATCTAATGGACTGATGTTTTTGGCTAAATAGACACTAAATATGGAAATACTCTATGGAGAATTTTAGTTATCACAGTTTAGAAATCAGGAATATTTCATATCTTGTCAATTAATTCATGGAGTTTTTTACAAATCTCATCTTATTATTTCATTAAAAAAATTAAAACACCTTACCAATTTAGTAAATTATACAGCTTACAAGCAGTATAGATAGAGCTCGAATTCCATCATGCAGGACCCCAAATCTTTGTTCTTGCTTTACACTGAAATCCACAATAAATAAATCCATTTAATCCATTATTCCATTTAATCCATTAATCCATTATTTATCCAAAATAAATGCCATATTTTAATATGGAAATAAACTTAATCAAAAGAGAATATTAGTTATATCAGGACATCTGTTAGGCTAAAATGAGAAGAATCAAACCAATGGCTTTCCTCATTAAAGGATCTTATAGAGATCATCCATCTGCCATAGGTAGATAGAGAGTTCAATACATGCATAGGCAGGTCTACAAAATAAAATGAGGGCAGACTTCTGGCTATAATTCCCAATTTTATAGCTAAACAGTATTTCGATGCATCATGGATTGTTATATCTATGAACCTCAGAGTAGCATAATTTTTAACTCCAAAAGTCACCAGTACCACAGCTTATAACTTATTTTTTATGTCATGTGTCATCTTAAAGAGCTTGAATTCTTTAATATGTAAAATATTACTTTTAAACACATTTACTTTGAAAGCTAAAATGGAATGGGATTTTTTATGGATAAATAAAATCTGTGTTATCAGATTGTTCAATTCTAAATTTTATCAAATCAAGTTTTATCTCCTGCTGTGGATCAGAAATTCATGAATAGACCCAGTTCCAAACACATACAGCTAAATGTTTAAACACAGAAATTTAAGGGTATAATAAAGTTTGATTGCTTGCCAAATTAAAAACCCTCTTATAACAGTGACTAAAGATCTATATAGAAGTTACAAATTGGAATTTGACTTCGTTTTATCTGCATTTGAACCCACTGAACATTTACTATATGTAAAATAAGAAGAAAATTTTAAACTATCAGGTGAAAATAGTTTGTGCTTGAAAGATCAACCTATTTAGATGTACTGTAACTACATTCATATCAATCAATGTTTTTAGTGTACTTTTGTAGTATTCCAATTTTCATCATAATTCACTCTTTCAGAAACAAATCAATGATAGTTTATGACATTTAAAATCGTATCTTAAAAATATTAGTTATCAAAACAAGTTTTGCACCTTAAAATTCTGTACTGTATTTTAAAATTTTTAAAAAATGAACAACTTTAAGTTGAGTGACATTTTTATCAGAAAAAAAAATTTCTCTTAATAGAATTTGTAATAGTTTTTTTCCCCCCCCGTGAGGAATCTGAAAATTCCACTTCATGTAAATAGTGATTATTTTATTGCCTGATATTTTTCCTACAGCTTCAGATTTATCAAATCATATTTTTGGCCTTTATGCAGGCAAATTCATTCTTTAGGTGATCCAAAGAAAAAGTAGAATGTTCAAAAATGACCATTTTGAAACTAGTGGTATTATTTAAAAAGTTAAAAGTAACTCTTTTATATAATGTTCATAAAATAGTCAAAGAAGAATGATCCATCTCTGAAACTATGCACATTATGAAATAGCCTACTATAATTCATATATCCTCACATCATGCTCCAAAGTTTTGTAAACACAGTGTACTTAGTTCTCAATAGATTTAGGGTTTTAAAACCTAGGTTGTCCTGCCTCCTTCTTTACATCTGTGTTATTTCCTAGCAAAGTTGATGGATGCACTTTTTAGTCCCAAAGAATTGTTTTTTTTAGATTACAGAAACTAGTACTGTATTAAATACTCTTTCTAGAAACCAAGTATTTCAAGTTGCATTTTTAATCATTGGATCCCAAACGTATTGACTTCACAGACTTTTATCAACAAAAATACCTCATGTTATCAACTCTATGTGTATAACCCATTCTCATTAATAGCCAAAATTATTCCTTTGTAATTTATTTATGAAGCAATTAAATTTTTCCACATAATCTTTTTATGTTCTAATCACCTTCATTTTATACAATAGGAAACAATTTAAAATAGTTTACATTATTGTTCAAACAAAGATGTCCCTCATCTTTAACCATTAATACCTCTACACACATACTAAACAGGCTAAAATGAAACACACACACACACACACACACGTATATAATGAAAATATATATTTATATTTGTATGTAATGAAAATACATATTTAAACACACACACACACACAAAGAATAGAGGTACACACACTGACAATGGCAATACAAACTGCTGGCAAAAATATAGAGCTCCATGGGACACCTAGGTGGCTCAGTCAATTAAATATCTGTCTTTGGCTCAGATCGTGATCCCAGGGTCATGAGATTGAGTCCCACATTGGGCTACTTGCTTAGCAGGGAGCCTGCCTCTCTCTGACTGCTGTCCCCCCTGCTTGTGCTCTCTCTCTCTCTCTCATAAATACATAATAAATAAATAAACAAACAAGTAAAACCTTTAAAAATATATAGAGAGCTCCAATATGTTGTTGGGAATACAAAAAGATGCATCACTCTGTAAATTACTTTGACAGTTCCTAGAAAATTAAACTAACACTTATAATATGACCCACCAATCCCAGGCCTTGGTATTTATTCCAGAGAAACAAAAGGCCATTTTCATGTAAGTACTTTTATATAGATGTTTATAGCATTTACATTCATTTGGAACATTTGGCTTTTATATATTTGAAAAATAACCCAAACGTCCATAGCTGATTAAACAGATTTTAAAAACTGTAGTACACCATATTATTATTATTATAATATTACTACTAAGGGGGGGGCTACTTATATATACAACTTGAATGAACTTCAAGACATTATACTGAATGAAGGAAGCTATTCTCAAAGGGTTACCTAGTGCATAGTTTCAGTTATATGACAATCTTCAAGAGACAAACTATAATGGTGGAGTACAAGTCTGTGATAGGGGTTAGATGTTGGAAGAGTGAGTGTTGGGAATGATGGCACTCTTCTACAAATGGAAGTGTTCTGCATATTATAGTAGTTACACATATCTAGACATGTGCTAATAGACATATGTACACCTAAAGAAAAACTAGTCAACATTACAATGTGGAAAAACAAAAAATAAATCTAAATATATAGGCACATATTAAGTATACATGTATATATGTATATATAATGTATAAAGGTTATAATGCTATTAAATAGTGAACCTCAAATTAAGCATGTTCTTTGATTTTGTATACAACCCAAAGTTCCTGTAGGAAATCATTTGTGAATAAGTTACATATATATATATAAAGTAGACTATATATATGATAGATGTCTAAGAGAAAAATATGCCAAGTGTAATGCAATATATTGGGTTTCTATACAGATATATGAAATTTGTCAGTTAACTTAAAAAGTAAAAAAAAAAAATGAACTTATAAATAAGAACAATATAATGGAACCCTAAGAAAATAAACAAATCAATGTATTATTTGTCTATTTGTTTTCTTCTCCAGAAGCTAGACAAAATGAAGAGAATATAGAGTATATCAGTCATTGCCATATGATTATATGAATTAGGACATTGTTTTATTTACCAAAGAACAACACAAGTAGTAAAAAGTTCAAAAAAAGAAGGAGAATGTGTCAAAAGAATTATAATTAACATTTCTAACTAATTGTATAGAATATTTTGTTCACCCTCCATGACTGTTAGTAGCCATACATACATATAAGTGTATGAATAACTCTCCAATCATTTCTAAAGTATTACAACTTTTAAAGAAGCAGTCTTAAAGCCACCAAATAAATTTCTCAAGGCTATGTCGCTTTGTCCTCTATCAACATGGCATTACATGCGACTAAGAATTTTATGTATGTGCCACATTAATGAGACATCTACTTAAGAGAGTTAATTGGATAAAAATGCTTGCTAAGAAACTGATAATTAGCCTTCCTGCACTTACTAAAGAATATATTTGGCTGTTAAAAATAGTGTCAGATCTTTTTTAAAAAGCAGACCAGAGCACACATGGTTAAAACTCACCACACTGTGACCAAGGTCCAAACACTCCCCGCTGCAAGGAGAAACTCTGCAGAGTACCAAACGGGGAAAGAGCAGCCAAAACATAGCAACTCAGTACACACAACATACCCAAGAGACACTTTCTGAAGCTCCAGACACTTCCTGAAGCTCTAGTGTATGACCTCTTCTTTATAAAGCCATTGTTCTCAAGGACAAGAAAAATAACAGTCTTTTCTAATGCACAAAAGACAAACACCTAAGCAAAATGCCAAGACTGAGAAATTAATTAAAAAAAAAAAAAAGAACAAGAAAAGGGCAAGGAAGTCCAGGGATCTAATCAATACAGATATAAGTAATATATATGACTTATATATTATAAAAATGTCTGATCCAAAATTTAAAGTAACAATCAGAAGGACACTAGCTGGGCTTGAGGGGAACATCGGAGACACCTGGGAGTCCTTTACCACAGAGATAAAATACCTAAAACCTAGTCAGGTGCAAATGAAAAATGCAATAACTGAGATTCAAAACTGATGATATGTAATGACCACAAAGATGGAAGAAACAGAGGAACAAATAAGTGATATGGAAGATAAAGTCGAAGGCTTATTGAAGAAATTATAGCTGAAAACTTCCCTAACCTGGGGAAGAAAATAGACATCCAAATCCAGGAGGCACACAGAACTACCATCAAAATCACAGAAGCAGGAGAACACCAAAATATATCATAGTTAAATTTGCAAAATATAAAGAAAATATCTTAAAAGTAGCAAGACAGAAGTCCCTAACTTACAAGGGAAGATAAGAAAAATCAGTGGCCTATCTGTCCACAGAAACTTGGCAGGCCAAGAGTGGTATGATATATTCAAAATACTGAATGGGGAAAATAGGCAGCCAAGAGTACTCTATCCAGCAAGACTGTCAGTCAGAATAGAAGAGAGATAAATAGTTTCCCAGACAAACAAAAACAAAAGGAGTTTGTAACCACTAAACCAACCCTGGAAGAAATATTAAAGAAGACTCTTTGAGTGTGAAAGAATGGCCAAAGGTGACAAAGATTTGAAAGGAACAGAAAAAAATCTCCAGAAACAATGACAAAACAAGTAATAAAGTGTCACTAAATTTATATCTGTCAACAATTACTTTCAACATATATAACATAAATGAACTAAATGCTCCAGTCAAAAAACATGGTACAAGAATGGATAAAAAACAAGACCCAACTATATGCTGCCTACAAAAAACTCATTTTAGATCTAAAGTCATCTGCAGATTGGAAATGAGGGGATGGAAACCATTTATCATCCTAATGGACACCAAAAAAAAAAAAAAAAAAAAAAGTTTACCATACTTATGTCAGACAAACTGTATTTTAAACCAAAGACTTTAACAAGAAATGAAGAAAGGTTTTATATCTATATAAAGAACAAGAACTTCCAACAAGAAGATCTAACAATTCTAAATATTTATGCCCCCGACTTGGGAGCACTCAAATATATTTAAAAAATAATGATAAAAAACACAAAGTAACTCATTGATAATAATAATAGTAAGGGACTTTAACACCCCATGTACATCAATAGACAGATTATCTAAGCAGATAACTAATAAAGAAGCAATGACTTTGAATAATGCACAGGAATAGATGGACTTAACATATATTCAGAACAATTCATACTAGAGCAGCAGAATTCACATTCTTTTCGAGTGCATGTAGGACATTCCCCAGAATAGATCACATACTAGGTTGTAAATCTGGCCTCAAAAAGTATAAAAAACATTGAGATCATACCATGCATCTTTTGTGACCAACACTATAAAACTTGAAGTCAACCAGAAGAAAAAATTTAGAAAGACCACAAATACAAGGAGGTTAAAAAACATGCTACTAAATATAAATGGGTCCACCAGGAAGTTAAAGAAGAAATTTAAAAAAAATACATGAAAACAAATGATAATGAAAATATAATTGCTCAAAACCTTTGGTATATAGCAAAAGTGGCCATAAGAGGGAAGTATATAGTAATACAGGCCTACCTCAAGAAACAAGAAAAATCTCAACTATAACCTAACCTTATAGCAAAAGGACATATAAAAAGAACAAATGAAGAGTAAAGCCAGCATAAGTAGAGAAATAGTAAAGATTACAGCAGAAAGAAATGAGAGAGAAGAGATGACAACCAACATCACAGTAATACAATTATAAGAGAATATTATGAAAAACTATATGCCAACAAATTGGATAATCTAGAAGAAATAGATTAATTCCTAGAAACATATAAACTACCAAAACTGAAACAGGAAGAAATAGAAAACTTGAATAGACTGATAACTAGCCAAGAAATTAAGTCAGTAGTCAAAAATCTCCCAGCAAAGAGAAGTCCAGGACTAGTTGTCTTCCCAGGGGAATTCTACCAAACAAATAAGTTAATTTTATTCTTCTCAAACTGTTGAAAAAAAAAAAATAGAAAAGGACAGGAAACTTCTAAATTGATTCTATGAGACTAGCATTACCTTGATTCCCAATATGGAAAAGACCCCACTAAAAAAAGAGAATTATAGGACAATATCCTTGACGAACATGGATGCAAAAATTCTCAACAAAATATTAGCAAATTAAATTCAACATTACATTAAAAGAATATTTCACCATGATCCAATGGGACTTATTCCTGGGCTGCAAGTGTGGTTCAATCTTCACAAATCAACCAAAGTGGTACACCATATTAATAAAAGGAAAAGAACCATAAGATCTTCTCAGGGGATGCAGACAAAATAGAGCACCCATTCTTGATAAAAACCCTCAAGAAAGTAAGGATAGAAAGAATATACTTCAACATCATAAGAGCCATATATCAAAGACCCACATCTTATATAAACCTCAGTGGAGAAAGGCTGATAATTTTTCCTCTATGGAAAACAAAACAGAGGAACTAAACAGAGATGTCCACTTTCACCACTATTATTTAACATAGCACTGGAAGTCCTAGCCCCAGGAATCAGACATCAAAGAGAAATAAAAGGCATCCAATTCAGCAAGGAAGAAGTCAAACTACCACTATTCCCAGAAGACATGATACTCTATGTAGAAAATCTGAAAGACTCCACCAAAATATTGCTAGGAGTGTTAATGAATTCAATAGAGTCTCAGGATATAAAAATCAATGTACTGTAATCTGTTACATTTTTATACACCAATAATGAGGCAGCAGAAAGAGAAATTAAGGGACAGATCCCACTTACAATTGCACCAAATACCATATGATATGTTGGAATAAACCTAAACAAGAGGTAAAAGTTCTGTACTCCAAAAACCATAAAATACTTATGTAAGAAATTGAAGATGACGCAAAGATGGGGAAAAACATTCCATGCTCGTGGATTGGAAGAATAAATATTGTTAAAATGTCTGTACTATCCAGAGCAATCTACAGATACAATACAATCTTTATCGGGGACTCCTGGGTGGCTCAGTTGGTAAAGCCACTGCCTTCAGCTCAGGTCATGATCCTGGGGTCCTGGGATCAAGTCCCGCATCGGGCTCCTTGGTTGGCAGGGAGCCTGCTTCCTCCTCTCTCTCTGCCTGCCTCTCTGCCTGCTTGTGTGTACTCTCTCTGACAAATAAATAAAATCTTAAAAAAAAAAAACAAAAAAACAATACAATCTTTATCAAAATGTCAAAAGCATTTTCACAGAGCTAGCACAAGCAATCCTAAAATTTATATGGAACCACAAAAGACCCCAAATGGCCAAAGCAATCTTGAAGAAAAACACAGAGTCATCTCAGTTCCAGACTGTAATATATATTACAAAGCCGTAGAAATTAAAACAGTGTGGTACTAGAACTGAAACAAACACATAGAGCAATGTAACAGAAGAGAAAACCCAGAAATGTACACAACTATATGGTCACTTAATCTTCAACAAAGCAGGAAAGGCTATCCAAAGGAAAAAGACAGTTTCTCCAACAAATGGTGTTAGGAAAACTGGACAGCAACATGCAGATGAATGAAACTGGACCACTTTCTTATATCACACACAAAAATAAATTCAAAATGGATTAAAAATATAAATATTAGGAAACCGTCAAAATCCTAGAGAACACAGACAGAAACCTCTTTGAGACTCAATTACCGCAGCTTCTTACTAGTCACATCCCTGGAGGCAAGGGAAACAAAAGCAAAAATTAACTATTGGGTTTTCATCAAGATAAAAAAGAGTCTGCACAGCAAAGGGAAGAGTCAATAAAACTAAGAAGCAATCTATGGTTAGAAGATATTTGCAAAAGATATATCTGGTAAGTGGTAGTATCCAAAACCTACAAAAAACTTATCAAACTCAACACCCAAAACACAAATAATCCAGTTAATAAAAGAATAGACATTCTCCAAAGAAGAAATACAGATGACTAACAGACACATGAAAAGATGCTCAACATCACTTTTCATCAGGAAAATACAAGTCAAAACTACAAAGAGATAATACTTCACAGCTATCAGAATGGCTAAAATTAACAACACAGGAGAAAACAGATGTTGGGGAGAATGTGGAGAAAGGAAAACCCTCTAACACTGTTGGTGGGATTAGAAAGTGGTGTAGTCACTCTGGAAAACATTGTGGAGATTCCTCAAAAAGTTAAAAAATAGAACTACCCTATGATCCAGCAATTGCATTAGAATGTTTTTACACAAAGGATACAAAAATACTGATTCGAAGGGACACATGCACCCTGATGATTATTGCAGCATTATCAACCAGAGCCAAATGTTGGAAAGAGCCCAAATACCCATCAACTAATGAGCGTAAAGAAAAATTGTTACCATTTGCAAGGAGGAGCTAGAATGTAGTATGCTGCAATAAATGTCAGAGAAAGACAAATGTCATATGATTTCACTTGTATGTGGAATTTAAGAAACAAAACAGATGAGCATAGGGAGGGGATAAAAAAGAGAGGGAAGCAAATCATGAGACCCTTGCCTGTTTTGTTTTTTTTTTTAAGATTTTTATTTATTTATTAGAGAAAGACACAGCGAGAGAGGGAACACAGCAGGAGTGGGGAAGGGAGAATCAGGCTTCCCACTGAGCTGGGAGCCCAATGTGGGGCTATGATGTGGGGCTCAATCCCAGGACCCTGGGATCATGACCTGAGACAAAGGCAAACACTTAACACCTGAGCCACCCAGGCACCCTAAGACTCTTATCTATCAAGAACAAACTGAAGGTTGCAGGAAGGGACGTGGGTAGAACAATGATTAAATGGGTGATGGAGATTAAGGAGGGCACTTGTAATGAGCAACAGGTGACAAAAGGAGATGTTGAATCACTAGATTCTATACCTGAAACAAATATGACACTGTATGTTAACTAGCTGGAGTTTAAATAAAAACTTGAAAAACAATTAAAAAGAAAGAGAAAAAGAAAAAAAAAATGGATACTGTATACATTCGATTAGAATTCTGATTATAATACAACAATAGATAATACAAAAAAAAAATAGAGAATAAAGAAAATTGCCCTCCATGTCAGTGTAGGTAATTTGTATTAAGGAAATTAGATAATGCTTTAGATGAAAATCATTAATATTATAGGGACTTCACTTGAATCTTTAAGATTTTACAACTAATTAGTTCATTCCAAAGATAAAATGATAAAGTAAATTCTCCTTTATAAAAACTGACACTAACCACTGAGACAATTTAAAAAGCTATTCATGTTGGTGGGAATGCAAGTTGGTGCAGCTACTTTGGAGAACAGTGTGGAGATTCCTTAAGAAATTAAAAATAGAGCTTCCCTATGACCCTGCAATTGCACTACTGGGTATTTACCCCAAAGATACAAATGTGGTGAAAAGAAGGGCCATCTGTACCCCAATGTTTATAGCAGTAATGGCCACAGTCTCCAAACTGTGGAAAGAACCAAGATGCCCTTCAACAGACAAATGGATAAGGAAGATATGGTCCATAAACACTATGGAGTATTATGCCTCCATCAGAAAGGATAAATATGCAACTTTTGTATAAACATGGACGGGACTGGAAGAGATTACACTGAGTGAAATAAGTCAAGCAGAGAGAGTCAATTATCATATGGCGTCACTTATTTGTGGAGCATAACAAATAACATGGAGGACATGGAGAGATGGAGAGGAGAAGGGAGTTGAGGGAAATTGGAAGGGGAGATGAACCATGAGAGACTATGGACTCTGAAAAACAATCTGAGGGGTTTGAAGGGGTGGGGGGTGAGAGACTGGGGGAGCAGGTGGTGGGTATTATGGAGGGCAAGTATTTCGTGGAGCACTGGGTGTGGTGCAAAAACAATGAATTCTGTTACGCTGAAAATAAATAAATAAATTTAAAAAAAAAAGAAAGGAAAGGGGGAAACAAAGTTATTCATGAAAATTATGATTTATCTTCCTACATTTCATTAAATGCCAAGCAAATAGATTGAAGTGAGAAAAACATTTAAAAATAGCTAATTTGGACTCACCTTCTGATATTATTCACAAAAGTATCAAGTCTGTATTTTTTTTTTATTTTAAATCATACATGGTAATGATGAAGATTTGGTTTCTTATCTCACTTAGTAATGATACTAAATACCCAACCAGACATACTTTTCCAATAAAAAACAACCAAATCAGATTCTATTTTTATTAGCAGCAAAGGGAAATCAACTAGTATTTACTGAGCCCTCATATAAGGTGGACTAGGTATTCAGAGGAGCTAAAGAAAAGGAATAAATTATGACTTTTTGTCTCAAAGAATAATAAGAGTATGGAATATAATTTGAAATTAAGCTAAGAAAGTTTTGTAAAGAAAAATACTAAACTCAGTATTTAGAAAACAGATATGCCAAGACTATGATCAACGTGTTACCAATTTGAGTGAATGGTATAAACGTATCTCAAAAGCAGAAAAGACAGGATTTACAGTTAGGCTTGTTTAAGACTCTGAGAAACAGTCAACAAAAGAAAGGGGCAACCCAACCCACAGAATGGGAGAAGATATTCTCAAATGACACTACAGACAATGGGCCAATACCAAGATCTATAAAGAACTCCTCAAACTCAACACACACAAAACAGATAATCATGTCAAAAAAATGGGCAGAAGACATGAACAGACACTTCTCCAAAGAAGACATGCAAATGGCTAATAGACACCTGAAAAAATGTTCATTATCATTAGCCATCAGGGAGATTAAAATCAAAACCACATTAAGATACCACCTTACACCAGTTAGAATGGCAAAAATCAACAGGACAGGAAACAAGTGTTGGAGAGGATGTGAAGAAAGGGGAACCTCTTACACTGTTGGTGGGAATGCAAGTTGGTGTAGCCACTTTAGAAAACAGTGTGGAGATTCCTTAAGAAATTAAAAATAGATCTTCCCTATGACCCCAAAGTACAGTATTTTGAGTATTTACCCCAAAGATACAGATGTAGTGAAAAGAAGGGCCATCTGTACCCCAATGTTTATAGCAGCAATGGCCATAGTTGCCAAACTGTGGAAAGAACCAAGATTCCCTTCAACAGACGAATGGATAAAGAAGATATGGTTTATATATACAATGGAGTATTATGCCTCCATCAGAAAGGATGAATACCCAACTTTTGTATCAACATGGATGGGACTGGAAGAGATTATGCTCAGTGAAATAAGTCAAGCAGAGAAAGTTATCATATGGTTTCACTTACCTGTAGAACATCAGGAATAACATGGAGGACATTAGGAGAAGGAAAAGAAAAATAATTGGGGTAAATCAGAGGGGGAGACAAACCATGAGGGACTGTGGATTCAGAAACGAACTGAGGGTTTTGGAAGGGAAGAGGGTGCGGGGTATGGGTGAACCTTCTGGTGGTTATTAAGGAGGACACATATTTCATGGAGCACTGGATGTGGTGCATAAGCAATGAATCTTGGAACATGAAAAAAACAGAATAAAATTAAGGTGTTAAAAATATATATGGGTGTGTATATATATATATGTATATATGTATATACATATATACATATATACATATATATATATATATATAAATGGAGTAAAAGCATTATCCACTTATATTTTTCCTTTTTTGTACTGTGATATTTATATTTTACTTTGAATCTATTGATTATATTTGTAAAGGCCAATAAAAAATGTTCACTAAATAAAAGAAAAAAGTCTCTGAGAAATGCAAGGATGGGAGGTATAATACCATAGGTTTCTTGAGACAAGATTGTTTAGACTTTTAGGTGCTAGGTTTAGCTGTTATATCTTGTGTTATTCTAAAAATGGGAAGTCACTTAAAATTTCTGAAAAGAGGGCACCTGGGTGGCTCAGTGGGTTAAAGCCTCTGCCTTCAGCTCAGGTCATGATCTCAGGGACCTAGGATCAAGCCCCACTCGGGCTCTCTACTCAGTGGGAAGCCTGCTTCCCCCCACCCTCTGCCTGCCTCTCTGCATACTTGTGATCTCCGTCTGTCAAATAAATAAATAAAATCTTAAAAAAAATTTCTGAAAAGAGTAAAATTTTTTTCAGAGTAATAATGAAAAGTAGAAGTGAAAATCACAGGTAAATTGATGGTTTTTTCTACTTTTTGTTTGTTTGTTTTTGTTTTTGTTTTTGTTTTTGGTGTGGGTAAAATATACCTAATGTTGCAACTATATTGCTGTTAGAAGGAAGGAAAGATAATATGCATGTGAGAAATCCTGAGGAAATAAAGTCATTGGGATTGGGAGCCCAGGAGTTAGAAGTTAGATAGAACTAGCCATCAAGGTAGAAAAGTTTTAACATAAGACAGCTTTGAGAATTGAAATATTAAGAAGATGAACTTGTCTGAGTTTGTAAGGTGAAATATTTCAAAAGCATGTTGAATTTAAAGAAGTAGATCATTTATGTGGAAATATCTGGGAATTACAGATTGGGAAATGTAGACTAGAACTCCAGAAAAAAGTCAGACAGGAAAGAATAATTTAAGGGTCAGGGAGGAGAAGTGATCATTGAGGCTGTAGACCTGAGTGAGGTTCTGGATAGGAAGGTAATTAAAAACAAAATTTCCCCAAGAGAAACTTGAGTAATGTCTATGAATTTTGCATGAGAATTTTGAGAAAAAGCATCAAGGAGAATTGCATGTTATGAAATTGAGGAGAATGAGTGTTTTTAAGAGAAATGAAATGATCCATTGTATTGCTCTCTACAGTAAGGTCAAAGAAAGTGGGATAAAGAGGAAACCCAGATTGACAATTAGAAAGACTGTTATGAGATTAAACACAGAGATTAAGCACAGAGAAAACCAGATTAAAAGGAGTTAAGAAGTTAGTACTTGATGAGCAATTGGAGGCAGCAAATAATGCACTACGCTTTCTACAGTGCTTGCAATTTTATTCAATCAGACAATTCTTGAAGGAGTTATATCCAGCTAGAAGTTGGAAATGTCATTGAGGCCTACACTACACATAGCCAACATTAGGGTGTGGATGCTGTGGCTGCTGGAGTCCAGTCAGGGAGGGGCCCTGGCGAGCCTTAAGTGCTGTGAGCACCTGGGGACACCACCATGGGGTCTTGTGAGGGGCAGGCCTCTCGGAGGAGGGAGGCACGTAACCAAAATGCTGCTTCCAAAAGGATAAGAAGGGATTTGTCTGGAGGAATGGAGGTGGAGACAGACAAGGAAGAGCACCCTGTATCAAGCAGGTATCTCAGGGGAGGGTGTCAGAGTATCAAACAGTTGAGAAAGTGTTTACTTCAAGGCAACTAGAAAGTATAATACTGTGAGTTTGCTGAGAAATCAGAAGTGGTGTAAAGTGAGGCTGAAAAGAAAATCATGACCTTACAAGCATTGCTAAGAAATTACAACTTTCCCTTGAGTACAGTGAATAATAGGATTCTAAGCAGTGGAGTAATATTTATCTCAGCCAATCATAATATTAGCCTTGTTACTTTCTTAGTTTATTAAAAAGGAGAAAGGCAGAGAAAATGAGTACAATTTTCAATCATGGGACAATTTATGTCTGTTTCTTCTAGTTTTGAAATTTCTGATGCTTCCTCGTATGAGAATTATGGGAAGTATGCAATTCATAAATGTGCTGAATTTTAGGTTCATGTTATAGTCTACCTCTAATTAAAAAAATAAAAATAAAAAGACTGAGTGGTCTCTGAAGTTAAAATATCAGCAACTTTGAAGCTGTTGAGAATGATTATTTGTCATACAAGGAACTTTATTTGGATCTGAGGCCCAAACCAGTATGACTCAGCAACCCAACAGGAAAAGGAGGTTTCCTCAACAGAAAAGTTAGTACCTGATGATAGCTTTCAAACATGCAGAAGCTATTCCTATTCCCTGAATTGGAGAAATCTAATAATTTCTCCACAGCAGTAGAAAAAAAACTCCTAAAACTGGAATGTATCACCAAAACAAAAAAAAAAAAAAAAAAAAAAAAAGACGAACTATGGTGCAAAGTAACTAGTCACCTGGGAATCATTCACATAGAACCACTTGTTTACAAAAATAGAAAGAATAAAATAATAGTTCCCACACTTTTATTTCCTTGAGTCCTAGTTTATGTACCAACACCCATAATTTTCAAGAATTGCTGTCCAGAGGGGGGGAAAAAAAATCATCAGTTGTAAAAACAAACATATCAAGCAAGTAAGCTTTAAAATTACCATGGACAGGTTATTAGGGACAAAATTTTCCTGAAATGAAATATCACATTTAAAATTTGTGACCCACAACTTTTGCTCTTCTCAGCTTTGAGACTGGCTCCCACCAGCATGGTGTGTGTTGGGAAAAAGATGCTTTTTAAAAAATCTGTTAATTTAACTTATGTAAATGAATTGACGGAAAGATGAAGAGTACAGAATTTTGCCATTTGGATGCCTTTATTAACTGAAAATGCAGGTGTTGAAATACGTTTAAAGCTCAGTTATTCTGTTCTTGCTGGTGTAATGTGGGCAGATTCTCACTTGTTAATTATATTGTGTATAAAAAAGTAGAAAAACTAAATTGAAAGAAATAAAAATATCCTATATCAGTACTTCTTTGCATGGAAGCTTATGCCCACAAAGAAATATGGCACTTGCTACAAAACTGGCTTTGTCCTAATCACAAACCCACAGTCAAAAATTATTATGACAGAATTATTTACTTTTTCCAGATACTGTTCTCTTACTACTCTACCATCAGCATTCACCATTACGTAATAGCTTCTTAAAGATGTCTACCTAAAACCTTTCTAGAAAATCATAACAAACCTTAATTCTTGTCCTTTCAGAGAGTAACTCTCCAAAATAAAATACTGACATCATTTAATAAACAATTCATCATTTCTGATTTTCCATGGTTGTAAATTCTGGCTTTTAAACTACCCCTCTTCCCCTCTTTACCTCACTGTTAAAATGTTAAATTAAAAGACTAGATTTCAACTCACCAGTTATTCCCAAAATTTATAATCTGTTTACTTGTGAGAAATGGTGGTTTCACAACTAATATTTCATTGACCCGATTCTGCAAGTATATCAAACATATAGCAGTCGACACCTCTTTTTTTTTTTTTTTAAGATTTTATTTATTTGACAGAGAGAGATCACAAGTAGGCAGAGAGGCAGGCAGAGAGAGAGAGAGGAGGAAGCAGGCTCCCTGCCGAACAGAGAGCCCGATGTGGGACTGGATCCCAGAACCCTGAGATCATGACCTGAGCTGAAGGCAGAGGCTTAACCCACTGAACCACCCCGACGCCCCAATCTGCACCTCTTTTAAATACATTATGAGCTTTCATCTTTGCTATGGATTTTAAACACCAAAAAATACTGCTAAAATTCCTGTTCTGATTTAGGTTTAGCATATTAAACATTGGATAATTTATTTAATATATACATATAGAGCAGTTATCAAATGTTATATGTTTATACCTCTTTATTTTCAGATTCTAGTGTTCTTGGACATATGTAAAAATAGATATAAAGCTTGCTTGAATTAATAGTTTATCAAAAAGTGAAATGAGGATAGTGATTCTAATCTCACATGTCGGCAACTGGAAAAATAGGAGGTGATGTTTGTGAAACAAATAATTATGATTCAGTGTTTTAATAACAAATACAAATGAGTCTAAGGAAACCTAACACCAATATAAGGTTGAGGACATATTCTGTTTTAAATTGCTATGGAGAGTCTTCAGGAAATATTTAAGAATTGAAGGAAACAAGTTCAATGCAAACATAAAAACGAGCCATGTGGGAATTAAGTGAGACCAAAACAGCAGGGAAGTAAAAGCCAGCCACCAATTTGCAGCTGAGCTTTCTGCTGTTGAGTGTTTGTGGCTGGACTCCGAGTTTTCAACAAGGCACGCTATTTAGTGCGTGCCTGAAAAAGAGGCCAGGTACCATCAAGACAAACAAAACATCCATCATGTTTCCAATACCCAGAGCCTCTGTGTTGTAAGTTACCTCTGTCTCAAGCTAAAATGATAAAAGGCTTACCTGCCCTAGGAGAAAATATTGCCATATGTGGTAATGGTTCAGGGAACAGTCTTCACTTGCTAGAGTCATTGGGGACATGCTTGCAACTCATGCAGATGAGGAATAAGTAAAGGCAAAGGAGTCTTAAAAATGGGAACAATAGAAAAGAGTTCAGGATAGTGTTTTGGAATGAACTCTACACACAAAAGGAGGCTTTTGGGACCTTGCAAATGACCCCAGGGACCTCTGTGTCTGGCAGGTTTGACTTGCTAACACTGTCTGTCCACCAAACTCAGCTTTATGAGTAAGAGAATTAGTAGCCAATGAAGTGGAACATGACAAATGATTTCCCTGAGGTTTCTTTCATATGCTATGTTAACATATTAGGAAGCTCTATAGATGGGCATAGAATTGTGAGATAAGGATTATTAAATGAATTGTAGTGTAAGTTATATTTTTTCCTTATAAAAGATGTGTCATTCACACATTGTTTAATCTTCATCTCTCAACACCCAAGTTAGAGATCCAGATATTTTGTACAGTTTATTTAACAAATAGTTATTTCTATGTGTCACAGAATTTTGTACAAAACCTTAGACAAAAATTGAGTCAAAGAAACAGGAGGACTATTTGGGGGAAGTTTATGAGCATCCAAATATTTACTAATCAACAAATACAGAATAATACAATTAGAAAATTCCCTTCTCTGCAGGGAGCCTGCTTCCCACCCACCCCTCACCCCCCACCCCTGCCTGCCTCTCTGCTTACTTGTGATCTCTCTCTGTCAAATAAATAAATAAAAGAAGATTATTCTAATTATAGGAGTAAATGTATTGGATAAGGAGGGCTGGGTTTGGAGAGAGTATATCTATAATATTGTCAGAAAGAATGCTTAGGATACTGATACAATAGAGTGACAATCTTGGCCACCCACATTCTTTCCTTCATTTCTCCAAGCTCTGAACACTGAATGACCCAGCCTTGGTGGGCTATTCTTTTCTTTATGCACACTTACTTTCTGGATGCAATCTCAAGTCTCATGGTTTAAAAATCATCTAGATCTGGATTTCTCCCAAATTCATATCTCCATCATGGATCCAACACTTGAACTCCACTTAGTACTATTTTAATTTAAAATAAGCATTTCAAATTTAACATGCCCAACTGAACTCTTTATTTGAAATCCTCCAAACTTGTCCTTCCTGTAGTTATCCTGATTTCAGTAACTGAGAGCTTTGTTTTCCAAGTTGCTCAAATTTGTTGATAAAGTGTTGGACTATTGCTTTTTTTTCAAAACTTGTATCTAGAGCTTCAACAAATGCTATTCCCAATAAATGCAAAATTCCACCTTGTTTTGCTATCCAGTCTTAACATCATGGTCCAGGACACTAATTCCTCTCACTTTGATTGTGTTGATAGCTTCTTAATTAATCTCAATTTTCTACAAATGCATTTGAAAGGTACTAGAATCTTTTGATATGAGAAAAGATATAAGATATAAGCTTCAGCTGTGCAAATTTGAGATGGCAGATACCCTAGTCCCTCCTTGCACTGTTCATCTCCCCCCAGCCAACAGCTAGGGAGCAATTTTGTAGTCACTTCAGGCTTCTACAGCTGCATGAGTATAAGATACCAGTCTAAGCCACCAGGTTGCCCCTAACACTATACCTATTCTTGGAGCTAGCCCTGCCAGCTGTGCACCTGCACAGACCCAACCCAAAACAATCCAGCTTCCATTGCAGTATATGCATGCCCAGGGAAAAACTAGGCACCCAAAGGAGAACACCAGACAGTCTGGGTATCTACTGCCAGTGAGCCCATAGTTGGCTTTGGTCCTTGCTACCTGTGCTATCACTATGAGTATGTCTAAAACTAGCTCCTGTATTTGGTCCCCATAGCTGGGTGTATAGATAGCACCAGCTCTAGCTACCACTCCTACCAGTCCTGGTTCCCTGTTAACAGACTTGGATGTACCATTTAGATTCCCAATAGCCTTTGCAGTTACAGTGTACCCTCTACAGTGCTTCAGCTTAAGAGATATCATGCTGTAAGGATCCAGTGTTACCACACATCCCTGAACATGGTGCCTTGCACCACTAAGCTTAGGGTCACAGCATCATCCAGCATGCCCCCAACCGTAAGTAAAATGCCTTCCCTTACTAAAGCAGTCTATAAAATCTGGAAGAGGTGACTGCTTCTTAAAATGCACAGATACCTGTGCACAGCTACAGGAATCAGAATGAGGAAACATGTCTCAAATACAACAAAAAAGAGGTAGAGTAAACCTTCAGGAAATGGTCCCAAATAAATGGAGATCCAAGAACTGCCCAATGAAGAATTTAAAATAATTGTTCTACAAATGCCTAGAGAGCTAAAAGAGAACAAATATAATCAATTTAACTATATCAGGAAAACAATACAAGAAAAAATCAAGTAGTTCAACTGAGAGATAGAAAACATAAATAAGCAAAAAATTTTGGAGCTGAGAATACAATGAGTTAACTAAGAAATTTAATAGAGAGTTTTACCAGAAGACTTGAACAAGAAGAGAGAATTAGTGAGCTTGAAGATGGATCAATTGAAATTGTCCAGTAAAAGGAGCAAAGGAAAAAATAATGAAAAAGAATGAAGAAAGCCTACATATTAATAAGATACCATCAAAAGAAAGAATGAATGCATCTTGGGAATCCCAGAAGGAAGCAAAAAAGAAAGAGGTAGAAAAGTCTATTTAAAGAAATAATGGTGGGTGAGCCTGGCTGGCTCAGTTGGTAGAGCATGCCACTCTTGATCTCAGGGTTGTAGTTTTGGGCCTCATGTTAGGTGTAGGGATTGCTTAAAAATAAAACCTGAATAAATAAATAAATAAATAAATAAAACTTTTAAAAAATAATAATAATGGCTGAGAACTTTCCAAACCTGGAGAGAGATTTGGAAAGTTCATGAAGCTAGTGGATAACCTTAAAATTCCAATCCATGGGGCACCTGGGTGGCTCAGAGGGTTAAGCCTCCACCTACGGTCCAGGTCATGATCTTGGGGTCCTGGGATTGAGCCCTGCATGGGACTCTCTGCTCGGAGGGGAGCCTGCTTCCCCCTCCCGCCTCTGTCTGCCTCTCTACCTACTTGTGATCTCTCTCTCTGTGTCAAATAAATAAATAAAACCTTAAAAAAAAATTCCAATCCAACTTAATCTTCATCAAAATACATTAAAAAAAAGAAAACTTGCCTAAAACAAAAGGTAAAGAACTTTAAAAGCAGCAAGAGAAAGGAAAAAAAACAAAAACAAACAAACAACAACAAAAAACCTTTTTCATAGAAAAGAACCCCTATAAGGCTATTAATGGATTTTTCAGCAGAGAGGTTATAGGCCAGGAGAAAATGAGATGATATAATCAAAATGTTAAAATAAAGAAACCACTAACTGAGCACACTTTATCCTACAAAGTTGTCCTTCAAAACTGAAGGCAAAATAAAGACTTTCCTTAGTAAACAAAAGTTGAAGGAATTCAACATCACTAAACCTCTCTTACATGGACTGCTGAAAGGAATTCTTCAAGCTGAAACAAAAGTATGCTAGTTAATTACATGAAAATATACAACACACTAGTGAAGGTTATCATATACTCAAATTCAGAAATGCACCAATATTATACTATTCTGATGTGTTAACAACTTAATTCTGACATAAATGTTAAAGTTCAAAATTATTAAAAATAGCTATAGTTTCTACAATTTGTTAATGGATTCACACTATTAAATGATGTATGGTGACATCAAAAGTAAAGGGGGAAAAAGCATAGAGGTTTTTGTGCAATAAAAGTTAAATTGTTAGTGTGAAATGGACTGATATATTTTTAGTATAAAATATAAAATTATTAGTGTAAAATGGACTGATATGATATATATGTCACATTATATATACACAAGTGTGTGTGTGTTGTGTTTGTATCTTACAACTTTCTACCATACACAAGATTTCGTACATCTCACCTTATTACTAATAGTTGCTTTTAACTCATGTATGAATAGAGAAGCATATGATATAAAAATCGTAATAATTTCATTTCTATAATATGAGATTTGATCAAAGATTAAAGTTTCATGTCTCACAGTATGTCACAAATATTACATAATGTGTTATTACTGTTTAATTCCTGGGATATGTGACATTGCACTTTTGATCCTAGCATAAAAGCAGAAGTCTTTTCTATTATTGAGTCAGTCTTGCATTTGTTATATTAAGTTGGTCATAGGGCAGATTCCTTTAGTATTCCTTTATTATTATATTATAAAAATTCACTTAATTTTACTAGGAACTCTAAATATTTATTCATAATTGATACTGATCTATAGTTTAATATACATAAAACATCGTGTGCATGTGAATGTGTGTGTGTGTGTGTGTGTGTGTGATTTTATATAAGACTCATGGGAACCACAAAGCAAAAATCTACAAAGTCTACAATAAATACACCAAATATATAAAGAAGGGACTTATGGCATATCACTATGGAAAATCATCAGTTGACAAAGGAACACAAGAAAGGAAGAAAAGAAAATGGAACTGCAAAACAGCTGCAAAAAATTAATAGAATGACAATAGTAAAGCCAATAATTATAATTATCAATCATTATTTTAAATGTTAACAGATTGAGTTCTCCAATCAAAAGGTAAAGAGTGGCTTGATAGATTAAAAAAAAACAAAGAAACAAACAAAAAACAAAACAAAACAAAAAACTAGATGCTGGCTACAAGAGATTCAGTTCAGTTTTCCAGAGACATACAGACTCAAAGTGTAAGGATGGCAGTAGATATTCCAAGCAAGTTGAAACTAAAAGAAAGCAGGGGTGGCTATACTTATATAAAAGTTTATATAAAACACACTTTAAACCAAAATGATAATATGAGATATAGTCATTATATGATAATAAGAGGCCAATCCATCAAAAAGATACAATAATTATAAGTAGATACATACCAAACATTGGGGAAACTACATATACTTAGCAAATAATATCAGATATGAAGGGAGAAAGAGACAACAATAATAATAGGGAACTTTGGTAGTCCAGTTTCAGCAATGGATAGATCATCCAGATAGAAAATCAACAAGGAAATCTTGGACTTGAGCCATACTTTAGACTAAATGGAACAGACACATAAAGAACATTTGATCCAGCAAAAGCAGAATACATATTCTTCTCAAGTAATGAAAATGAAAACACAACATATCAAACATATAGAATAAGGCAAAAATAATTCAAGATAGTTCTAAGAGGGAAGTTTTTAGTAACAGATCCTTACAATAAGATATAAGAAAGATCTCAAAAAAACAACTTCACTTTACACAAGAAGGAACCAAAAAAAAAAAAAAAAAAAAAAAAGAAACAAACTAAGCCCAACATCAGCAGAAAGAAAGTTATAAGAAAGATTGGAACACAAATACCTGAAACAGAGACTAGGAAGACAATATAAAAGGTCAACTTTTCAATTTCAATTTTGAAAAGATAAACAAAATTGACAAATATTTAGCAACTAATTAGACAAAAAGTGAGAACTGAAATAAAATCAGCAAAGAAAGAGGCAACATCACAACTGATACCACAGAAATACAAAAGATCATGAGAGACTACTAGGAACAATTATATACCAACAACTGGATAACCCAAAAGAAATCAATAAAACATGAGAAGCATACAACCTACAAAGAATGAATTATTAGAAAATAGAAAATGTAAACAGTAATGTGTAAGGAGAAGGAATCAGTAATCAAATCCAAAAGAGAAAAGCTCAGAACCAGATGATTTCACTGGTGAATTCTACCAAATACTTAAAGAAGAATTATTCTGTCAGAATGGTTGACATCAAAAAGATAAGAAATAATCTTATCTATTGAGGGTGTGGAAGAAAGGGTAACCCTGTGCAATGTTGGTGGAAATACAAATTGGTACAGCCATTATTGAGACCTCTATGAAGTTTCCTCAGAATATTAAAAAGCAAACCTACCATATGATTTAACAATCCCAGTTTTGGGTATATATCCAAAGAATTGAGATAAGAAGCTGATAGAAATATCTTCATTGGAATGCAGATACTTCTATACATAGTATGTGTATATACAGTGTGTGTATGTATATACTATATATATATGCAATATGTATATATATACATATTAGAACATACATATGTATGTGTGTATGTGTATGCATACAATATATATACACTTTATATATACTTTATACATTTGTTATATATATAAACACACATTTTATTTACACACTTTATATGTACTATTGATGAAGGAGCAGGAGGCTGGCTGAGGACAAAGCAAAAGCTGGCACCTTGCACCCCTCTCCACCCGCTCCCCTCGGTAATAGGTGTAACATTCCTCAGGCACCCCTGACCGCCATAAACAAGAAACAAATAGTTAACTTGCAGAGATTACAACCCTGCAAGACAGGAATCTCCCAACGATCTTGATGTTAATGGCTTGCCAAAAGACAACATTGATCAAACCATGAGACCTCCGGTATCCTAGCACCTTGTAGCCCCTGTTTAGCATATGAAAGCTCCGTTGAAACCTCCCTTTCCCTCACCTTCCCCCAACTGCAGGGTACATAGCCTGCCATCCCTCACAACCCCGGGCAGCTGCAGCTCTTCCTGCCCACGGGTCCTGTCCCCATACTTTAATAAACCACCATTTTGCACCAAAGATGTCCCAAGAATTCTTTCTTGGTCATCGGCTCCAGACCTCACCCCACGAACCTCACCTGTGTTCTAGAACTTCATTACTATATACTCTTATATACTATATATATTATATAGTATATATATACTAATATTATATATATATATACCCACAGTATATATTAAGGTTCATTTTCATTTGAGTTGCTACAAACAACAGGATTTCCTTTTCTTTCATAACTGAACGATAAACTCCATAGTGTAACACAATGGAATATTGTTTAGTTATGAAAAAGAAGAAAATCCTATGATCTGTAACAACTTGAATGAACCTTAGGGATATGATGCTATTAAGTAAGTCATACTGTATAATATCACGTACATGCGAAATCTTAAAAAAAAGCCAAACTCGGAGAAACAGAAAATAAAAGAACATTTAGGCTGTTCATATTGAGAGTGATTATTGAAAGATAATTTTTTATCGACATCATGTTGCCTGTGAAGTCCTTTTTTCTATAGGTTGTCTCTGTAAATTTCTGTTCTATGTCACTCTTGGGTCCGTTCTTCTTTTATATAACCCCCCTTAATATTTATTGTGGTGCCAGCTTGGTGGTCACGTAATCTCTTAAACCTTGCCAGTCTTGGAAGCTCTTTACCTCTCCCTCCATTTTGAACATCAACCTTGCTGGATAAAGTATTCATGGCTGCATGTTCTTCTCATTTAATGCCCTGAATATGTCTTGCCAACCCTTTCTGGCTTCAGGTTTCTGTGGACAGGTCTGACATTATTCTGATGGTCCATCCTTTGTAAGCAAGGAATCTCTTCCCCCTGGCCACCGTTAAGACCTCCTCTCTGAAATTATGATTCGTGAATTTCACAATTAAGTGTCTGGAGGTCTTTATAGACTCATTGATCTTGGGGGTGACCTTTCTGCCTCTGGGACATGAACACTTGTTCCATTCCCTAGATTAGGGAAATATTCATCCAGGATTTGTTCAGCTATATCTTCTAGTCTTCTCTCTTTCTGCACCCCCTCATGGATCCCAATAATTCTGACACTGGGATGTTTCATGGAATCATTTATTTCCCTAATTTTGTTTTCATGGCTTCTAAACTGATTGTTCCATGCCTCCTCCTGATGCTGCTTTTCTACCTGTTTGTCTTCTAGATCACTAATTTGATATTCTGCCTTGGTTACCCTAGCTGTTAGAGTATTTAGATTAGATTAGATCGGATCTCATTGATACCACTTTTTAGTACTGCCCAATCAGCCCTCATTTCTTCTCTTAGAGATTTTATGTTGCCACTAACAGTCTTTTCCAACCTAGCCATTGCCTGGATAATTGTTGTCCTAAATTCCCATTCCAACATATTATTTATGTCCATATCCAATAGTTCTGTGGCAGAGGTCACAGTCTGAATTTTTCTTCTGTTGGGTATTCCTACTCCTGGTAATTTTGGTGAAAGGTGGTTGAGGGGATGCATAGCTGAATATTTCAACCATGATCCAGGCAAGATGCACCATTTCTGGAGGCCGAAGTTTGAAAGCAACTATCAGCAGGCTTGCTCCTCTCCAGAGGAGACTATATTCCCAGTGTCTTCCAACACTGGAGGTTGCTGGCATTCATGCCTGTGGCTGTAGCTTTTCAACCTCTGCTTCCATCTTCACAGTGCTTCCTCCTCTCACAAATTAAGTCTTGAGTTTTCGGGGTTTTCTGAGCATCATTTGAAAGAGAAATAATCTGATTCTGTATGATTCATGCCCGGTGTTCAGACAGGAAATTCTCTTACCAAACATGGCACAGAAAAGATTTCAAATACTTTTGTGACATTGCTTTCTCATACCTCTCTGATTGCCATGAGAAAGGCTTCAAATGATAGCATTTTGAAGTATAAGGATCTTATTCCACTCTTACATTATTTTCATAATTAGACAGTTGTTTCTCTAGTCAAATCTATAAACACAATGACATTTAATAAGCTAATATAATGACACAAAGAGCAACAGTTAGTCTAGCTTATGACTTAGAAAGGTATTTTCCATAGAAGAAGAGAGTATAAGGGAAACTTAATACATGGGCCATTAGCTTTCCAGGAAGCCTACCTCAAATTATTCAGTGGACAAAAATAAAAGACTAGGTGACCAGAAAGCAAAATGAAGTAATGGGACACTGGCTGGGAGGTACCAGAAAGGTTTCAAACAGATTGGAAGGAGGCCCAAAATGATAAAAATATATTCTGAATGCGTAAACCATTTTCCATAAATGTTAACCAAAATAGTGTATCATTTTTATGTATAGAATGAGTTCCCATATCCAGAATTCAAAAGGCTTAATTTATCTTCATCTGCCTCCAATGCCAGGTGATTAGTTGAAACCAAAATCAATTTGCTGAGAGCTCGGCTTTGACTCAAAACCCCACAAGTTCTGGCTTGGCAGTTGCGACTGCCTTCACTCCGTTGCTAAGAAATCAGGAATAAGTTATGCAAGATGCTTCCAGAATTCTATCCCTTACAGTTGCCTCACAAAAATAAGCAGTCCTCATTCATTTGTTTTTACTGTTTTTGTTCAGTCAGCATTGCCTTCTTAAGCTTAGGGAACTCTACTTTCTCTTGAGAATCTGAAACAAATATTGCTGAAAGATGTTATTTTAGATTTGTTTGTTTATTTGTTTCCGTTTCATGTCATAACGGTCTATCTTGTCATGATTTCATTTTTCCTTACTGTGCTTTTTTGACTTTTGGTATTCTGGGGACTTATTTTTAAAAAAAGGCAAAGTGTAGAGTATAAAATGATGTTACTAAGGATAAAAAATTACCAAGGACAGTTCTTTTTCTTTTTTTATTTAATTTAATTTTATTTTTCTCTGTGTGTGTGTGTGTGTGTGTGTGTGTGTATTCTAAAATTCATTCTTTATGCACCCCACCCAGTGCCCCATGCAATACATGCTCTCCTTAATACCCAACAGCAGGCTCACCCAACGCACACCCATTGCCCCTCCAAAACCCTCAGTTTGTTTCTAAGAGTCCACAGTCTCTCGTGGTTTGTCTCCCCCTCCAATTTCCCCCACTCACTTCTCTCCATCCCCCAATGTCCTCCGTGTTATTCCTTATGCTCCACTTGTAAGTAAAACCATATGATAATTGACTCTCTCTGCTTGACTTATTTCACGCAACATAATCTCCTCCAGTCCTGTCCATGTTAATATAGAAGTTAAGTATGCATCGTTTCTCATGGAGGCATAATACTCCATTAT
The DNA here is from genome assembly GCF_010015895.1 of Lontra canadensis. Lineage (NCBI taxonomy): Eukaryota > Metazoa > Chordata > Mammalia > Carnivora > Mustelidae > Lontra > Lontra canadensis. The sequence continues at coordinate 7,850,399 of NW_022631064.1, read as the reverse complement.
ATATATGGACCATATCTTCTTTATCCATTTGTCTGTTGAAGGGAATCTTGGCTCTTTCTGCAGTTTGGTGACTGTGGCCATTGTGGCTATGAACATTGGGGAACTGATGGCCCCTCTTTTCATTACATCTGTATCTTTGGGGTAAATACCCAGTAGTGCAATTGTAGGGTCATAAGGAAGCTCTAGTTTAAAATTCTTACGGAATCTCCACACTGTTTTCCAAAGTGGCTACACCAACTTGCATTGTCACCAATAGTGTAAGAAGGTTCCCCTTTCTCCACATTCTCTCCAACATCTGTTATTTACTGTCTTGTTAATTTTGGCAATTCTAACTGGTGTAAGGTGGTATCTCAATGTGGTTTTGATTTGAATCACCCTGATGGCTAGCGATAATGAACATTTTTTCATCTGTCCATTACCCATCTGTATGTCTTCTTTGGAGAAGTGTCTGTTTATGTCTTCTGCCCATTTATTGATGTGATTATCTGTTTTGTTTGTGTTGAGTTTGAGAAATTCTTTATAGATCTTGGGTATTGGCCCTTGGTCTGTAGTATCATTTGCGAATATGTTCTCCTGTTCCATGGGTTGCTTCCTTGTTTTGTTGACTTTTTCCTTTGGTGTGCAAAAACTTTTGATCTTGATGAAGTCCCAAAAGTTCATTTTTCCTTTTGTTTCCTTTGTTTTTGGGGACATGTTTTGAAAGAAGTTGCTGTGGCCAGTGTCAAAGAGGTTACTGCTTATGTTTTCCTCTAGGATTTTGATAGATTCCTCCCTCACATTGAGGTCTTTTATCCATTTTGAGTTTATCTTTGTATATGGCATAAGAGAATGGTCGAGTTTCATACTTCTGTACATAGCTGTCCAATTTTCCCAGCACCATTTATTGAAGAGACTGTCTTTTTTCCACTGGATATTTTGTCCTGCTTTGTTGAAGATTATTTGATGTTGAGGGTCCATATCTGGCCTCTCTACTCTGTTCCACTGGTCTATGTGTCTGTTTTTGTGCCAGTACCATTCTGTCTTGGTGATCACAGCTTTGTGATAAAACTTGAAATCAGGCAACGTGATGCCCCCAGTTTTGTTTTTCTTTTTCAGCATTTCCTTAGCAATGTGGGGTCTCTTCTGATTCCATACAAATTTTATGATTGTTTCTTCCAGCTCTTTGAAAAATGCTGGCAAAATTTTGGTCAGGATGGCATTGAAAGTATAGATTGCTCTAAGCAGTATAGACATTTTAAACAATGTTTATTCTTCCAATTCATGAGCCCAAGGATAATTCTTACTGCCAGATTTCATAAATGGTTTATGGTCTGGTAAGCTTTTAAGGTTGGTGTGATTTTTGTTGGCATCAGTTCAAAACTTCAGCTCAAAGAGTTGGAGAAAATGTCTACAGTAGTATACTTCTTGATCATGCTTTAAAAAAAAAAAAAGTTCTTAGTCCTCTTCTGTGGCATTGGCACTTAGTACTTAGATGCTAAAAGTGATCCTAGTACCAATTACAAATGTGTGTGCAGGTATGGGTTTACCCCACCAAACAATTTTCAGACACCAACTGGGTGTTGCATAATTCAACTCCATTCTCATACAAATCACCATGAGATAACAGATTCCACAGTTCAAGGGCTCAGTTCTACAAGACTGCTCTCCAATTTAGTTGCCCAGTACTTCTGACAGTCCAGCAACAAATCAGAAGTCCCCATGATCCCTTCCTTGGGTTTAACTAATTTGCTAGAGCAGCTCACAGAACTCAGGAAATCCATTTACTCACTAGATTCAGGCATGTGAAGAGATCAATAGGGTGAGGTCCTAAACAAAGGAACTTCTGTCTTCTGGAGCCTGGGGCCCTGCATAATGGCACCTGGAAGCATTCTGGTCATTACTCTGAAAACTCCCCGGACACAGGTGTAACTGAGGAACAGTCAGATGGGAAGTCTGTGTAGGGAAAGACATGGGGAAAGACAGAGTTTACTCATCCTCTCTGGGCAGGCCACTTCTTCTGTTCTCTAAGTGTTACCAACCCAAAAGCTCTCTAATCCCCATCCTTTTGGATCTTTATGGAGGCTTCATTATATATATAGGTGTGCTTGATCTAATCAAGCTCCAGTCCTTCTCTCCTCCCCAGAGGTCAAGAAGTGGGATCCAAAAGTCACCTCATTTATATAAGAAAAAACATTGTTATCACTCTTTTACTTAGGAAATTCCAAGCTTTTTAGGAGTTGGAACTGTGGAGGAAGATGAAATATATATGAGAAGTGCATTTTGGTCATTGAATATGTATTTCTTATAAATCACAGATGCCAAATCATTTGTATTACTTTGTGTAGTAGTTAAATAACACAGATCTGAGAATTAGGTAGAACTGAATTAGCTCATACCCACCACATACTAGCTATATTCCCTTGGGACTGTTAACTTAAAGTTTTCTCATTTGTAAAATGGAGATAATATTGTATATCCTAGGATCCTTAAGATTAATAACAACATGTCAAATTCTTAGCACAGAACATGCTACATATTGCTTATTATTCTTAAAAATTGTGTTCCAGCATGCTATTCATGTTTATGATACTAAATAACCATTCATACTTACATTTCTCTGCAATGCCTTGTTTGTTTCATAAAGCCTTCAAAATATTGCTTTTATATGCAAGGACATAGAAATTTGCATTAAAATGAGAGTCAGTGAGGCATAAGGTTTTCACTGAGAGATGGAGGTCATGGGTTTTTCTTTTAGCACAGATTCAGGGGACACAGATTTAAGCCAGAAAGGACTCTACTGGTTTCCTCTCTGCTTTGCGTTTGTGGGAAAGCAGTCCTGTAATACAGAAGCATGTGCACCACAGGGTTGGTTTGGCAGGCAAGCCATTTGCTATTTCTGAAGCATATATGTTCCTTTCTGTTCCTAACATGCCAGAGGCTTTTCTCATTGCCAAAATTTCTCTTTTGTGAAACTCCATAGGAAACTGATATAGTCCATGTTCAAAAGACATTCAGTACAAAGCTATGAAGCTGCCATTGACTTCACATCTCCACTGGATGGAAAAAAAAGAGAAGTTACAGGATGTCAGGCCAATCTTAAAAAGTGATGCTTATGCTATTACAAAGGGAAAAAAAATCAGTTTTTAAAATATCCCTCTGAGTATGGTAGGTCTGAAAGAGAATAGAAGATCCCATTGACAAAAGACTACTAGTTCTTTTCTGTTTTTTTAATCCCTTGACATTTTTTCTTGAAAAACATCATGCTGTTGTGAGGCCTGGTTGGGTTTGAATTTCACTTAGTGGTTTCCTGTCAACCATCTTATTGCCAAGAAATAAAAACAGATGTGCTTACATTCTTTCATTAGAAACAACACAAACAACAAACAAGCAGAAACACGTTCATTTTTGATGTCCTACTTATGAAAGTCTTGAAAGCAATGTAAACTCTTGGAAGTTGTTAGAGCTTTCCTGTGAAGAGATTTTAGTAATTGTGAGCCTGCTCTTATGAAGCAGTATGTAAAAATTTATGAGTCATTCACTGTGTTTTTTTTTTTTCCTTCAATTAACAGCACACTGTGTAGAAGTACTTTGTATTAGTTAAGTTACAGTGAAAGCTACTGCAATAAAAACAGCACTAGAATGTTGAGTTTTAAATGAGACTGAAGTTTATTTCTTCATCATAAAAGAGTCCGTTGGTGACTAGGCTACAATGGCTAAGGGCCTTGGATATTTGAGGTCATGCAGGGACTGATAGTCCTCTATATTTCTCTCCTTTCATTGCTCAGGGATTATATGTGTCTGTGGGGTTAAAGCTGGAAGCCTCCAGGATTGGTTCTCATAACATAAGGTGGGGGAAGGGAAACAGAAGAAACATGTAAGTATATAAAGCTATGAGGTTGCCTTCCTCCCTTTCATAAGCACCCCACTAGCCTTAACTTATTCACACTTCCTCAGCAAGATACCGTAAAGTCTGAGAAATGGTCTCTGGTGGACAGTCACATTCTCAGCTAAATCTTGATCAGGGAATAGGGAGGAAGTGTTGCATTACTTAAAAAAGAGAGAGAGAGAACAATGGATAAATAGATATGGCTACTGGGAATATTTAACAATCTTTGCTATAAATGGTCTGAGCATTTCCCTTAGGAATTTAATTGCAGGAATATTCCTGTAGGAATATTTCCCTAAGAATATTTAGTTGTGGAATATTAAGTTGTAGTAGTCTGGAATGTTTGAAGAGACAAACTTTAATTAGTGGGCTGACAGACTATATGAGCTTGATATTCTTCTTACCAAGTTTTCTCTTAAATACAGAAAAAGAAAAAGGTCTCGTGTAATTAAGAAAAAAAAAAAAAAAGGAAGGACATATGTAAAATTTCATCCTGAGTTTAAACAAATGGCCTTTGGGATGGAGTTGAATTTAAAAGTATATTCTTGAATGACATATAACATGCAGTTATAGTCTTATGAAGCTGAACAGACATCCAACAATAAAACAGGAAAAAATTATACCAATAGTATCCCACATTCAACTGAAATCTTAACAAGCCAGAATAGTTGCCAAGAAGAAAGTAGGAAAAGACTATGACAATACATCTGACTTTACCAAACTGAGAACTAGAAGCTAAAATTTAGAAGAGAAGGAAAAACAGGCAACTTTCCTTCAAGCACACAGAAGTTGTCATTTTATCCCAAGAGTGTTAAAAGTTCTGTCTCCAACTTTTGTCAACAGCTCTTTTCTCACTGGCATTAGGAGACTGCCAGCATACATCAGTGCAGGAAATAGGCATATGCAGTGCTTCCTTACTTCCTGAAATTCATACATATTGTAAGGAAAGCAACATGAAGAGTGCTGAGACCATGCTTAACTTGCTGAGAGTAGGGCAGTCATAAAATACAGTGTTGAAATGACAATTTCAAACTGCATCTGACTCTCTAGCTCAACCAAAAAGCCAAAAGGGTAGGAGAAACGGAGACCTAACTTTAAGCCAGTAAAGTACTTCAAATTACTCTAAACACAACTTATGAATTTTGACCTGCAAGTAAAGATTTTCTATATCAACCTGACCATTTTATCGAAGTCTGAAAGGAGGAAGTTACCGTGTGGTGGTAACTATGCTCCTGAACTACATCAGGACTGAACTAATTCTCTGAATTCAAAAGTGAAAACAAAAACAATAGCAGAACTATGAGCAGAAACTAGAGACAAGGAGACAATGCCTTGATGATTTTGAGGATGCTCATATCTTTCAAAAATTCTCTCTGTACAAGACAAGGGACCTATAAAGAAAGAACACCTTGAAATAAAAGCAGAGATGAAATGGGAGCTGGCAATTAAGAGGGATGGAAGGAAGGAAGGAAAATCAAGAAAGAAGAAAAATTTAAACTAGAAAATAAACATTAAAAACTTCTTTGGAGGTAATAAATTTTGAGGTAAGTAAAATGACTATTTGGAGACCACACTTAATAATCTCACTCACAATGAACGGGAAAATTAAATATAAGAAAATAATAGATGAATGATATAATAGTGATAGACATTCTAAGAAAATGATAGAATCCTAAGAATTATAAGTTTTCAGTGGAAGAAACAATGAATAACAGAAACAAAACCAATAATAATAAATAATAACCACTATCATGTATGAATCATTTGTGATTTGATATTCCATTATCTCACTTAATCCCAGGAAACTTGTATAATATACAATCTTACATATACTTAATAGCTATTGAGACGAAGCTTTCAGGGAATTGTAAATAACTTGCCACAGAGTTAGTAAGAAGCAGATGCTGCAAATACAGCTGATTCACTTCTAGAGGTGATGCACTTTATGTTTACTATCAGGGAACTGAAGAAAAATATGAGTTTGAAGTTTGAAGGGGTTTGGTGTTTGACAGGAGAAAAAATTACAAAAGCACTTCCCTCTCTAGATATATCATGGGTAGGAAAAAATGTTTGAATTTCAACAAGATAAAAAACAACAGAAACAAACCTATAATCACCTATAAAGAAAAAGTGGTTTTTCTACTGTAGTAGTAGTAGTAGTTCTAGTAGTACTAGTAGTGGTGGTGGTGGTAGTAGTAATAGTAGTAATTAATTAGATTGAAAGAAAGACTGGACTTAAAATTATTTTTTTCTTAAATATTTTATTTATTTATTCAACAGAGAGAGACACAGTGAGAGAGGGAACACAAGCAGGGGGAGTGGGAGAGGGAGAAGCAGACTTTCTGCTGAGCAGAAAGCCCAATGCATGGCTCCATCCCAGGACCCTGGGATTATGACCTGAGCCAAAGGCAGATGACTGAGCAACCCAAGTGCCCCTGGATTTAAAATTCTATTTATTGACATGAAACTTAAGAAGACACTGGAATTTTGAGAGAGAAAGTTTAGGATCTAAGTGATCTGTACTTGACAAATTATCATTCACATGTAAAGACCTCAGAGAAAGATGTTCAGTTTTATAGGAACTCTGGCAATACTCTTGCCTATTTAAGATTTTTTAAAGAACTAATCTAACCAAACAAATATCAATCAAAATAAAACACCAGACTGGAAAAACTGTTATGATAGAGTAGGATTAAAGATTTTTTAAACTAATCTCTACACCCAGTGTGGATCATAAAACAACACCCCATGATCAAGAGTTGCATGCTTTATAGATGGAGTCATTCAGGCACCCCTGATAAGGTAGGATTAAAAAAACAATAATGGATTGAGAACATGAATTAATATGAATCACCACTCCCACTTCAAAAGGGCAGTGACAAGGAGGGGCAAGATGGCAGAGAAGTAGGAGAACCTGTTTCAACTGGTCCCCTAAAGTGAGCTAATTATCTACCAGAACACTCTGAACACTCATGAAATCAGCTTGAGATGTAAGATTATACACTTCTGGATCTCTATGTGGGCAGAAGACACCAGCGGAGAGGTAAAGCAGAGTGAGAATGCTTAAAGTGATAATGGAAGATAAACTGAAGGGGAGGGGAACCACCAGAAGTGACCCATTGGAAAGTAATACCCCAATGCAAAAGTGCCCTGTTATTGGAGACCAGCATTAACTTGAAGTCTGGTTAAAAGCACTCAAAAAGAGCAAAAGGTCTTAAGGGGCAACTGGTGGAACCGGGAAGTCATGGGCACGGGCCTAAGCGCATTGTCCCAGGATGGCCACCACCGGCAACCACCCGTCCCAGAGAGAGTGTGGTGGAGCCTCCAGTTCCTTGTCTCTGAACCCCCAGGGTTGCATGGCTTGCACACTACCCCTCTGCTGGGTGCATGAGGGAATCTGGTGATGACGCCGGTCTGTGCTCCCTAGAACTACAGCCTTTTGTGCTCTGTGTGAACTGCACAAATGGGGTCTGACCCACTCCCCACCAGCACCTGAGAAAGCTCCATGTGGGCACTAGCCAGTGGTCTCTAGGACCAGCTGAGAGTCTGGACTCTCCCAGCCCAGGACTGAAGGAACTCAACACACCTCTGGTTAGGATCTCTTGGCAGCAACCTGTATAACCATGAGGTCTGGAACCCAGACAGCAGTCCAGGCAAAGACAGCCACCAGAAGCGGACTCCCTGGACCAATATTGCTTGCAGTTTAAGTAGCATGGAGGTACAGAGACAAGCAGGTGCTTCCGGTGCTGAGATTGTGGCTGGGGACATGCACTGCCTGTGGGAGGTTGTACAGTTTAGTGGAGTTTGCAGAGCAGAATCTGTGTGTTCTGGACTACCCAGAGGGGAACAGACTGAGGCTTCTCTTCAGACGGAGGTCTGGGTGCAGTTTGTTTTCCACTAGACCACCAAAATGCCACAAAAAAACCTCCAAAGAACAAAAACCTCCAGAGAACAAAAGCCTGAAAAATAGGTTTCCACAGACCTCAGCCTCTTGATAGGGGGCAGGAGGACTCAACCCAAGTAAGACTGACTGGAAATCAATGTGGCAGCCCCCTCCCCCAGAAAGCCAGCCAAAAGAATGAGAAGAAAACCACCACAGGGTCCCCATAAAACTGTAAAACCCCAATACCAGTGGAAAACAATATATTAAGCTCTTGGTATTGCCCTAAAACCTGTATATCTCATAGATACAAGGTTTTATTTTTTTTTAATTCATTCTCACAATTCTTGCTCTTTTAATTTCTTAAACTACCTACCATTACAACTAGAGGCTTAATACAACATACTCCATAACAACCTTTTAACTTGAACTTTTTTCATATATATACCTGTGTTTTTCTTTTTCTTTTTTTTTTCTTTTTTTTTAAGATTTTATTTATTTATTTGACAGACAGAGATCACAAGTAGGCAGAGAGGCAGGCAGAGAGAAAGGAAGGGAAGTGGGCTCCCTGCTTAGCAGAGAGCCTGATGTGGGGCTTGATCCCGGGACCCTGGAATCATGACCTGAGCTGAGGGCAGAGGCTTTAACCCACTGAGCCACCCAGGCATCCCTCTTTTTTTTTTTTTTTTTTTTAATACATATAGATACAAGCTTCAAGGAAATCCTTTTTCCCTATTCAATACTACACTAAATATAAACCAGTTTTAATAGAATGTTTAGTGGAAAGGTGAGTCCTTTACAAAGATAACAAGATACATCCAGGAAGAACCAAAATAAACTTCCTTGCACACATCAAGGATGAATAACCACCTTCCCATCTTTTTCTTCTGTTAGTGTTTCTATGTATTTGTATTTTTTTCTTCCTGGTATTATATAAATACTATTCTTGGAGTTCATTTTGACTGGGTTTTTTGTTGTTTTTTTTTTTTTTTTTTTTTTTTTTTGTTCATTCTTGTCATCGACTTTTGTCAGCCTTTTTGTTTGTCTGTTTTTATTTATATACCTTATAAATCTTACATTTGGGGCTCATTCTGACAGGGTTTTTTTTCTGTTCTTTTCTCTCTCTCTCTCTCTCTCTTTTTTCTTTCATTTTGGTGCTGACTTCCAATTGCTCTGAGGCTTTCCAGGGTGCACTTTGCCTGGATTATGGTTGATATATTTAGCTATACATCCCCTCAAATCCCAAAATGACTAGGAAGAGGAAAATCCAACAGAGGAAAAATTCAGAGGCTGTGTCCTCTCCATCAGAACTATTAGGTGTGGACATAAACAGTATTCTGAAAGGGAATTGAGGGTAACAATTATCCAGGAAATGGCTAGGTTGGAGAAAACCATCAGTGACATCATAGAATCTCTAAAGGGCAGAAGTGAGAGCCACCAGGGCAGAAGTTTAAAATTTTGTCAATAAGATCCAATCTAATCTAAATAATCTAACAGCAGGGTAACTCAGGCAGATGATAGAATTAGTGATCTAGAAGACAAAATGATAGAGAGAAGGGATTAGGAAGAGGCATGGAATAAACAGCTTAGAAGCCATGAAAACATAATTAGGGAAATAAATGATACCATGAAACGTTCCAATTTGGGAATTATTGGGATCCCTGATGGGGCAGAGAAAGAGAAAAGATTAGAAGATATAGTTGAACAAATTCTGCATGAAAATTTTCCCAGTCTGGGGAATGGAACAAACATTTGTTTCCTAGAGGCAGAAAGACCACCCCGGATGATCAACAAATCTCGAAAGACTTCAAGGCAATTAATTGTGAAACTGACGAATCATAATTTTCAACAAGAGTTTCAGAGGGCAGCTGGGGGAAGAGATTCCTTATGTACAGAGGAAGATCCATCAGGAAAATATCAGACCTGTCCACAGATACCTGGCAAGCCAGAAAGGGCTGCCAAGACATATTCGGGGCACTAAATGAGAAGAATATGCAGCCAAGAATTCTTTATCCAGCAAGGCTGACATTCAAAATGGATGGAGAGATAAAGAACTTCCAAGACTGGCAAGGTTTAAAAGAGTATGGGACTACCAAGCCGGCATTATAAGAAATATTAAGGGGGGTTCTATAAAAGAAGAAAGAACCCAAGAGTGTCATAGAACAGAAATTTACAGAGACAGCCTATAGAAAGAAGAACTTCACAAACAACATGATGCCAATAAAAATGTATCTTTCAATAATCACTCTCAACAAAAAGAGCCTAAATGCTCCCATAAAATGGCACAGGGTTGCAGATTGGATAAAACGAGAGGACCCGTCCATAGACTGTTACAAGAGACCCATTTGGAACCTAAAGATACATCCAGACTGAAAGTGAAAGGATGGAGAAGCATCTTTCATGCCAATGGGCCTCAAGAGAAAGCTGGAGTAGTGATTCTCATATCAGATAAAATAGATTTTAAACTAAATACTGTAGTCAGAGATACACAAAGACACTACATCATTCTTAAAGGGTCTATCCACCAAGAGGATCTAACAATTGTAAATATGTATGTCCCAAACATGGAAGCAGCCAACTACATAAGCCAACTGTTAATCAAGATAGAGTCATATTGATATGAATACATTAATAGAAGAGGATCTTAACAGGCTACTTTCAGTATTAGATCATCCAAGCAGAAAATCAATAAAGAAACAAGAGCTTTGAGTGACACATTGGACCAGAGGGACCTCATAGATATATACAGAACATCCCACCATAAAACAACAAAATAGTCATTCTTCTCTACTCTGCATGGAAGTTTCCCCAGAATAGACCACATACTGGCTCACAAATGAGGGCTCAACTGATACCAAAAGATTGAGATTATCCCCTGCATATTCTCAGACCACATTGTTTTGAAACTGGAACTCAACCACAAGAAAAAGTTTGGCAGGAATTCAAACACTTGGATGCTAAAGACCACTCTGCTTAAGAATGTTTGGATCAACCAGGAAATCAAAGAAGAACTTAAACAATTCATGGAAACCAATGAGAATGAAGACACATCAGTCCAAAACCTATGGGATATGGCAAAGGCAGTCCTAAAGGAGAAATACATAGCCATCCAAGCCTCACTCAAAACAATTGAAAAATCCCAAATACAACAACTCTCTCTACACCTTAACGAACTGGAGAATCAATGACAAATTAAGCCAATTCTCTGTACAGAAGGGAAATAATCAAGATTAGAGCACATATCAATGAGATAGAAACTAGAGATACAGTAGAACACATCAATGAAATGAGAAGATGGTTTTTTGAAAGAATCAATAAGATTGATAAACCATTGGCCACACTAACCCAAAAGAAAAGAAAGAGGACCCAAATTAATAAAATTATGAATGTAAAGTGAGAGATCATGAATAACACCAAGGAGATAGGAAAAATCATCAGAAATCATTATCAACATTATATGCCAATAAGTTAAGGAAACTAGATGAAATGGAGGCATTCCTGAAAACCTATAAACTTCCACAACTGAATCAGGAAGAAATTGACAACCTGAATAGACCAATTCTAATAATGAGATTGAAACAGTGATCAAAAACCTCCCATAAAACAAGAGCCCAGGACCTGAAGTATTCCCCAGAGAATTCTAACAAACATTCAAAGAAGAAATAATACTTATTCTCCTGAAGCTGTTTCAAAAAAAATAGAAACAGAAGGAAAACTTTCAGACTCTTTTTATGAAGCTAGCATTACGCTAGTCCCCAAACTAGGCAAAGACCCCACTCAAAAGGAGAATTTCGGATTAATATCCTTGATGAATATGCATGCCAAAATTCTCAACAAGATCCTAGCTAATAGGAACCAACAGGACATTGAAAAGATTATCCACCATGACCAGGTGGGATTTATCCATGGGATGCAATTATGGTTCAACATTTGCAAGTCAATCAATGTGATAGAACAAATCAGTAACAGAAGAGAGAAGTACCACATGGTCCTATCAATTGATGCAGAAAAAGCATTTGACAAGACACAGCATCCATTCCTGATTAAAAGCTTCAAAGTATAGGGATTAAGGGAACATTCCTCAACTTCAGAAAATCTATCTATAAAAAACCACAGTGAATATCATTCCCAATGGGGAAAAGCTGACAGCCTTCCTTTGAGATCAGGAACACAACAAGGATGCCACTCTCACCACTATTGTTCCACATAGTCCTAGCAACAGCAATCAGACACCACCAAAAAAAAAAAAAAAAAAAAATGGTATTCAAACTCTCTCTTTGCAGTTTACATGATACTTTACATGGAAAACCCAAAAGATTCCACCCCCAAACTTCTAGAACTCATAGAGCAATTCAGTAATGTAGCAGAATACAAAGTCAATGTACAGAAATCACTTGCTTTCTTATACAATAACAATGAAAATATAGGAAGGGAAATTAGAGAATCAATTCCATTTACTATAGCACCAAGAACCATAAGATAGCTGGGAATAAACCTAACCAAAGAGGAAAGGATCTGTACTCGAGGAACTACAGAACACTCATGAAAGAAATTGAAGAAGACACAAAAAGATGGAAGAGCATTCCATGCTTATGGATCATAAGAATAAACATTGTCAAAATGTCTATACTGTCTAGAACCATCTGTACTTTCAATGTCATCCCAATCAAATATCTACCAGCATTTTTCAAAGAGCTGAAACAAACAATCATAAAATGTGTATGGAAACAAAGAGACTCCGCATTGCTAAGGAAATGTTGAAAAAGAAAAACAAAACTGGGGGCATCACGTTGCCTGATTTTAAGCTTTATCACAAAGCTGTGATCATCAAGACAGAATGGTACTGGCACAAAAACAGACACATAGACCAGTGGAACAGAGCAGAGAGCCCAGATATGGACCGTCAAATAATCTTCAACAAAACAGGGCAAAATATCCAGTGGAAAAAAGACAGTCTTCAATAAATGGTGCTGGGAAAATTGGACAGCTATGTATAGAAGAATGAAACTCGACCATTCTCTTATGCCATACACAAAGATAAACTCAAAATGGATAAAAGACCTCAATGCAAGGCATGAATCTATCAAAATCCTAGAGGAGTACATAAGCAGTAACCTCTTTGACACTGGCCACAGCAACTTCTTTTAAGACATGTCCCCAGTGGCAAAGGAAACAAAAGCAAAAATGAACTTTTGGGACTTTATCAAGATCAAAAGTTTCTGCACACCAAAGGAAATAGTCAACAAAACAAAGAGGCAACCTACGGAATGGGAGAAGACATTCTTCCTAAATGATATTACAGACAAAGGGCCGATATCAAAGTTCTACAAAGAACTCCTCAAACTCAACACACACAAAACAGATAATCCTATCAAAAAATGGGCAGAAGACACAAACAGACGCTTCTTTAAAGAAGACATACAAATAGCTAATAGACAGATGAAAAAATGTTCATCATCATTAGCCATCAGGGAGATTCAAATCAAAACCACATTGAGATACCACCTTATACCAGTTAGAATGACCAAAATTAACAAGACGGTAAACAAAAACAAAACAAAACAAAAACAAGACAGTAAACAACAAATGTTGGAGAGGATGTGGAGAAAGGGGAAGCCTCTTACACTGTTGGTGGGAATGCAAGTTGGTGCAGTCACTTTGGAAAACAGTGTGGAGATTCCTTAAGAATTTTAAACTAGAGCTTCCTTTATGACCCTACAATTGCACTACTGGGTATTTACCCCAAAGGTACAGATGTAATGAAAAGAAGGGCCATTTGTACCTCAATGTTCATAGCAGCAATGGCCATGGTCACCAAACTATGGAAAGAGCCAAGATTCCCTTCAACAGATGAATGGATAAAGAAGATATGGTCCATATATATAATGGAGTATTATGCCTCCAAGAGAAAGGATGAATACTCAACTTTTGTATCAACATGGGCAGGACTGGAGGAGATTATGCTGAGTGAAATAAGTCAAGTAGAGAGAATCAATTACCATATGGTTTCTCTTACTTGTGGAACACAGGGAATGACACAGAGGACATTGGGAGATGGAGAAGAGAAGTGAATTGGGGGAAATCGGAGGGGGAGACAAACCATGAGAGACTGTGGACTCTGAGAAACAAACTGAAGGTTTTGGAGGGGAGAGCATTTGGGGTTGGGTGAGTCTAGTGGTAGGTATTAAGGAGGGCATGTATTGCATGGGCCACTGGGTGTGGTTCATAAATAATGACTTTTTGAACACCGAGAATAAATAAAATAATATAAAATAAAATTTAAAATAAATAAATAATTAAAATAAAGGGGCAGTGACATGGAGTTAAACTGCCTTGGCTTTTATGCATTTTTCTCTTTTTCTCTGATTACTACTATCACGACTTTCTCTTGTCCTATGCTGGTAGTTCAGCAATGGGCTCAAAGTAAGACTTCAGTAAATATATTTGACAGATTATTATTAATGCATTGCATTTCCCTGAGTACAAGGCTCTCAAAAAACAATGTGAATTCCCCCTTCCTATTGAATGGCTGTAAGGAAACCTTTGGAATTCTCCTATGTATGCATTATTTAGTAACTATGGCTTCAAATCATCAAGATGCCTTGATTAAGATGGGAACTTTTCAGTGCTGTTTGATTGGTATCTATTAGGGCCCTGATCAATGGATGAGACTTCTGAAAAGCACTGTTCTTCAAACAATTATCTCTGACTGGAATTTGTTATTCTCTATTATTCCTTTCTGATCATCTTCATCAAGCTTGCCATGGAAGTATGTTATTGTTTGATGAGGCATGGCGATTCTGGGAGGAAACTGAAATGTATTGAACAATGTATAGAATGTAAAGTAAAATTGTGTGTGTGTATCTAAAATCATGCTCCTCATTATTGAGTATCCCACTGACAAACACTGTAAGAACAATAAAGTTCTTAAGGTTCTGCAGTCATATTGATCTCTATGCTTCTACTATTAACTAAAATGCAGAAGATGTCATGACTCAGTATAGGTGTGGATATTTGGCATTGGTTATGGGTAAAAGAACATCACAAAAAAAAAAAAAACAGTACAAAAGGATTTACAATGAACAGTGAAGTTAAATGTTAAAATAATTTATACTTATGTATAAAATGCTATAATATATATGAGCTGTTAACTGAATGGAAAAAAGTTAAAGACTTCATTATTAAATAAAATATTGGAATACAAATTATTTTTTTTTAGTCTAGGCCTATAATTGAATATTATGTTGACTTAGAAATAGGGAAGTAGAGTGAAAGAAAGTAGGCTGAGTACATTACCTTGAAAATGACAACCTTACATTGTCTTTATTCACTAGAGATATGTAGATATGTTTGTATTTGAAAGCCATCTATAATTTTCAAAATGACAATAATGTCTACACTACCTACAGAAAACACAAGAAAACAAGAAATAGTTTCTGTAAATAAAGTAAAAAAAAAAAGGAAACATTAAAAATAGGGTAAAATGAGTAAGCAGCTTGCCAAACAACTGTTAAACATTAAACAATAAGTACACATGGGTTGATAATGTTAAACTTTACCTCAGCCCTGTATTCCTGGAAAATAACAGCAGTTAAGAAATCCTCCACCACTTTATATTCTAGAAAATAGTTTACAGCAAAGATCTTTTTCCAAATGACTTAGATGACTCTCATGTATAGCTTCTTGTTTATTTATGACAAGGCAAGCCACAAATGCTTCAAATTCCCATTCTCTGTCTCATAGATGATTAGCTGAACTATTTGTCCCCCTGAAACTAGCCAGAAACAAAGATAAATATTTCCTAGCTGACTGAGACTCCCTGATTATAAAACAATCCCAGCTGTAAAATCACCCCACATATAACTTTTCTACTTTTTGCTATCAAAGTCTGAAGCAAAAACCATCCTCTGAGACACATTCTAATCTTCAGACCTGGTGTTTTATTCTATTTGCAAGAATCTGATTGAAATTAATTTACTTAGCTTTTTTGTTTGTTTGTTTGTTTTTGACTCTTTGGTGCCACAATGTGCATGGGACTGGAAACCCCATCCACTTGTATACCCCTTTTTTCTCTACTCAGGTACGGAGGCCTTTGGAGCCCCTCATGATCCACATATTGGGCATCCCACAGTGAATTCAGCTCCTTACCCTTATATCCCAGATATTTGTCCATCACAACACAGAAAGGGTTTAATTTTAATTCCTTTTTTTTTTTCTTTTCAGTGCTCTTTTAGTGTAGTTTTGTTGCCAATTTTTGTTTAATATCTTACTAAGGAAAACCCCAACTGTCTTTTCAAACTCCTTCAAAATCCTTGTAAATTATATATCTCACCATCAACTGAATTCATTACCTCTTTTTAGCAGAATTTTATTCAAGATTGTGTCTTTCAACACCACTAGACTCCTCCTTTACTTTTAGCAAACTCTTGCCTTCACTTCCCTCAAAACTCCTCACACATAATATCCCCAGCCATTTTCCCACTAACTATTCCTCTTTATGCTAGTTTCTCTTATTTGTTTTCAGCTCTATTCCTCCTCATTACCCTTTTCTGTCTCCATTAAATCCCTCTGCTTTCCAATTTCCCATCCTAACTTGGCTTATGGTTTTTCCCTACTTGTGATGAATGATTAATGATCCGAGCACCCATCTGAACACCTTATGCCTTGGTCTCACTCAGATTTGCATGATATTGTTAAAGACTTCCCAGAACCCTGTAAGAACAGAAAAGAATTTAGTAATCAATTCAGACTGGTCCTCCAGACATATTTTCTCAAACTCCATTATTTATATCCATTTGTGCAGCTGCTAGTGGGCTCAGGAGATAGACCATCAGAGAAATTAGAACATGCCTAAAGCTTATATACAGCCAAAAACAACAGGGGAGAGTGAAAATTTATTGAACAAAGATGCAAGATTGCAGACAACAAAAAGATTAATCCAATTCAGTCATAGACATAGATTAGAATGTATTTAAAAGAACTACTGTGGGTTTGCTCTCCATAACCAAATCACTTTCACCATTGACATTAATTTTGTTAAGAACTTACAACAAAAATTGGAGGTACTATACAAAAAAGTAAATTGGTGGAACATTCCTATCTCTGAAGTGCATACACTAGCTTAACACCATGGGAACTCGTTACAGAAAAGATGAACAACACAATGCAAATTTTTGCCTTTATTTGCAACTTCAAAACCCTTCTAAACCAGGGAAATATCCTTACAAAATCCTTTTAGGAAGGGAAACACGTCTAGATGTTGTTTAAAAAAAAACAAAAAAAAAACAAAAAAAAAAAACTAGTGATGGGAGGGGCATCATAAGACATGGCCTTAAAATGCAAAAGGGATCAAGAGTCCAAAAATCCACCTCCCCAATGATCTTCCTTTGGGCGACCATCATCCTTGTTCTTACAACAAATTTGCAATAAGCAAGGGAGAAATAGTCATCTCCATAAATGGATGCCCCTCCATCTTAGTGGACACAAGGGCAACACATTTCTCTTATTCTCCCACAACCCTTCCTTAAAATAGACAAACCATATGTGTGGTAGGACTTGATAATCAATCTATCTTGTGTCTTGACTTTATCTAAACATCATTTTGTTTTGCTACGATATCTCACTATCCTCGATAGCTTTCTGCTTAACCTTACTATCCCAGTAAAACTTCTGGGAAAATATGTACTATCCAATTAGAATATCTGTATTCTTCACTCTTCTCAATGTTTCTAACTCCACACCTACACACCTTTGCCCTTTAATGTCTTTCACTGACCATAAGACAATTCTTGCTCATGACAATGCTCCCTCAACCTCATGGGAAACAATGGGGTCAGGGATATCCTTTGAAAATAAACCTGAGTTGCTAACCTATTGCAAGCTTTACCTAAGGAATTAGTAGTTATCCCCAAAGCTAAATGAAATTCTTTGGCCGATGAATGTACTAACATAAACATTTCCTATGAAAACCTTTCTACAATCATGTTATACATTCCTTTACTTAACCTTCCTTAGAGTCAGAACCTCTCCTTAAGTAATTTAAGACATAACCGCTGTTACCATCGAAGACTGAAAAAACATAACTAGAAATAAACTGGACAGTTTTTTGTTTTTTTTTTTCCATTGCTTCTCGGCCTTTTGGCTAAGATCAAGTGTAGTATCCATTCAGATTATCTTTGAGTCATTCAGATGGCCCCTGATCTTTCCTTAGACCCTCACCTAAAACACATTTCACAGTCTACAATAATATTACATATCATAATACAGAAATTCTTAAAGCTCTCTTTCATAAATATTGGTGGAATTTCGGCTGTCATTTTAAGATGGTAATCTCAATTGTCCCATCTGTCAGAAACATAACCATGCTAAAAATATAAAGGTGGGTTAAGGACAAGAGCCAGTTCTTATATAAATTTAGATTTAGAATTGAAGCTATAAGCTATTTGTGTCTGTCTCTGTGTTTATACATGTGTATGTATATATGTAATATATGTGTAATATTATCTTCCTTCCATTGATATTATCAAATTATAAAATCCCTCAGTAGAGATCTATTCTGATTAGTTTAAAAATAAAATAAGCACTTAATATTCAGTTCAATATTTTTTTAAGAAAAGATTTATTTATTTATTAGAGAGAGAGAGAGTGCACGTGCATGCTGGGGGTGGGTAGATAAGTGGACTCCCCACTGAGATCAGAACCAATGTAAGGTTTGATCTAAGGAAACTGACATCATGACCTGATCCAAAATCAAGAGTCAAACACTTAACCAATTAAGCCATCCAGACACCCAATAAACTGAATATTCTTAAAATTTTCAGAAATTGAGGAAATTTAATTATTTTTAATATATAAAGAAAGTATTCTAGTATAAACCAACAGAATATTTTAATAATTCAAGTTCACATAATTTTAGGTATGTCTTTGGCCAACAAAACTCATTTAATATTGTGTTAACACAAACAGCTATGTATTCTGAATTATCAATGTTAAATACAATACATGCATAGAATTTACTTCACTTGGGCATGTTCCCCAAACAAAAACAAATGTATTTCTACAGGTTTACTAATAAAATGAGCTAGGAGTACTCATACTAAATAATTAAGATGATGCAAATATAAATTTGTGTTTAATCAAATTGAATCAGTCATCTGACAAATTTTAATTCAACAGTAATTAAGTTTTATAGTATGTCACTTTGCAGATGTTTCCAAAATCTTTAGTAACTTGAAATCTTAAACTTAGGCTACATTAAGTTAATTAATGAGTAGTCTTTAGCTATCTAAATTGTTTTCAGTAAGATAAAATACTGAAGCATACTTTTAAGTTTATATACGTTTTCACCCTGTTTCTATGGTATAAAAAGTCTGTGTAACATTGAGTCTGAAGTAAGTGTATTGCTGTAAAAACTGTGAGTAGAGACAAGATGGCAGGGAAGTAAGAAGAGGTGCCATTTCAACCTGTACCCTAAAGTGACCTGAATACCTACCAAAGAACTCCAATCACCCATGAAATCAGCCTGAGATTAGAATTATACACGTCTGGATCTACAGGGGCAGAAGATGCCAGTGGGCAAGTAAACCAGAGTGGGAATGTCGAACTGATAATGGAAGATAAATAAAAGGAGGAGGGAGCCACCAGAAGTGACCCATTAGAAAGTAATACCCCAATAGGAGAGTGCCCTGTAACTGGGGACCAGCATTAACTTGGAGTCTGTTTGAAAGCACTCAAAAAGAGTAAAGGATCATGTGGGGAAATTGTGGGAATCCGGGCATTTAGGAACAGGGGCTTAAGTCCCTGGACCCAGAACAGCCACCCCTGCTGCAAGCCAGAGAGAGTGTGGCAGAGAAACCAGGTATTGGTCCCTGAGTCTCGAATGTGTTTGAGAGCACACAGGGTCTGGCTCCTGTGAAGGGCTAGGACCCTCACCAGCCAGCAGAACCACAGGCTTTTTGCAGTACCACGCACATGCCGTGCTACACTATCAGAGCCTGAGTCATGCCCCACACCCTCCCATGAGAGAAGTGTGCACAGGCGCCAGCCCGGTGCTCTTGGACCCAGAAAGACCAGGCAATCCCAGCCCAGGCCAGCGGGAAAATCTCAGTGTGTGATCACTACTTGGAACCTCTCTGTCTGGAGCTGCCCAGATAGCCTCTGCTGTCATGGTTTTGGGTACAAGCAGGAGTTCCTGTGTCCCCAGGGACTGCGACTCAGAACGTGCTCCGCCAGTGGCCGAGGGGGAACTTATGTGCTCTGCTGAACCCAGAGGGGAACAGACTGAGCCTTCTCTCTGAGAGGGAGGTCTGGGTGCAGTTTGCTTTCCTCTAAACCTCCAAAAACCATCAAAAGCTGTCAAGGTGAAAGAAAACAAATGAACAAACATAAAAACCTCAAGAGAACAAAAGCCTGAAAAACCGGTTTCCTCACAGCCCACCACCTTGAGGAGGGCGGGAGGACCCTAACTCAAGGAACACTACCTGAAAACCCACATGGCAGGCCCCTCCCCCAGAAAGCCAACCGGGGGGGGAAAAAAAAAAAAAGACGACAAGAGAACAACCACCACTACTTCATAGATACAACTATTATTTTTAATTCGTTCCCACTATCCTGGTTCATTTATATATAGATAGATAGATATTTTTTTAACCTATTTACCATCACAGTGAGATGTCCAGTACATCAAATTCCATAATAACCTTTTAACCTGAACTTTTTGATACATATACCAGTGTTTTTCTTTTGCTTTTCTATTTTTTAATTTTTTTTTTAATTTTAGCTTAGTTTAGTTTATTCTTTTTATATTTTTATTTTTTAATATTCATATAAAGTTAAACTTCACGGTAATCCCCTTTCCCCAATCAATGCTACCCCTATAGGTAAACCAATTTTTAATCCCCCTTTATCTTAGGAAAGTTGAGTCCTTTAACAAAGATATCAAGATACATCCAGAAAGAATCAAAATAACCTTCCTCGCCCACACTGAAAATTTATAACCACTCTCCCATCTTTTTCTTCCACCAGTGTTTCTGTGTATTTGTGTTTGTCCTGATAGTATATAAATCTTATACTTGGGGTTCTTTTTGATGAGGTTATTTTTTTTTTTTTTGCTTTTATATATATATATATATTTTTTTTCTCTTGTCATATACTTCTATCAGTCTTTTTGTTTGTTTTTGTTTGTATATTTCATAAATCTTACTTTGGGGCCGATTTGGGCTGAGCCTTCTCTTTCATCTTTCTTTTTTTTTTTTTTCCCTATCTCTCTCTCTCTCTCTTTTTTTTTTTCTCTCTTTCTTTTTTCTTTCATTTGAGTGGAGACTCTTGATTGCTCAGAAGTGTTCCAGGGTGCACCTTGACTACATCACAGTCGATACATCCAGTTACATCTGTTCAGCCATCTCACACCAAAATGACTAGGAGTAGGAATGCCCAACAGAAGAAAAATACAGAGGATGGGCCTTCTGCAACAGAGCTAATGGCTACTGACATAAACAATATGTCAGAAAGGGAATTCAGGTTAACAATTATCCAGGCAATAGCTAGGTTGGAGAAAGCCATGGATGACCAAGTGGAATTGATTAGGGCAGAACTGAAAGCCACCAGAGATGATGTTCACAATGTTAGGGTAGAACTGAAAGTCACCAAAGATAATGTTCACAATGCTCTCAATGAGTTCCAATCTAATCTAAAATTTCTCAAAGCTAGGGTAAATGAGACCAGAAGATAGAATTAGTGATCTGGAGGACAAACAGATAGAGAGAAAGGATCAGGAGGAAGCCTGGAACAAACAGCTTAGAAGCCATGAAAACAGAATCAGAGAAATAAATGATGCCATGAAACATTCCAATGTCAGAATTATTGGAATCCCTGATGGGGAGGAGAAAGAAAGGAGTCTAGAAGATATGGTGGAACAAGTTCTTCATGAAAATTTTCCCAGTCTTGTGAATGGAACCAGCTTTCTTGTACTAGAGGCAGAACAGTCTTCCCCCAAGATTATAGATTCTCAAAAGTCCTTGAGACACCTAATAGTAAGAATGAGGAATTATAATTGTAGACAGGCCCTATTGAAGGCAGCCAGGACAAAGAAGCTCCTTACTTACAGAGGAAAGCCCATCAGAATAACGTCAGACCTGTCCACAGAAACCTGGCAAGCCAGAAAGGGATGGCAAGATATATTCAGGGCACTAAATGAGAAGAACATGCCGCCAAGAATACTTTATCCAGCAAGACTGACATTCAAAATGGATGGAGAGATAAAGAGTTTCCAAGACCGGCAAGGCTTAAAAGAGTATGCAACCACCAAGCCGACACTGCAGAAAATATTAAGGGGGGTTCTAGAAAAGAGGAAAAATCCTAAGAATAGCATTGAACAGAAATATAGAGACAATCTACAGAAAGAAAAACCTCAAAGTTAACACGATGTCAATAAAAACGTATCTATCAATAATCACTCTCAATGTGAATGGCCTAAATGCGCCCATAAAATGACACAGGGTTCCAGATTGGATAAAACGACAGTCCCATCCATATGTTGTCTACAAGAGACCCATTTTGAACCTAAGGATACACCCAGACTGAAAGTGAAGGGATGGAGAAGCATCTTTCATGCCAATGGGCCTCAAAAGAGGCTGGGGTAGCAATTCTCATATCAGATAAATTAGATTTTAAACTAAAGACTGTAGTCAGAGATACAGAAGGACACTACATAATTCTTAAAGGGACTATCCACCAAGATGATCTAACAAATGTAAATACCTATGACCCCAATATGGGAGCAGCCAATAACATAAGAAAACTATTAATCAAGATAAAGAGTCATATTGATATGAATACATTAATAGTCAGAGATCTTAACACACCTCTCTCAGTAATAGACATCCAAGCAGAAAATCAATAAAGAAACAAGAGCATTGAATGACACATTGGGCCAGATGGACCTCATAGATATATACAGAACATTCCACCCTAAAATAACAGAATACTCATTCTTCTCAAATGCACATGGAACTTTCTCCAGAATAGACCACATACTGGGTCACAAATCAGGACTCAACTGATACCAAAAGACTGAGATTATTCCCTGCATATTCTCAGATCACAATGCTTTAAAACTGGAGCTCAATCCCAAGGAAAAGTTTGGAGGAACTCAAACACCTGGAAGCTAAAGACCGCCTTGCTTAAGAATGCTTGGATCAACCAGGAGATCAAAGAAGAACTGAAACAATTCATGGAAACCAATGAGAATGAAGACACTTCGGTCCAAAACCTATGGGATACAGCAAAGGTGGTCCTAAGGGGGAAATACATAGCCATCCAAGCCTCCCTCAAAAAAACTGAAAAATCCAGAATACACCAGCTGTCTCTACACCTTAAAGAACTGGAGAATCAACAACAAATTAAACCAACTCCACACATAAGAAGGGAAATAATCAAGAGTAGAACAGAGATCAATGAGGCAGAAACTAGAGATACAGTAGAATGTATCAATGAAACTAGAAGCTGGTTTTTTGAAAGAATCAGAGATCGATAAACCATTGGCCCTACTAATCCAAAAGAAAAGAGAGAAAGCCCAAATTAATAAAATTATGAATGAAAAGGGAGAGATCACAACTAACACCAAAGAAGTAGAAACAATCATCAGAAGTTATTATCAACAGTTATATGCCAATAAGCTAAGCAACCTAGATGAAATGGATGCATTCCTGGAAAACTATAAACTCCCAAAATTGAACCAGGAAGAAATTGATAACCTGAATAGACTGACATCTAATAACGAGATTGAAGCAATGATCAAAAACCTCCCAAAAAACAAGAGCCTAGGACCTGATGGATTCCCTGGGGAATTCTATCAAACTTTCAAAGAAGAAATAACACCTATTCTCCTGAAACTGTTTCAAAAAATTGAAGCAGAGGAAAAATTCCAGACTCTTTTTTATGAAGCCAGCATTACCCTGATCCCCAAGCCAGGCAAAGACCACACCAAAAAAGGAGAATTTCAGACCAATATCACTGATGAATACGGATGCTAAGATTCTCAACAAGATCCTAGCAAACAGGATCCCACTGCACATTAAAAAGATTATCCACCATGACCAGGTGGAATTCATCCCTGGGTTACAAGGATGGTTCAACATTCGCAAATCAAACAATGCGATAGAACAAATCAATAAAAGAGAGAAGAACCACATGGTCCTCTCAATTGATGCAGAAAAAACATATGACAAAATCCAGCATCTGTTCCTGATTAAAATGCTTCAAAGTATAGGGATAGAGGGAACATTCCTGAACTTCATAAAATCTATCTATGAAAGAACCACAGCAAACATCATCCTCAATGGGAAAAAGCTCACAGCCTTCCCATTGAGATCAGGAACATGACAAGGATGGCCACTCTCACCACTCTTGTTCAACACAGTATTAGAATTCCTAGCAACAGCAATCAGACAACAAAGAGAAAAAAAAGGTATCCAAATTGGTAATGAAGAAGTCAAACTCTCTCTCTTCACAGATGACATGATTCTTTATAATCATGTCATGGTCTTTGGAAAACCCAGAAGACTCCACTCCCAGACTACTAGAACTCATACAGCAATTCAGTAACGTGGCAGGATACAAAGTCAATGTACAGAAATCAGTGGCTTTCTTATACACTAAGAATGAAAATACAGAAAAGGAAATTAGAGAATTGATTCCATTTACTATAGCACCAAGAACCATAAGATACCTGGGAATAAACCTAACCAAAGAGGTTAAAGGATCTGTACTTGAGGAACTACAGAACACTCATGAAAGAAATTGAAGAAGACACAAAAAATTGGAAGACCATTCCATGCTCTTGGATCGGAAGAATAAACATTGTTAAAATGTCTATACTGCCTAGAGCAATCTATACTTTTAATGCCATTCTGATCAAAATTCCACCAGTATTGTTCAAAGAACTGGAGCAAATAATCCTAAAATTTGTATGGAATCAGGAGAGACCCCGAATTGCTAAGGAAATGTTGAAAAACAAAAATAAAACTGACAGCATCACGTCACCTGATTTCAAGCTTTACTACAAAGCTGTGATCACCAAGACAACATGGTACTGGAATAAAAACAGACACATAGACCAGTGGAACAGAGTAGAGAGCCTAGATATATACCCTCAACTCTATGGTCAAATAATCTTCTACAAAACAGGAAAAAGTATACAGTGGAAAAAAGACAGTCTCTTCAATAAATGGTGCTGGGAAAACTGGACAGCTATATGTAGAAGAATGAAACTCGACCATTCTCTTACTCTGTACACAAAGATCAACTCGAAATGGATAAAAACCTCAACATGAGACAGGAATCCATCAGAATCCTAGAGGAGAATATATGCAGTAACCTCATCGCAATCAGCCACAGCAACTTCTTTCAAGATATGTCTCCAAAGGCAAAGGAAACAAAAGCGAAAATGAACTTTTGGGACTTCACCAAGATCAAAAGCTTCTGCACAGCAAAGGAAACAGTCAACAAAACAAAGAGGCAACCCATGGAATGGGAGAAGATATTTGCAAATGACAGTATAGACAAAAGGTTGATATCCAGGATCTATAAAGAACTTCTCAAACTCAACACACACAAAACAGATAATCATATCAAAAAATGGGCAGAAGACATGAACAGACACTTATCCAATGAAGACATACAAATGGCTATCAGACACATGAAAAAATGTTCATCATCACTAGCCATCAGGGAGATTCAAATTAAAACCACATTGAGATACCACCTTACACCAGTTAGAATGGCCAAAATTAGCAAGACAGGAAACAACATGTGTTGGAGGGGATGTGGGGAAAGGGGAACCCTCTTACACTGTTGGTGGGAATGCAAGTTGGTGCAGCCACTTTGGAGAACAGTGTGGAGATTCCTCAAGAAATTAAAAATAGAGCTTCCCTATGACCCTGCAGTTGCACTACTGGGTATTTACCCCAAAGGTACAGATGTAGTGAAAAGAAGGGCCATCTGTACCCCCAATGTTTATAGCAGCAATGTTCATGGTCGCCAAACTGTGGAAAGAACCAAGATGCCCTTCAATGGATGAATGAATAAGGAAGATGTGGTCCATATACACTATGGAGTATTATGCCTCCATCAGAAAGGATGAATACTCATGTAGCAACATGGGCAGGACTGGAGGAGATTATGCTGAGTGAAATAAGTCAAGCAGAGAGAGTCAATTTTCATATGGTTTCACTTATTTTTGGAGCATAACAAATAACATGGAGGACATAGGGAGATGGAGAGGAAAAGGGATTTGAGGGAAATTGGAAGGGGAGATGAACCATGAGAGACTATGGACTCTGAAAAACAATCTGAGGTTTTTAAAGGGGTGGGGGGTGGGAGGTTGAGGGAGCCAGGTGGTGGGTATTAAGGAGGGCACGTATTGCATGGAGCACTGGGTGTGGTGCAAAAAACAATGAATTCTGTTACGCTGTAATGAAATAAAAACCAATAAATTAAAAAAATAAAATATATAAAAAAACCAAAAAATTTCATTCTATATAAAATATTTATTACTTATGCTAAATACATTTGCATTTATATTAGAATAATGGCAAGAATATAGTGCTTTTGCAAAAAGAAAAATGTGTGAGTAGATTCATGATCTCTGCTAGTCTGCTACAGAATTCTGATGCATGAATAAAGTTCACAATTTTCCACCTCATAATTTTATCTGGAAAATCGAAGTTAGTATGGTTAAAAGTCACAATCATAAATTACAAAGAAACTCTACTAGAAACAATGGTGGTAGAGAGGAACAAATTTGTATATCGGGTATACAGGATGTGTTTTTGTCAAGGAAAAGAGAGAACAGTTTTGTTCTAAAGTAAAATCACTTCTTTCAAGAATGAGAAAAAGATAAATGAATGACAAGACCTAAAAGAATATATAAATTTTTAGAAGTTCCCTGGCAAGGAAATTTCATTTGTCTTGACCAAAGCTGGCTGAAGTTTTGGTGGATTTATTAAGATTTCCTAAAAAGAGCTTTAGTTTAAAAATTATACTGATCCAAAAGTAATATTTGGTTTTCTCTCCGTAGAAATGACTAAATTTTCTTGAATTATTGATTTTCTCTTTAATGAGAAGTTAAAAAGGGTTTTTCTTTACCTTTTGAAAAATCTGCCTAAAAGGCAAAGATACTATGTCAAATCCAAATAATGAACTGTGTTTTCATGTTGACTTTAAGATGTTGATTATTTAAGACAAAAAAAGTCTTCTTGCTTTTGAAAGATATACTTCTTTACAATCATGTTACTTTCTATGTTTATATTTTATCATCACTTTAGTAAAATAGGTATCAGTGTATTGTTACTCACTAATCCAGGATGCTTTTAATTTAATGTTCAAACTTCCTAACAACTGTCGATATTTTCCCATCCCAAAAGATATATTATGCACTTAAAACTGTCTTTGAGATCTCCTGGAGCCTATGCTCTCTTACCTTGTTAAAGAAAAAAAAATAAAATAGAAATGCCAAAAAATAATTATATTTCCGATGTTGTGAGTTGCATAGGAAGCATTGCCAAATCAGAAGAAATGCTTAGGTTTCCTTATGTTAAATCTTTATGGGTAAAATTCTATGAATGTGAAAAGTCCAGAAATTATATGTTATACAAAATTATCAATGCCTTTGCTGTCCATGATGTTTCTATTTGTGAGAATCCTGGTTTGCTTTGCTGGATTTTATACAAAAATGTAGTATTTTCAGAAATAGTTTCAGTTATTCTTTAAAATATTAACTTGGTTGTGATTGTTTTGTTTTGTTTTGTTTTTAATTTGAATACAGTATGTTCCAGGGCAATGGTTTTAAAATTAAGGATTCCCATTACTTACCTATGAAGTCTTACTGAAATGTAGTTGTTTAGGACCCTCTCCAGACTTAATCTCTTCACTTGATAATCTTGATATATTCTAACTATAAATGTTGTAATATCCATGGCATATTATGACTCAGGACTATTAGATATTTTATCTGAAGATTGTTTTCTCTGTAAAGATTATTTTTATCCATTTCCATAAGATTGATGTAATCACTGTTCTTCCAAAATAGACTTCACCATTATGCTTATATCTATTTTGTCTAAATTTCTTTGCATTGACTATTTTGTTTTGCATGTTATATAAAAGACTTAATTTCCTTGCCAGCTGAATTATGTGTCTAATGAACTTGTATCAGATCTTTCACTTTTGAAAATTATTTGTAATAAGTTGACCACAGGCATTTTAAGTCTTTTGTCATCTACAAATAGATTTTTATTTATTCTGATGCCTCCCTGAAGGTGTTTGCTACTCTGTGAAAGAGACTCACACAGCAAAAGGCTATGCCAGGTACTGTTGGCCTCTTTCTTTTAGCCTTAAATAAAGTCATTCGTGGGGTGCCTGTGTGGCTCAGTGGGTTAAAGCCTCTGCCTTTGGCTCAGGTCGTGATATCAGTGTCCTGGGATTGAACCCCATGTCTGGCTCTCTGCTCAGCAGGGAACCTGCTTCCCTTGCTCTCTCTCTGCCTGCCCTTCTGCCTACTTGTGATCTCTGTCTGTCAAATGAATAAATAAAATCTTAAAAAAGAATAGTCATTGTTGCTGGTTTAAATGTGGTGTGACTTTTACTTTGACAGGAGCTATGATTAATTATGGAGGTAAAGCTTATAAAGCCCTGCTGGGAAAAATATTGTGGATTCCTAAGTACCAGAGTTCTAGCCTTATAAGTGAGCAAGGAAGGTTTTTCTTGGCAAGCTCAGGAAATTTAGGATATTTGGGGCGTTGAAAACAGAAATTCACCCAATCTCTAGTATTACAAATGAAATAGAGATAGTTCTAGGATTAGCTTCCTACCCTCAAGAAATTTTGAAAGTCCAATCTGAGATTTCTTATGAAAACTTATAGCAAAGCAAACTTAGAAAGGCCTACATGGTAAATCATCATGTCTGTTTCACTTATATAAGTAATCAGACCAAAACCGATGAAATTAGCTTTATTTCATGATCAAGAGAAGTATTTCTTTAAAATTATCTTTGATGAAAAGGAGGTGAATCTATAAGGAGATTTTTTTTTTCAATAAAAAAACTATAACACATTCTTCTAGGTCATCAGATAGATTCTAATCCTGTTCATTATCTTTGTGCTTTTTCACACTTCCCTGTAAATTTCAGGTTACTGATGGATTTGCAAATAGACTTCTTCTCCACTGTGGAAAACCCCATTGTTGTTGTTGTTGTTGTTGCTGCTGTTGTTATTGTTTATGTACCTTTTAAAAAATTATCTACTTATTTATTGTGAGAACACATATATTCTATTTTCAGCAAATTTCAATCAAACAAATCATACAATATTATCAACTAGAGAAAGCATGTTATACATTGAATTCTCAGAGTTGTTCATCTTATACTTGAAAGGTTGTACCCTTTTACTAGATTCTGCCTATATCCCCAATCACAGTCCCTGAAAACCACCTTCTCTTTCTCTCTGTTTGCTTTTTTTTCCTTTTTAGATTACACATGCAAGTGATATAATGAAATATTTATCTTTCTCTGTCTGGCTTATTTTCCTTAGCATAATGGCCTCCAGATTTATCCATGTTGCAAATGATAGGATTTCCTTCTTTTAAAGACGTGGACAAAAGTTGTTTCCAAAGCTTGTGTATTGTCAATAATTCTGCAAAGAACATGGTAGTGCAAATACCACTTCAAGATCCTGTTTTCAATTCTTTTGGATATAGACCCAGAAATGGAATTTTTAGATCATATGGCAGTTCTATCTTTAATTTATTGAGAAACTTACATATTGTTTTTCATAGTGATTATACCAGTTCACATTCCCAGTAAGGGCACAGGGTTCCCTTCATTTCACATTCTTATAAGCATTTCCTATGTCTTCTGTTTTTGACAATAGACATCCTAACAGATGTGAGGTATTATCTCATCATGATTTTGATTTGCATTTCCCTGATGAGGACAGATGTTGAATACCTTTTCATGTACCTGTTGGCCATTTGTATGGTTTTGTTTATTTGTTTGTTTGGGAAATTCTGTATTCATATCCTTTATGGATTTTTTTTTCCTTTATGGATTTTTTGAGCTATACTTTTTTCTATTGAGTTACGTGATTCTTTGTATAATTTGGATATTAACAATAGTTAGCTATGCAGTTTGTAAAAACTTTCTCACATTCCATAAGTTGTCTTTTAATTTTGTTGATGGTTTTCTTTGTTGTGCAGAAGAATTTTGGTTTTAGTCCCAATAGTTTATTTTTGCTTTTGTTGCCATTTTTTGTGTCAAATCAAATAATTATTTTTAAGATCAATATCAAGGGGTTTGCCTCTTGTGTTTTTTTCCAGGAGATTTATAGTTTCAGGTCTTACATTTAGAATTTAAATCATTTTTAGCTATTTTTTTTGTGTCTGATATAAGATAAGGTCTAGTTTTATTATTTTGCAAGTGGATATGCAGTTTTCCCAGCTTTGCCAGTTTTACCCGTTTTATATTCTTGACTCCTCTGTTTAGAATTAATTGACCACATATAGGTTTATTTCTGGGCTCTCTATTCTGTTCAATTAATCAATGTTCTTTTCATGTCAGTACCATACTGTTCAGATTACTATAGCTTTGTAGAATAGTTTGAAATCAGGAAGTGTGATGTTTCCAGCTTTGCTCTTCTCTTTCAAGATTGCTTTGGCTATTTGGGCTCTTTTGTGGGTTCACACAAATTTGAGTATCTTTGTGTCTTTTTTTTTTCTACTTTTATGAAAATTCCCATTGGAATTTTGATAGGAATTCCTTGATTCTGAGATTTTTATTTTTTGTATTATGGACAAGCTAGATTGTAGATAATATTCCTCCTTTAATTCCCAATATTGTAATTTGTGTATCTGTGTTCTGTCTTCCTCTTTCTCTCTCTCACTCATTCCATTTAGATGCTTATTATTTTCATTAACTTTTAAAATAGTTTGACTTCATTGATTTTTGCAATTAACTTTAATTTCTTTCTTCTACTTACTTTATTTCTGAAAACTTCTTAAAGTAAAAACTCACATAATAAATGTTAGCTTCTCTTCTAATGTAAAATTATTTAAAATTTAAATATTTAAAATTTATAAGTACTGTGTTAGCTCCATTTGTTAGCTCCAAAAAAGTAAATTGCTATTTTTTATTGTCAGTTACTTTAAAATATTTTCAGTTTTCCATTTTTATTTCTTCAACATATTATATATTTATAAATGTGCTGTTTAATTTCTAAAAGCTATTTGTTACTGATTTCTGATTTAATTCCACTATAGTCAGAGAAAATACTGCTGTGACCTTGTATTTTATTCAGACATGGTTTATATGTTGGTCAAAATCTCAAGCAATCTGAAAATTTAGCATTCAGTGGTTTTTGGTCATCACATAATTAATATTAATGAAGTTAAATTTTGTGATAATATTCAAATCTTATGAGATTTAATGAATGTTTTCAAATAATAAAAGAAAAGACTGTTAAAAAGTCTAATTACAAGTTTTCTTCTTTCTTTTCTTTAGATCTGGCGGTTTTTGTCATATATTTTGACACTGTTATTAGGTGCATAAACATTTGGGACTATTTTAAATTCTTTGTTAAATTGGTTATTTTATCAGTAAGGAATGACTTTTTGTAATTCTGATTTTTTTTTCATGAAATCTACTTTTTCTAACATTGATATAGATATTCTCATACTCTAATGCTGAGTGCTGAATGTACTTATTTTCTTATTTCTTTTCTTTTAAATTAGTTGTGTTTTTATGTTGGTAGTGCACTTCTTATACACAAAATATTTTTTCATCTTTCTTCTTTACTCAGCCTGACAATAACTGTCTTTAAATTAGATTATACTCGCCATTTTTATTATAATTACTGATGTGCTTAATTTTTAAGTCCACTAACTAGCTGTTTGTTTTCTACGTGTTTTACCTGTTCTTTATTTCTTCTTTCTTGATTTCTACCTCTTTTTTTGGAAAAAAAAAAAGTATATTTTGGATTCCATTCCTATCTACTTTTATCTTTTTAGCTTTAGTTGTTGTTTTAGTCTATTTTACATATGTACTTATTTGTTTCATTGTTTCCACTGAGATTACAATATCTACTCTAAATTTATCATAGCATCTCTTACATTACGATTATGCAATTTTATATATAGAGTAAAAATCATATAATAATATGATTATTATACACCAGCATATACACCAGAGTCAAATTGAAGGAAAAAATTTACTTGGAAATTTAATAATACATTCATGATAAAATGATGAGTCAGTACTAAATTCTTGTGAGAAACAATAAAAGGAAAAAAGTAAAAGGTGAACATCACTAATGTGCTAAAAGAAAAAAGTAAAAAAAAAAAACTATCCTCTAATTTAACAGCAATTTTAAAATGAAGATAACATAAAAGCATTTTAGTTAAATGAAAGCTGAAAGAATTTTTCAGCTTCAGAAGTGATCTTTCAGACTTTTTTCTTGGGGCACCTGGGTGACTCAGTGGGTTAAAGCCTCTGCCTTTGGCTCAGGTCATGATCCCGGGGTCCTGGGATCTAGCCCCACATTGAGCTCTCTGCTCAGCGGTGAGCCTGCTTCCCCACCCCCACTCTGCCTGCCTCTCTGCTTACTTGTGATCTCTCTCTGTCAAATAAATAAATAAAATCTTAAAAAAAAAAAAAAAAGACTTTTTTCTTGTTGTTGGAGGAAAATATGACCAGAAAGAAATTGGCAGCTATTAAAAAAAAAAAAAAAAAAAAAAAAAAAAAAATGACCATTACTAATGCTTAGCATGTGAGTTAATACACAACATATTTTATTGCTTTTTTATTTATATTAAACACAAATGACTTTTAGCTTAACAAAAATAACAATATATGGGTAGAGTAAGATTCAGAATGAGTAGAGTAAAATTTTCTTGTTTCTGTACATGCCTAGTAATTTTTATTGTATGACAGACATTATGGATGCTACTGTTAAAATTATGTTCCTATCTGCCTTTCAACAGTTTTAAGTTTGTTCTGTTAACAGATTATTTACTGGTAGACTCAGCTTGCCAGTATTTGTTTTCAAGTTTTCTTAGAAACCTAAGTTTAGTTATGTCTATAAGAAAGACTACACAGGGGGCACCTGGGTGGCTCAGTGGGTTAAGCCTCTGCCTTCGGCTCAGGTCGTGATCTCAGGGTCCTGGGATCGAGCCCCGCATTGGGGTCTCTGCTTGGCGGGGGGCCTGCTTCCCCCTCTCTCTGCCTGTCTCTCTGCCTACTTGTGATCTCTCTGTCTGTCAAATAAATAAATAAAATCTTTAAAAAAAAAAAAAGAAAGATTACACAGTATCTCTGTTTTTGAGATTTTGCCTTTCTAAGGCTTAGCTAAATGTACATGTTATTCAGTGGGATTTCCTCACTCTGTGTAGTCAGAAATCCAATGCCTTATTTCTATTTGATCCCAGAACCACTACCCTGAACATGTTTAGCTAATTTTTCTGCAGAAATTCCAAGGAGAGCTATTTGTACGTTCATGGAGTTTCCTTTCTGTGTGGGTTTCTTATTTCTGCTAACTTGCACATGAATTCTATTTTAGTTACCCCACATTCTGATCAGTTTTCTCTGCCCAGGTAATCCATACTGATCAATAGAAACACAAAAAGTCAGCTCTATATTTATTCCAACTTTCTCTCTAAAGGCATTTTAAAAAACACAGAGAAGTTGGAATAAATATAGAGCTGACTTTGTGTGTTTCCTTTCAAGAACCAGGGATCCATGTTATGTATTGTGAAACAGTTAATTCATATATATTTTTTCCAGTTAAAAATTGTTTACAGAAAGTGAGTCAATCTGAAATATATTATTCTCTCCTGACTAGGAAAAGTCTCTAATGAAATATTTTTTCAACTAAGCTGAAATAGTTTAGAACAAAAATGATTATATATACAGTGTAACTTTCTATTCAATCTCCCTGGAATGATTTATGTAATTCAGTTCATACTAAAGGAAAGGGAAAGCCACTTTCTAGAAATTAGAAATTCAACATAAACTCTGATCAAAATGAAGTAAAATACAAAATAATTGCCAAGACTCTAAGATGTGTCACTATCAAACTTAGAAAGAATTCACTCTAAAATACAATTAAAAAGGAAACTATTTCAAATATAATGATTTACTTTTTTCAAATGTAATGATTTAGAAGGAAACTTAAATATCAGCTATTTGTGATGTGATAAAAATGCAAGATGATGTCAGTGAGAAGTTAGCTATTTAATGAAATTAAACTTTTCAAAGTGCTTTTTATGATTTCTTCCCATGCTCCTCCCCAAATTTTCACTAGATATTTTTCTCCTTTCAGAAGCAGATTTATAATGACACAGAATTATACATACATCTCTATAAGCCCAAACTCATTATTGTATTTCTGGAGTATATAATATTTATAACCATAAATTTGGCTTTAAACATTGGTATTAACCTATGAGCACATCCTGGAAAATTTTATTTTATTTACCAGAGTACAAATTCTATGAATTTTGCAATAATACAATGGAGAGACATGTGGAATAAAAAGTGGTGAAATAATGCTTGAAGAAAGATATGTTGATGCATCCAGTGGGATGCTGTCTAAAATTAACAGGTCAAGACACATGGGGATAACTATATAATATCATATCACACTAAGGAAAGTACCAGTTATCATTATTTTCTAGTTTCATAGCAGTAAATAAGCAAATTTTGTTTATAACAAACAAACAAAGAACTAGATATGCAATTACATTTTTTTTTAATTTAGAGTTATGGACACAACCAGCAATAATAAAAGCATAAATTGAAATCCTTATTTCCATCACTATCCCAAAAGCCACTCCCCAGAAATGACAAAGATTATCTAAAGAAAATCTCCAACTTTCTGAATACAACAATGAATAAAAATAAATCCGTACAGAGCAATATCTTGATAAAATTTCAAGTTTCAGGAAAATGTTGTCAAAGTCTTTAAAGTAAGAGAATAGAGACAGAAAGAAAGATTCTTAAATTATAAGAGTCAGGTTGATAACAGGCTTCTAGGCACTAATCTTCAAGACTAAAAGACAATGGAGCAGTGCTTCAATATAATGAATAAAAATAATTTTATAGTATTTTAAAGTCTTAGATTCTCTAATCAGGTGATATTTATTAGGAATTTTTTTAACTGTAAGTTTACTAAAGAAGAAAAACTAGTTTCATATTGAAGAATATTTTTCTAGTGAATCAAAAGCAATTATTGCATAATTCCATTGGTGAAGGGAAAAATATATATGGAGAGTTAGAAAAGAGCTGAAATGTTTATAGTACAACCAAGAAAATGAGTAAGGCTTTGAAACAAGAATTTAAAAACAATACAACAGCATTGTGTTGAAAGAAGCAGGCCAAGAAAAAACTGTTCGAAGATTAATGCGTATGTATGCATAAGAGACAACATCCAGAAAACAAGAATTGTAATTTATTCAGATGTAGCTCTGTGGCTCAGAGGTATTCACTACCATTTTTTGAAACTCCAGGCTCCACAGTGAGCAATAGAAAAATAAAAATTATTCTCTCAATATGTGCTTGTATAGAACATTTGAAATATAAAGTACTATGGAAAATTGTCACAAAAGTGCACAGTTAGCTACATATACTTTTAAATATTAAAATATTTTTCAACAAGATTATTTTATCCTCAAAGCACTCTAGACATAGATATCATATCCTTCTACCCATTGCATCTCTTCTCTGGGAGTTAATTACTTATCTTAGAGAAATAAATAATAAATGGTGAACTACGCAACTTAATATGTTGGCAGATATTCCATGTATAATTTCCAAATGTTTAAGCTCCTTTCTTCTAAAATATGTCTACTACCAGAAATACTTGTTATATTATTTCTAATTAAGCCTTTCTACCTGTGAATGCAGAAAATGTTTTTTTAGATATATGCAAGTATAGCATATTTTTAGCAATGTTAACTGAAGTTAATTTTCCACTCCTAGCAGTGAGAAAGGCTGAATGCATATGTAACTGACCTCTCTTAGGAAAATTTTTTGTATAAAAAAGTTTACTATGGAGCTGAAGATACAAGAGGAGAACCCTAGGAAAGAAACTATTTTATATACTTTTTATCAGGAGCTTTAGCAGATTTCAGTATTAATCAATCCCTTTTAAAAAGTTTTAAAAGTAAGATACAGACATATTAGGGTAAATTGGTCAACTTAAATAATGCATTGGAAATGTATTATAGAGCCCAAAACATATCCCACTTTGCTGAATTCTGGTTGCACACTTGAAACTTTGGCTAACTTTGGTTTTAAACACTGATTAAATAAGTAGAACAATCTTAAAAATACTATAATTTATTTAAATAATCAACCAAAAACTCTTAACAGTGTTGCTTTCTCAATATTTTACGTGATGCTACCTACATTGTTCTTCATTTACATTAATTATGTTTACAATACATGTAGCTCACACAGTAAATAATGGAAAAACAAAACATTAAGTTACTGAACTTCAGTAATACTATTCGCAGTGAAAACCTGAAAAGCACAATGCAGAGAAGAGAAAAAATATATATAGGAAAACAGTTTTTGCTCCTGTTTTTTGTTTTGTTAATATATGGGTGTGTATGTGTGTGTCTATTGCAGAGGTACAACCTAGAAATTATTTCCAACAGAAATGAAGGTAACTGTAACATCTCAGTTTGTCATTATCTGATATTTTCCCCTTTACTCATCTTCTTTCTGGGACAAACAACAAGACAGAATTTGTTCCCATGAGACCATAGCATGCTTATTTACAGACAATAGAGATGAAAATGTCTCCACTACTGGGGCAGAGATGGTCAGATATTTACTGAAACCTGTTTCCCCATCTCTCTGGGAATGCAACTAGACTGCATTTTCCATATCCCTGGGGATAGAGAAGTCTGAGTTATAATTAAAGTAATGATATCATCTGAGCAGTAGGTGATTTTTTTTTTTTTCTGTTTACAGCCTTGCCTCACTATAAAATCCTCCTACATATCTTCCAACTTTCTCTTCATGCAAGCACTCTAGAATGGCAAGGTGCTAGGAGTTGGTTGAGTGGTAGAGGTAAGGTGTTGAGGTATCTGAATGAGCACTTAAAGAAACTGATACCTAGTACAATTACCTGAGAAAATTTTGAACTTAAATTGTGTCAAGCCACTAAAACTTTGGTTTTTTGGTTAACGAATACTAGACTCCTAGCCAACAAAACTATAATATGCCACACAATATACTTAACCATACAGAACTGAACAAACATGGCTATATAAACATCCAAGAAAGATAATAATTTTGAGTCTGACCTTTGAACAAATATAGAAAAGTTGCCTATATTATCATTAGCGTATCTGGCCAGATATTTTATATAAGCCCTGTGATAGATGCTGACATGACTGTATCATCTGTCTCCAGCAAGGAAAAAAATCCAGAAGATAAGTGATAATCCAGATATTGAAGATAATTTAATTAGGAGAAAGACATTTTTTCATAGGCCATTTACCATAGACAATTCAATATGTGTGTATCTGTGTATGTATTAAAGCACTAAGTTATTTATAGAATGTGAGTAAGTTAAAAATAGGGTGTATTTATTCTTTTGTTTGGTAAAAAAGAGTCTGCATTAAAGTAATACTCACAGATACTCAAAATACATAGTAAAAGTAACCTAAATAATTTGAATCAACCCTCTCATTGAGAATGACTAGACAGGAAATTTTTGCTTGTTTGTTTGTTTGTTTGTTTTTCCCACTAATGGGAAAAATAGGCAGTAAAGAATTATGAGGCCAAGATGCTAGATAATTAGGAATTAAAAGGAGATAACGTTGGTATTTTTAGCTGCTTTTCTCTGGCAAATATCTGGTAGTTCTAGAAAGGCAGATGAGATATTGAAAAGTTGAACAAGTTTTTACATTTTTATGAGGATAAGAAGCAATCACAACAACAAAATAAAATCTAGGTGTAGGTAAATTGTGGAAGATTTTTTAATTAAAAAAATTTTTTTAAAGGTTTTATTTATTTGAGAGAGAGAGAACAAGTGGGGGACAGAGAGGGTCAAGCAGACTCTGCACTGAGTGCAGAGCCCCACCTGGGTTTGATTCCAGGAAGTCAAGATGATGACTTGTGCTGAAACCAAGAGTCAGATGTTTAACTGACTGAGCCATTCACATGTCCTAGTTGTGGAAGCTTTTAAACCTGCTTTGCTTTAAGACCACAAAATGTTAATCTCTAGAGGTAAGAGTGAACTGGAAATACACTCACCTTTTTAAGAACTGCAACCCTGCTTCAAATATTCTAAGTGCCTATGAAAAGATTAAGGTTATCTGGGCTTGCTATTGATGTTGACACCTGAAAAGAGTAAATGCAAACCCTCACTAGAAGGATGTAAACTAATTGCAGTATTTCAATTATTTCTACAACTTTTACATATTATATTCAGTACTATTTTACCCCTTAACCGACAAAAAAAAACAAAATATAATATTAATACAAAGTGAGAACATAATAAACAACAAAAACAGATCCAAAAGAGATCAATTTGATGTAATTATCCAGATAATGTTTGATATATTTAAGAATATAAAATACAGGATAGAAAATTTGGCAGAGAAGTGGAAAG
This sequence comes from Lontra canadensis, assembly GCF_010015895.1. Lineage (NCBI taxonomy): Eukaryota > Metazoa > Chordata > Mammalia > Carnivora > Mustelidae > Lontra > Lontra canadensis. The sequence continues at coordinate 7,811,986 of NW_022631064.1, read as the reverse complement.
TAAAAGATCAATAAAAATTAATGGTTTTAACAGGAGAACAGATAAAACTAAAGCGAAATAATGAGCTGGGAGATAGGTTTGAAGGAAACATTCAGACTGAAGGCAGAAAACAAAAATAGTAAATACAGAAGAAAGGACAATATAAAGGCACAGAAATGTAATTTAATTTGTATAATTGGAGACTCAGAAAGATAAGAAAAATAAAATAAACCTGAAGCAATATTTGCAGCTTTAATGCCTGAGAATTTTTCAAAACTGATTAATGATACCCAACTGCAGATTTAGGAATTCAATGAGTTGAAAAAAATCCTAGAAGAGAACACAGACAATAACTTTTTTGACAACAGCTGTAGCAAATTTTTCTAGATATCTCTCTTGAGGAAAGGGAAACCAAAGCAAAAATAAACTACTGGGACTACATCAAAATAAAAAGGTTCTGCACAGCAAAGGAAATAACCAACAAAACTAAAAGGCAACCTACAGAATGGGAGAAGACATTTGCAAATGACATATTCAATTAAAGGGTTAGTATCCAAAATATATAAAGAACTGACACAACTTAAACCCCCCCAAATAAATAAGACAATGAAAAAATGGGCAAAAGATATGAACAGACTTTTCTCCAAAGAAGACATCCAAATGTCCAAAAGACACATGAAAAGATGTTCATCATCACTTACCATCAGGGAAATCCAAATCAAAACTACAATGAGGTATCAACTTGACCCTGTCAGAATGACTAAAATCAAGAACACCAAAACCAACAGGTGTTCTTGAGGATGTGGAGAAAAAGGAACCTTCTTCCACTATTGCTGGGAATGCAAACTGGTACAGCTACTGTAGAAAACAGTATGAAGTTTCTTCAAAAAGTTAAAAATAGAACTACCCTATGATTCAGCAATCATACTACAGGGTATTTATCCAAAGAATACAAAAACACAAATTCATGGGTGCCTGGTCTCAGGTCATGATCCCAGGGTCCTGGGATAGAGCCCTGCATTGAGATTTCTGCTCAGCGGGGGTCCTGCTTTCCCCCCACCCCCGTCTCTCTGCCTGTCTCTCTGCCTACTTGTGATCTCTGTCTGTCAAATAAATAAATAAAATCTTAAAAAAAAAAAAAACACTAATTCAAAGGGATATTTTTATAGCAGCATTATTATACTAGCCAAGGTATGGAAGCAGTCCAAGTGTCATCAATTGGTGAATGGATATTCTATATGCACATAAATATACTTATATATAAGATAATATTGAAGATACACACATATATATAATATAAACAAATATAATATAGTTCATTGTGTGTATACACATATATAATGGACTATTATTCAATCATGAAAAGAATGGAATCTTGTCATTTGTAAAACAAGGATGGAGCTAAAGAATATAATGCTAAGTGAAATAAGTCAGTCAGAGAAAGACAAATAGCGTGTTGTTTTTTTTTTAAGATTTTTTATTTGACAGAAAGAGATACAGTGAGAGAGTTGAGAGAGGGAACACAGCAGGGGAAGTGGGAAAGGGAGAAGCAGGCTTCCTGCTAAGCAGGGAGCCCAATGTGGGACTTGATCCCAAGACCCTGGGATCATGACCTGTGCTGAAGGCAGATGCTTAACAATTGAGCCACCCAGGTGCCCAGCATATGCTTTCATTCACATGTGGAACTTAAGAAACAAACAGATGAGCAAAGGGAAAAAAAATAGAGAAAAAAGAAATAGAAACAGAATCTTAACCATAAAGAATAATCTGATAGTTACCAGAGGAGAGGTGGGTAGTAGGACGCAGGAAATAGGTGCTGGGGATTACAGAGCACACTTGTGATGAGCACTAGCAATGTATAGAATTGTTGAATCACTATATTGTATACCTCAAATTAATAAAACAATGTGTGTTAATTAACTGGAATTAAAATAAAAACTGAAGAAAAATAATTAGGGGAGAAACAAAGATAGTTTTATCACAGTTGAGCTACAAAATAAGGGCATAGCAGAGCATGCAGGGAAGCCTAGAATTGAAAGGCCAAGGTACCAGAGCCAAGAAAGCTTTTCTGAAGTAAGCTTAGCATTTTGTGAAGCTTTCTGTCAAGTCTTCACTTCTTAAGAGTGGGCTGAGCAACCAAACAGAGCTCTTAAGCCCAGAGTCTCTAGGAGAGTCAGGGGACTGGGGAGAGAAAGCTGAAGTTCAGGGCAACTAAGGCAGTCCAAACTTGAAGGGACAAGATCCTACAGAAAAAAAAAAAAAGAACAAAAGAGAAATGAGGCCAAATCTGTCCTAGTCCTCCTCACCACCCCACCTCCCCAAAGCATTTTCGGTTTTCTCAGACTGTATATGAGGCTTTTGGTACACAAGTAAAATATACTAGCTAAAAAGCAATAAAACAAATAAAGACCTTCAAGAATTCCACTGTGCTGGGAATACCAAGATCAGCATTAAAAGACCACCAGGTTATTATTTGAAAACTCATATGGCAAACCAAGAATGATATACCTTAAGAAAATTAAATGCAATGTCTAATTATTGCTATCCTCAATTGGAATAATGATCAGACAACAAATAAACCCTCACTGTAGGAAGATGATATCAACCAAAGTCTCTAGAATAGCCCTTTTGAATAAAATTTTCTGTCATTGTGGAAGCTGCCCTGCCCAAATATGCAGCTACTAATCACATATGGCTATTAAACACTTGAAAGTTAGCTACTGTGACTTAGGAACTTAATTTTAAATTCCATTTCACTTTAATTACTTAAATTTAAGTTTAAGTAGTTCATGGATATCCATGTAGTTCATGGATATTTTACTGGGGAGTGCATTTTTTTGGTCAAACAATGTCCAGGATTCATTTAAAAATTATAATTTATAATAAGAGATAGGAATAAATGATCATAACTAAAAGGTTAAAACAAACAAAAACAAACAAAACACAGATAATTAAAACCAATCTATTAGATGCCTCACTTTCTGAAGTTTTCAGGTACATATACACTTGATTTATCAAGAAAGTTAGTCAAGGAGGAACAGAGGAGAACATGAATGTGGACTAAGAAAGGGAAAGAGGCCAAGCAAGGGGTATGATCCCATGTGAAATCCCCATCTCCTGCTGCTATAGGAAACTCTGGTTTATACATAGCACTGATGGGTTTGTCCCTGACCTCAAACAAGAGCCATGCTTTTATAATTCTTTACCAATATGTTGTTGAATATTGGACACAAGGGGGGACACATATCACCAAGTAATTCTGGCTCTTTCCATGCCTGGGTGAAATAAAGTTATCTGAAGAAGTTGCATTATGAATTATTAGGATTGAAGTACAGAGAAGCTGGGGGATGGGCAGATAAAACTGAATTAAATAGATATCCAACCACAGATAGCATCTTCTACAACAGAAAGGGATCCACACTCTGACAGCATTCTCTAAAGCAGTATTTCTCAAAATGTAACACCTAAACCAGTAGCATCAGCAATACCTGGGAACTTGATAACACAAATCTTCAGACCACCATTGTCAAGCTTGTCTTTTATGTCCATACACAATTATTTTAAGTATTATCTTAAAATCCACGATAGGAAATTCCATTATGTAAAGCTCCCATAAATCTCTCTATATATAGTCTCTTTTTCCCTCATTATTCTTTACATCAACATGTGTCCTTATGTGCCAAGTTACTTTTAATTCAATGCTGGATTTTTAACATTATATTATTTTGATTTCTCTCTGTCTCATGATTTATCATTTAGACATGAACTACTCTATGTATTTTAAGTAAGAATTTGAAGCTTAAACTACAATTAGAAGGGTTAACGGACTAAAGGTTAATGAGAATGTATCTGTTTCTCAGAAAATAGAAAAGTTCAAAAATCTCAAGAGAGGCATCCTAGGTGATGGCAGCTTCTAAGCACCAGAGGATATGATTCTTAGGGAGATGTTTGAACAGCCCTGGCAAAAAAACCCACATTTATCACATACATATGCCACATGCCTGTTTTATGCTTTCACCAAAGAATAATACCTTCTTTTTCTTACTCCACTTTCCGTCTCACAGAAGTTCTTTCCATCAGCTAACTCTAACTGAAACCCTACTGGCAGAAAAGCTAGAAAAAGTAATTTCCAGTCTTTCAAATCTTTTGACACAGAGGGAATTTTAGAATGTTGGAAGGAAACTGTGCCAAATAAAGTATCTAGATACATCTTATCATTATATTGTTTGCTATTTTTTTTTTCCACTTCTTTTCCCCTCACTGGAAGCCTAGATGGTTTTCTTTTCATCGCACAACCTAAGTGTAGGTTTGAAAATAAATAGTATACATTTTAACATCTCCTAACAAATATAAATCTTGGTTAAGGAAGATTCTGAAGGCATGAAGATATTGTTGAAGTATAATACTGTGTTTAGAAATTAAAAAAAAAATAGTGGCTTTTCTTGAATTATTCATTATTAATTCATGTCACATGGGACAGATTTCTTCATTTCTTTAGTATCCTGCCTTGTATATTGATACATCTTAATAATATGTCTATCATCATCTTCAAGAAAACCTCAGATCTGCCTACTCTACAAAATAGAACCTTGGTTCTAGTAAGCAGATTGGGCCCATTTGGTTCAAATAACTCTACTTAACAGCACATGAATTCTTCTGGAAGTCAGAACTTTATAAAGATAACAAAGATTTGCTCAGAATAACTGAGCTTATATTCTTTAAAAAAGAGCTATAAATATTTTACATTACATGGTGTTGGCCTTTAGATTAAAAAAGAAAAAAAGAACTATTTCTTTCTGTACTGATATATTTCTCCCTCCCTCTTCTTCCAGTGACAAGTCAGTAAAAATTTATTTCTTTTCAGTCTCAAGAAAAATTCCTGTTCTGGCTCATCAAGTCAATAACATTTCATGAAGCAAGGACAGTGTGCATTTCCCCTGCTATTCCAAATAATCTAAATCCAGAGGACATACTTTTGCTTCCATGAAGCTAGATTTATAAATAAATTTGGAAATCTCCCATGCCCTCCCCCAAAATGTCTGTTTCCTACAAAGTGTGTGAGGTGACCTAGATTGTCTTGACCAAGTTTTATTTGCCATCCTTTGTAAAATGTGGTCATCACTTAAGAGCTCAGTGAAAAAGGCAAGTACTTTTATCTACTTTGATTTCTTTTTAGCCTAAGCTAAAGAAGTTGTCCTCATGATCCATTTTGCTTTACTGGATTTTACCCTAAGCTTTGAGGCCAACATTTTTTAATAAAAACCAAGTACTTTCACAAATTATCATCCTATCTCTATATACTTCTCTCAGACACATGAAAGAAAGGGCTAACACTTTGACAAGACAGGTATTTGTGATGCTCTTTGGCCAAACAACACCTGTGTCAGCTTCCTAGGGCTGCCTTATCAAAGTATCACAAACTAGATAACTTAAAATAACAGAAATGTATTAGTTCACAGTTCTGGAGGCTAGAAGTCTGGACTCAAGGTGCCAATATAAGTCTGGACTCAAGGTGCCATAGCCCTACTTCTTAGGGCTATGAGGGAGAATCTGTTCCATGCCTCTCTCCTTGCACCTGGTGGTTCACTGGTAGTCTTTGGGGCTTTTTGGCTTACAGTTATATCACATTAATCATTTCTTTCATCATCTCATAACTTTGTCTCTGTGTTTGGCTCTGTGTCTAAATCTTCCCTTTTTATAGACACACAGTTATTTTGGATAAGTCCCACTCTACTAACCTCATCTTCATTTGATCATGTGCAAAAAACAAAGTTTTAGGATAGATGTCTGATTGAATAAGATTCCATTACCATCTTTCAGTTAATCCTTCTATGGGTAATATTATATAAGCTGAAACACAAAGACCTATTTTAATTTCATCATAGAAATTAAAAAAAAAAACTTTCAGAAATAGATTAAATATAACAATAATGCCTAATCCATTGACTATATGAATAAATAATTTAATTCAAAACATAAAGGTATATCTTCGCCCTCCTTTTTGCAATGTGAGTTCCAGCACTATAATAGAGACAATAAATATGGTCATGAGCCAGTGTAAGGCAAGGAACTAGCTAGAGATGAGAACCCTCTGGAAAACTAGGCACAGGAAGAGCTGTCCTTCCATTAAAGAAGATTGGAAAATCTCAGTACACTATTCATTTCTATGCTAGTGCAGGAAATCAAGTCTTCTTTATATGATCTGAGTGTAGAAAACAATTGACATTTCCCCACTACAAAAAAAAAAAAAAGAAAGAAAGAAAAAGGCTACAAATTAACATAAAATTATCACAATAATAAAATTAAGAATCTTATGAGAGGATTAATAACAGAGGTATCAGACCCAACAAAAAGGAGATACAACTCTACAAGAAGTGGAGGTAATAAAATGTTCTATAAAAATCTAAAAAAAAAAAAAAAAATGTAATGGAAATGCCTAGAAAGATGAAAGAAGAAATAAAAACCATGTTAAAATAATACCCACTAAGAAGTATCTACAGACTGATTGCCTGGGTTTAATTCCCAGTTTCGCTCTTTGTATGATCGATGTTCTTCTTACCTGCTATGTGCTTCAGTTTATCATCTGCAGAGTGGGATAATTACAGTATTTACCTCATTAAGTTGTTGTCAACAAACACTAAATATCTGATAATGTACAGTCCATAAATTCTTCCCATAAAGTAATAAACTTAGAAATGAGTAAAAAATTAGTATTTTTTAAAACCACAAACTACTATATAATCTACAGGCAAAAGAACAATTATTATGGAAATTACCAAATATTTTTAGTACTGAGAAAGAAGGTAATTAAAATACATGTAAACTTGAGGGATGTCGCAATGATAGCTACATTAAAATTTATAGTTTTAGATATTTCCACTGGGGAAAAAAAAAACTTTAAAAGTAATGAGTTGGCTTCCAAATCTGGAAGTTAGAAAAAGAGTAATAATATAATCTTAGAGAAAGTGGATGGAAGGAATAAATATACTTAGAGGCAGAGATTTGCAAAATGGTAAACAAAGAAATTGCAGCAACCACTAAGAAGGATGAAAGCCATTTTTCATTAAAAATAAAAATTAAAAAAAAACAGAAGCTGGATCTTTGAAAGAAAACAAAAGAAGGCATAGATTGCCAATGTTAGACAAAAGAAGACACTAATTAAAGGTGAAGAATGTTAAAAGAATTGGATACTTATAGAAAATTATCTAGAAAAATATACTTAAACAAAATAAATTTTAAAAATCTGATTCAACTTATTACTGTTCAAGAAATTTAATCCATAGTATAAAATCAAACTAAAAAAAACAATATCAATAATTAAGACAGAGTTAATAAGCTAAATAAACTTCAAGAACCAAAGTATTAATAATAATAGTAATAATAAATGTAAAAAAAAAGAAAGAAATAAAAAACTCTTTCTTACATAAACTTCCAGAAATTAATAAAATGGGGAAAGCATTTAAGTTAATTTAATAAAGTAATCTTATCCAGATGAAAACTAGACAAGGACAATACAAAAGAAAATTACACTCAAGTTTATGTTTAAATGGATATTAAAAGAAAATCATAAATAAGATATAGGAGACACCATCAAGCAATGTTTTAAAAGTGTATCCTAATCCTTTATGGGATTGTTCAAGGAATGCAAAAACATTTTACTATTAGAAAATTCTTTAATACATTTTACCATATTAACATTAAAGAAGTTACTGCATGTAAAATTTTATTTGGATACAAAAATACACATCTGATATTAAGTCATAAACTCAAAATAAAAAATAAACTCTCAAAACTTAGGGACAGAGTAAAATTTACAAAATCAAATGATGTGATTTGATCTATCTCATGGCTGTGAGATCATGACCTGAGCCAAAATCAAGAGTCCTATGCTCAACTGACTGGGTCACCCAAACACCTGGAAATTCCATTTAAATGGAATCATATAATATTTAACCTTTTATGTTGGTCTACTTTTGTTTAACATAAAAAAAAGTTATCAGGATATAGAAAAACTTGAACCTTCATACTTTTACTGATAGAAATGTAAAATGCTATAGGCATGTGATTCCTCAAAAATGTAGAGTTACCATATGATCTAGATTTTTTTTTCCTTTTTATAATTCAATTTCCAAATAACCAACCTAACCATAGTAACCACCCACTCCCTTATTTGCAGTTATTCTATAAGCCCCAGGCATTATAGTATAGTATTTAAATACTAAAACTCTTGGGGAGCCTGAGTGGCTCAGTTGGTTAAGTGATTGACTCTTGATTTTGGCTTAAGTTGTGATCTCAGGGTCATGAGATTGAGCCCTGAGTTGGGCTCCATGCTGGGGATGGAGACTGCTTAAGATTTTCTCTCTCCCTCTCCCTTTGCCACTCTTCCCCCACCACTTGTGCATGCTCTCTTTCTCTCTAAATAAATAAATAAATAAATAAATAAATAAATAATAAATTAAATATCAAAACTATAAAATCTGGAACATATAGGTTTGAATCTGAATACCATTTTACTTGGTGTTGACCTCCATAAAATGTCGCCATCTTCAATGGGTTGCTATGAGGACCAATAGTTAATTTGTATAAACATCTAGAACACTGCCTGAAAGACAGCAGTGATTCACTTACCCACTCAGCAAGTATTTTTGAACTTCAGTTATTTGTCTCACATTATCTTAAATCCTAGAGGTATAATGATAGAATAAACAAAGAAAAAACCCTCACTCCCACAATTTGCCTTCTACTGGGAAAAACACATATATTTTAATGTTATTACATTTGTTTTATTACATTAAACATGTTAATATGTTAAAATATTATACACATATTTATAATATCTAAATATAATAAGGTCAGATGGTGGATAAAGTTCATGAAGAAAAATAAAGCTGAAAGCAGCAGAGAACATGTGTGATATATGCAAGTACACGGTCATGGGTGGCACCAGTGTGAAGGTGAATTTAATGCACAGACCTGAATGAAATGACAGAGATGATCAAGCAGATATTTATAGGTACAGCATTACAGCGTTAGAGACAAAGTACAAAAAAAAAAAAAAAAAAAAAGCAAATATCCTGATGGTATTACTTCAGGAGGCCCAGGAATACCATGGACACCAGAGTGGTATGAGCTGAGTGACAGAGATGCAGGATGAAAACAATGAGGTCAGAGAGACAGAATCCAGCCAAGTAGTGGCCTGTGACAGCAGAAGGACAAGGAACAAGAGTATGGTTCCTCATGTCAAGTCAAGAAAACAGTTCAAAAAGGAGAAGGTGACCAATTGTCCCTTTTTACTCAGAAATCTCCTGGTTTTACCACTGGCACTGAGACATTTGGTCACTCACTAATAAAGGCTAAAAACTGACTTTGGAATCAGCAACAAAGAAGCCTTTCTTGACCTTCCTAAGACTATGAGTAAAATGGTGTAGAAAAGCCTGATTTTCTTATGTATTCAAGAGAATATGGAAGGAAATACTGTAATTAGGTTCATGAAGACTAAACAGTCTTTCAGAGTTTTTCTATAAAGAGAACAGAAAATTGGAAAGTAGATCAAGGGTTTTCAGTTTGTTTCTTTGTTTTTATTAAAAGTATTAATCCTCATCTCACTCCCTCCACTCAATGATTTTCTTAATTTATGAGTATGGCGTATATACTACCTTTTACCATTCCTTCTGTTTTAGACTTAATGTTTGTGTCCCTCCAGAATTCACATGTTAAATCCTAATGCCCAATGTGATGGTATTTGGAAATGGTCCCTTTCAGAATTTGGTTAGGTTATAAGGACAGAGACCTCAAGATTGGGATGAATACCCTTATGAAAGAAATCCCCTTTCCTCCTTGTGAGGACACAGCAAAAAGAAGGCCCTCTATTAATAAGGAAACAGGGCCTCCCCAGACACCTAAACTGATGGCATCTTGATCTGGAACTCACCACCTTCCATAAGTGTGAGAAATAAATTTGTCTTATAAGGCACCTACTTTGTTATATTCTGACATAATACACTGAAGAACTAAGACACTCCCTAAATATATCTTAGAATTAAGGAAATTTGAAGAAGTCACTAATATTTAATAATCCTGTTCTAAAGTTCTTTCTTCTTTCGAACAATTCGAACCCTGTATTTTCCTCAAGGCCCATTTAAAATGTTATGTTTTCCATACACAAGGTAGAATTATATCTTCTTTTTTTTAAATTTTTGTGGTGTCTTTATTTATTTTTTAAAGATTTTATTTATTTATTTGACAGAGAGAGACAGTGAGAGAAGGAACACAAGCAGGGGGAGGGAAGAAGGAAGAAGCAGCCTTCCCACGGAGCAGGGAGCCTGACCTGGGGCTTGATCCCTGGACCCCAATCATGACGCGAGCTGAGGGCAGACACTTAAGGACAGAGCCACCCAGGGGCGCCTTGTGGTGTCTTGAATTGGCTTTAATATATATCACATTTCTGGAGACTTGTAGATTTTAAACTTTTGGGTAGTGGCACATGTCTATTTCTTCTGTCTGTTTTGCTTTGTGTGGATATATGTATGCCAGCTTGATTCAACTTGAGGATGCAGTTCTAGTATATCTGAAGTGTTTTGTTGTGGTGGTGGTGGTGGTGGTGGTTGTTAAATATTTTATTTATTTGAGAGACAGCACAAGCAAGGGGAACGGGAAAGGAAGAAGGAGGCTCCCCACTGAGCAGGAAGTCTGATGCTAGGATGTGTGCCGATCTCAGGACCCTGAGATCCTGACCCGAGCCAAAGGCAGACACTTTATGGTTTGAGCCACCCAGGAGCCCCTGTCTGAAGTGTTTTACCATGAAGTTTTAAAAATCAAGGAGGTCTCAGTTCTAAAAGCAATTTATGAAGATATCCTGTGTTTGGGGTGAATTCACAACATAAATCTTCTAATGGACATGCCCATATTCTCCCTGCAACACACTCTGATGAGGTACTGCATACGGTTCAGTGCACCACTTTAGCTGCAAGGTGCTTTGCTGCCAGTACCCACTTCATTATTAGTTATCTCAAAGTAATAGAAATACATTCTTCTCTCCTTTCTGGAGTGAAATCCAAATAGCAACCACAATTGTACTGTTCTCTCCTTCTGCTAGAAGTGTAATTTAAATTCTGAGATACTCAGAATGAGGAATTAGAATGCCTTTTGCTTCATTTATAGAACCTGATAGCTTAATTCCAAATACTTTGGAGATTTAATTAATGAGAAGTGAATCAACCCTTCGATATTAAAAAGAAAATCTATAATTTGGCCTCTTCTAGTGAGCAAAGTAAAATGTCAAATTATTTTAGGCCAACGGACAGGATTTTTCATAACTTTTATGATGTAAATGTTTCATAATAATGTCAAAACTTCTGCTCTATTAAGCCAGCATGTAACTGATCGAATACAAATTGCCCATGACACTAAATTGTATTGATGTCTTACCACAGAGATAAACTTGGCTGCGGAAAGTGGGCCATGCCCCATCTGCAGCAAAAGAAAGATACTTGGGAAATCAAGTGACCAAGCTACTTATCCCTCCTGGAATTGCTTGCCTATAGCAGCAGCTCTAAGGTGTACCTGCTTAACCTTGAGTAATAAGAATAGAAAGATCTAAATTGGAACTGACAGTCAGGTTTTATATGGTAATTTTCTATTTGCTCCTGCTTCTCTTTTTACTCAGCCTTTGGGTATATACAGTGTATCCATTAAAAGCACGCTAAGCTTCAAATTCTGTAGGATCAAATGCCTGGCCCAGACAACAAATGAAAATGTTGACAAATGTGATTTCCATAGGATGCTGCATGTAGACCCTTTCCAGACTATGAATATTTCTCCTTCAATTGTCAGGACTGACTAAGAGCTACAAATAATTTGATAATAGCTCATTATAGTACTGTGTGCATGTATCTGCAATTATAAAAGATTTTGATAAATATCACAAAGCCTTTATAAATCATTATAACTTTTTCTACAATTATATATTTATAATAATATATTTATATTTATATTTATGGAATACAGAAAAGCAATACAAGCTAGGGATACAAGAGATGGGAATATTTTATTATTATAAATGGTCCAATGAAATGCAAACACTTAACCAAGGGGGAGCATAAGGATTAGGCACATTGTTTAATGCTTAAAAAGGCAGTGAAAGAGGGATAGAGATGATGACTCTTTCCCAGTTCCAGAAGTGACACTGTGACTTTCAGGCCCACGTTAGAAAAGAGGTACAGTTAAGCCATCATCAATCTCTAATACAGTTTGATGAGCACCGGGCACTGGGCCCTGGCTGGTATGGGCCAGGCCAGACAGGAGAGGCCACTGTGTGCCCATGACCAATGAAGCAGCCTGGCCCAGGAGGGCGGGCTGTTTACCTGGAGACCTGATTTGTCTGGGATCCTACAGGAACAGGTTTGTCTTCTGGGCCTCCAGTGTCTGGTTTTGTTCATCTGGGACTTGCTATTTCACTCATCTCTAATATATATATTTTTTTATTTAAAAAATGGTGGGGCGCCTGGGTGGCTCAGTTGGTTGAGCAACTGCCTTCAGCTCAGGTCATGATCCCAGACTTCCAGGATTGAGTCCCGCATCGGGCTCCCAGCTCCTTGGGGAGTCTGCTTCTCCCTCTGACCTTCTCCTCTCTCATGCTCTCTCTCACTCATTCTCCCTCAAATAAGTAAACAAAATCTTTAAAATAAAAAAAAAAAAATGGTGTATTTCAACTCAACAAAAGAAGTATGCTCTTATGTTTATGTAGAATTCATTCAACATCTAGTTGGTTGGTTGGAGCAGGCAGTGAATTCGATCTCTGGATACTTAAACAAAGCATATGGGATTAAAACAGCAGTTTTCAATCTTGTTTTGACTATGCTTCATATTATAAAATACCTTTAGCACTGCCCTTAATAGACACATGTAGGATTTATAAAATAATATTTATCATTGATACCTATGATGTATTCTGGTACTAATTATATATATTTAAAAAACTAGTGTTATGACCCTAAACATTAATTTTTGCATGTTATTATTTTTCCATAACAGACTCTGAAAAACACTGAAATAACTATTCTTTTAAACCATTCAGTCTTATGTTGCTATCAAAATAAAAAAAAATTATACAACAAAATGATGCAAAGACAACTTCATATCTCTATTGTTTGAATCAGCTAAATCTGATTTATAACTGACTCATAGAGATGGAAGAGATTGTTTCTCATTCATACGCTGGAGGTCTTAATCCTTTCTATAATTATGTCAGACTCTTTGGAGGCCCAGTGTCATAGTTCATTCGGGCTGCTAGGTAGCTTGTGAACAAGAGAAATTTGTTTCTCACTATTCTAAATGCAAGGAAGTCCAAGATCAGGGTGCCAGCATGGTCTTGTTCTGGTTCATAGCCAGTACCTCCTCTTTGTGTCCTTTCATGGCAGGAAGAGCAAGGGATCTCTGTGGGTTCTTTTTTGTACAGCACTAATTCCATTCACGAGGGCTCCGCTTTCATGATAAGCACATCCCAAAGTCTTCATCTCCAAATACCATCATCTTTGATGATTTGAATATCAATGTATGAATTTGGGGGCACATGAACATTAATGCTATGTGCATCCAGAAATACAAAAGAAGGCAAGGAAAGAATGCTAGGTGTATTAGAAACACCCTTAAAGTGTTCATAGCCCCAAATGCTGTGGATCTTCTTCTTTTTTTTTTTTTTTTAAAGATTTTATTTATTTATTTGACAGATAGAGATCACAAGTAGGCAGAGAGGCAGGCAGAGAGAGAGAGGAGGAGGCAGGTTCCCTGCTGAGCAGAGAGCCCGATGTGGGGCTCGATCCCAGGACACTGGGACCATGACCTGAGCTGAAGGCAGAGGCTTTAACCCACTGAGCCAGCCAGGCGCCCCTGTGGATCTTCTTCTTAATATGAGCAACCCTGTTAACTCCAGACTAAAGGACAGGGGATCTTCAGTTTCAGCAGTTATGGCCACAGTTCTGGGCCTCTAGTCCCCTTGACAAGAGAGACTGGAAATTTCAGTAACTTATGGAACAACCCTCACAATCTTGAATGCATAATATGTATATTATGTTAAATATATAATCAAAATTATAATGTTACAAAAATGTGGCAATCCACCATATTTTTTTAATATTTTATTTATTCATTTGACACAAAGAGAGATAACAAGTAGGCAGAGAGGCAGGCAGAGAGAGAGGGGAAGCAGGCTCCCTGCTGAGCAGAGAGCCCGATGCGGGGCTTGATCCCAGGACCCCAAGATCATGACCTGAGCCGAAGGCAGAGGCTTAACCCACTGAGCCCCCCAGGTGCCCTGATCTATCATATTTTTTGTGAATATCTTTATACTGTGCTTTTTTGAAAAGTTGTATGTAGTTCAATATCCTTTCATTGTATTAACTCTTAGCTAGTTTTGGTAAAATTATGTAAATAATAGTGACTGAGGTTATGGTATAAAAATAATTGATATTAGGGGCACCTGGGTGGCTCAGTGAGTTAAGCCTCTGCCAGGGTCCTGGGATTGAGACCTGCATCAGGCCCTCTGCTCGGTGGGAGCCTGCTTCCTCCTCTCTCTCTGCCTGCCTCTATGTCTACTTGTGATCTCTCTGTCAAATAAATAAATAAAATCTTAAAAAAATAATAATTGATATCAAAACATGATAGACCTGAGTTCAATTCCCATGTTTTCTTACTTCAAGTGCCTGAAAGTCAGGGCTTTCCTCATCTGTGAAATGGGTCTCAAATCTGTGGGTTTGTTTGAAGTTTAAGCCATAGAAGGGCGCCTATTAACTGTGAGAGTCAAGAGGAACTTATACAGATATGGCAACATAATGTACTGTGATATCCTACATGGAACCCTGAAACAGCAAAAAGACATTAGGTTAATGTTAAGGAAATCTAAATAGAGAATGGACTTTAGTTAATAATGATGGATCAATATTGGTTCATGAATTGCAACAAATGTACGATAGTAATTTAAGGTGTTAAAAATAAAGGAAAGTATATGAAACTCTCCAAACTATCTTTGCAATGTTCTTTCAAATATAAAAACATAAAATTAAAAGTTTATTAAAAAGAAGGCCTTAGAAAAATCACACAATTATTTAATACACATATACAAAGAGTTTGTGTATGTATGTATGTGGATATGTAGACACCTTATACATGTTGTATATCCATGAGTAGTTCATTATATACACATATATGTAATATATGCATATGCATATATGTGCCAATACTCATAAAATATACATATATACATAATATATACACATGAAAATATGTGAGACATGAATTTCTAATAAGTTTATGTCAATTCTTGAAAATTCTCAAAATTCTTGCAAGTTACATGAAATGGAATAGAATGAAGAAACGTTTAATTTTTTTCTCTAGTTTTAATTCTTGAATTTCATAACAGATTCAGTGAAGCTTTCTGAAATTTCTGAGCCTTCACTAATTACACAGATATGGCTTACATAAGTCTGTATTAAAGCAGTGACTAAATCATCTTCTGGGGGCGGCTGGGTGGCTCATTCAGTTAAGTATCTGCCTTCAGGTCAGGTCATGATCCCAAGGTCCTGGGATCAAGCCCCATGTCTGGCTCCCTGCTTGGCGGGAGCCTGCATCTCCTCTCCTCTTGTGCTCTTTCTCTATCTCTGTCACTATCTGTCTTTCTCTCTCAATTAAATAAATAAAATCTTTATTCAATCAGTCACCTTCTGAAGATGATAATCAGTCTTTTTTAAATTTTATTTTTTTTAATTTTATTAACATATAATGTATTATTTGTTTCAGGGGTATAGGTCTGTGATTCATCAGTCTTACATAATTCATAGCACTCATCAAGCACATACCCTCCCCAGTGTCCATTACCCAGCCTCCCCATAACCTCCCAAACCCCTCCCCTCTGGTAACCCGCAGTTCTTTCCTAAGATTAAAAGTCTCTTATGGTTTGTCTCCCTCTCTGGTTTCATCTTGTTTCATTTTTCCCTCCCTTTCCTTATGATCCTCTGTCTTGTTTCTCAAATTCCTCATATCAGTGAGATACATGATAATTGTCTCTCTGATTGACTTATTTCATTTAACATAATACCCTCTAGTTCCATCCATGTCATTGCAAATAGCAAGATTTCATTTTTTATGGCTGCATAATATTCTCTCTCTCTCTTTCTCTCTCTCTATATATATGCATATATATGTACATATATGTACATATATATGTATATGAATGGATAAAGAAGATAGATATAGAGATATATCTATATCTCTATATCTATCTATATATTTATATATCTATATCTTTATATCTCTATATCTATATCTATCTATCTATCTATCTATCTTCTTTATCCATTCATCTGTGGATGGACATATAGGTCCTTTCCATAGTTTGGGTATTGTGGACATTTACTCAAGTGCATGTGCCCCTTTGGATCACTACATCTTTGGGGTAAATACCTAGCAGTGCAATTGCTGGATCATAGGGTAGTTCTATTTTCAACATTTTTGAGGAATTTCATACTGTTTCTCAGATTGGATGCACCAGCTTGAGAGAGAGAGAGAACATGAGCAGGAGGCAGGGCAGAGGAAGAGAGAGAAACAGACTCCTCCTGAGCAGGGAACCCGATGCAGGGCTTGATCCCAGGATCCTGGGATCATGACCCAAACCAAAGGCAGACACTTTACCAACTGAGCCACTCAGGCCCCAGTTTGTTTTCTGTAAAGGGTACAGTTTAGTAATAAGCAGACAAAGGACTCTACTGAAGGCCAGTATCCATAACTTACCTTTATTGGCTATTAGAAAGTTCATCCTTTTGATATTATTAGTTCAGAAACCTGCATTCTTATGTAACAACTAATTGCCATTTGACATTAAAGAAATTTTTATCTAATTTCTCCCCCTTGGGCCTCAAATTATTACTTTAAGTTTCCAGGTTTTCATTTATTGATATAATTAATATAGATAAATCCACAATATCGATGTCATTTAAAAATACCATTTAATAAGATAGTGTAACATCTCTTTTCCTTTTTTCTTTTTTTTAACATCTTTTTTCTAAAATTAAAATACCAAAACTGCAAAATAGCTTCTTTCCATTCACCTCCCTTCTTCCAACACATGCAGCCAACAGACATGACAATATTAGGAACACATCATTTGGAATTAGAATTGAATTGAGATATTTATTGTCCCTGCTTTATTATTTGTGCAGGCTTTGATTTTCTTATCTGAAATTAAGCAATGATATAAAGTCCCAGATATCCTAAAAGTATTAAATAACTGTCTGAGATAATGTGGCCATCAATCCAGGTGCCTCCCTAACCTTCAACATACCTTGCCATAACCATTCCATGACTGAATTTATTACTTTTTCTCCAATGTACTCATATTTCTTTTCAACCAGAATTATCCTCATGATTATCTTGTTTATTTATTTATTTATTTATTTATTTTTAAAGACTTCATTTATTTATTTATTTGACAGAGATCACAAGTAGGCAGAGAAGCAGACAGAGAGAGGGGAGGGGAAGCAGTCTCCCCGCTGAGCAGAGAGCCCAATGTGGGGCTTGATCCCAGGACCCTGGGATAATTGATGTGGGAAACAGGCAGAAGAAAATTATTAGGTTTCCTTACCTACTGACAAGCCCTTGAAACAGGCAGAATAACCCTCCTCTAGGGACTCAACTACCCTCACCTTGAGGCTTTGCTAAGGGCAAAGGACAATCCTAGCCTGACTGACCCCTACTCCCAACCAGGATCCTGTAAGTCTACTTTAACAATTCCTTTGGAAACTTTATCTCTAAACCTCCAAGATAGTGTCAACAATCATTCCCAAGCATATGACCCACTGATGTACATCTAAAGGGTCTCACGAGAAGGTTTTATTACTGGTAATGAATAACTTATTCCCCAGACAATAGCTAGCCCCTCAAGGTCTTAGAAACCTTGCTACCAAAATTCCTTAGAGACTATGCCATCCCTAACCCCCTCCCAACTTACAAGTATATAATAGACCACTCCTCACTTCCCCCGGGGCAGCAGCTCTTCCTGCCCATGGGTCCTGTCCCCGTGCTTTAATAAACCACCATTTTGCACCAAAGATGTCTCAAGAATTCTTTCTTCGTCATCAGCTCCGGACCTCACCCCACCAAACCTCACCTATGTTCTAGAACTTCATCATAATGACCTGAGCCAAAGGCAGAGGCTTTAACCCACTGAGCCACCCAGGCACCCTGATGATTATCTTGTTTTAATACATTATCCTTTGTGAATTTTTAAAACCACTAGGTTTAATATTATACTACCACATACTTTGGTGTTCTCTACTTAAAGTAGCATATGGCTTTCACTACAAGTTTTTATGATATCTATAGTCATATAATACTGGATTGTTTAAAATTTTACCCATATAAAATTATATCATCAGACAGGTGAATTCCATTAGATAAAATGTAATGTGTTGGAACAAACTAACAATCCCTTTACACTTGTTATAGGAAATAGTATTTTAGTCTATTTTAAATCTGTGTAAAATAAATACATTTCTTAATTAAAGATGATTTTGTTACTATAAAGACGTACTAAGTGAAGTTCTGTGGGGAGAAGTCCGGAGCTGATGACCAAGAAAGAATTCTTGAGACTTCTTTAGTGCAAACTAGTCTGGACCCATAGGCAGAAAGAGCTGCTTCACCAGGGTTGTGAGGCATGGCTGATTATATACCACGGGGTGGTGGGGGTAAGGAAAAGGGAAGTTTCAAAAGGATTTTCATATGTTAAAGAAGACTCACAGGATGCCAGAGGCCTCGACATTGTCAAGTTAATGTTGTTTTTCCCTCTAGCAAGGCATTACCCTGAAGATAGATGGGAGATTCCTGTAGGAACCTTACATTCTGCCTGTTTCAAGTATCTGTTGTTGGGCTGCAGGTTGTAAGGACATATTGTATCTATATTTCCTTCTGGAAGCTAGGTCATTGATAGAAATTATTTATTCCTGTAATTGCTAAGACATTATAAACTGAGAGAGACTCATGTCTTGAGGATTGTGATCTCTATAAGTTAACTACTTGTTTTCCTTTCCTTAGCTTCGGGGCAGCCAGAAGTACAGGAGGAATGTCACATATATCCCATGGGGGTGGGGTGGTGTGGGGTGTCAGCTTCTGCTTTGTCTTTAGCTTGCCTTCTGTCCCCTCAACACTTATTATAAATCACATATCACAACCAGTAATAAAAATAAATTTCATAATGATAAAAGAGTCAATTATGAACATACAAAAAAGTGGTATATATCTATATCTAAGAATAAAAATGCAAAAGTGCAAAATACATGAAAAGCCATATATACCCTCCAACCTTCTCACTCCATCATCTCTCTCTCTCTGTCTCTCCATAAAAAGCAAAAATAGTAATCTGAATCATTTTAGAGTGCTGGTGGAAATTATCTGCTACTCACTTCCACTAGTATTTGTGTATATTTACCCTACAGGTAACACAAAATCCAGTTTCTTAAGAAGAGCTTCATTTTCTTTCATTCAGTATTTTTATTTCAGAGTATTCAGAACAGCCATGCATTAAGTTTTTTCAGCATACAGACTAGAAGTAGTCCATTAAAACAAGTTGTTGTTTTTTTGTTGTTGTTGTTTTGTTTTGTTTTGCTTTAAGTCATTCTATAATCCACTTATTTTTTTTTCTTTTAAAAAATACAGTAACAATAAAACCTCATGTTCCAAAGCACTGTAAATTCTTCTGGAATTCTTTGTTCAAGTTAGCCATCAGACTGCCTGTAGCCTAAAATGGTGAGTAGGACTGCAACTTTATATAATCAGAGTAATCAGAATTGTCACATGTGGGACCTCTTAAGGGGAACAGAATTTGGCACCCCAAAATATGCCTCTTTGGAATCCAGATTATCATGAACATGTTATTTTTAAGAAATAGCAAACTTAGGATAAACTAGAAATCTAATAAACGTTAACCTTTTGTAAGAAACATTTACATTTGTAAGGGGAATCTCTTTGTTAGAGAGTCTGCCTCTGTACCAGGAAAAGAGGGAGGACTAGATCTCTTGAAATGATAAGGGAAAAACTTTACTCTAAGGTGGCTGACCAAATTGTCAAGGGGATTCCAGTCCATGTCTCAAAGCACTTCCGGGTTCTTCTTTCCTTACCCCGCTTCCCAAGCATGCCAAAAGTACTAATTATGCGGACCTAGAAGGGTATATATAAATTATCCTCCCTGCTTGTGCTCAGGGCTGGACTCTTGGAGAACAGTCTCCTCTGAGCCTGCTCATGTTACATAAACCTCTGATCCTCCAAAGTCTCGGAGTGCCACTTGGTTCCTTTGTCAGGATCCCACCCAGTTTCCATAACATTTGGTTTCCTGACCAGGAAACCTATCTGCGCTGGCCCATTGTTGCCAGCAGTTTGGGGCAACTGGTGGGGTGGGGCCCGAATGAGAGATCCTAAGGGAGAAGGCAGCCCTGCCTAATCTTCAGCAGTCTCCCACCTGGTCACCTCAGACCGGCCCCACTCTGCAGTTTGCACCTGGACTCAAAGGAGATTTGGCAGGTGAGGGCCTGGTCCCAAGATTGGATTCCAGTAAGGCCTGGGGCCCCAGGATCCAGTCAGGCCTATCAGTCAGGGTGAAAGGGGAAATTGATCACTTCCCAGAAACTTCTCAGAGGTCTCACAGGTAGGGACTCCTGGGAGGGGGTGGGGAGTTCCCTCAGATCAGGAACCCCTGAAAGGGTGGGGACAGGAAGGAATTTCAAAAAAGAAAGGAATTCCATAGGTCAGGGCCTTGCAGGGGGTGGAGTGGGAGGAACCATAATAACTTCGGTGTGAATGTGTGAGTGAATGAGCAGTTTGACCCAGCTTGCAAGGCAGACTGATTCTGTGGCTCCTCAGGTGAGCTCCCTTAGGGTCCCCAGAAGCCTACAGAGTCTGAGTGGGCCCTAACCTATTTCTGTGGTGACCTCATAAGGTCTAAGGTGAGTCCCTTCCAGGTGCCAGTCTGGGGTTTATATTGACTTGCTATGGCTCAGAGGCACCCAACTCTCCTACAGGAGAGCAGACAGGCTGGCATCTGGTCTTTCCTTGGAAAGTACACCCACCCTTGTCTGTCTCTGTGCCACCTCACATGGGAAACACCACCATGAGGTCAGGACAGAGCCAACCTAATGCCTTGGAGACCATGATAAAGAATTTCAAAAAAGGGTTCTCTGATTACAGAGTTAAGATGCACCCCAGTAAGTTGAGAACTCTGTGTGAGTTAGAGTGGTTGATTTTTGAGGTCAGATGGCCATCAGAAGGGACATTACATGTCCCAACTATCCGTTGTGATGGTGAGTCATCACAGGGGATCCAGGATACCCCAACCAGTTCCCATATAACGACTCCTGACTGGAAATTGCCCAGACCCTTCCCCCATGGGTGTGGTTCATTTGCAACAGGCAGGGATGGGCTAGTCTTAAGTTCCTCATCTAAGGGGCCCAAAGAGAACCAACAGAGGTCCCAGCCTCCACAGATTGGAGATCTCCACAGGCTGGAGAGCCTGAGGATGAGCCAATCCTGCCCCCCCTAATATATATCCCCAAGACCATCCACACTTAGCCCTCCAGTTTCAGACACTCCACCGCCGTCAGTCTCCCCAAAACCCTTGGGTCCAGAGAATTCACTGACGCCCCCAGGCCTAAGGGATCCGTTTTCCCCAGGACAAGCAGTCAGACTGCACCCCAGGCCAGCATATGCACCTTCCAGATGCCAGTATGGGAAACACGGGAACCCGAAAGGCACGATGAAGATGGAACGGTCCAACTAGCCACTCTATGATATATCAGCCTTTCTCCACCACCGACCTCCTCAACTGGAAGCACAACACCCCATCTTACCCTGAAAAGCTGTAAACTATGGTAGACCTCATGGAGTCCCTTTTTCAAACCCATCAGCCAACCAGGGAAGACTGCCAGCAGCTATTCCACACCCTATTCAACACAGAGGAAAGGAGAAGAAGAATAAGAGGGGCAAGACAGTATCTAGAAGAACACGCCCCAGTGGGAGTTATTGTTCCTGTTGCCTGGGCTAGTGCTGCAGCACCCGAGGAGCGTCCCACATGGGACTTCACCACAGAGGAAGGACAAGCTCACATCCGCTGATACCAAGGGCCCCTCCTCCAGGGAATCTGAATAGGAGCAAAGAAACCCATGAACATGACCAAAGTGTCCACAGTCACTCAACAGCCAGAGGAATCCCCGGGGGACTACTACGAAGGACTGTGCAAAGCCTATCGGGTGAATACTCCATTCGATTCTGAGGTACAGGAGAGCCAACACATGGTCAATACCTCCTTCATGGCTCAAGCCACCCCTGACATCAGGAAGAAAATCCAGAAACTGGAGGGATTTGCAGGAATGAACATCACTCAGTTAATAGAAGTTGCTAATAAGGTCTACATGAATAGGGCGATCACAGCCAAAAGGGAAGCCAAAAAGAAAATGAAGAAAAAGGTCATCCTCTTCACTGCCACCTTGAGGGAAAAGGATGATGCAAAGGTAGGAAAACCCCAACCACTGAAAGGGGGGGAAGCCCAGAACCCCCTTGACAAGAGACCAATGTGCCTACTGTAAGGAAAATGGACACTGGAAAAATGAATGTCCCAACCGGAATAAAGCTCCCAAGCCCAGTTGCTACAAGGAAGAACCACAAGGAAAGGACCTCACAGGCCTGGCAGAAGTAGATTCTGACTGAGGGGGATGGGGCTCACTCCTCCTTGGCCCCCATGAGCCCATGGTCAAAATGAAAGTTTTCATTTTGTGGTTGACATTGGGGCCGAGCACTCTGTTGTCACCTTCCCAGTGGGCCCCTTCAGCACAAGAACAAGAACTATGACCATTCTTGGGGTTACCAGGATGAAAGCAATATAGCAACCCTTCTGCCAGGCACGACAATGTGAGCCCAGGGATCACAAGGTCCATCATGAGTTCCCTTATTTGCCTGATTGCCCCATTCCCTTCCTGGGCTGAGGCATACTCTCCAAGCTTGGGACTCAAATAACTTTTGAATCCACCAAGCATACTAGCCTCCAATTAAACCCAAGACAAGAAGAAGCAGGGTCTTTGGTACTAGCAATCACCAGGTGGAGAGAAGAATGGAGGCTATTTTGTGCTAAAGCCCAGCTGAACAGCCTACCAGAATTCAGACTTGCCTTCCCTACAGTATGGGCCAAAGACAATCCATCCAGACTAACCCAGAATCAGGCTCCTAACACTGTTGAACTGATCCCAAGAACCCAACCCCAAAGACAAAGGCAATATCCTCTTCCCAAGAAGCTAAGATCGGCATCCAAGAACACCTGACCAACCTCAAAGAAGCAGGCATTCTGGTTGAGTGTCAATCACCTGGAATGCCCCACTCTTGCCAGTCAAGAAACCAGGAGGGAGACACTGACCAGTTCAGGACTTGTGGGCTATCAGTAAGGTGACCATCTCTCTGCACCCCATGGTCCCAAACCCATACACCATTCTCAGCCAAATCCCAGTATTGGCCAGATGGTTCACTTGCCTGGGCCTAAAGTAAAGGATGCCTTCTTCTATCTCTGCCTAGCTCCTCAGAGCCAGCCACTATTTGCCTTCAAATGGACTGAACCCGACACAGGGCATCAGATGCAAGTAGCTTGGATGCACCTCCCTTAGGGGTTCAAGAAGGCACCAACCCTCTTTAGGGAAGCACGGGCCACAGACTTCACCAGGTTCCCAAGAGAGGCCACATGATGTACCCTGCTCCAATATATGGATGACCTGCTTCTTGCCAGTGACACAGGAGAAGACTGTACTAAAGATACCAAGGCCCTCCTACAGCTTCTGACAGACTCGGGATGCAGGGTCTCATGGGAGAAAGCACAGATATGCCAATGATGGGTCCAATACCTCAGTTTCCTTCTCACCCAAGGAAAGAGAGAATTAGGGCTGGAAAGAAAGAAAGTCATCATCTCTTTTCCTCGGCCTTGGACAAAAAAAGGCCTGTGGCAATTCCTGGGGTTGGCAGGATTCTGCTGCATCTGGATCCCTGGGTTCTCAGGAATAGCAAAACCCCTCTATGATCTCTTAGGAGGTCCAGATCAGGAACCCCCCTCCCCCCGCCTGGACTGAGGCAGCAGAAGCCACTATCACAAAGATAAAAGACTTCTCTGGGGCGGGCTCTAGCTCTGGGCCTGCCAGATATAGAAAAACCCTTCAATCTCTTTGTACATGAGAAAGAAAAGATAGCACTCAGCATACTCACCCAGACTGTTGGGCCCTGGCAATGGCCAGTTGCATATCTGTCAAAGAAACTGGACTCCATGGCAGCAGGACGACCACTGTGTCTCAGGGCACTGGCAGCCACAGTCCAATTCATCAAGGAGGCAGACAAGCTCACCCTGGGACAAGAACTTAATGTCAAAGTCCCTCATGCGGTTGTGACCCTCATGAACATTCAGGGGCACCGCTTCCTTTCCAAGTACTGGTTAGCACAATACCAAGGGCTCCTCTGCAAAAACCCATGGATCACCCTTGAGACAGTAAGGACATTAAATCCAGTGACATTTCTCCCCATGGAAGAAGGGGAACCAGACCTTGACTGCTCCGAGGTAACTGATGAAGTTTACATGAGCCATCCAAATCTACAGTATCAAGTCATAAAGAATCCAGAGCTCACACTGAATAGCTCACGAAGAAAGCAGGTTATGCAGTGACCACAACCACTAAAGTCCTAGAAGCTAAGGCATTACCAGGTGGATGGTCAGTACAACGGGCTGAACTATATGCCTTAGTCCGAGCCCTCACCCTCAGTGAAAGCAAGCGAGTCAACATTTACACTGACTCCCGGTATGCCTTTGCTACTGTGCGCATACATGGGGCCATTTATAAGGAAAGGGGCCTCCTTACAGCTGCAGGGAAAGCTATCAAAAACAAGGAGGAGATGCTAAAGCTCCTTGAAGCTGTCTGGCTTCCAAGGGAAGTAGCAATCCTGTACTGTAAGGGACACCAGAAAGGAGATGACTCCACAGTGCAAGGAAATCATCTAGAAGATGAGGCAGCTAAGATCACAGCCCATAAGGACATGAACAAACTCCTTCCCCTCAACATGGCCCAGAGGCCTCTAGAAGAAGCCCATCCTCCCAGTTACACTGAAAAAGAAAGAAAATGGGCTATGGCTGAGAGGGCCACCATGACTAAAAAGGAATGGTAGGTGATGCCAAATGGATATGCCTTCATTCCAACAGCAACAGGAGGGCATCTAGTTGAGGAGTAACACCAACTCACTCATCTAGGAAAAACTACATTAGAGGCCCTCCTCAAGAAGCGCCACTACATCAGCCAGCTGCCAGCACTATGCCGAGCAACCAGTGAACGGTGCTTAAAGTGTGCTAAGAATAATGCTTGATCTGCACCACAGCCCCATCAGGTGTCCGGAGGATAGGAGCAACTCCCTTTGAAGACCTAGAAATAGACTTCACAGATGTACAGCCAAGTAGGTGGTACAAATATCTCCTAGTGATAGTGTGTACATACTCTGGTAGGGTTGAAGCCTTCCTGACCAGAACAGAATGGAGCCAGGAAGTAACTAGAGTCCTCCTGTGAGATTGTGCCCTAGTTCGGTCTGCCATTAACAATCCATAGCGACAATGAACCCACATTTGTAGCAGATTTACTGGACCCTGCCCAGAGTTTTTCCCTTATGTGGAAATTCGGCTTACAGGTGCCTCCAGGAAAATTGGATAGATCTATGTATGCCTGTCCTTACCTCTGACATCTCTGTCCGATCTGATCAAGAGGTTGAGCGAGCTTTCAGCCCCTACCCAAGCAGACCATAAAGGGCAGCACTGGCCATGATATGTTAGGCACAGGGGTACTTTCAGGCTTGGGAGTGGGCACAGCAGGCATAGGTACCTCATTTCAGTTCTATCAAACTTTCCCAGGAACTAAATGAGGTTATGGACAGGGTTGCAGACTCTCTCCTCTCATTGCAGAGCCAAATAAATTCCCTAGCTGCAGTGGCTCTACAAAACTGACAGGCCCTAGATCTACTCACAGCTTAAAAAAGGGGGGACGTGTGTATTCCTAGGAGAAGAATGTTGCTATTATGTAAATGAGAGGGGTGGTGACCACAAAAATCAAAGAATTAAAGGAAAGAATATTAACCTGAAAAAAGGAATCAAAAACATGGGGAATCAGTGGTTTGAGCCAATGGACTACTTGATCATTCCCTTTGGCTGGACCCCTAATCTCTATCCTCCTTCTCATCTCAGTTGGCCCCTGTATGATAAAGATCCTCACTAGGTGTATAGAGAACACTGTCACCAGGCTCACCCCTGCCCAGATATTGGCCTTGCAAAACTACCAACTCATAGTAGATGATGATGATGATGCCTTCTAAACTAGGTATTTGAAGGGACATCAAAGGGGGGAATGATAAGGGAAAAGCTGTACTCTAAAATAGCTGACCAAATCAAGGGAATTCCAGTCCCTGTCCCAAAGCCTTTCCGGGTTCTTCTTTCCTTACCCTGTTTCCTGCGCACCCACACGTGCTGAAAGTACTAACTATGTGGAAGTAGAAGGGTATAAATTACCCTCCCCGTTTGTGCTCGGGGCTCAGACCCTTGGAGATCAGTCTCCTCTGAGCCTGCCCATGTTACATAAACCTCCAATCCTCCAAAGTCTCCGAGTGCTGCTTGGTTTTTCCATCAGGATCCAGTCCAGGTTCTGTAACAGAAATCCTTATCAATGGAGAAGGCATGGACTTAAATCTTCATGATAATCATACATTTTATTGTGCTTTGTCTGATAACCTCCTATAACTGACTCTTCACCCTCCAACATCTTTTGTCTTTACTTGAAAAGGTATTTAAGGTGATGGCTTGGGCCATTTTCCCTGAAACTTTTCCCCTGAAACTTTCCTGGGTATCTCTCATATACACAGAATGTATGTACATTATTTAACTTCTGTTTGCTTGCTCCTGTTAATCTAGCATACTAAAACTGCAATAGGTGACAGGATCAGACTTCTGTGATCCTCTCAAGTGACCTCAAGGAGATATCAAAAACATGGAAGAATTGGAAAACCCAGTAAGCAGACGCATGCAGGCAATATTTTTTTTTTTAAATAAATCAGATATAATATAAACATAATGTATTAGGGTGACCTAAAGGTTTTTCTCATGTCTAAGTGGAAATCAGAAGATTATACCTTGTGATATGCAAGTATCTGGAAAACCCTTTTCCCCTTTTGTATATCTAATCTCCTATAGCTAACAAGCTTCAGATCAGTTCTTCAGAACAATCTGAAAAACTACCTCCCAGCTATAATCCTCAGTAAGAAAATAAATAAAGCATTTACTAAACCACTTTAAGGTTGGCTTTCTTTCTGCCGAAAGTCTGTCTTTCCTTGCAGGTGTCAGCCAAGAACCTAGAAGGGTAAAGGAAAATTATTTTTCTTCCTCTACACTTCCATAAGTGATGTTGATCACCTTTATGAGGATCAAAAATCACTGATACCTAGAAATGTAATCAAAATAACAGAAGTTTGCTCCTTAGTGAGTTACAAAGATTACACTAGGTGGTGTTGTCACCAAAACAAAACAAAACAACAACAAAAAATTTATTTACAACAAATAAGAAAACCATGGGGAATAACTTCCAAAGACACGTCTCTTTGAACAGGGGTGAATGGGTTCTTTATTTAAGGTTTTTGAATAAATATTCAGAGAAGCTTTGGCATGGTATATAAAGGAGGGTAAGTTTGTGCAGGTGTACTTAGAAAACATAGCTTTATAGGCATCCCATGTTAGGTTAATAAAGCTTATGTTCCTCATAGGGTAGAGTCTTTAATATTATAATGAATCAAAGGTAACTGTTGGACAAAGAGAAGGGGCTATGAACATGTTTCTGAGAGCTGGTTTAAACTAGACAGGATACTTGGCTTGTTATTGCAAATGAGCAATGCAAGACCTTGCTTGCTTTTGAAACAGCCCTCATTTAAAATATCTGACATGGTTAGGCTATTTAGTGTCCTGGTAGAGACAGTCAGTTTTTGTATCTCTTGAGTTCCCTTAAAATCCTTAACTAGTGAGGTTTTGGCATTTCTTTATAATTCTGACACTTCCTAGGGAGTTCTGTTAGAACTGTGTTTAGGCAAGTAGAGTCCATAGGACATAGAACACGGAAAATAGAAAACAGCTGGAGGCTTAAAATGACTTCTGTGTCACAAAAGCTATGTCTCATCATTCTTTTTATGGGGACCCCTAATTCTTTCTGCTTATAGAAACACAATTTTAAAATCTAATATCGTTTTTAAAGTCTCATTCAGAAATAAAATGTGATTTGTACACAAAATATAACAGAACATGACCAACTCACCTTTAATCTTATTAATCCTACCTTTATTATAAATGAGATTGAGGATTGATTTTTTATTATTATTAGTTCTCTCATTTTTAAACAATGAAAGAGACATTTAAAAACCTGAAATTCTAATTTATTGTTTACAAATATTATTTCCAAATAAGTAACCTAAACCTCACAGTTCATTTTATAAATATTCATACTATTCATCTGAAAAGTATATTTTAAATGTCTCAGCTCTAAAAACAGCCATTGATCCATATTAAATCTAGGTGAATATATGACTTTTTTAAATTTCTTTTTTTTCCCTAGAAGGAGAATGATTTTATTTTAATTTTATATTTTTTATTTATTTTTCTTTCATTTTATTTCATTTTACTTCTTTTTAGTGTTAGAGAATTCATTATTTATGCACCACACTCAGTCCTCCATGCAATACATGCTCTCTTTAATACCCACCACCAGGCTCACCTAACCCTCCACTCCTTCCCCTCCAAAACCTTCACTTTGTTTCTCAGAGTCCACAGTCACTCAATGGCTTGCTCCCCCTCCAATTTCCCCAACTCCCTTCCTCTCCATCTTCCCACGTCCTCCGTGATATTCCTTATGCTCCACAAATAAGCAAAACCATATAACTGACTGACTCTGCTTAACTTATTTCACTCAGCATAATCTCTTCCAGTCCCATCCATGTTGATACAAAAGTTGGGTATTCATCCTTTCTGATGGAGGCATAATACTCCATTGTATATATGGGCCATATCTTCTTTATCCATTCATCCATTGAAGGGCATCTTGGCTCTTTCCACAGTCTGGTGACTGTGGACTGCTATGAACATTGGGATAGAGATGGCCCTTTTTTTTTCACTACATCTGCATCTTTGGGGTAAATACCCCGTAGTGCAATTGCAGGGTCATAGGAAGCTCTATTTTTAATTTCTTAAGGAATCTTAAGAATTAAATTCCAACTTCAAAGACGTGTTTTATCCCAATAGATTTATGTCCTTTGAAAAGGAACTGAATAGGCCATTCCAAAATGTACTACTTTGGCATGAGGATTATTTTGAGATAAAAATAATTAAGAACCACCAGATTCAGGAAAAACTCTGTGTCTCTCCCTTAACTGTCTAAAAGAATTTATATAGGAGTCCTGTACCAGAAAGAGAGCTATTACCAGACATAAGTTTTTATATCAGAAAATTTTACCTGCATGGCATAAACAATTGTTAATAAAACATTTGCTCTTCTCATCTTTCTGTGATTTTCCTCTCCTTTAAAATCCCAGAAACCTACCACTGTCTCCTTAACTTAGGTTGGTATATAAGCCTCAATGGCCTGACTGTTTTGGAGTCCCATGTGTTTGTGGGGTTCCTACAAGTATGTAATTAATTTTTTTCCCTGTTAATCAACCTTATGTCAATGTAATTATTAGGTCAGCTGAAGAACCTAGAAAGGAAGATGGGAAACATCTTCTCTGATATTATTTTTCACTGTTAAGGCCTAGATTATGCTAATTGGTTAAGTACAGATATATATCTATATTACCAAGAAAAGTGTGGACTTCATTGTGGACTTAAAAAAAAAAGTGTGGACTTTATTACAATTTATTAAAAAGTAGTATTAGAATATAATATTTATTTCAGCTGTTAAAAAAAAGACAAGGCCAAAATGGAGTCACTTATGCTAAGCCCCATATCACCAAAACAAAACTTAAGCAGTTTCAGTTTTCCCAGAGATGGTATCTTAAACCAGTTGTAGGGGAGGGAAAATTTCCTCATCCCTTCAAGGTCTCAATAGGTGGACTAATAAACTGACAATGCAACAGATTAACAAACAGGAGAAAATAAAATTTAATTTCATAACATACAGGAAATTCACACACACATGAAAGTCAAGGAAAATGAGATACATAGATAGATGATGATAGATAGATGATAGATTATATCATAAACTAAGGATAACAGATAACATTATATGAAGATAATAAATATCATCATAAACTATGGATAACTAAGATAGATGATAGATGGATAATCATCATAAGCTAAGGATAAGACTAGTACTTCAAAGGGAAGGAATGTAATTCACAGGGCAGTAAGAAGAACTGTAGACATTTGGTAATAATATGTTCGTCTTGCCATACAGATAGGTCACTCGTATAAAATTTGTCTCTGGTAATAATCCTTCTTTTGAGAAAGACTCCCCAGTTTGGATTCTTCTATGTGTTAAGTGAGGGGCAAAAGTGTTTCTTGAGCTCATAGGTCCTTGATTGCCTTTTGCTCGAAATAGTCTGCATGCTAAAGAGGCACATTTGCTGGGGGTGAAGGGAGGGGGTGGCTAGCCCAAACTCCTTCACAGTTGTATTGTAGGGATGGAGATTTCTGTGATTTGTCCTGACCACCCCAACCTGAAAGAACACAGGCAGGCTAAAGAATGTTGTGAGACTTGTGATGCATGTGTGTCCTCAGAAACCTGGTTAGTTGACATTAGCTGGCCTCCAGGTCAATGCACAGATTTCCCTTTTCTTTCTGTTTCTATTAGATTTTTATAATATCAATAAAGGTTTTTTTTTTTTGTTTTTTTTGTTTTTTTTTTTTCCCCTTTGAAACTGAGAGTATGGCTGCCATGAATCTGTTCTTCAGAGCAACAATCAGATATCTGATCAGAACTAGTTAGGTAATCTCCCTGATAAACTCCTATGATCCCCTAAAGGAAAGTAACTTTGCTATAACCAATCCGTTTTTTGCCTACTATAATTTCTTTGTCCCTGTCCCCTTCTGCTAATAAAAGTCTTTCATTTTGTACAGCTCCCTGGAGCTTCTTTTCTGTCTGCTAGACTGAATGCTGCCCAATTCACGAATCATTGAATAAAACCAATAAGATCTTTAAAATTTACTCAGTTGATTTTTTTTAAAGTTAACATTGTTCTGTGGAAGATCTCTTTATATTATTGAAAATTCAGTGCTTTATATATGATTTCATTTTTTCATCCAGAGAATATTTTGTATGTATTGTGGGATAAAGAACAGGACAAATTTATATTGACATCTTTTAAAAAATAGATTTTCTGAAATGGACAAAAGGTAAAGAAATACAAGCTCAATAAGCTTCAGTAACAACCCTGAAATACTGAATTTGTTTCGAAAGTATTAGTATGAAGTCGCAATGTCATTTTTTAATTTGTTGTTTTTGTTGTTGTTATCTTTGTCCCTTGAAAGTATCAAGAAAGAAAATGGCCAACTCAGTGACCAAATTGTGTTCTCTGAAACTCTTCAACTAAAGTAAAACTACAGTCTCTCAGAGATAGCTGACTGCAGATCTAGAACAAGAAATACACTACATCAACCTGGAATATCTTAGATAATAAAGCAAAAATTTTTCCACAGACTCCCTGATATCATGTAAATGATCACAGGATCCAACTTGAAGACACTCTCATTGATTCAATAATAGAAAAGCTTTATCATCAAGAAGAAATATAATTTCAATAGATTGAGCGACAACACATTTATTAAATCTATGAGACCATAATGGCATTAAAAATAACAATAATTGATTAGTATCATAAAAATTCTAAAGAATCCAGTCATTTCTTAAATTCCCCATGAGTGAAATCATATGGCATTTGTGGTTTTTGTTTATTTTGAAAAGTAAGAATCAAGAATTTATTGTACTTTTCTGTTCAAACTACATTTCTGGATAACTAAATAATTAAGAAATGTATTTCTCTTTATAAAAGCATTCCAGTCTTAATGAAAAGAAAGGACAGAATTAGAATATCACCATTTGTAACCATAAGTGAAGTTATGGATCTAGGCAATGATCATTATAAGGAAGCAATTAGACAAGAGGCCTCCTAATGGAAGAAAACAATAATACAATAGTAACTATCTATGCCATATTCTTGCTGAAAATCAATCTTAAGTTGATCAGACTTCTAGATCTGTGTATCAGTTTACAGACGATATATGAGACAGAGGAAGATATCAAATGCCATCTTAAAAATAAAACCAATAGAATCTAGATTATGCGATACCAAATAGACAAAAAAGAAAAAAAAACTGCTATTTTTAACCGATAAATTGTAAATAAAACACAAAAGACAGAGTCATTTCTTTGATCTTTACTTTCCAGTACTGTAGCCATTTGCCTCATATGGCTATTTAAATTTAAATCAATAAAAATTAGGTTAAAAATTCAGTTTATCTAATATACTTCAAGGGCACAATAGTCACAGATAGAGACCATACATACAGAAGATTTCCATGTTTACAGCAAGTTCTATTAGACAACAATGCTACAAATTAAAATAAAATTCAGAGTGTTTTCAACCAAATATAATATGTGGATTTTATTTCAACAAACAAACTTAAAATATACACATACATTTATGAGAAAAGCAAGAAAATTTTAACAATGACCTGATACTTGGTTATATTAAGGAATTATTCTTATTTTTAATGCTTTGGAATGGACTATGGTATATTTAAAAAGCAGCTTTTATTTTTTCAGAAATATATATATATATTTACATATAAAATAACATTGTGTCTTGAGTTTGCTTTAAAATTAATACATTAAGAAAAAACTGAATGGGATTATATATGAAACATGTTTGCTCACGTACTGATAATTATTGAAACTAGATATTGTGAAATGAGGGTTAATTACAATATTATTTCTTCTTTTACATTGTCTTAAATTCTCCATAAAACAAGATTGTTTTAAATACTATTACAGGGGTGCCTAGGTGGCTCATTCATTAAGTGTCTGCCTTCTGCCCAGGTCATGATTGCAGGGTCCTGGAATCGAGCCCCACATCAGCCTTCCTGCTCAGGCTTCTCCTTTTCCCTCTGCCTGCTGCTCCGTGTATGTGTGCTCTTTCTGTCAAATAAATAAATAAAATCTTTAAAAGTAAGTAAATAAGTATGATAACATTAGGACTAAATTAATTAAGTAGATTATAAATATGCACTCAGTGAGAAAAATGCAATAATTTACAACTATATAAGTGAATTTTTTAAATGATGATAGTGGATAACCTGCCTCCTTAGCGCAGTAGGCAGCGCGTCAGTCTCATAAATGATGATAGTGGATATCAAGTCACAAGTTATTTAAACACTCTGGATATATTTATAAGACCTATTACTCTTTTACCTAATATGCTAATGTAAACAATACACCAGAAACAACAATATTTAAAATTTCTAAAATGTGTTAATCACTTTATTACCTATTAAATTTTTAAAATGTTATTTTCCAGCTTTATTGAGGTATATTTGACTGATAAAATTATACATACTTAAGGTACACATATGATGATTTGATAGATATTTGTAAAATAGTTACGACAATTAAGTTAATTGACACATCAATCATCTCACTATAGTTAATACCCCTGTAAGTGTATTCTTGATATTTTCTGAGTAAACCTTCAGCATTTTCATCACAAAAAAATCGTTAAATTTTCTGAGGAAAACATTGTTTGTAAGAATATAGGTCTTTAAATTTCTTTTAAGAGTAACATGAACCAAAGTTTGAAGACCATTGTTTAAGCAGGCAAGTGCTTAAAAATCATTGTTAAAAATGAAGATTTTCCATTCTGCTACTGGGAATTCTAATTCAATGGGTTTGTGCTTGAAGTTTAGAAATATATCGTTTAGAAGCTTCTGACTAACTTCTAAAGTTAGTTTCTTTTCATAAAACTCTGAGACATGCTGCTTCTGTAAGCATCTGCATTGCCCTCTCCAACTACCTCTTGCAGCAAATACGATCCGAAGATAGAAAACCACTCAACCTAGCAGGTGTTCCAGCCCAGATCTTTAACACCCACAGACCCAATCTCAGAGAACTAAAAATCTATATTAGGATACCAAATATATTATTTTATTCCAGCTTTAACTTAATCCACTTACTGCACCTAACTGGCTCCTAAAATTGCAGGATATGGCTGAATAACATTTCTATTCATGATCTCTCTGAAGGATTTCTCTCTAAATGGCTAGTATTTTAGAGAAGCTTAACATTTATCAATCCAACTATTATAGAATCATAGATCACTTTAATTATTTCAATCACTGTACAATGGGTTTAAATCCTATAAATCTCCATAATGTGACAAAATGCAAATCACCAATCAACTATTTCTAATTAACATGGTATCTGAAGAATACTACATTTGTCTTATTTTGGTTTAGCTGTTAAGTAAATAAAGGGAGAAAAATGCAACTGGATTCATAGCTAACAAGTTGCATTTTCTATAGAATAAAATACAAATATTTGAACGTAATTTAAAAGTTCTATTTTACCATTTTCATGAAACACTCGTTTCACTACTTTAAATGGAGCTGTGATCTAACTATCCATCTTCTCATCTGTCTGAATGACAATGTCAGTCTTTTAAGGATGAGGATCATCAGTGTTAATCTTTCCTAAGCCACCTACTTATTGACTGAGGAATCAAAAGAAGATGTCACTGTCTCTTGGTCTATTGATTGGGGGACCAGAGGTCAGATCAGAGGAGAGTGAGAAGCAAGAGACTCTGGAAAATAAACAGGCCCTTACATACTCTAATGGAGCTGCTTCTGTATTTGTAGCATTGAGACAAAATGTAGAGTAGCTACCGTGAAGAAAGAACCATGTTTCTGCCTTCAAAAAAGGCCATACTGATATTATAGATAGGATATACTTCATTTCCATTTCCAGCTGCTCACATCTTGCTTTTAGTAACTTCTTTGCTGGTCTTCCTGCCATTCTTTTTTTTTTTTTTCTTGTCATATTCATCCTCTATATCATAGATAAAGTAATTTTTTGAAAGTTATTTATTTGTTAACATCACCATAATAAAAATATCTGGCACATTCCTTGTTCGCTATTAATTGAAACCCCAACTACTTGCATTAACAAGCAAGAACCCTCATTAGACGAATCCCAACCAGTTCACTGGCATTCTTCTGCATCAGTTTAAAACTAAAAACTTTTACTTTAGCCAAGCTGGGATATGCTTTTCAAACTTCACATGGTTTACTTGGAATAGTATGTCTTTTATCATCAGTTACTCAGAATGCAGATCAATGTCTTCTTAGATGCTCATTCAGAGGTCACACAATCCTAGAAAGACTTACCTCTTTGATGATCCCTTAAACCACTCTGTATTACCACTGATGTAACACTTGTCACACAGTATCTTTTGCTGCAGCTCTTTGCGCATGAATGCACTGACACATCTTCCTGGTATGTTTGGGAAGAATGTTGACAGTAATCTTGTGTTCAAAGGGAA
The DNA here is from genome assembly GCF_010015895.1 of Lontra canadensis. NCBI lineage: Eukaryota > Metazoa > Chordata > Mammalia > Carnivora > Mustelidae > Lontra > Lontra canadensis. The sequence goes on along the minus strand of NW_022631064.1, from coordinate 7,776,355 downwards.
ATTAATAATTAGTCAGATGAATAAGACATATGGAAGCTCAAGAAGGGATGCAGAGGCATAAATGGCAAAAATATGTGTATGCAGCAGTGTCCAGGGCTCCTTGTTTTCATGAGGCAACTGGCAGTAGAAAGAAAACTAAATCAAGTCAGATACCCTCTTTGAGCTTTTTAGTGTCCTCAATTATAAAATGAGGACAACAATGCTGTGGTTATTAAATGTAAGACTATATTATAAAGAACAGAGCATAGTTACTAACATGTTGTCAGTGTCCATTAGCTTCTGGTTTTCATTATTTTCCTCTAACCTTCCCTAACTCTTTTTCTTAACTGGAACAGTTTGCATGATTTGGTAGTGCTAAGAGTTAAAATAATTCTGGAGTGTTTTTTGTTTGTTTGTTTTTTAAGATTTTATTTATTTGACAGAGAGAGAGAGAGCACAAGTAGGCAAAGAGGCAGGCAGAGGGAGAAAGAGAAGCAGGTTCCCCATCAGCAAAGAGCCTGCACAGGGCTCAGTCCCAGGATCCTGCGATCATGACTTGAGCCTAAGGCAGTCACTTAACCAACTGAGCCACCCAGATGCCCCAGGAGTATTCTTTTTTTTTTTTTTTTCAAAGTAGAAAGATAACTATATTGAAACGAGGCAAAACCTGCATTCTGGTTTTCTTTTAGTCAGAATTATAATCTGATACAACAACTGAAACATTTTTGCATTAAGTGATACGGTTTAGAGTGCATCGTAGCTTGATTAGGATAAATTTTTGTAAATGCTTGTTTTTTATTTTTATGTTTTCACAATAATAATTATTAAGCATTGGTTATTTTCAAATTCTTAATAAAAAAACTAAAAACTATCTTAAATACATTTAAATAAAGGATGATGTTTAGAACTTCTTATATCATTAATTCTGAGACACATTTTGGCACTCAATTTAACATTCCTTAATTGATGATCAGTTGGTAGTCATGATGTAGTTGCCTCTAATGATACATCTGAAAACGTGGCTAGTATTCCTGATGGTGATTATAACTCTGAATTTTCAGTAAATGATTATTTTAAGAAACATTTAAAGAACTTATTATTCCAGGTTTTGTTTCAAAATTTTCCATGATGTTTTTGGCATGATTTTAAGAATGTGAATGTCCATACATTGCTAGTGGGAATGTAAAATAGTCCCAACTACTGTGGAAACCAGGTTAGTACTTCCTCAAAAGTTAAACATAGAATTGCTAGAGTAGCTACCAATTCCAATCTAGCAATTCTAGTTCTACATATATATCCAAAAGAATTGAAAACAAGTACTCAACCAAGAGTCAAAAGGTGGAAACAATCCAAATCTAACTAATCAACAGATAAGCAAATTATGGAATATTCATATAATATCAATCAGCCATAAAAAGGAATAAATTCCTGATACATATTACAACCTTAATAAACCTCAGCATCATGCTAAATTAAAGAAGACAGACATAAAAAATCATTTCTTGCATGATTCCATATTTATGAAATATCCAGAATAGGTAAATCCCCAGAGACAGAAAGCAGATTGGTGGGTGCCAGGACCCAAGGGGAGAAGAGATTGGGGAGTAACTACTACTACTATGGAAACAAAAGTACAAAAACTTTGTAAAGGAAATCTTGGTACCTATGGGGCCCAAAGTAAGTGTTAGAAGTGTGCACACTACATTTTAACTTATTTGAAAATAGCTAACGATCAAGAGAGTACTGATCATACTCTAGTTTCCTCTCTTTTTCCACCTTAACCCTCATTCAGTGGTCTAATCTAACACAAGTGTGTGGTGAATTAGTCTAGGAAAGTTTAGTAATACTAATGAATAAAGTTAAATGTTAATTTGTGAGGATTCACAATGGAAATTTCTGGTCTCCCCTTGATCCTATTACTTATCTAACTAAATTTTCACATGTAAGCAAAAAAAAAAAAAAAAAATCTTTATACTATTTATTGGCTATTTTTGGATTTAACCAGAAAATCTGTATGTAAACTAAATACCAACTTAAAAAGCATTACAGGCTATAATCTGATTAGTTGTTTGTTAGTCTGAGTATGTTTACTTTCAAATATGTTTCAGTTTTACTGATATTATATCTATGGCTGGATAATGATAAACATTAAATCAATATCATAGAAACTTACTCAATTTCTTAAAAAACGTTAATACAAAAAGGGTAGTTGAATATGTATAGCAAATGACTGTTTTCAAATACATAATATTTGTTGCCATTTGTACATACAATGCTTATTTTGAGAAAGTGGTTTAAAGTGTCAGATTTTAATACTGACAAGATATAGCACACACTAAAATCAGACATATGAGTACAATTTACTTAGAATTAATGATTAATTCTATGGATACTTACAGATAGCTTGGATAGAATTGAAATATTTAAGAATTTTTGTGCAAAATGATTTTAGATTTAAAATGAATATGGTTAATGGGTTGTGTCTTTTCCTTTAAGTTCTTCTCAGATTGTGTATTTCAGAGAAAATAGGGACATGATAACTCTCGAGATGACACATTGTCTTCTCTCCTCGAATATTGGTAAAGGTTAAATGTTTGAATTTATTTTAGAGAACACTTTCTCTACTTTGACCTATTTCTACTCTTTCCGCATCTATGATCTGTTTGATAATTCATCTGTATGTTAAACTTAGACAAGATAATTTTAGCTTTGTTGATTGTAGCTGTGTATGTGGGAAATGGACTTCTTGATTACTTAAGAAATAAAGTTTTAAAAGAATGGGCATCCAGCTTCCAAGGGACACATTTTTCTCCTAAACAAATAGATTACAGGAATATTTGCTAACAAGTTTATATCTTTATTTGGCTTGTTTGTTTAATATAGTTGTCATAATATAGTCAAGTCAACTGCAGTTACTTCTGTAATAATGGTAATTAAATCACATATAATAAACAAACAATAAATTCTTACATGTGAGAAATTAGATTGTGAATTTGTGAATTTTAATCTAAAATAAATGTGTAACTATGGAATGATGGGATGATTGTCAACATAAATAACATGGCTTTAAAAATATTTATTTTAGTTATAAAATGAAGTCATCTCTGAAGTTACTGATGGGTTCTATTCTCTTATTCCAATGCCTAGAATTATGAAAGGAACAATTTAGTGATATAAAAGCATTGTGGAAAGTATTATCCAGATAATATGAAAAGTTTGCCAAATCAAGCACTTAACAGGTCTATTATTATATTTGTTTTCTAGTGAATTTGCTGCTACACCATTTAAAATTTGGTGTTATTTTGTGGTTCTTTATATGTCTATTGTCTTCTGTATTCATAATGAAATTTATAATATACAGGAGAAAAGAAATCTTGCTGAAATGCATATCCTACTTAATATCAAATACCAAAATTGTGACTCAACATCACGAGATTTTCACAGAATCAAATTATTTGTGTAAGTCAAAACATGTTGATGGAAATTAAATAAAATTTTAAAGTGAAATCATTTTTAGAAAATGATTGAAAGCTTACTCTCAAACAAGAACATATATTTTTACTAAACATACCTAGGGGCTATAAGCGTCAATGCTTCAAAGTGAGTTCTAATATCAAACTTACTTCTCCTCACTGTACACAGGAAGGTGAATTATAAAGAGTATGGGAAAGAGTATATTTCTGTTGGCCATTTTCACCCCCAGAATATCCTCAAAACCTAGCAGGATTTCCATATTGCTTTTCCCCTTTACCTTTGTACTCTATACACATACTTAATAAAAAATGTTCTTCATTTTTACATAAAAAAAACCTTTTACATAAAAAAAACACTTTACATAAAAAAACTAAAAAGTGCAGTCTTTTTAGTGATATTATTATTTACTGAAATATAAGAAAGGCTTGTTTCCTTTCAAAATGTTATGTAAAATGTTTGTTTCTTTTTCACTTTTCATATTACCATTATCTCTCACTCTCTCCCTTTCTCTCTCAACTACATGATTTGCCTTACATTTCTATGTGGTTTTACAACTTTATTTTCTCTCCCATAATCTCTTTTCCTTATGAGCAGTATATTTTTTCTCTCTCTGTTAGTAAAGGGAAGAGCATTTTAACCTCTTTGGGATCAAAGAGCCATTTTCTCCTTTGAATTCACATGAAAACTGATTCCCTGCTGTGCAGTGTTATGAAGCTTCCACTGAAAATCCCTTAAACATCTCCTTAGGAGTTGGGAAAGAGATGAGTTTACCATTTCAAATTATTTCATATCCATATTCCCTTGGGCCATATTATACTTGAACTTCCACTATTCAACTTTTTCTTTCAAAACTAAGAAAAACTGGAGATCTTCAAGAAATTGTTCAAAACACAGAGGAAGATAACTCAAACATTTCATTTATGCTTGCTCCTCTAATACTTTCCTGTTAATCTCTATTTTAAAAAAGATTTTAATTAATTAACTGAGAAAGAGAGAAAGAATGAGTGAGCAGGGAGCAGGGGGAGGAGCAGAGGGAAAGAGATAAGTGAACTTCACATTGAGTGTGGAGCCTGACGTGAAGATCAATCCCACAACCCTGAGATCATGATCTAAGCTGAAATCAAGACTCAGTTGCTCAACCAACTGAGCCACCCAAGCTCCGCTTCTGATAATCTTTAAAACTTGAAAGATTCTAACAGTTTAAGATGATTACTCTTTAAATAGGTAGCTGAATTGCAGGATGACTGGCTACTATTTCTTATTTACTTAGTAGAAATTCTATTGATTCTAAGGCTATAGGAGCTATGGAAAATTAGTGTGACAAGACAAGAAATGGGGTTCATATGAACATATTTGAAAACTAGAAATTGGGGCACCTGGGTGGCTCAGTGGGTTAAGCCGCTGCCTTCGGCTCAGGTCATGATCTCAGGGTCCTGGGATCGAGCCCTGCATCGGGCTCCTTGCTCAGTGGGGAGCCTGCTTCTCTCTCTGCCTCTGCCTGCCTCTCTGCCTGCTTGTGCTCTCTCTCTCTCTCTCTCTGTCAAATAAATAAATAAATAAAATCTTAAAAAAAAAAAAAACTAGAAATTAATTTGCCATCCATACATCTTAAATTAAGTGTTCTTAATCTGGTCCTAAACCATGTTTATTTCCTTCTGTAGCCTCAAAATCTTACATTAATTTATTTAAGTCACACAAAAATTATTTCAAATTATTGCTTTTACATAACAATTGTTACAAGCAAAATAAGAGATAAATAGAACATTCTACTTCAAAGTGGATTTTTTTAATTGATAGATGCTAAAAACATAGCTGTGCAACTTCAAAACAATTTTAATGTATTATAAATTATTTTTTAAACTCTATTGGGTTGTAAGGTCTGATTTCTAACAATTGCTAAAATGATCTACCAATATCTTTTTGCAAAGTAAATATGAAAATTATAAGCAGAAGACTTCTAGTTCAGTTCCATCATCTAAGGACATGGAAGTTGCCACTTATATCCTAATAACAAGAAAAAGCTGTACAAACTGAAATTTAATGATGTTTTGAGACTTATCAAAGAACTGAAGTTTCATGCCAAACTGCTACCTCAAAATCTAGAGATGGAGGTGCATCCATAGGTGTAGTCAAAATATGCTGGTCTGGAGCAGACACTGCTGAGGCAAAAGAAGAGAGAAAACTTTGCATAATAATATTATAATGATTTTGATGAATCTTGAAGGTTGAATATTGATTAGCATGACAGTAAGAAAGTCCTTCAAACCAAAATATTAAGCAGGTTAACCACACTTTTAGAATTATACACCTTCAGGAAGCCCACCAGGTTCTCACTTTGATGATCTGAAAAAGTCCCCTCCTATCTCTGGTAGAGGAAGGGAAAGAGTATCATTGTAAAATGATACTCTCTGTAACAGAAGGGAACTCCTCAGGAAAAAAGACTTCACCAGAGCCTAATCTCAGCTGAGGCAAGGGCATTTCTCCTATCTAGCCTGCTCTAACACTTGTTTTACTTAATAGGGGTCAGCAATTATTAAGATTTTAAAGAAGAAAGTATGGGGAATTAAAAGGGGATGATGCTATGCCATTGGAAAGACACTTGAGACAATTGTAGGCCCAAGACACAGGCCTATTAAAACACTGAAATTTAATCTGAAAATTATAGAGCAAAAATATAGTAAAATACTTAATGTAGTGAAAGAAAAATGATTAACCTCAAATTCTATATCCAATGAAATTACCCTTCAAAAGTAAAGGACAAATGACTATCTCAGACAAACAAAACTGAAAGAATTCATTGTCAGCACAAGTTGTAAGAAATGTTAAAATAAGTTATTTAGGCAGAAAAATATGATATAGGTCAGAAACTTGAATCTGTGTGAATTAAGAAAGAACATCAGGAAGGAATAAATGAAGACAAATAAAATATTTTAATTTTCTCATCCTTATAGAATTAAAAATAAATATTTGTTAAAAGTAACAGTAGTAATACAGTGGATGATAGTAGTATATGTGTAAATAAAAACAATAGAGTATCATATGTAGCATGAGGGAGGACTTGGAAATGCTCTGTTATAAGGCATATACTTTACACATATACTATTATTACATATACTTTTTTTTAATTTTATTTTTTATAAACATATAATATATTTTTTTCCCCAGGGGTACAGGTCTGTGAATCGCCAGGTTTACACACTTCACAGCACTCACCATAGCACATACCCTCCCCAATGTACATATACTTTTATTTCAAGTATTTTACACATATACTATTATTTGAAGGTGGACTTCCAATTGTTTAATAAATATATTTTAAAATTTAAGACACTCTCTAAAAATATTAAAAATTTTAAAGAAATGAGATCTGACAGAAAGGATGTTTAAAAAAGATACCAGGAAAACAAATGCAGCAAGTAGAAAACAGTTACAGACATTGTGAAATTAACCTAACTAAACTAATAATCACTTTAGTTGTTGTCTTTGGATTATTCACATTTAAGTTAGGAATTTCAAATATAAATGGTCAAAAAAGTTCAAAGGAATGGAGAAAGATATATCATACTAACAGTAACCAAAAGAAAGTTGGGACTATAATAATATTTCAATACTATTGTATGGTGACAGATGATAGTAACTACATTTATTGGGCTGGGCATAGTGTAATGTATAGAGTTGTTGAATCACTATGTTGTACACCTACAATGAATACAACATTGTATGCCAACTATACTTCAATAAAAATTAAAAAAAAAAAAAAAGAAAGTGGGAGTAACTATATTACATCCACACAAAGCAGGCTTGAAAATAAGGAAGATTGCAGGAATAAAAGGAGCATTAAATAATAAATGTATCTATTCCCCAGGAAAAACAATTCTAAATGTATATGCACCTAATGACAGAGGATAAAAATATGAGACAAAAACTGATAGAACTTCAAAAAATGAAAAAGAAAAAAGAAAAATTCACTATTATACTGGAATAATAGCAACACCCTTCCATAATTGATAAATCAAACAGGAAGAAAATATGTAAGGATATAGATAAACTGAACAGTTCTAGCAATAATGGTTGAACTGACATTTACAGAACAATCCACCCAACAATAGCAGAATATACAATCTTCCCACATTTCCTTGGAACATTCACCAAGGTAAGCCAATTCTGGACCACAACAGAATTTAAATTTATTTAAACAATTTAAACAAACAAAAAAAATTAAATAAAAATCTTATAAAAAACACAAGTCAGAGAAAGGTGTCAAGAGAAAGTTTTCTAAAGTTTTGAATCAATAAACATACAACTTATTAAAGTTTGTGGGATACAGTGAAAAAGTGCTTAGAAGGAAATTCATAGCCTTGAAAGAACCTATACTAGATCTAATATAAGTAACTTAAGCTTCCACTTAAAAAACTAGAGAAGGAAGAACAATGTAAACCTGAATCAAGCAAAATAAAATAATAAGAGTTAGAGCAGGGTTCAATAAAATGGAAAAAATTGAAGAAACCCAAAACTGTCTCATTCATAAAATCAATACAGTAAAAAAAAAAGAAAAAAAAAATCCACTAAAGTCAAAATGCATCTACCCAGGCTAAGTAAGAAGAAAGAGATGGCAAAAATTAACAATCAGAAAAGACAGAAGTGTCACTATTTGAGATCCCATGGACATTAAGAGGGTTATTAAAAAAAAACTATGAAAAATAAATGCCCACAAATTTGATAATTTGTTTGAAATGGACCAATTGCTAGAAAGACAAAACTACCAAAACACAAAGAGAAATGAATAATCTTAACAGACTTATTACATTTATTAAACAAACTGAGTTAACAATCACCTTCCAAATAAGAAAACAACAAAATCAGTGGTTTCAGTAATGAAGGCTGTCAAATATTTAAGGAAAAAATCATAGCAATTTTCTGATTTTTTTTCAGAAATTAGAAACAGAGGAAACACTTCTTTACTCATTCCAAAGAAAGCTGAAGTAGCTTTATTAAGCCCACACAAAACTGGCTTCAGAACTAAGATTACCAGCAGTAAAAAAGCATTGCATAATGATACATGAATCAATTCTCCAAGAAGATATTCTAAGGCAGCATTACCCTAAAATTAAAACCAGTTAAACATATTACAAAAGAAACCACAGCCCGATATCTTTTATGGATATTGCATAGAAAAGTCCTCAACAGAATAGCAGCAAATTTAATCCAACTATGTATGGGAAGAGTGACGTACCACAAGCAAACATGTATTACAGGTATGCAAACCTGGCTTCACGTTTGAAAATCACTCAATGTAAACCACATCATCAAGCTAAAGAAGAAAAAAATCATATGATTATAATAACCAACCCAGTACACACTTGACAAAAACGAACATCCCTTTGTGATAAAAATTTCAGCAAACTAGGAATGTAGGAGAACTTCCTTAACTTCATAAAGAATACCTACAGTAAAAGCCCCTACAGTTAACATATTTGATGGTGAGAAACTGTTTTCTCCCTGAGATCAGGAACAAGAAAAGGATGTCTGTTCTCACCACTTTCATTTCAACAATATACTGAAATCCTAGCTAGTACAATAAATAAGAAAAAGAAATAAAGTATACAGTTTGGAAATGGACTACTTATTTGCAACTATTTATTTTCGAATGCCATGTTTGTTTATGTAAAAATCCCAAAGGATCTATAAAAAGTACCTGGAAGTACCAAATGAGTATAGTAAGATCCCAGGGTCTCAAGAAACAAGGTCAATATACGACAGTTACTTCTTTTTCTACACATCAGTGTTTTAGTACACTTAGGCTGCCATAACAAAATACCACAGACTAGATGTCTTAAACAACAGAAATTTATTTCTCACAGTTCTGAAGGCTAGGAATCTGAAATTAGCGTGGTCAGGCTCTGACAATCCAACAAAATATGTACAGAATATGTATATAGAAAAATAAAATACTGATGAAACAAATCAAATAATATCTAAATGATAAATGTCTATGTTCAGGACATCTGGGTGGTTCAGTCATTAAGTGTCTGCCTTTGGCTCAGGTCATGTGGAATCGAGTCCCACATCAGGTTCCCTGCTCAGCACAGAGTCTGCTTCTGCCTCTCCCGCTCCCTCTGCTTGTGTTCCCTCTCTGTGTCTCTCTCTGTGAATAAATAAATAAAATCTTTAAAAAAAAATAAATAAATGTTTATGTTCATGGATTAGAGACTCTCTTTTGTTAAGATAATAGTTCTTCCCAATTGTATCTATAGATTCAGTGCCATCCCAATTAAACTGATTTATTCCTAGTTTGAAAGTGGATTTCATACCTGAAAATCATTCTTTGTAAATCAAATCACAAGTCTAAAGAATAAAATTACAGGACAATATCAGTTGATACTAAAAAAGCATTTGGTGAAACTCAATACCCATTTGTGATTAAAAACCAAACAAATAATAAAAAAAACTCAGCACACTATTTTGCAAATATTAAAACAAAACAAAACACAACAACAAAACTGATTAAAGGTCAGATATAAAGGTGAAGACCTAGAAAGAAAAAAGTTTTAGGCCTTATACTTACCAATTTTCACACTTACTCCAGTAAAACTGTAGGAACCAAGACAGTGTGGCATTGGTAAAAGAAGAGATACATACATCAAAGAAAAAAAAATTGAGTCCTGATATAATCCCATTCGAATATCACCAACAAGCCTTTGACAAATGCACAAACACAATTTAAGGAATAGTTTATTTAATGAACAGTGCTGGGAAAAGTGGCATCCACATGCAAAAAAAAAAAAAAGAGAGAGAGAGAAAAGTATCTAGACACAGACACACGTTTTCATGAAAATGAATTAAAAATGGACCACAGAGTAAATGCAAAATCAAAGCTGCAAAATTTCTAAAAGAAAACCAAAAAAATATCTATGTAACCCTGGGTTTGGTGATGTGATCTTAGATATAACACCAAAAGTAAAAGGCAATAAAACAAGTAAGTTGCACTTAGTAAAATTATGAGCTTCTGCTCTATGAAGTTAGAGAATGAAAGATAAGCCAAGCCTGGGAGAAAATACTTGTAAACACATATTTCATAAGGACATGTGTCAAAAATATTATTAAGAACTCTTAAAACGCAGTGAGAAAACAAACAACCCAATTAAGAAATGGGCCAAAGAGCTGAATAAACACCTCAACAAAGAACATAACGCAAATAGCAAATAAGCTTAGAAACAGATACTAACCATCACTGTCCTTAAAGAAATTAAGTGCAAATTAAGTGTTCCTGGGTGGCTCAGTGGGTTAAAGCCTCTGCCTTCGGCTCAGGTCATGATCTCAGGGTCCTGGGATCCAGTCAGCTTAGGGCTCTCTGCTCAGCTGGGAGCCTGTTTCCTTCTCTCTCTCTCTCTGCCTGCCTCTCTGCCTATTTGTGATCTCTCTCTCTGTCAAATAAATAAATAAATTCTTAAAAAAAAAAAAAGAAATCCAAATTAATACAACAATAAGATACCACTGCACATTTGGTAAAAGATTAAAAAAATACTATTTGTTTTCAAGAATACGGAGCAATAGAAATTCTCCTTTGTTGTTGGTGGAAATGCAAAAAAGTACAGCTACTTTGGAAAAAAGTTGGAAATTTCTTACAAAGTTAAACAGCACTACCGTACAATCTGATTGTTGTAGTCCTGGCTATTTTCTCAAATGCTTTGAATACTTAAATATACAATAAAACATGCAGGCTAATAAGCAGCTTTATTCAAAATTGCCAAAAAATTGAAACAACCAATATTTCCTTTCATAGGTGAATGGATAAACAAGTATGGCATATTCATACAATAGAATATTATTCAACATAAAAAAAAGAATGACCTAATATGCCATGAAAGATGAATGAATTTTCAATGTATATTGCTCAGTGAAAGAAGCCCGTCAGGAAAGGCTACCTAACGTATGAGTCCCTTTATATATCATTCTGAAAAAGTCAAAACTATAGAGATTGTAAATATATCAATGCTTGCCAAGGATTTGGAATGGGATTGACTACATAAAACATACTATAATATTATTACATACCATAATTTTATGACATTGAAATTATTCTCATTGATACTCTAATGGTGGTACACATGACATCACATATTTATTAAAAGTCATAGAACTTTATAGCATAAAGATTAGGCCTTAATGTATGCAAATTTTAAAAAAAATCATTTTGGGGGCATCTAGGTGGCTCAGTGGGTTAAAGCCTCTGCCTTCAGCTCAGGTCATGATCTCAGGGTCCTGGGATAGAGCCCTACATCGGACTCTCTGCTCAGCAGGGAGCCTGCTTCCTCCTCCCGCCGCCTGCCTCTCTGCCTCTTTGTGATCTCTGTCTGTCAAATAATTAAATAAAAATCTGAAAAAAAACAATTTGAAGGTGAAGGGGGTCACAGGATGGAATATAGTATGTGGCAGAAGATTTAACTGTGTTAGAAGTATATGAAACCACCTCACTGAAGGAGGTAGGGGGAAAGAAGCTGACCTAAGTAACTTTGGAAATACGTGGAGTCTATAAGATTAATGCAAAAGGAATGGTATGTAAGTATTGTACTTGAGTTGATAAAGTTACTTTTCAAGGAGGTTATCATGAACAATTCTGAAATAACTAGATATACATAATGGAATTGAACAGTTAAGTAAACAGATCAGCCATGTTTCATACTGTTGAACTAGGAGGCCATAGCAAGCAGAAAAGGCTAAAAATTATCCATGTGATAATGGATTAGATTCAGATAAATCAGTATGATCTCATGATTAACTTAATATAGTTATAGATGGATACATATAAAAGTATTTATAGAGATTGTATATACACAGGTTAGCATACATACATATACTTCTAGCAGCTGAGATTATCTATAAGTAACAATACTCCAGGAATAATGAGCAGCATCCTAATACCCACATCTTATTTTCTAATACTATTCTTCAATAAAAGAAACTAGGACTTTTTGGAAAAATGACTGATTCTAGGACAGAGGCAGTAAATAAGTGAAATGAGCCTGGTGCACTTTGTAGTGCCAGAAACTAAAGCAGTGTTTATAAAAGGGGGATGTCAAGAAGACACAGGAGTCAACTGAATGAACTTATGGGTTGGTGATATTTCAGTTAGACATCTGAATTTAATATAAATGGTGTTAATATTGTTAAAATTTGAATATCAAATAAAAATGGAATTTTCTAATGAAATATGTACTACCGCAATGATAATGTGGTATTATACATATACATAATAGTATTATGACCATTTATTAATGCAAATTATTGAATTGCCAAAAAAATAATAATAATGCATGAAGAACTCCTGGGTGGCTTAGTCAGTTAAGTGACTGATTTGGGTTCGGGTCATGATCTCAGGGTCATGAAATTGAGCTCTGCATCCGGTTCTGCACTGGGTGTGGAGTCTGCTTATGATTCTCTTTCCCTCTCCCTTTGTCTCTACCCTCTGCTTGTGATCTCTGTCTCTCTAAATTTAAAATTAATTAATTAATTAATAATAATAATAATACATTTTTAAAAATAGTGGATGAAAATAAAGACCTTGAGCATGCTTTTAAAATTTAAAGACTCCATTTAGTAAAATTTAAAATATCAGAAATATCTTTTGAAACATCAGATTTCTCTGAAATATGCTAAGTAACACTGAAATAGAAACATAGATGATAAAGATGGATAGAATATTTTCTGAAATTTGTGTGCAGTGGAGTGACTACTATTCCTACAACATAGAAATGTGGCTAATATTTTTGACATGCTTCTTTTCCCAGCCTGAATTCTTTACTTTCCCACATCTATGGTCCTTAGTATGTTAGAACGACATACAATAAAGCAGAAATTATTTAACTGACAGAATCTTCAAAGAGAGACCCTCATTTGGAATACAGGGAACAAGGGAGAAAGAAATGTAGGTTTTGATTGTTAGATAATAATTAATTTGACCCAGTTATTCTTGAACTGGCTAGATTGGCTTTCAGCGATTTCTCAGAAATAATATCTTGAGGTAAAAAAATAATTGTTTCAGGACAATAAAAGTTTATTATTTTTCTGCCAAGTTTGAGGATTCAGCTATATAAAAATGATGAGTCATCCTTTAATATTTTACTCAGATGACATAATGGAAACCAAAGTTTAATTCCTGGGGTTTGTGAGATTACTTTTTCTCTTTAATACGGATGAATACACACATGTTAGCGAATTTTGACAAGTAATATATTAATCCATTTCTGAAAACTATGGCTTTGAGATTTTTTTTTTCTATTCTCGTTGTTCTTTCTAAATGTTCTCTACAGTTCTCTACACAGTGAGTTGTATTTCTCTTAAAAAACGCCAGAATCAGGAGTGCAGTTATGATTCTTAGTCCTTACACTAGTATTTTACCATTTTGCTTTGTGTTGCTCTGTTTTGCTTTAAAGCAGCTCTGAAACACAAGTAGCTCACAAGCAATGCCAGTTATGTTTAATCTTTCCTACCTTGTATTTTTGTCATTTGAAAAACACCATGCTTGAACTTAATTTATAAACTTGTGTTTTTTATAGCTGAATAGGTGAAAATATTTTTTCAAGCTTAAGGCTATGGTAGAGAAAAGTAGAGTAAAACACTGAATAACTTTATTCCATGAATAGAGAGAGTAGACATTTGATTCCTCCTTCCAATCGTTCTCAGAGGAGGAACACTGACCTTCAACAGTCTGTAATTTACTCTCAATAGACTATTTAGCACCATAAACGTCTACAATTGTTGTTGAATTATTTCCTGTCAGAAGTTGTTTAGAATGCCCTTCTTCCCTTTAGACATAAAGTGTTCATTCATTATGTGTGTTTCCATTTCTGAACAGAATTCAACATTCTGTTAAAACTCTCTGGGACTCATGCTACTAAGTTTCTTGAACTAGGAGTAGTTAAAAAAAAAAGTATACAGTCTTTCATGTCTTCTTTTCCTATACACAATGTACTTTTTCTCATTTGAAAGAAAAATAAATGTTATAGTGAAGTGAAGGACATATTTAAGAAATACAAATTTTTAATACTTTTTAAATGCCATGAAATTTTTAGTTTTGATAATACACCTATATGTCTTTATTTCACTTTGCTGTGTCCTTTTACTGATAAATGTTCAGAAAAAAAATCTGACAAGTGTACATGAATGGGTTATATAACAAGATAGGAAATACAGAAACTCACCAGAAGATGATAAAGAAAGAAAAGCACAGTGTGAGACATCAAAGAATTCTAAATTCCATCCTAGAAAGCCTGATAGAAGTTAATGTGGCAGGTTTCTGTTTTAAAAGTTTATTTCAATATAAAGTGAAGCTAGAATTCCAGTCAAACTAAACAAGCATATACATGTTTTGAAATAAAAATCTTTCAAAATCTCTGTACAAGGTGTAAAGAACACAATTCAGTAAGGAAATCAAAATGAATTCAATGTGTAGATGTGAAAAGCTAGTTATGCGTTATTGAAGAGATACGTGATAATTGTACTATTGGAAAAGAATTCTACTTGTTTATAAATAAAGTTTTATAATCATATAATGTTTTGTTTTTAAATCATAACTTTGAATAAATATGATTACAACCAAGTTTAATTAAGATTTTCAGCACCTTTGCTGTTATTTGTGTGATAGAAAAATAAAGGAATGTCCGAATAGTTGAGTGGAGCAAATTTTAAATGTTGCTGTAGTGTCCAACAGAAACTGAATGTGTGAGTGCTGTGATTTGAATAAAAAAAATTTCCAAAATTTCTATGTTAGATAAATAGACTCTTATCATTTTAGTTATTCACCAAAATAGACAATGGTGGTGACAGAAGTAGTCTTTAGCAGAGGTGGAAATATGATGAGTGAATTTAGAAGATCTGGGTAATTTTGATATAACCAGACAGAAAAATTCAGCCGGCAATTCAAGAAAGTTGTCTGCACTGGAGAATGGGCTATCATATTTATGGATAAGAATAACTAGGCCAAACTGAATAGAGATTAAGTAATGGAAATGTACATTTAAGGGCTATATAGAAAATGCCAATAACATATAAATAGATATGGGACAATAATATGGTTTGGGAGGCCAGGGAAGGGGAAGGATAATTTTTAAATGTTTTAAATAATGTTCAATGCTAGAAAAATCAACTAAGATTTTATGCCACATACAATATAATGTAATGAATAATGAATAATAGATCTTGTTTTTAGTTTACCTCAACAAGAGTGATTTCTCTGAAAAGTGAAATGACACAATACATTAATGATATATAATAGGAAGGTAAGAACATAAAAGCAAATAGTGAAAGCAAATATTATTTTTAAAACACTGACTATGATAGAAAGGGTATAATTACTGAGTTCAAGGATGGAATTTTAAGATGGAATTTGCATGGATCTTTGTGATAATATCTTGATATATTAATACATGTTATTCTGTGTATAAAATGAGTTTAAATGTTAAAATGTTGGAGAAACATAAATTGTCTGGATGCTTTCTCTCTCCCACATTAATCCACATAATAGTAATAATAATAATAATAATAATAACAATTAATAATAAAGCAGAAAGGCATAGAAGACTGGAAATTGTGACTAATACTTATTCTTATTGAGCAATATACTTCTATAATCCAACTTTGCCCTATCATTATACAACTCCAGAAAGTCAGTGTTTCTCCATGTGTGGTTAACTACTTGCATTGAAGTCATTTAGACATTTGTTACAAACATATATCCCTGGGTCTGCATTAAAGGCATATAAAAATCCTATTTTTAAAAGAAATCCGAAGCTGTATTAATGTTACATTTCAGGGGTGCGTGGGTGGCCCAGGGGGTTAAAGCCTCTGCCTTCAGCTCAGGTCATGATCTCAGGGTCCTGGGATCGAGCCTCAAATTGGGCTCTTTGCTCAGCAGGGAGCCTGCTTCCTCCTCTCTCTCTGCCTGCCTCTCTGCCTACTTGTGATCTCTGTCTGTCAAATAAATAAATAAAATCTTTAAAAATATATATCAAAATACATCCAAAACAGACATTGCTAAAGTTGACAAAATATAATTATTATAGGAATCACGACTTTAGATAAAATCTGAAAATGTCCTATTTCTGCTTCTATTTTGCCATTTCCTGTTGCCCTTTTATTAACATTATTGTTATAATTTTAAAACTAAGATCTTAAAAAAAAATCTTGGGAAAACATGTTTTCTTTTTTTAAAAAAAAAATTTTATTTACTTATTTATTTGACAGAAAGTGACACAGCAAGAGAGGGAATACAAGCAGGAGGAGTGAGAGAGGGAGGAGTAGACTTCCCGATGAGCAGGGAGCCAGATGTAGAGCTCTATCCCAGAACTCTGGGATCATGACCTGAGCCCAAGGCAGAAGCTTAATGACTGAGCCACCCAGGCGCCCCTCAAGTTTTATTTTCTAGCCTTACCAAAACATTACATTTCCCCAAACATAAATATTCATTCTTTTATCTAGCCCCTCTCTGGAATTTTCAGAAATTTTTAGGTAACCAAAAGTTTCCAAGTTTTGTTGGTGTTCTTAACACTCACAAAATAATAGCATGTTAAGATGAAAGGGAATTTGGGGATTTCCTACCCAAATGCTCATTTTAGACTTATTTATGGGATTAAAATGAAGCATCATAAATAACATTAACCATCATCACCTGAGAAAATTAATAACCAGACAAAATATAGGAAACAATGTTCTTATAAGATGCTGAACATGGACTAACAATGGAGAGTGACTCTAAGATGTGGGAAATAAATTAAAGTCATTTCTATCATTGCTTTGGCTTACTGCCTACAAAGAATTTCCAGGCAACAGGGGCAAACACTGGGGGCTGAGAGGAGAAAACTAAACCTAGTAGTTTCTTGAGCTGAAGAGATGGCTAGGTTTCCAAGGGAGGGAAAAGAGTCTAGAATTTATAGAGCAGAGCAGCAGAGAGGAGGGATACATGCAAAAAAAAAAAAAAAAAAAAAAAAAAAAAAAAAAAAAAAAAAAAAAATTAAAAAATCTGGAGAGGACACACCTCATGTTTTTAGCTGAGTACTGATCAAATCATGCAGAGGAGGAAACTACCTAGTTTTCTAGTAAATGAGAAGTGGATGACAAGGAAGAAAAAAAAAAAAAAAAAACTGCCTTAAAGGAAAACATCTCCATTCTCCAAAAATCTTCACATTCACACATAAGTAGTTCCTGCTCCTACCCATAATAATGGAAAAATCTCATTATTCTCAGAGTATTGTACTGAATATTAACAAGTGTTTTGCCCAATCGTTGGATAGAGTTAGTATCAAATTAAGTTTAATGAAACTTAAAAGCAAGACCAGAAAGAATGAAACTATTTTTAAGTAACCTAATTACAAGTAACCCAGATTAAGATAAACAAAAAAAAATATTTACAATAGTTACCACACAAATCACAATGTCAAGACTTAAACCAAGATTTGACATTCAAAAAAGCAGGAAGCTATAACCTACACTGAAGAGAAAAATCAGCAAACAAAACTGACTCAGAACTGATTCCAGTGTTAGAATTAGCAAAAAAGTTCATTTAAACTATCATCACCAGCCTTCAGTATGTATTCTGTTATGTTCAAAATGCTAGAAGAAAGGTTACATATTAAATAGGGATAGACATGGAATAGAACAAATATTTACATTGAATTTTTAGAGCCAGAAACTGTAATTTTATAGATTAGTAAATTAAAAAAAAAAAAAATAGAAAGTAGCCAAAGTAAATACAGAAAGGAAAAAAAAACAAAAAACAAAAAGAAAAAACAGATCATCAGAATCCTGTAGGAAAACCATAAAGAAGCCCCACACTATAATTGATAGTGAAAAGAAGCTGGAAAAAGGTGAAGGGAGTCAGAACAAATTTTGAAAGAATAAGAGCCAGCATTTTTCCAAATCTGAGGAAAAATATAAACTCACAGATCCAGCCCCCTTATTTTAAAGGTCTGGAGCTGTTGAGACATTCTTAACATCCCTAGATAGCCACTGGGAGATTAAAGATGACATCTAGAAATATGTCTACTAGTCCAGACAATTTCCATCACATCGTATCATTATTCCTTAATATCGATGTTGTGTCACATCAAATTATCCTTCATATGAATGAGATTTAATCTCTGGGTATTTGTTACTCGATTCTTCCTAATTTAAATATAAAAAAGAGTCTAGGTGGGAAAATGATGGCCTCTGTATAAAAAAATAATAATGAGTTAGAGAAGTCCATATGATTTTTTTTTGATGAAAGAATTTAAGTGAGAAATAAATACTAGATAGATAGATAGATAGCTGGAATCATTCAAAAAACAAAAACAAACAAACAAAAACCTTGCAGGCCACCTAGAATAGTTTTTAAGTTCATGGACTCTGAGGCCAGATTTGTCTGAATTCAAATCCAGTGTCTCCCCTTGCTGAGTGATGTTAACTAAGTAAATTACTCCTTCTGTTTAATCTTTTTCCTCATCTTTAAGTAGATAATAAATTTGTCTACCTTACTAAGTTGATACAAGGATTGAAAAAGCTAATATTTATAAAATAGAATAGTATCTGGCTCATGTTAAACAATGGACAGTTCAGTAAAATGATAGGTATAGATGACTTGACATCCTTTTTAATTTTCCTATTTTCCCTCTTGAATGTTACGTTTCTTATACATTTTTACCTCATTTACCTGTTTTGCCTTTTATGTATCATTTGTTTAAAAATATTTTACTATATAAATATTATATAGAAAATTGAGAAAATGCATTATTTTTACAAAACTAACGAATTCCATATAGAATGTGATCCATCATGCCTTTTCACATAACATTTTATTACATTTTCATATATTAACTATTTAAATTTATTTTGTGATAATTATTTAATATTACCTTTTTTTGAGAGCTTTTCTATTGTTAATAATACTGTGATAAGTGCCTTTTTGATTTATGTACATACCTTCCGTTTTTGGCCAAACTCCTTTTTTCTACTCTGGCTGGCTCTGATGTCAGCAATGCCTCTTAACTCCAAATATATTCCAGTGCCCTCATTCCTAAATAAACCCTCTTTCAACTTTCCTAGGCTACCCTTTCTCCTCACTGGTCTTCACCTAATATCTCAAAACAATTGCCAACACATGCTGCTTATTGACATCACTCATCTACTTCACAGAGTCTTACATAGACTCTGGAGACCTTACTATGAGCAGTGCTAGTCCAGTAAAACTGTGCCGTCAAAATCACAAATATAAAATTGATGGCATTCTCAACTGTGTAGCACATAAAATTGCTGCTTAAAACCCTACCACCTGTCTCTAGGAATTCTGTTCCCTAGGATTTGACTTTCTTAATTTTTTTCTTTAACTTCTCAGTGATTGAAGTCTATTGAAATTGTTTGACTAAAAAGCGACATGTGCATATGACTTAAACATTTAGATTTTACAGCTTGAGGTATCATTGAGCACAGGGCTCAAGTGCTATAGGATTGATTTTTCCTCTCACTTTTTTTTAAATTTTAATTCCAGTTATCTAACCTATAGTGTTATATTAGTTTCAAGAGTACAATATCGTGATTCAATAATTCCACACATCACCCTCTACTCTTCAGGACCAAGTGACTCCTTAATCCCTATCACCTTTCACCAATCCCTCCACCCACTTCTCCTCTGGGCACCGTCTGTTTGCTCTCTATAGTTAAGACTGTTTCTTGATTTCTCTCTCTCTCCCCTTCCCCCCGCCCCTTTGCTTGCTTATTTTGTTTCTTAAATTCCACTTATGAGTGAAATCATATTGTATTTGTCTTTCTCTGATTGACTTATTTTATAGTATTTTGCTCCATCCATGTTGTTGCAAATGTCTTCTTCTCACTTTTTATGTTGTTCCATTCAAGTGCGATCTTTTCTTGTGGTGGTAAATTGTCAAGCAGCAGCTCCACGCTTATATTTTATCCACACAGCAATTCCAGAACAAAGGAGTCTCTCTCGCTATTACTCCACCAAATTTCCTTAAGGGTCTTATTGGCCTGCTTTTATTCACATGCATATCTCTAAAAAAATCATGATGCCTGAGCTATTAATTTATAAGTTTTGATGAATATATACATTCTTCAAGATACATACCATATATATGCTGTATATAAAATTATATTCTATATGTTATATATAGAATAATATATATATATATATCACTTATTAATACACTGCTTTTATTCCATTCTCATTATCCTACTCCATGTTCCTAACTCTTATCAGGAATATTGTATATTATTCTCCTTTTTTTTTAAATTTTATTTATTTATTTAACAGTGAGAGAGAGAGACAAAGCACACAAAAGGGGGAGCAACAGGCAGAAGGAGAAACAGGCTCCCTGCTGAGCAGGGAGCCCAATGCAGGGCTTAATCCCCACACCCTGGGATCATGACCTGAGCAGAAGGCAGATATTTAATGACCCGAGTCACCCAGGAATCCCTACTATTTTCTTGATTGGTCTTCTTGTAGTGTGTACATTAGTGCACAGAAATGCACTGTCATGCATTTCTTTTTTTTTTTTTTTAAGATTTTATTTGACAGACAGAGATCACAAGTAGGCAGAGAGGCAGGCAGAGCAGGAAGCAGACTCCCCACTGAGCAGAGAGCTCAACGTGGGGCTCACTCTCAGGACCCCGAGATCATGACCTGAGCCGAAGCCAGAGGCTTAATGCACTGAGCCACCCAGGTGCCCCGTGACGCACTTCTGATATTATACTCTTTATAAAGCACCATTTTAAACATGTCCTTCTCACTACTACTCAATTTTCAAAGATTTCCTGTTAACTACTAGTCTATCCAAATTAGATTGCCATTTAGAATCATTCATAATACAACCTTAAATAATTATCTAGTATTTTTTTTAAAGATTTTATTTATTTAGTTGACACAGAGAGAGAGATATCAAGTAGGTAGAACAGCAGGCAGAGAGAGAGAGAGAGAGGAAAGCAGGCTCCCTGCTGAGCAGAGAGCCTGATGTGGGGCTCGATCTCAGGACCCTGAGATCATTACCTGAGCCGAAGGCAGAGGCTTTAACCCACTGAGCCACCCAGGTGCCCCATAATTATCTAGTATTTGATCACAACGTTTAGCTTCCTAGTTAGAACTCTTCTGTGAAGTTGCCTTTCTTCTAATCAAAATTAAAACAAAGGCCCTCCATGTGACTTCTGACAAGCCACTTGACCTTTTGGTTCTTTAGTTGTAAGGAAAAATAAAAATGTGTCACTGCATATTGCTTGATTCCATTGTTGAATTTCTAAGTGCAAAGAACTTTGGGCTCCTAAGATTACATTTTGTGAGTGCAGAGCACTGTGTCCAATGAGCCAAAAATAACTGTAGGTTATTAACTACTAGACTCCTTATTGAAAACCTGGGTGACATCTTATAGACAACATTTATTGTTGTGTTTTAATTTACTACATGGAATTAAACTTTTATCTTTGAAATATCTTTACAATTTTAATGTTACCATATTTTGTTTCCATTTAGATAGGTAGATTTTCATTAAAAATCATGTATAGTTTAATCAATCCTCTTCAGCAAGCTCTGAATTGTTTTACAGTATTGCTCACAATATATCTAAACAAATATCTTGGGAAGAGACAGACAACCAACTTGGGCTCTTGTGTTTTTCTGATTTTAAAGAAGCTCTATTTTTCCAGCTTTGCTCTTTGAGTAAGTTTGGCAATGTGTTTCCAGCTCACATCCTGAAATAAATTACAACCTAAACCCTAAAACAACATCCTTGATTTATAAACAGAAAACTTTATTTCATCATGTTTAGTTTTAAAGTAGATCTCTTAGACTGGAGAAGGCGGGTTGTGCTTTCCCAGGGGACACTCTTATTCTACAGAGATAATGACACCCAAATTCCTATAAGGCTAACACTGTTGTCAGTTAACTTTGTTACCTCTTTAGCAGCATAGAAACTCACATTACTACAACTGTTCCTTCCACCACTCAGTCTGTTCTTCTTGGATATAATATGTTCAAACAAGGCTTCTGTGGACTTTGGTGATTTCCCACATACCTGTCACTCATGTACCAGAAGGCTCTCTTTGTACCTGTATTTCTTATACTTCCAGTGTTGGGTCTCCCAAAAATTGGGTACCCCAATAATGGGTCCGTGATTAAAGGAGCAACACTGATTCAAAGCAGAGGTCAAGCAAAGCTTTATTTCACGCCAAGCATCAAGAATCAGACTGGCCGGCCATGGCCGCACCTCTTACAGAGAGGGCGACCCCTCCCTGCTTTCCAGACTAACTTTTATAGAGCAAAGGCCATGTGGTTGGGCCTGGCCACGCACAGGTGGCCAATGAGATTGTAACACACACAGGAAACTCCACAGTGATGCTAGACGACCAACTGAATTACAATTTACCCTAGTGGACATTTGATTTAGCCTATCACACCTTGGTTAGGATTGGCACCAAAAGGCTCCCAAAGGGCGGGGGCCATACTCCTTGGTAGCTAGGAGACAGTATGCGCCCCCACTGATTGAATACCTCCCCCTGGCCTGACCCACCCTTGTACTTGGACTTAGTTACCTGGGACTGGTTTCCCAGACTTGCTTTTAAGTAAGTTCCCCTGGGGGGGGGGGCGTTGGGGGGAGTCAATTTAGGTTTTACAACAAAATGGCAGTTCAACCAGGGTGGGGCCGCTCTGGCTGAAAAGGCCTTTACATTCCCCCCTTTTCTTTGGAGATTAGTCAAATCTTTGACTTTTCAGCCAGTTCTATGTCCCTTTAACAGCTGCTAGACTGTTTTAATGATTCCAAAGTGATTTACCCAGAAACAGCATTTCTCTCATAGGGCTAGGCAGAGCCCCCTCTTTTCTAGAAATAATATATCAAGCCTTTATTGTCTATATTTCCCACCTATATTTTAACAATAGGAGCAACAATGACGCAATGAACTCATTGTTTCCGAGTCTTAGCTTTAGTCCATGATCGGCAGGGTCCATCGGCAGTGGCATCCACCTCTGGGGGGTGTCCTCATCCTTGGCTCGTTTGACGTGCCCCGCGTGAATCCAGGCCCTGACGCCGTCTACTTCCACCCCCATGGGGGTGGTCGGGATGACAGCAAACGGTCCCTTCCAACAAGGCTCCAAGTTTCCCACTTGGAGGCAGCGCATCCAAACCAAGTCCCTGGGCTGGCGAGGATGTGGCTCCTTCCAAGACAGACTGCAATGCCTGCCGTGACTGGAGTACAGACTGATTAGTCATTTCTGCTAGGCCAACCTCTTGTAGCCGAGGACAGAGCAGAGGAGGTCTCCCGAACATTATTTCAAATGGGGTCACCTTGTTTAAGCAGGGTGTACCTCGCGCCCTGAGGAGGGCAAAAGGAAGGAGATCCACCCATCTGCTGCCAGCCTCAAGAATTAGCTCTGCCAAGGTCTCTTTGAGAGTCCGGTTCATTCTCTCTCCTGCCCAGAGCTCTGGGGCCCATAGGCACAATCCTCAGCGGCTATTTCCTCTATTCCCACTAACTCAGTCAGATTCTTCCTTTCAAATCCTTCAATTTTCTGAAATTTCCTCTGTATCTCTGGGGCTGACTGATTGTCAAAAGCAAGATCGTCTACACGAGTTATCGTGCAACTTCTCCTCAAGTTCTCTAGCTTAGGTAAACAAACATTTAAAAACAACCCAATCTAGAATTTAACACCCTTAAAAGTGTGTTATTAAAACTAATTTTTCTCTCTAAAATAACCCTCATTTCCAAAGATAGCCAAATCAGGACTAATTCACTTGAGAAACAAGTCCAGTTTTGACGAGCTTGGCCTAATTATTTACATAAGCTCAGCCAGAACAGTGAGTGTGATCATATAGATCTTTTAGAATCTGCTTTGCTGGAACTTCTTATAAGGAATCTCTAGGTTGAACATTTATTAGCCTCTCCGGGCCAGAAGCCAAGCCATGTACTTGCCATCAGACATGCCTGCACACCTGTCAATTTGGGTGAATTACTCTTCCCGAGGTCCTGCCCCTGCCAGGGAGTGACATTCTTTACTGGCCTGTTAAGGCTGCTGGAACTCTGTAAGCAAGGTATCAGGCCAACAGTTCCAAAGGGCTTTACAGCTCCACGTTTCATAAAGTCAACCTTAGTTCCTTTCAACTGTCTGGTCATATTCTGAGTCTTTTCAAATAATATGACATCCCAGTCAAAGCCTTGGTAAAATAACCAGTTTCCACTGGTGTCCTGTTACAAGGAGAACAGATTCTTATTGAACTTATGCAAATGACTGATTGCCATGAAAGAATACTTACTAAGACCTTCTGGTTTCAGAGGGTTCAAATAGACAGAAAAGCTGAATGCCTTGATTTGCTTACAAATGAGCACTTTCACATCTCTAAAGTTACAGATAACTTAAGAAAGTTTCCCTAGTCTGGAAGAGCAAACATTACAGAACCAGTCATGTTTAAAATAAGACAGCACATTAAGAGAGACAACATTACAGCTCCCTTCAGTTCACCTAGTCCCATGTTACTGATTCTGGTTTAGTCCGAATGCAGCTTTTACTTCTGGAAATTTTTACCCATTTCAATTCCTAGGATTTTAACGTATCAAAGTCCTGTATTTGTCCAGAATATCTCCCAGTTGACTTTCCTTTAGGGCGGTTACCCAAATGTAAGGCAGGGTTGATCCTTGGTTTAGCAGTACTGAGTAACTTAGCATATCAAGGAAAAGCCTTGAGTCAAAGAGACCTCATTTACAACTCTGGGCAGGCAAAGAGAAAACCATTTACAGATCAACTAACCTAAGAAAACTTTACCCTTTTAAACAGAGAGAAAACCAGCTTTTCTATACCAGTGTCTTTCCTCTTTTTTCTTCCTCCTAAGATACTGAGTTTTCAGGGTTTCCCTCCCATCATAAATGATGTCGTAGACAAAGGGAGGGGGAGCTTTCAGATGCTGTCCTGCTCGCATCCCTCGTGGGAACTTAGGAGCGTCTTAGCTAAGGTCTGTCCGTATAAACCTTGGACCAGGCTACTCCGTGGAGTAGATGACCGTTATGCCATATGACGCCCCGTGAGACTCAGGGTGCAGCCCACTCAGACTCTGTAGCCAAAGTGGTGGAACCATACAGACACATTCACACAGTCAGGCTCTTCAGATTCGAACAGGTTGGACACCCTCCCCTTTGGGTATCCCTGGCTAATGGGAGCGATGAGTCTCCCCTTCCATTCTTTATGAATGGACCTAGCTCAGACAGTGGCCTCAGGGCTGTTTTAACAGAATTCAGTGAAGCACAAAAGATGTTTACTAAGAGATTTCAAAAGCACAACTTAGTTCCAGCAACCAGCGCTGTAGCATTTTATCCCATTTGGTTTAAAGTTTCAGGTTAGCAAAGACTTTGAAAGCTACTTTAACAATTACCCATTAAAACTTTGAGACAGACAGTTAACCATCAGTTTAGTCATCTCTTTGCTAACAGATTTCAACAGATTTTAACACAGGTTTTAACAAGTAACATGAGCTTATTTGACCTGAAGTAAAAACTCTGAAGTTTCACATTTACTGTTAACTCAAAAGACATGTTTATCTTAATTAACCCAACAAGCATAACTCAGTTCAAATACTGATTTACATTCCACCTGGGCCTACTCCATTTTGAATGTTTACCTGAGACCCAGGTGGGAAGATCTGGAGTGGGGGTGTTAGGTCCAGGGGGCGCTCTTATTGTTTCCCAACAGTGAAGAACAGAACAAAGTGCCACCAGAATGCAGAGAAAGGGTTCCCTGTTCTAGAGATCATCAGCTCCAAGAGAGGAGCAGACGCCATGCTTTCCCGCCAGCAAGGGGGAGGGGTTAGGCAGTCTCCGTCCAGCCAGAGAGGGCAAGGAATGTCCCCGAAACAAAGTTTGTTTTGGCAGCTGCTTGGGAATATTCCTTAAAGTCTCTGTCTCGAGTTAGACTAACCCCAGTTGGCTCCAGTTATAGCCCTAAACACAGGAAATGAGTCAGGGAGAAGCCCCACATCTATTAGGAGGAACGGAGAGATGGAAGTCAGAGTCCCCTTACTCTGCTTGCCCCATTCCTTCAAACACAACAAACACCACAACAGACTACAAAGAGACAAGACAAAGACAACCACAAACCCAGTGGCCCTTACCCAGAGCCGGCCATGGGTGCGGGGTTTTTTCTGCCCCCTATAGACGCTCACCAGTGGGGATTTCTTGGTCCCCTAGAGACACTCACCGAGATGAGCCACAGACCAGAACCAGACCCAGCGGCCCTCACCCAGAGCCTGCCGCTGGCGGGGGTTTCCCACCCCCCTTACAGACCCAGATGACCACCTAGGGGGGACTTGGATCCCTAGACGATCTACCAGAAGAGTGTTGGGGCATCCCCGCATCCACTCCAGCCCTGGGGAGCATGGCTGCGTCCAGCTTCTCCCCGGTGGGCCCTATCTGGAGCTCGCAACCAGACAGACAGATTCAGACCCAGAAATTCTGATGCTGTCTCAGTTCTTGTCATTTAATCCCAGATGAGCCCCCAATGTTGGGTCGCCCCAAAATTGGGTACCCCAATAATGGGTCCGTGATTAAAGGAGCGAGACTCATACAAAGCGAAAATCAAGCAAAGCTTGATTGTAAGATTGATTGAGCCCGCTTCCCCCTCTCTCTCTGCCTGCCTCTGCCAACTTGTGATCTCTCTCTGTCAAACAAATAAATAAAATCTTAAAAAAAAAAAAAAAGAATGGTTAAATGTAAAGTAAGGCTGAAGGTAATGGCAGATATATTACAAAATGTGTGATGAGACTTCAGTGAGGCAGTGTGTACAAAAATTAATATAAATAATAAATAACAATATAAATTTTAGATTCATTTTTGTCTTATGTGGCATAGACTAAAATGCTACATTGTCTGTTAAATGATCACTATAAGAGCCTTAATATTCCCTTCAGCTTGACTGAATTTTAGATAGGCTTCTTCATGATCCTAGGTCCCTCCCCTCTCTTTTCTTAGAGCATTTACTTTAGAAAAACTTGTAAATTCTTTCTGTTCCTCTTTGAGATGTAAATCTTTCAAAAATTCTCTTGCCAGTTTTATAACCCAGAACTACCTCTCAGGGACCTGGCTGCCATTTCTTTGAAATGTAATCATAAAGGAAGATAGGGCACCTGTCTCCCAGTCTCTGTGGGAGGACTGGAGGACAACTGAGATGTATTCCTTGCTCCAAGTTGTAAAACTATCTCTTGTCATGAACAAATGAGAAAGTTTACTTTTGTTTTGCCTAATGCTAATTAGTAAACACAGATAGCTCTTGATCTGCCTCTTTCTTGCCAATGTTTAAAAAATTTCCCACCTTTGTTCAGTAGAGGTGAGTCCAGGTTGAGTTCTGGCTTCTTCTATCACAACAGCTTTGAATAAAGTTTTCCTTTCCTGTTTGACTTTGGTGTAGTATTTGTTTTGACAGTGCCAACTAAAATTCATTACCAAAATTTATCCTTTCTGCAATGTTTTAATATGTATAAGGAAAAGAGGCAGTAGGATAAAGTATGCAGTGGAGGAATCAAGTAAGAGCCTTAAAAGTAAGTAGAAGCTAGTTGAAAAATATTTTCATTAAACTCTGGCTGTTACCCATGAAGTTACAGAGATGGAGAGGTGAAAGCACTTTCAGAAATTATTGTACCTCAGGATACTACAATTTTTTGCTAAGAGGCTCAGACTGAGAATAGACATGCTCAATGTTCCAATGGTCATATTTTTCCTCAGACATATTTAGAAAAATAAATAATGAAAAGGAGATGGTATTCTCCCCAAATTGTACAAATGTCAAAAAATATAGCCACCCTCCTGAGTGTTATTGTGCCTTGCTGTCTCACCCAGGCAGAATCATCATTCCTTTTGTCAAAACACACTGAAAATAATGTGTGAAGAATTGGAAGGCTCTTTCATTTTCCAGTGATAAATTAACACCATGATGGTACCTGAACTCAGCTACTTATTCTCAGCAAAGTCAAGCAAACTGAAGGATTATATAGAGGGTGCCAAGAATTAATAACCTCTGGAAAAAGGTAGTTACTTTTAAGTCATGCTACAAAGTTACTGCAGTTTGCAAGAAGGCTGACTATGAAGAATCTTCTCACTATAAATATTCATGCGTATAATTATTTCTTGCTTCCCAAACACTCAGTGTTTGAGAAATTGACATTAATATGCTCTTTTAAAATGTTTGTTATACTTCCTGCAAAATAAATGTCGATATATAACAGAAAATTTAAAACGTATAAATAAGGAGTAGGAATCTAAAATTATCTATAGACCCACAATTTAGTGATAGCCACTATTAACATTTTTGTGAAATTTACTTCCATGTATATATAGACTATTTAGCCTAGCTTAATGTTTAGTTGTACAATAAAGCAAGCATTGCTGTACTATATCGATATTATACATTTAATTCTTACAGCAGCCCTGTATGATGAGCACTGTTCTTATCCATATTTTACAATCAAGGAAACAAACATAGAAAGCTCTGTTACATGACTTGTCCAAGATCACAGAGAGTAAGTGATCAAGCCTAATTTAATTAGGCAGCTTGGCTTCATCACCAATGCTCTGATACAACATAATGTTTATAACGAAGTCTTTATTTAGAGAAATTTGGTTTGCCAAAAGTTTTTCAGTAATATACACAATTTAATGATAAACTTATCATAGTTACATTTTTGTGCATATTTTTCTACTTGTCAATTTAGGTTAAATTTCTAGAATAGGACTGCTTAGACATAGAAAATGACCATTTTAAAAACTTTGATGTATATTGTCAAATATACACTTTACCAGTTTTAGTCCACTTATACTGTAAAAGAAGACCTTAATTTCTGCTTTCTCATAATAGATTGTTTTCTACTCCACCCCTACCACCACTGTACCTAAAAATTTAGACTACGACAATATCTCCCAGTCTCTGTGGGAGGACTGGAGGGCAACTGAGATGTATTCCTTGCTCCAAGTTGTAAAACTATCTCTTGTCATAAACAAATGAGAAAGTTTACTTTTGTAAACTATAAATATAAATTGTATTTACTATATCTACTATAGTATAGTATAGCATCTACTATAAATATAAATTGCATTAGACTTTTTCCTTGTTTGTCAGAAGATACTATTTAGAAATACTTGTTCATTTTCCAGTTATTTTTCACAGGACATTGAAAAGAACTCCTAAATTCACTTAGTTTACTTTCATTCACTTTATTAAATCAAGACATAGTAGGTAGAAGCTACTTTGCTAAGTATAGTCAATGATGCAAAGATAAATAATGTTGTTCCTTTTCTTAATTAGCTTGCTATATAAGCGGGAAGTTTTCCATGTAAAAAGTTGAAGCATAAGGCAGAGTAAAGGCCTTGCTAGCTATAATTCAAGCAGTGTATTATTATACTGCAGAAGTGTGAAGAGAAAATCATGTCGTTAATTTTGATTGAAGTGGTTACAGAAGCCTCCATGTAGAGCTGCCTTTAGAGTTGAGACCTAAATGAGAGAGAGCATTTGGATAGAGGTAGAGAAGGCTGAAGGACTTTCCTGAGCCAGGGGACATGACAAAGTAATCCATAAACACAAACAAGTGCATAATGTTTTCTGAAAATAAACTGGGTTTCTAAGAATATCTGTTTTATTTTTATGGATTGGGGGTGTTTCGTGGAAGATGCGCTTAAATTCTTCCAGCTCTGTGAAGAAATCTTATCATTTATTTACATGAACAAGTTGTTCAATTAGCTTTTTAATCAACACTGCCCCCAAGAGGGCCAGGTATTTTCAGCGATAAAATTTGTTCCACACAAAAAAACCCATAAGTTAAAAGAAAGCATAGTAATCACTGACTTTGTGCTTAACACTGTCCTAGGCACTGGTGAGAGAGTGATTGCCTTAAGACCCTTTTTTCAGTGACCTTATATTCTAGGGGAGGGAGATAAAAAATAAACAGATCTGTAAAAAAAGAAAAGATTAGTAGTAAAAGCTGATGATGAAAATAAAATGAGATGCTGAGATAGACAAGATGCAGCCAGCCAGGTAGAGCCTTAGCATACTGCAAGCAGAACAGAAAGAGCCTATCGTCAGGAGGTAATTGTCCTAAAAGAAGGCTAAGTGATTTTGACCGTGATGATAGCTACCTTCAGGCTGTTATCA
The DNA here is from genome assembly GCF_010015895.1 of Lontra canadensis. Taxonomy (NCBI): domain Eukaryota; kingdom Metazoa; phylum Chordata; class Mammalia; order Carnivora; family Mustelidae; genus Lontra; species Lontra canadensis. The sequence goes on along the minus strand of NW_022631064.1, from coordinate 7,745,748 downwards.
AAATTAACATCACCTTTAGCTTCCTATGCAAGATTATGTGATACTTCTTCATTTCTTTTTATTTCTTATTTGCTGAGGAGTGTATGCAACAAAGTTTAAAAAGTATCATTTTATTTTTGTTCACATATGCTGAAGCATTACTGAAATTCTTCCCGTCACTAAATACTTTCTTTTTTTCCCCCAGACGCCCAGTAACCAATACCTATCATCCCATCCAGCTGCACATTCCAGATCATAGATCATCAAAGAAATCAGATCATCAAAGAATCTTGAGCTCATTAAATATTCTCCTCAAAGCAGTTTGATACATCAACTTAGATGATGTTTGTTTTAAGGATTTTTTTTTCCTTGAGAAATGATTATAGAATGAGCTTTTCCATCAAAATCTACCTTTTATTTTGTGTTCAAAATTGGGCTTGCACTCTTCCATATAACTTCATTTTAATTTGATTACTAGTAACATTTATCAGTAGCTTGATGTTTTGTTTTCATTTATTTTCCTTTTATCCTGTGGTATTTTATATTTTTTGAAATATATATTGTAGAATATTACTATAAATATAAAACTATTTTAAAAATGTTCTTTATTTTTATTTATCTAAATATGAAGACAATTATAATGTACAGAATTTATATATGTTGTTATAACTATTAACCATTTTGATAAGAAATTGTTGGTTTTTTTTAAATCCTAATGAGCCCTAAACTATACAGTGCATTTATTACTATATAGAATCATTGAATAAATCTAGTAATGAAAATTTTAGGAATTGTGGTGCAAACTTGTACCCAATTTATGTGAACATCACTGTTAATGAAAAAGAGACAAATTAACTATTTCTGAAATAGCTCACTATCAACCTTGGCCATGTGAAACTAGAGTTCCTAACGTTTTAAAATTTTCTTGCTATCACTGTAAAATGAATACTAAATGTCTGCACTTGTCTCGCTTAGGAAAGAAAGTTCTTTGGGGTTTTCAAGTTGTTTGGAGATTGTCGCTTGATATATTGCTTTAATCATTTTGCTGTTTTAATCAATGTGCACATGTGCACAGAGAGATCTGATGAGCATAATATAATACACGCCAAAAATAACAAGGAGGAAAACCTCTGGGTCCTCTCCAATTCCAAAATATAAAGTAATCTCTGAACCAAATGAAAGTGTCCCCAGTCCAATTTGTTCAAGGCAACATGATCAATTTATATCCTCCCAAAGAGAAATAAAGGGAAGGAAAATGTAAAGGCAGTTGGAGCCTCAAATATATTCGGAGATGCTCTGAACACATCAAACAATGTCATTTTCACCTGAGGAAAAGAACCTTAGAAACAAATGTTTCAGAGTTACATGACAGTGTCCTTTTAGTCAGTGCTGTAATAGAAAACAAATTAAGTTTAAGCATGTGGAAGTGGATCAACCATAGTGGAATCTGTTTTGTAAGGTTTTTTCCAATCACATTTACAACTATTCTAATGATTATACCAGTTAACATTTATTATATATTTACTAAGTGGTGGACAGACCATTAAAATGATGTTCCATTTTAATCTACACTTGAATCTAACAGGAGACAAACTTATTATTTCTGTCTTTAAAAATGAGCAAACTGAGGCTTAGAGATTTTGAGCAACAGAAACAGGATTAAAATTTTGTCATAAATAAACAAATGAATTGTTTTCTTTCTTATTGTTTTACCGCATCACTCAAAAGCAAATCTATTTGTGCATCTGGATGTCTTCTTTGGAGAAATGTCTGTTCATGTCTTCTGCCCATTTTTTAATTGGGTTATTTGTTTTTCTGGGGTTGAGTTTTGTAAGTTCTTTATATATTTTGTATACAAACCCTTTATCAGATATGTCATTTACAGATATCTTCTCCTATTCTGTACATTGCCTTTTAGTTCTTTTTATTGTCTCCTTCACTGCACAGAAGCTTTTTGTTTTGCCGTAACCTTAATAGTTTATTTTTATTTTTGTTTCCCTTGTCTCAGGAGATATAACTGGAAAAACTTTGTTATGGCCAAGGTTAAAGAGGTTATTGGCTGTATTCTATTCTAGGATTTTTATGGTTTCAGGTCTCACATTTAGGTCTTTTATCGGTGTTGAATTTATTTTTGTGTATACTGTAAGAAAATGGTCCAGTTTCTCATTTTTGAATGTTGCTGTCCAGTTTTTCCAACTCCATTTGTTGAAGAACTGCCCTTTTCTCATTAGCTATTCTTCTCTGCTATGTTGAAGATTAACAGACTACATAGTTTTGGGTTTATATCTGGGTTTTCCATTCTGTTCTATTGATCTAAGTGTCTGTTTTTGGTGGCAGTATCATACTATTTTGATTACTACAGTGTTGTAACAAAACTTGTAGTCCGGAATTCTGATGCCACCAGCTTTGTTTTTCTTTATCTTTTTTTTTTTTTTAAGATTTTATTTATTTGGCAGAGAGAGAGATCACAAGTAGGCAGATAGGCAGGCAGAGAGAGAGGAAGGGAAGCAGGATCCCTGCTGAGCAGAAAGCAGGATGTGGGACTTGATCCCAGGACTCTGAGATCATGACCTGAGCTGAAAGCAGAGGCTTAACCCACTGAGCCAGCCAGGTACCCCTGCTTTTCTCTATCAACTTTGCTTTGGCCACTCAGGGTCATTTGTTGTTCCATAAAAATTTTAAGACTGTTCTAGTTCTATAAAAAATGCTGGTGGTTATTTTGATAAGGATTACATTCACATGTAAATTGCTTTTGGTAGTATAGACATTTTAATATATTTGTTCTTCCAACACATGAGTATGGAATATCTTTCAATTTCTTTGTGTTGTCTTCAATTTCTCTCATCAGCATTTTATAGTTTTAAGAATACAGCAGACATCCAGATGGCCAATGGCATGTGAAAATATGTTCATGATCATTTACCCTCAGGGAAATGCAAATCAGAACTACAATGAGATATCACCTCACACCCGTCAGAATAACTAAAATTAAAAAAAAAAAAAAAGATGTGGAGAGAAAAAGGACCACTCATACACTATTAGTGGGAATGCAAACAGGTGTAACGACTCTGGAAAACACTTGAAAATTCCTCAAGAAGTTAAAAATATAACTACCCTATGATTTAACAATTACACTACCAGGTGTTTACCAAAAGAACACAAAAACATTAATTCAAAGGGATAGATGCACCCCTATGTTTGTAGAAGCATTATTTACACTAGCCAAGATACAGAAGCAGCCAAGTATCAATTGATTGATGAATAGATAAAGAGAATATGGGGTGTGTGAGTGAGTGTGTGTGTGTGTGTATAATGGAATATTATTCAGCCACAAAAATTATAAAGTCTTTCCATTTGCAATGACATAGATGGAGCTGAAGAGTTTAATGCTAAGGGAAATAACTAGAGAAGCACAAATAGCATATGAATTCACTCATATGTGGAATTTAAGAAATAAATGAGCAAAAGGGTAAAAGAAAGAGAGAGAAATGAAGAAATAGTCTCTTAATTATAGAGAAAAAAATGATGGTTATCAGAGGGGAGTGTTATTGGGTTAAATAGGTGATGGGAGACTAATGAGGACGTTCGCTGTGATGAGCACCAGGTGATGTGTGGAATTGTTGAATCACCATATTGTATACATGAAACCAATATAACATAGTATGTTAACTAACTGGAATTAAAACAGAAACTTAAAAAAAAACACTAAAATTTTAAAGAAAATAAAATCTATTTGGGAAAAATAGGATAGAAAAGGAAATAAATTTTCATTACTAATAAAATTCATTATGCTTGCTTTTGTCTCTTTTAAAACCATAAATACTCAGGGCTTCCTGGTAGTACATCTTAATTGAAATGTCATTTTGAAATGTCATTTTGCACTTACTTCAAGGTTGCATGAATCAAGTGGTTGGATAATTATGATGACTTGAAGACTTTATTTTTCTGCTGGTTTTGAACACTTACGCTACTAATTTCAGTACATCAATAAAGTAGTTTCCTGAAATGATTGTAAAATATAAGGTTTTCTTCCATTTTTAAGGGGAGTGGGAGTGGGTTTGGAAAAAAATATATATATTAAAAAAAAGGAGAGGACACCTGGGTGGCTCAGTGGGTTAAACTTCTGCCTTCAGCTCAGGTCATGATCTCAGGGTCCTGGGATCGATTCCCACATCTGGCTCGCTGCTTGGCAGGGAGACTGCTTCCTCCTCTCTCTCTCTCTGCTTGCCTTTCTGCCTACTTGTGATCTCTCTCTGTCAATTAAATGGATGGAATCTTTAAAAAAAAAAAAAAGGAGACTCAACAAGAAGAAAATTAAACCCAATTAAAAATGGGCAAAGCAGAGTAATCTATACTTTCAACACCATTGCTATTAAAACACCATTGACATTTTTCAAAGAGCTGGATCAAACAATCTTAAAATTTTTATGAAATCTGAAAAGACCCTGAAGAAGAAAAACAAAGCTGGGGCATCGCATTGCCTGATTTCATGCTATATTACAAAGCTGATCACCAAGACAGCATGGTATTGGCACAAAAACAGACATAGAGATCAGTGGAACAGAATAGATTATCCAGAAATGGACCCTCAACTCTATATTCAACTTATCTTTGACAAGTCAGGGGAAAAAAATCCAATGGAAAAGATAGTCTCTTCAATAAGTGGTGCTGGGAAAATTGGACAGCTATATACAGAAGAATGAAACTCAACCATTCTCTTACACCATGCACAAAGATAAACTCAAAATGGATGAAAGACCTAAATGTGAGACAGGAATCCATCAAAATCCTAGAGGAGAACATAGGCATTAACCTCCTCAACATTGGCCACAGCAACTTCTCTCATGGCACATCTCCAAAGGCAAGGGGAACAAAAGCAAAAATGAACTTTTGGGACTTCATCAAGATAAAAAGTTTCTTCACAGCAAAGGAAACAGTCAACAAAACTAAGAAGAAATCCATGGAATAGGAGAAGATATTTGCAAATGACATTATAGATAATGGGGTGGTATCCAATTCTACAAAGAACTTCTCAAACTCAACACCTAAAAATAAATAATAATAACCAAGTTAAAAAATGGGCAGAAGACATGAACAGACATGTCACCAAAGAAGACATACAAATGGCCAACAGACACATGAAAAAAATGTTCAACTTTATTAACCATCAGGGAAATTCAAGTCAAAAATCACATTGTTAGAATGGTGAAAATTATTAAGGCAGGAAACTATAAATATTGGTGAGAATGTAGAGAAAGGGAACTCCCTTACACTGTTTGTGGGAATCCAAGCTGGTAAAGCCACTTTGGAAAATAGTATGGAGGTTCCTCAAAAAGTGAAAAATAGAGCTACCCTAGAACCCAGCAATTGTACTACTAGGTATTTACCCCAATGATACAGATGTAGTGAAAAGAAGGGGTACATGCACCACAATGTTCATAGCAGCAATGTCCACAATAGCCAAACTGTGGAAGGAGCTGAGATGCCCTTCAACAGATGAATGGATAAAGAAGATGTGGTCCAGGGGCACCTGGGTGGCTCAGTGGGTTGAGCCTCTGCCTTCGGCTCAGGTCATGATCCCAGGGTCCTGGGATCGAGGCCCACATCGAGCCCCGCATCGGGCTCTCTGCTCAGCGGGGAGCCTTCTTCCTCCTCTCTCTATGCCTGCTGCTCTGCCTACTTGTGATCTCTGTCTGTCAAATAAATAAATAAAATATTAAAAATAATAATAATAATAATAATAATAAAAGAAGATGTGGTCCATCTATACAATGGAATTTTACTCAGCCATCAGAAAGGATGAATACCCATCATTTACATCGACATGGATAGAACTGGAGGGGATTATGCTCAGTGAAATAAATCAAGCAGAGAAAGACAACTATCATATGGTTTCATTCATATGTGGAACATAAGGAATAGCACAGAGGACATTAGGGGAAGGAAGGGAAAACTGAAAAGCGGGGGGAGTCAGTGGGGGAATGAACCATGAGATATTCTGGACTCTGGGAAACAATCTGAGGGTCTCAAAGGGAAAGAGGGTGGGAAGATAGGGTAGCCCAGTGATGGGTATTAAGGAGGGCAGGTGTTGTAATTAGCACTGGGTGTTATATGCAAATAATGAATCATGGAAGAATACATCAAAAATTAATGATATGTGGTGACTAACATAACATAAAAAAACAAAAGAAAGAAAAAAAATGGGCAAAATTCCTCCATAGACATCTTACCAAGGAAGGTAGGCAAACGGCAAGTAAGCATATGAAAAGATGCTCATAATATGCCATTGAGGAAGTGAAAATTAGAAGAACAATGATGTCATTACATGTTGGCTAATTGAACATAATTTAAAAAGAAAGATTAAAAAAGAAAATAAAAAAGAATGACTAAAACCAAAACACTGAAACACTGACAATACCAAATGCTGGCAAAGATGTGGAGCAACAGGAACTTCCATTATATTTGCTGGAGGGAATGCAAAATGGTACAGCCACTTTGGGATATATTTGGCAGTTTCTTAGAAAACTGAACATATTCTTTCCACGTGATCCAATAATCACTCTCCTTGGTACTTACCGAATGTGTTTAAAATGTACACCCACACAAAAACCTGCACAAAAATGGTTATGGCACTTTATTCACCCTGAACTACACACAGGGGGAACAAACCCAAAACATCACAGCAAAAGTATTCAGACTGAACTGAGATTTGAAGCACTGTTCAGATTAACCTGTGAACAATACATGTTTAGAAAACCTTCATGTTATTCCTTATGCTCAACAAGAACATTAAGAGAAGGAAAGGAAAGTGAATTTGGGGTAAATCTGATGGGGAGATAACAGATGAGAGACTGTGGATTCTGAGAAACAAACTGAGAGTTATGCAGGAGAGGGAGTTGAGGGGATGGGTGAGCCTGGTGGTAGGTATTAAGGAGGACACATATTGCATGGAGCACTGGGTGTGGTGCATAAAAAATGAATCTTGGACCATGAAAAAAATAAAATAAAATTAAGATGTTAAAAAAAAAAGAAAAATAGTTTTCTAAGACTGTAGCAAAGACAATAAGGAACAGTGTACAGTATGAACGGCTGCACGTAAGACAAAACTTACAGTCTGAAACTAATTGGATAGTTTACTAAAACAAAACCAAAATTCATTAGAAGATTATAACTGGGAATGCCTGGGTGGCTCAGTTGGTAAAGCATCTGCCTTCACTTCAGATCAAAATCCAAGGGTCCTGGGATGGAGCCTCATGTCCAGCAATCTGCTCAGTGGGCCTGCTTGTACACTCTCTCTCTTTCTCTGTCAAATAAATAAATAAAATCTTAAACAAACAAACAAACAAACAAAAATAACAATAATAACTGGACCCAGAATCTACACAATGTAATATTCAAAATATCCAGGAAATACTCAAAAAACAATAATTTAGGAAAATGTGACCCATTCTCAAGAAAAAAGGCAATTACCAGATTGTGCTGTTGGCTAAATGTGTCCCTTCAAATTCTTATCTTTAAATCCTATTCCCAGTATGTTGATTTTAGAAGGTGGTGTCTTTTGAAGGTAACTAGAATTAAATAAGGTTGCAAAGGTATCACCTTCATTAATTGGATTAGTGTCCTTTAAAGGTTCCTAAAGGAGCTTGCTTCTGCTCCCGTTCTCCACCATATTAGACCACAGGAAAAGATGACCTTCCATAAACCAGGAAGCAGGCTCTCACCAGGCACCAAATATGCTGACACTTGAATCTTTGCAATTCTCATCCTCCAGAACTGTGAGAAACAAATGTTTGCTTAGATGACTCAGTTGATGACTCTATCCTATAGCAGCCCAAAATGACTATGACAGATGACCCAAATATGGAATTATCAAATAATATTTCAAATTAGTTATTAAATTCAACTACATAAAGCAAAGAAAGACACACTTGAAACTACTGGATTACTCAGTACAGTAGAGAAATAGAAATTTTAAAGGCACCAGAAGGAAAATTTAGAACAAAAAATTAACAATTTCTGAAGTTAAAAAAAATTGTCTATTATCTATCTATCATCTATATATGTATCTACCTATCTATCTATCTAGGATGCTTGATGTTCAATAGCAGATATAGATATCAGAACACATGTACAGTAAACTTGAAAATGAGCCCAAAGAAATGATATAATCTGAAGAAAAGAGAAAACAACAATTGCAATAAAATTAATTCGGATGCAGGGAGCTGGAGTAAAATACTACTCGAAGATCTGTCAGATGTGTTCTTGGAGTACTAGGACAAAAGGAGAAAGAATTGAGGTAGAGAAAAATTACCAGTAAAAATATCTTTCAAGAATAGAGCATTCTAATGTGAGGGAAAACTAAGAGAATTTGGCAAGAGCATAACTGCTCTACAGGAAATGATAAGTCCCTTCAGACAAGAGAAATGACACCAAATGGAAATATGGATCTGTGAGGATGAAGCAATATAATAAGAGGAATGGTAAATACTTGAGGGAGACATTTTTCAAAAAAGTATCGCTCTTAAATTCTTTAAAATATATGTGACTGCTTACAGAAAATATTATAACATTGTCTGGTATGACTCTAAATATATGGGGGTGTAATATATATCATTCCTCTAGCATAAAGGTCATTGAAAAGGATATTAAGGCTATCTATAAATGTAAAAGTTTTTACATTTTAAGTTTTGCAATATTAGTTCTTGCAATGTTAGTTCTAAGTTAACTGTGAAGATTTGTGTTATAATATAATCCCTAGAGAAAGCACACACATGCATACACACCTGAAATATAGCCAAAAAAATCAAGATAAATTAAAATGGAATTAAAACAACAAATAATAATCCAAAAGAGGGCATACACAGGGTAACAGATGAGTAAAAGGGAAGGGAACAAATAGCAAATAATAAACTGATACATTACAACCATATTAATCATTATACCAAATGTTAATACCCTGGGTATGCCAGTTTAAAAAGTGTATTGATAGTATGTCTAAAAGTCATGCCTACCATACGCTGCTTTTAGAAGAAAAATTGTAATAAGACACAAATAGGGTGAAAACAACTGGTTGGACAAATATACCCTCATGAAAAGAGTAAACATAAAAAACTTGAGCTAATGATTTCATTATCAGTTGACTTCATGACAAATATGATTGCCAAAGGGAAAAAAGAAGATCTCACATAGTGATTAAAGAAACAATTCATCTGGAAGACATGACAATTATAAATGTATACACAACTAATGACTGCCTGAAAATACATGAAGAAATTGAGAGCATTAGGGGAGAAATAGATTCCACAAATATACTATTAGTTAACATCTCTGCTTCGGTAGTTGATATAACACTTAGATAAAAATATCAGTAAAGATGCAGAAGCTCTGAATCAGCCAGCTGAACCTAATTGACATTTATAGAACACTATAACCTAGAACTGCAGAACATACATTATTTTCAATTGTGCATGCTACAGTCAATAGGACAGACCACATGCAGGGTCATAAAACAAGTCTTAATATAATGTAAATAGATTTAAAATTATAAAGTATGTTCCATGTCAGAGTTAAATTAGAAAGCTTCAAGAGGTTGGGGAAATAGGGCGATAATGGTCAAAGTGTACAAACTTTATATAGGATTAACAAACTCTGGGACTTAATGTATAGCAGAGTGTTTCCAGTTAATAACACTTTATGATATACTTGAAATTTGCTGAGAGTATGTCTTAAATGCTCTAACCCTCAAAGAGAAATGATAATTATGTAACAGGATAGAGGTGTGAGCTAACAGAGATGGTAGTAATAATTTTGTAATTTATGAATGTATCATATCAACATCTTGTACCCGTTGAACATATGCAATGCTACACATCAATTATGTGTCAATAAAGTTGGAAAAAATAAAATAAAGTAAATGACAATTAGGCAAAAGTTTTTAAAGAGAAAACAATATCACAGGAAATCCTCAAATATCTGAAAATTAAATTTTGTTGAATAGTATGTGCATCAAATGTATTAAATAACAGCTAATGTCTTTTGATTGTATTATCTGTATAACTATTATTTGTATATTTTTTGTATAAATTATGTTCTAATGTATCCCAGATTGCCCGCTCAGCTATTCCCAAGATTGACAAGAAAAGGGGAGTCATTTTTCAGTACCACATAAGTGAAGAATGGGGCAGAGTCAGTCAGAGCCATGATAGAGAGAAAGGACCAATTTCTCACAGCCTCATCAGATCCTCATTACAGTCCTGCTCTTGGTCTACAAACAAAATTATAATCCTTTCAGAAGATGCCCCCTTTAAAAAAACAGAGAGGTTGTGCTTCATTTAAAGTCTGATGTCACTTTCTATAAAATGATAATAGCTAATATGTATAGATGATAGCTCAATACTTGATACTAAAGCCATTTCTAAATTTTACTTATTATATAAAAAACAGTCTCGTGAACATTTGTACAAAATTTGTATTTTATAAATATTTTAACTCTTAGTTCTTTGTTAATGTATGATTTACTTTCAACCACTTTTGGAAATACCTTGTAATTTTTACTCACCATCCTTTTTGTCCTGTTTTTCATTAAAGGCACACCAACATAAATAAAAGTATTTATGCAAATTTATTTACGTGGTCTTCACTGAAGACAGTTCTAGCACTTTTCACACATCCTATAATATGAAATTTAAAGCTAAATGTAATAGACATTTCCAAAGCAAAAATTACACTGAGCAATGTTCAGAGGCAAACACTATTCAACACAATAAGGAAGAAAGACCAGAATGAACTCTAAACTCAGTACATTGAAACAAAAGAGAATTTTTTAAATTAATTATTTTTTTTTTAAATTTTATTAACATACAATGTATTATTTGCTTCAGGGATACAGGTGTGTGAATCATCAGTCTCACACAGTTCACAGCACTCACCACAGCAAGTACCCTCCCCAATGTCCATCACCCAGCCACCCCATCCCTCCCTACCCCACCCCATGCCACCCAGCAACCCTCAGTTTGTTTCCTGAGATTAAGAGTCTTTTATGGCTTGTATCCCTCCCGGTCCCATCTTGTTTCATTTTTTTCCTTCTCTGTCCTTCCTGCCTCCCAAATTCCTCAGATCAGAGAGATCATATGATCATTGTCTTTCTCTGATTGACTTATTTCCACTCAGCATAATACCCTCTAGTTCCATCCGCGTGGTTGTAAATGGCAGGATTTCAGGGTTTTTTGTTTTTTTGTTTTTTTTTTAAAGAGAGAGAGAGAGATCACAAGTAGGCAGAGAGGCAGGCAGAGAGAGAGGTGGAAGCGAGCTCTCCCCCGAGCAGAGAGCCCGACGCAGGGCTCCATCCCAGGACCCTGAGGTCATGACCTGAGCTGAAGGCAGAGGCTTAACCCACTGAGCCACCCAGGCGCCCCAAGGATTTCAGGTTTTTTGATGGCTGCATAGTGCTGGGGTGAGGAGCATTGTAGGCGTCCTGTGTTTGCCAACCAACCAAAGCCAGAGAAAAATAAATTTTCTCATTCCTTCACGATAGGACATTATGTACAACTTGGAGCAAGGAACCCATCTCCCTTAGGCACCTACTTTCCCACATAAACTGTCTCCCAGTCTTTATTGTCTTTGATTTCTTTTTAAAGAAATTGATCCTGGGTCCTTGAGAAAGTGAGGCCTAGGTGGTAAACTGGCAAGAGTTGTAGAAAGATGTAACACGCCACGTTTTCTTAAAAGTAAATGTTCTAGGCAAAAGGAGGAAGAGGAACCTCTGTGGTTAAGCCATCCGGGTTCTTTAAGGATCAGTGTGAGAGAGAGGTCAGGACCTAGAGGTAAAAATCAGCCTGTCTAAGGTTTCTCAAGCTGAAGACATGGATAAGGGCTTCTTGTTCAATATCAATCGTTAAGCAATTTCAAAACCAATTATGAATAAATTTAGCACTTAAGGACATTTGGAGTTCAGATGAAATAATTGCAAGGGGTTAAACTAGAGAGAAATGGGTGAGGTTTCTTCCAGCTTACAATAATTGGTGGATTTAAATTATCATCTTTATGACTTTGGGGGTGAAACAATTTAATTAATATAATAATTTCTTATCTGTAAAACCAAAGAAGATGCCTTCAGCACACACATTTTACAAATAAGAATGCTAATTGAAGTGACCTAAGTAAACACAAATGCCTACAAGATTTTCATACTTGTGCTCTGAAAGAATTTGATTTAATTTGGTTAGCAATTTGAAAATATAAAAATTGTACTATAGATAACATTGTTGGAAGATTTCCTTTCTAAATTTTGACACTCCTCTTTCCTAAAAGTGTTGATCTTTTGAGAACACTCTTCCATTTTTTCCCAGTAGGCTATATCAACATATGACTATTACATAGTTTATTCAATCATATGTACCTATGTACTATCAATGCAAACAAATATTAGAAAGAGGAAAAAGGCAATTCATTTGCAGATCCAAATCCAAAGTAATAGCTTCCACCTACCTGTTAATGTTTAAAATACTTTATTATAAGGATTTATGTGAACCTATTACTGTTATGCCAAATTTTCAAAGGAAAACACTGAGGATCACAGAATTAAATAAATTGCCCAAAGCTATGTAATTAATGTTTGTGGGAATATTGATGTAGTCCAGGTTTGGCTCAATGCAAATCTTGCCATTTTCCTTATAGTGTATCCACGATCTGAGACAAACTGCTATAGTGAATGTACTTTTGTTTGTACTCTATAGACAGTGACCATTTCACTTTATACAAGTAGAAGAACAAAGTTAGTAAGTTATTGACTAATTAGATGTTTTTAAGTAATAAGAAAGTCAACAAGGATACCACAATCTCTTATCAAGATACTATTAATTGATATACAACATCATTTATAACGGCTTTTCAAAGCTCAAAATTAATTATAAATTTTTTTCAGAAAGATGTGGAAAAAAACTTTTTTTAAAAATTTAGGTATACAAGAAAGAACTATAAAAGACAGAATGAATGGCTTACAGCCTGCTCACTGACATACCACCAGACCCCCATCAAGCAGAACCAAACCATAATAATTTACACACACTTTCCTGCACTACCCATACACATGAATGAACATTCCCACACAGATCAGCATTATTGCAGCCAGGATCAAGCGTAGCTAGTCCCTGAAGGTCTTTATTTGAGAGTACTCAGTCAGCAAAAGGTCTAAAGAGGCTTCTTGGGCTTTATATTAAATTATTCTGACAATAAAATTTGTGGGAAGTTTTCCAAATCTAAGCCTTCAGTTTCACTAAGACCAGAATAGGTCACTTCTAAGTAAGATGAAAATCTTTAGGTTTGCATTAATAAGTTGTTCCTTTACTCGATTTACAAAGTGATCTTCTAGCCAGATATAATCAAAAGGATGAAAATTAAGATTATGTCTCTAAATATATTTATAAGTGATTTGTGCAGGGAGTAAAAAAGAAAGCCATTATGTCAAGCTCTCAATGGTACCTGTGTATCATCTGAGCATGCATATATAATATATACAGTGTTTTACTCTTCTCAAGAAATTATATTTAAAAGTATTTTGAGCTTATAGGGGCCCTTGTGCTCACTATTTATGTCTCAAGACAGGATTTAGTGCAAAGGATTAGAGTTTTGAATGTGAATCCTTATGAATAAAATAAGTGTTCTTTTCCCCTCCTGCTATAAGGTGAGGTGCGTTGAAGCCAACATATAATTTCCCTAAGAGTACTTCTTCACAGCAAGTTGATTTTTGAACCATCTCTGTCACTTCCATTCGGCGAACGGGAGAAGAATTAGGCACAAACAAGTCAGCTGCAAGAGAAAGGGAGAAGGGGACAACCGTCAAAAAGACTGCTGCACCAAGCAACTCCACAGTCTCCCTTTTATTAAATAGAAACAATAACCAACAGAAAAGCCGATGAAGGTCAAACATTAATCACATGTCTTGTGGACAAACAAGAAGGAGGGTAAAGTCTATAGTTAAAACAAGCACATTCAAAGGAGTCATCTAACTAACAACAGGCGCTTTTGGGAGGAGAAAGCGGAGATAATGGAAAAGGGAAGTAGGTGTTCAGCCCTGAGCTAGCTGGGCATCCCCAGCTGCTCAGCTTCCAAGTCGTGTATCATCCTTTCCCCCAAAGACCTGTTGCCAGAGTGTGTTTTTCTTACGGGCGTATCTAAATGTGCTTGGTAACTAGTAAAATCATCCAGGGGTTATAGTTTAAGTAATACATTGTTCTGAGGGGCAGTTGCACATCTCCATACTGACAATTTTTTTCCACAAGTGTTCTAACTATCTATGTTCAAATTCACTGCACCATATTACACAATTTTTGGTTCTGGAGTTCAGGGGCAGAGAACCTTAGTAAGATACAGCAACAGCAGCAGAAGCAACAAAACTCTTCTTCATTGAGCACTGTGGATTACCAGCCAACAAATGTTATTTGACCGACTGGTATTTTTGCGACTAAAATAATTACTTGAATTTCAAAACAGAAAGTGTGTCCTTATTTTGACTCTCAGGTTTAGCTGCCTCTCATACTAGTAGATGACCTGGCCTGTGAGTTCAGATATTCTCAGTGAGAGAAATTAATCTGTCCAAAATATTAGTCATTTGGAGTCAGTAGCAAAAGTCAGATTCTAACACAGCTTGTCAAGTAAATTGTAACCACATGACTATGTTATAAAATCATATTGATTAAACTTCTAATAAATAAAGTGAACTATATAATTTACCAGATATATTCTACACAGATTTCCAAGTGTTTTTGTTTATTATTGGGTTTTCATTACATATTTCAAATGTTTGTAGCATCCACATTCTCCCTCTTGGTCTCTGGCTTTCTCTGTAAAGTGATAACAACAGTAATGCAGGTGAATATTTTCATTTGCTTCAATAATAAAGTAAGTGTTTCTTTTCAAAAACTGACCTGAAAAAAATATTTAGTGATCTCATGAAGCATGAAAATGACAGAATGTAAGAAAGGCTTATACAGCTACAAGTCCCTGAAGAAGAGAGGAAAATTACCTGGAACTTCCTTCAGTGGGTTTATCTACCTACAACCACACAGGGACCAATTATACAGATTGAAGATGGCTTGACAGAATCAAGAATGAGTTCAGGAGTCCCTGAGAGAGAATCAAAGATTAGATCAATACAATTCTGGCATAAATGAAAAAAGAGGTAATTAATATAGGAGGCCAACCAATAAATTAGGCTATCGTGTTAAGGAAATGTTGTGGGATTTTTGCTGCCCTAAAATCTCTTCTGTAATCACATGAGGAGGGTTCGGTAAGTTTGGATTCCTTTCCATAAATAATGTCTCCTATTTTAATTTACATAACCTACTACCTAGATATATGAAAAAGAATGAAAATTAAAATTATGACTTTAAATATATTTACAAGTTATTTAGTACAGGAAGATAAGAAGAAAAAGAAAAAGGCACAATGCCAAACCATGGCTCATACCTGTGTCGGTATCAAGTGGATATTTACAAACAAAATTTTTATTTTTAGATAATATTTCTAATTTCTGAAAATTTATATGCATAATTCTATATACATAGTTCTTCAGAAAAATCACATAATTAAAATACATAAAAATTAAATCAAATTTTGTCTTGAAAAATTAGCAAGGATTCACAAAGATTTTCAAAATTGATATGAAGGCTTGATAACACATGGGGACTATTTTTTAATCATATAATTAATTATACACATTATCACATATGCACCATTAAACAGATGTGAAAATATCTGAAAATCATATGAAATTTTGATACTGTCTAAATAATATTCCATATGCTTTGCAAAGGCTTTAGGGAATCCTGTGTCTGTATTCTGAGATCTTATCACATGGCAATGTTAATTATTTAGATAATGGTCAATTAAAAAGTGCTTTATCTCTCCAGGAAAGAAATGCCCAGCACTGACTGTAAATGGCATACTTTGTTTTCATTCCCCTAACAATTACTCTTTTATAAAAATCAGCTGAAATATTAATAAATGTATGTAACCAAAAAAGTTAAAGTTAAGTAAAATAGCAATACTAAATAATAACTGTACATGTATAAATTATCTACAAAGTTTTGGAAGTCAACTTTGTATTTACCTGGCAAAGTTTCTCCACATATGCACAACTAATTTACATTAGTAAGAAGTTGCTATTTTGTTTATTTGTAACAGATTTCTCCTAGTGACTGGGAGCAACACTGATTTATTATGTTACAGCTTCTGTAGGTCAGAGATATAGCCATTGCTTAGCTGGGTTCTCTGTTTGGGTTCCCAGGAGGATGAACCAACATGTTAGCCAGATTGCATTATTATTATTTTTTGTATTTCTTTTTTTAATTTTTTGTTTTTTTTAATTTAAATTCAATTAATTAACATATAATGTTATTTGTTTCAGGGGTACAGGTCTGTCATTCATCAGTCATATATAATGCCCAGTGTTCATTACAGCACATACCCTTCCTAATACCCATCACCCAATCACCCATTACCCTATACCTCCTCCCTCCTCCTATCCAGCAAACCTCAGTTTGATTCCTAAGATTGAGTCTCTTATGATTTACCTCCCTCTCCGGTATTGTCTTATTTCATTTTTTCCTCTCTTCCCCTGTGATCCTCTACCTTATTTCTTAAATTCCACATATCGGTGCAATCATATGACAACTGTCTTTCTCTGATCGACTTCTTTTGCTTAGCATAATATCCTCTAGTACCATCCACATGATTGCAATGGTAAGATTTCATTTTTTTATGGTTGTGTAATATGATATAGATATAGATATAGATATAGATATAGATATAGATATGGATATAGATATAGATAATCTCCCCCACATCTTTTTTATCCATTCACTTGTTGATGGACATTTGGACTCTTTCCATAATTTGGCTATTGTGGACATTGCTGCTATAAACATTGGAGTACGCGTGCCCCTTCAGATGACTAATTTGTATCTTTGTGGGGGTAAATATCCAGTAGTGCAATTGCTAGGTCATAGGGTAGCTCTATTTTTAACTTTTTGAGGAACTTCCAGTGTCTATGCTACCTAGAGCAATCTACACATACAATGCAATCCCTATCAAAATATCACTAACTTTTTTCACAGAACAGGAACAAATAATCCCAAAATTTGAATGGAACAAGAAAAGAAAAGACCCCAAATAGTCACAGGAATGTTGGAAAAGAAAACCAAAGCTGGTAGCATCACAATTCTGGACTTCAAGCTCTATTACAAAAGTGTAATCATCAAGACAGTATGGTACTGACATAAAAACAGACACATAGATCAATGGAACAGAATACAGAGCCCAGAAATGGACCCTCAACTTTATGGTCAACTAATCTTCAACAAAGCAAGAAAGAGAATCCAATGGAAAAAAGACAGTCTCTTCAACAAATAATGTTTGGAAAGTTGACAGCCACATGCAGAAGAATGAAACTGGACTATTTTCTTACACCATACACAAAAACAGTCTCAAAATGGATGAAAGAACTAAATGTGAGACAGGAATCCATCAAAATCCTCAAGGAGAACACAAGCCACAACCTCTTCGACATCAGCCACAGGAACTTCTTGCTAGACCCATCTCCAAAGGCAAGGGAAACAAAAGCAAAAATAAACTATTGGGACTTCACCAAGATAAAAGCTTTTACACAGCAAAGGAAACAGTCAACAAAACCAAAGGACAAATGGACAGAAGGGAGAAGTTACATGCAAATGACAGATCAGATAAAATCCAAAATCTATATAGCACTTATCAAACTCAACACCCAAAGAATAATCTAATCAAGAAATGGGCAGAAGACATGAACAGACATTTCTGCAAAAAAGACATCCACATGGCCAACAGACGCATGAAAAAGTGCTCAGCATCACTTGGAATTAGGAAAACACAAATCAAAACTATAATGAGATACCACCAGTCAGAATGGCTAAAATTAACAAATCAGAAAATGACAGATGTTGGCAAAGATTCAGGGAAAGGGAACCCTCCTACACTGTTGGTGGGAATGCAAGCTTGTGCTGCCAGATTGCATTTTACTCTGGAAGCCTGATTAGAGAAACATTCAAGTCTAAATTCTATCAGGCTGCTGGCAAAATTTGTTACCAATAGGCTTTAGATTCAAAACACCTTGCTTCTTACAGACAACAGCAAAGAGAGAACATTTGCTTCCTTGAGTCTAAATTCAGGGAGAGCCCAGAACCTCTTTTAAGCAGATCATATGAGTACATCAGGCCCACCAGGATAATCTCTCCCTTTTGATTAATTTAGAAGTTACTGAGAGGTAGCTTGATTCTGTTTACAAAGTTATTTCTCTTTTGCAATGTGATGTACAGGCATATCTCATTTTATTGCACTTCATAAATACTTGCGTGGTTTTTTGTTTTGTTTTGTTTTTTGTTTTGTTTTGTTCTACAAATTGAAGTTTTTGGCAACCCTGAAGCTAACAAATCAATTTGTACTATCTTTTCAACAGCATTTGCTCACTTCCTATCTCTTTATCATATTTGGTAATTCCCAAACTATTTCAAACTTTTTCATTATTATTGTATTTGTTACAGTGATCTGTAATCAGTGGTTATGGCTTGTTGAAATCCCAGATGACAATTAGCATGCTTTAGTAATATTTTTAAATTAAGGTACTTACATTTTTTTAGATATAATGCTATTGAACACTTAATAGACTAGATTATAGTGTAAACATGACTTTTATATGCAGTGGGAAATTGAAAAATTCATTTGAATTACTTTACTGCAATGTCCATTTTATTATAATGCTCTAGAAATGAACCTACAGTATCTCTGAGTTATACCTGTGAATATGTTCACAAGTCCCACCCACATTCAAAGGGAGGGAATTTTAGTATACACAATAGAAGACAAATTTTGAGAAGTAGCTTAGAATTCTGACTTCTACAGATGTTACATATACCATTTCACCTATTCTCTTTTCTCTTCTTTCTTTCTTTCATTCTTTTTTCTTTTTCCTCCCTTCCTTTTCTTTTTTTTAATTTTTTTCCCCAGTGATGCTGGGTTGGCAAGGGGAAGGCAGAAGATGTAGCAGATGGGGACAGAGATTGTAGTTTCCCACTGAGCAGTTGGGATTTCATCCTAATGTGAAAGGAAACTTCCACAGGATTTTTTTCTTTTTACTTTTGAGTCACTTCAGCCATTTCTCATACCCCTACCCACTGTCAGTGTTAACCACCAATCTGTTCTTTTTATCTATTAACTGTTTTGCTTTTTGTTTTTTGTTTGTTTGTTTGTTTGTTTAGGTACCATATATGAGGGAGACCATATAATAAATGTCTTTCTCTGACTTATTTCATTCAGCGTGTCTTTGAGGTCTATCTATGTTATCGCAAATGGCAATATCTCATCCTCTTTAATGGTTGGAATAAATAAATATATAAATATAAATTAAAATAATATAAATATAAATAAAGATGATTTCTTTCCATCCATATATGGGCACTTAGGTTGTTTTAACATCTTGGCTAGTATAAATAATGCCCCAATGAATAAGGGTTAAATATATTTTTTCAACTTAGTGTTTTCTCTTTCTTCAAACAGATAGAGGTGGAACTGTTGAATCACGTTTCCATTTTTAGTTTTCTGAGGAAACTCCATACTATTTCCCATAGTGGTTGCACCAACTTACATTTGCACTAACAGTGTACCAGGGTTTCCTTTTTCCCCACCCTTATCAACGTTTGTTATTTATTGTCTTTTTGACAATGGCCATGCTGACATTGTGGTTTTACTTTGCATTTCCCTGATGATTAGTGATGTTGAGTATCTTTTTATTGATCTGCTGGGCATCAGCATGTCTTCTTTGGAAAAATGTCTATCTACTTCCTCTACCTGTTTTTTAACCAGATTTGCTTTTTTTTTGTTTGTTTGTTTGTTTGTTTGTTTGTTTTCCTTTTCTGCTATCAAATTCTAGGAGTTCTTTTTATGTGTTGGATATTAGTCTTGGATATACTGAGTAGTATATCATTTGCAAATATTTTCTCATATTTCATAGGTTGCCTTTTCATTTTGCTGATTATTTCTTTTGCTGAGGAGAATCTTGAATTTGGTGTAGTTTTACTTGATTTTTGTTTAGATGTTTGTGGTTTTGGTGTCATATTAAAAAAAAAAAATCATTTCCAAGGCCAGTGGAGAGGACTTTCTTCCCTATGTTTTCTTCTCTGAGTTTTATGGTAGAAGGTTTTAGGTTTAAGTCTATGATCCATTTTGAGTCTTTTTTTTTTTTTTTTTAATGGTGTAACACAGGGGTCTGATTTCATTTTTTGGAGTTTGACTGACTATCCAGTTTTCCCAAGAGAATTTACTGAAGATACTATCATTTACTCATTAAGTGTTCTTGGCTTTCTTGTCAAATATTACTTGAACATATATGCAGGGACTTATTTCTGGTCTCTCTTTTCTCTTATATTTTTATATAAATATATCTATATCTATATATAGATAAAAATACATATATCTTTAGATACATAGGTAAATATATACATATATGTAATATATATGTTAATATGTGTAATGTATATATATATTTACTATTGTGAAAATACCATTGGAATTTTGATAGGGATTGTGTTGAATCTATAGGTGGCTTTGGATAGTATGAACATTTTAATAATTCAATCTTCAGACCAATGAACATAAAATATATTTCCATTTGTTTGTATCTTCATTTATTTTATCAAGTTTTTACAGTTTTCACTGTACAGATCAGATCTTTAATTTCCTTAGTTATATTTATTCCTATGTATTTTGGGGTTTTTTTGATGCATAGTTTTATCACTTTTGTAAGATATGAATTGTTAGTGTATAAGAATTTAACTGATTTCTGTATGTTAATTATATATCCTACAATTTTAATGAATTTGTTAATTAGTTCCTATAGGTATTTTTACATGATAAAAAAGCCTTTTCCGATTTTATAACCCAAGACTCTTTTTCTCCTGGAACTAGAAGCCATTCCCTTTGAAATGTAATAATCAAAGTGATAATGCCCTTATATCCCAGGCTCTGTGGAAGGGAAGGGGTCTAATTTGGGTGGGGACCTAGCTCCAAACTGTAAAGTTACCTCCTGTTATGAAAATAAAAGAAATATTACTTTTAAAACTTTTAAAAGTTTTTTTTTAAACTCACTGAAAAGAAAATTTTTGTTTTCAGAAGGCCAACTAATAAACACAGATAGCTTAAGATCTTCGTTCACTCAGGTATTTAAAAACACACCTACCCTTTATTTCAGTAAAGTTGAATTCAGACTGCATTTGTGGTGTCTCTTCCACCTTGAAGAGGCCTCAAACCAAGTCTTCCTTGCTTCTTTAATTTTTTCAGGTGCTATTTTTGCTTTGAAAATATTTTAGGTATAAAATCTTTTTTTTTTTAATCATGTTATGTTAGTCACCATACAGTACATCATTAGTTTTTGATGTATTTAATGTTCATATCAACTCAATCACATAGATGTGACATATGATTATCATTTTTAATATTTTTGTTAGTTCATTATTAGAGGAGGTTGGGTTCCAATCCAGGCAGCTACACTTTAGAGCTTTTGCCTTTAAAGATTACATTATATGGTCTTTCTACCTTAATTTTTTCATCTAAAAAATGAGTGTAATGATATATAAATAACCAATTTTTAAGGATTATGTACTGTAAACCTTACACCTAAAATAATTAGAAAAAGAGGAACAAACAAAACAGCAGAAAGAATGATATAACAAAGATTATAACAGAAATAAATGGTATAGAAACAAAATGTAATAGCACATATCAATGAGACCAAGAGCTGCTTCATGGAAAAGATCAACAAAATTGATAAGCTTCTTTCCAGTTTCATCAAAAACAAAAAGTAGAGATGACTCAAATAAATCAAATCACAAGTGAAAGAGGAGAAATAACAACCAACACCACAGAAATACAAACAATTGTAAGAAAATACTATGAAAAACTATATGCCAGCCTAGAAGAAATGGGTAAGTTCTTAGAAACATATAAACTACCAAAACAGAAATAGGAAGAAACAGAAAATTTGAACAGATTGATTACCAGCAATGAATTTAATTAGTAATCAAAAAACTTCCAACAAAGTTCCAGGACCAGATGGCTTCACAGTTGAATTGTACCAAATATTTAAAGAAGATGTAATACCTATTATTCTCAAACTACTCCAAAGAAATAGAAAAGAGAGGAAATTTTTTCAAATTCATTTTATGAGGACAGTATTACCTCATACAAAAACCAGATAAAGACATGAGGACTAAAAAATGAGGACTGCAGAGCAATATCCCTGATGGATATATGCAGAAATTCTCAAAAAATACTAGCAAGCCAAATTAAACAATACATTAAAAAAAAAAATCATTCACCACACTCAAGTGGGATTTATTCCTGGATTGCAAGGGTGGTTCAATATTCACAAATCAATCAATGTGATATATTCTATCAATAAGAGAAAAAAAAGAACCATATAAGCATTCAATAGATGCAAAAAAGCATTTGACAAAGTACAACTTTCATTCATGATAAAAACCCTCAACAAAGTAGGGTTATAAGGAACATACCTCAACATAATAAAGTTCATATATCAAAAATCCGCATCTAACATCATTTTTAGTGGAGAAAAACAGATTTTTTTCCCCTCTAAGGTCAGGAATAAAACAAGGATGGTCCACTCTCACCACTTTTATTCAAAACAGTGCTGGAAGTCCCACCCATAGCAATCAGATAACAAAGAAACAAAAAGCATCCAAATTGTCTAGGAAGACATCAAACTTTCACTATTTGCAGATGACATGATACTCTATGTAGAAAACCCAAAGACTTTACACACACACACATACACACACACACACACTTAAAAAAAAAACAACTGCTAGAATAGATACACAAATTCAGTAAAGTCACAGAATAAAAAATTAATCTATAGAAATCTGTTGCATTTCTATACACCAATAATGAAGCAAAAGAAAGAGAAATTAAGAAAACAGTCCAATTTACAATTGCACCAAAAATAATAAAACACCTAGGAATAAATGTAACCAAAGATGTGAAAGACCTGTACTCTGAACAGTATAAAACACTGATGAAAGAAATTGGAGATGATGCAAAGAAATGGAAAGACATTCCATACTCGTGGATTGGAAGAACAAATATTGCTGAAATGTCTATACTACCCAAAGAAATCTACATATTAATGTTATCCCTATCAAAATACCACCAGCATTTTCACAGAACTAGAGTAAACAATCCTAAAATTTGTATGGAACCACAAAGACCCTGAATAGCCAAGCAATTTTGTAAAAGAAAAGCAAAGCTGGAGACACCACAATTCTGGACTTCAAGTTGTATTACAAAGCTATAGTAATCAAAATAGTATTATACTGGCACCAAAAAACAGACAGTTTGAGCAATGGAGCAGAATGGAAAACCCAGGCATAAACCCACAACTCTATTGTCAATTAATATTCAACAAAGAAGGAAAAAATAACCAATGAGAAAAGGGCAGTTCTTCAGCAAATGGTGCTGGGAAAACTGGACAGCAACATGAGAAAGAAGGAAACTAGACCACTTCCTTACACAATAAAAAAATAAATTACAAATGGAGAATCACACAGAACTAACTGTATGATTTGAAATCATAAAAATTCTAGAAGAGTACACAGACAGAAACCTCTTTGACATTGGCCACAACAACTTTTTTCTAGATATGTCTTCTGATGCAAGAGAAACAAAAGCAAAAATAAACTATTGGGACTATGTTAAAATAAAAAGCTTCTGCACACCAAAGGAAACAAACACCAAAGGAAACCACTTTGGTTTTTAGTGGTTTGTTCACATCTGGCTCATATGTTAGAGCTCATCAGGACTCTCCACCTAGTTTTGTTTTATATGTTGTTTACTGATTAATGGTTTTGCCACTTCATTCCTCTGATTTCCTTGTATTGGTTGTTTTCTTTCTTTTCTTAATCTGCATTGTTACAGGTTTATCAACTTCACTATTTTTTAAAACATACCTTATGATTTTACTATCTCTATTGCTTTCTGTTTTGTTTTTTTTTTTTTCACTTCATTTATTTCTGTATTATTTCTTTCTTTGTACTTATTTCGGGTTTAACTTGATCAACATTTTCTAGTATTGATTGATATCTTATGTTTGCATTATCACCAATATTGAAATTATTTTTTGATTTCTCTCTTCAATCATTTGGAATTATGTTAATGTTCAAGTAGTTAGGAATTTTTCAGGTCTCTACTTTAAAAGGTTTTTTTGTTTTGTTTTTGCTTGTAGAGTGAGAGAGAGCACGCAAGAACATGGGGGAAGGGCCAGAGGGAGAGGAAGAGAGAATTTCAAGCAGATTCTGTGCTGAGCATGGAGCCTGATGCAGGGCTCAATCCCACCACCCTGAGCTGAAGACCAAAACCTGAGCTGAAACCTAGTTGAATGCTTAAGCGAAGGAGTGTCCCAGGAGCCCGAGGTCTATATGTTTAAATTGACAACTTATTGGGGTGCCTGGGTGGCTCAGTCAGTTAAGCATCTGCCTTCAGTTCAGGTCATGATCCCAAGCCCCTCATCTGGCTCCCTATTCAGCATGGAGCCTGCTTCACCTTCTCCCTCTACTGCTTCCCCTGCTTATGCTCTCTCTTCCTCTGAAATAAACAAATAAAAATCTTTTAAAAAATAAATTGATAACTAATTTAATTCTGTAATGACAAGAGAATGTATTGTAGATTATTTCTTTTAAATTAATTAAATCTTGTTTTATGGCCTAATGTATAATCCATTTCTGTGAACTTGAAAAGAATGGGTATTTTCTGTTACAGTGTTTTATGGATGTCAATTAGGTGCACTAGTTGACAGTATTTTCAAGTACTGGCGTACCCACTAATTGTTTTAACTATTGTAGAATGAGGAGTGTTGACATCTCTATAATTGTGGTTTTATTTATTTTTCTCCTTGTCAGTTTTTGCTTGATATAATTTTAATCTGTATTATATAACCTTTAAAGTTTCTATTTCTGCACTTTGGATTGACATCATTTTCATTATCAAATCTAGTAATATTTCCTTATCTTAATGTCTATTTTCTTCTATACTTATAGAACCACTCCACCTTTCCTACAATTCATGTTTATATGTTGCATATCCAAAAAGAACAACAGGCAGTGACTACCTACACACTAAGAGATATGCCATGGTGTTCCTAAGGACTCTTAATTACACAGCTAAGTTCTTAGGTTTTTTGATTTGTTTCTGTTTTTGTTTTTAAATATACCTGATTTTAATAATTGTGTTAAAATTCTTTTCTGCTTATTCCATTGTCTTTGTTAGTTTTCAATCTATTTCCTGAGTTTGTTTTGTTCCTAGTTATTACTGATATTTTCTGTTTTTTTTCACATATTTAGTATTCTTATTGTATTCTTTATTGTATTCAAATGCTATGTTCTTGATTATGTGAATTTTTTCTGATTTTTAAATAGGTTTTTTTTTTCTTCAACAGTTAATTTACTTGCAGTTAAGCTTGATCTTTTGATGCTTGTTTTTAAGCACTGTCACAATTTATCAGAGTAAGTTTTATTCTAGAACTAAATTAGTCATTTTTCCCATGGCATCATTTTTGGGGGGTTCCTACTGAATACATCTAGGTAATCGGTGAGGTCTCTCTACTCTGGAGGGTCAGAATTCAAACTTTTCTTATCCTTACATGATCTTTTGTACTTTTCTGAATTACAAATTCTTGGCAATTATTCTTTCCCAGTAGACATCTCTTGTCTGACTTTGTAGAGTTCTCTCACTGTGCTTGTTCAACTTGGTATTCAATCATGAATTTAAGGGTATTACTCTGTAGATTTATGGAGTCCTTTATCTTTACAGCTTTCTTTTTAGTGGTACTTTTCCCTCCAAATGTCAGCTACCACAGCAGCCCCAATCGTGGATCTCTGTCTCCTCAGTTTTTTGACATACTGTTTTTGACATATAGGTTCCCTTATAGAGGTCCAAAAAGACTCTGGAGTTAGAAAGCATATACAATTGTGGAGTTCACCTCATTTATTTCTCTTCTCTTAGGAATCACACTTATACACTGTTCTTTGTATCTGAAAACAGAAATTTCATATATCCCATCCCGTTTTAAAGGGTTTTGTTGTTGTTGTCATTGTTTGTTTTGTTTTTATTTTGGAGTCCTAGTGTCAGTTATTGATCCTGGTTGCAAGCTAAATTCCAAATTATGTGATTTTAAGATGAGCATTAGCAGGTGCTTTCCTTACATCTTGCTGGACTGAACTAAACATGTGAAAGTATCCCAAATTGACTAAACAGTTTTTAACATAAATCATCAAGTATTTATATTAAAATGTATAAACAGACATGGTAGATAAATTCAAGACTGTAAAATTCAAACTTGGAAAGTACAGATTCAATCTTTACATATGAATTAGTCCATTTTAACATATATCTTAAAGAATGACTAGAATTTTACCATGTGAGAAAGGAAAGATTTGTAAGGTAATCCACACAAACCTTGTAGCATGAATGAAAGTTTAGAAGTCTGTCTATATGTGAAGTCTTAAAGAAATATCAAAAATTTTACTTGATTAGACCTTGGGAATCATGGGCTGTGCAATGAAAACTGGTTGTTGTGGTGCCATAAGTAGTCTTCATTATAGGAGCTAAAGCAAGGAAACTATTTTGGGGGCTAATATTTTCGGGGCTAAATATGAGCCCTTCAAAGGTACTCGTTATCACTGGGAGTAAAATTTCTGTGACTTCAATCTTTCTTTTGACTAGTGTCATAGATTTGTGTCAGAACCTGGCAAAAATACATAGTTCTGAAAGGATTATCTATATACATTCATTCATGAGCTTAACTAACTTACTTGGTGTTACTATTTTAATAGTTATACAAAGTGCATGCAAAGCCCCTAGAAAAAGGACAAGACTCTCCCTGTAAGGACAAAAAGAAAATATTTAAAGACTTATTTGTATTTTTTTTTATCCCTTTCCTCCCTTGCTTCAAGACTACTCTCTATATGCAAGAATTGTGTAGAGCAAACTGCTCATTTGGAAATATGACACCAGTTTACATCCAGCTTGTACCATTTTCATTACTTCAGACAAATTCCATTCTTATCTCTTGCTGGGAAGCCTGAGGTCATCCGGAAGAGCTGAACTAGAAGCCAAGGCCATAGTTTTGCCTGCTTCATATTAGACTATTAGATTTCCCCTTCTCCTAGAAGACTAACCTTATATCTAATTTTAATATTCTAAAGTTTCAATTTCTCTGTTTCCCTCATAGTATGACTTGTATCTAACATATGCCACAATAGCATTTCCAAATACGTGAATCTATAAGGCAAATATAATTCAATAAGCTATTAATTCAGAAAATTTAAATAAAATTAAATTTTAAGTAGATACAAATTAAATTAACTTTTCTTGACAAGATAAACCTTATAAGAAAAAGAAACTGATATCTCACAAGCCAAAAATAGAAAGGGAACTACATACCACAGCATTTGTGTGAACGAGTTGTGATTACATTGGTGAGACATCACTAGTACCCAGAGTCAGTTTTTAGCCCCGGAATAAGGATGAACACTTCCTTTGAATGATGTAGTTAAATATTGCTCTTGTAAAAACTAAAGCATAGAAATAATGCATTACTTTGTATCATCTTGAAAACCTAAAGAAATTTTCAATGTCAAGGACATTGAAAATAGCCTTTGGTAAAAACTAAAGCATTACTAAATGTCCTCATTAAGACATTACAATCAAAGCTTTCTTTTCAAACCAGACTTTTTTTTTAAATTGCTAATGTATTTTTAGAGGATTTAGATAATTATCAAAATGCATAAAGAAAACTTTTAAGACACAGGTATTAAGAAGAATAAAGATCTTCATGGCTATTTCAAAAGAAGAGTAAACTTCAAAACAATCCATTAGGAATCACAGAAGGCACAATTGGTTATGATTTGTATTACATCAGTACCCCAAAATAACTTTCAAAGGGTATTTTTCAGTTGTACCTTAGCAAACATAGGATAACCTTATGTACAAGAACTGAAAAATGCAAAACAAATGTCTACCTTTCAATACCGACTAAAGTTGTCCAGTTTATTGCTGAGTCTAAAGGGAATTAATTAGTTAACTTCCTCCGTCACTACCAGTTTGAAGTTACGGGAAAAGGGACAAGACCAGAGACCAGGATAAAAGGAAATGTTGGAGGCATATCATGAAAGAAATAAAGAATAGTCTTCACTGAAACAAAACCATCTCGTAGTTTAAAGGGGATACTAGTAAGTTAAAAACAGGGTCATCCATTACAGATGTTCTTTAGTGTGGATCAAAGTACATGAATGAAATGTTTACCTTTGAAGTTAGGTTTTCTGCTTGAATTCGCATACCCATAGTGCTTTTCACTTTCAGTTTGCCTTAATAAATTTACCATTTATATATTAAATAACACTACATGCAACCAACCTGCTAATTGCTGTAAGCATACAACAGACCAGTTTAACTTCCTTATATCTAGAAACTCACCATCCAGCAAGAAGGACAGCAATGAGAGATTCATATGACTTCTATAAATAGTTTTGAATTTACACTTTGTACATTGATACCACATCTGAGGGAGTACTGTTCTCCTGGTATTATGAATTTATATATTTATTAAAGCAGTTTTTGGCCAATGATAATAAACTATCTTACTCTTCTGAGTCTAGTGTTTTGTTTTGTTTTGTTTTTTCCCTGTTTTTAATATATGTATTGAAGGCACAGCAATCAGCAAGGCAATGGAACCACTAGCAGAAACCTTTCCCAATATAGTTCAAAAGAATTTACCTTGGTAAATTAAGCATAGCCCAAATATTAGGCCCATCTTCTCATGCTTATAAACTTGATTGGGTAAGCACAATCTCAATTATTCCTTTGAGGCTCAACTAAGAAGTTTCCAACACTCGTAACTAAAAGCAGTATTAAAATGCATAGATTTCTACAGGCAACAGAATTATCATGGGAATCAGAATATTTGCATTCATAGAACCAGCACATTCTCTTCCTGCATGTACTGTGACAAGGGTAGCCAAGTACGTAATCAGCAGATGGCTTAATGAGAATCAGAATAAAAGTAATAACATAAATAAATAAAATTTACTAACAACAGTTCTAATGTGCACATATATATTCATAATTGGGTTGCTGTTTACCTTGAGTCCATAATATTCAAATGTTACTGATAAATGCCTAAACCCACTTTTTACAATTAGGATGGTGTCAGTAAAGGAGTGGTAATACCTGAAGTCTATAGGGAGGTCTTCTTGTCATACACACATATTGTATATCTTGTTATACTCACACATTTAAACCCTTTATTAATATAATGTTACTTCAATTTTTATTTGATTGTTAAGCCCCTGTAAAACTATTCATATTACCAAAGGAACAAATACACCAAACAACATTATGGAGTGGAATGTTTATGCTATATTAAAGCAAATCATAAAACTTCAAAGAAATTTGTACTTATGCATGTTTGCTTTGACCAACACTTCCAAGAACCTAAATGGTGTGTATTTCCTCATAGTCCAGTGGGTATTCCTTAACAGGAAAAAAAGAAAAAAAAAAAAAGATAAGCACATTTAGATGACGTCTAAGAGCATATTTAGCTTTTAAATTCAGGATGTTTTGGTTTTACATGACAGACATGCAACTAATACTTTCTTAAGAAAAAAATAGCCTGTGAAAACTGGAGTAAACTGATTTAGGTACTTCCAAGAATGGCCAGCAATCCCTATACTGATAGATGAAAGATTACTCCAAACTTTGCTGGGAAAGAGAGAGAGCAAGGGGGTCAACACTCAGAGAGGAAGACCCTTTGCTCTTCTTTGCTCCTGCTTGTATTTGTCCTTCAGGGTAATCACAAATCCTTATCACTGTTTCTCAGGACGTGATGTGTGACAAGGGGTCTTCCTAAAACTAGGAGGATCTGTTTAAGGGAAAGATACGATACGCTAATGTGTGCTGGTTCTATGAGTGTTGGTAAACATAGCCTAAGGGATAATGCATACATCTCTTAAACCACAGGGTGGCTGTTTGGCCTAAGAAAGCTTCTGGGAAGGCAACTCCCCAAGGCTTTCCAAGACTATGTGGTGATGCAGGCCTCTGCATTCCAAACACCTTCTCCCTTCTCTGAAACCCTCTCTCCCCCCCAACAGCCTCTGTGTTACATTTTAGCAAGGGAAGTAATAAGGTTGATATCTTGCTCTGCATTAATCCCTGCAGGGTACTGCCAGACATTGGGGCCAGATAGAAGACTCACTGCATTTTCTTTCTTTTATTCTCTATTCCTCTCATCTAACTGAAACCTGATATGCTTTGATCAACAACTCTCCACTTCTCTCCACAGGCCACCCCCGCCACCCCCAGCCCCAGCTGCCCATTTTGTTTCTCTGATCCCATAAGTTCGATTATTTTAGATACCATATATGAGTGGAATTGTTCAATATGTGGCCTTCTGTGACTGACTTATTTCATTTAGCACAATTTCCTCTACGTTCATTCATTTTGTAGCAAATGGTAGGATTTCTTTTTTAAGGCTGAATAATATTGTATTGTACAATACCATATTTTCTTTATTCATTCATCTGTCAATAGACATTTGGGTTCCTTATACATCTTGGATATACTGAATACTGCTACAATGTACATGGCAGCACAGATGTCTCTTTGATATCCCAATTTCAATTCTTTTGGATATATACCCAGAAGTAGAACTGTTGGATCCTATGGTAGTCATATATACATATATATTTTTTTTTTCTTTTTTTTTTTTTTTTGAGTAACCTCCTTGCTGTTTTCCATCATGGCCTTGCTACTCTACTATCCTACCAACAGTTTATAGCAATTCCAATTTTTCCACATCCTCATCAACACTTTTGACTTCTTGATAATCGCCATTCTAACTGGTGTAAGTGATATTTCTTTTGGTTTAGACCTACATTTCTTTGAAAATTAGTGATCTTGGGCATTTTTTCATATACCATTTGGCCACTTGTTTGTCTTCTCGGGAGAAATGTCTATTCAATTCCTCGTGCATTTTAAAAATCATGTTGTTTTTTCCTAATGACTTGTAGGGATTCCTTATATTTTTGGATAATAATTCCTTGTCAGTAGATGGTTTGCAAATATTTTCTCTCATTTCACATGTCACCTTTTCATTCTGTTGATTGTTTCCTTTGGTGTTCAGAAGCTTTTTAGTCTGTTACAATTCCACTTGTCTATTTTTGGTTTTGCTACCTGTGCTTTTGGTGTCAAATCCAAGAAATCATTGCCAAGACCAATGTCAGAAGTTTTCCCCCACGTTTTTTCAAGAGGTTTTATAGGTTCAGGTCTTTTGTTTAACTCTTTAATCCATTTTAATTTATTTTTGTGTATAGCATCAAAGTTTCAATTTTATGCTTTTGCATGTGGATATTTAGCTTTCCCAACACAAGCACAACTCAGTAAAGTCATATCTTGATTCTTCAAATTCCACAATGAAGAAAAAATATTTATATGGGGTGGATATTTAGATTTTTAGTGCCAGTACTTTTTTTGTGATAGACTATTTCTGACTCAAAACTACCACATACTTGGGGCACCTGGGTGGCTCAGTGGGTTAAGCCGCTGCCTTCGGCTCAGGTCATGATCTCAGGGTCCTGGGATCAAGTCCCGCATCGGGCTCTCTGCTCAGTGGGGAGCCTGCTTCCCTCTCTCTGCCTGCCTCTCTGTCTACTTGTAATCTCTCTCTGTCAAATAAATAAATAAAATCTTTAAAAAAAAAAAAAAACTACCACATACTTTATTGGCATATTACCATGATTTTTCACTTTAATGACCTCTCAGGATTTAAATTTGCCTAACATCAGACCAGTTTTCAGGGGATGTTTGTTTTTATTTATTGTACTATGTTAAAATTCAA
This sequence comes from Lontra canadensis, assembly GCF_010015895.1. Lineage (NCBI taxonomy): Eukaryota > Metazoa > Chordata > Mammalia > Carnivora > Mustelidae > Lontra > Lontra canadensis. The sequence goes on along the minus strand of NW_022631064.1, from coordinate 7,713,782 downwards.
TGTAAAATTATTTTTTTAAGGACAGAATGAGCTGTTCAATTAAGAATTTAGAAATCTTGGGAAATCAGAAACAGAACAAAGCAAACAAGCAAACAAAAGAAATACATCTGCTACAAAAAGGAACGTATGATTAGATAATCTGTTTTTCGAAATGAGAAAATTAAGATGGGGTTAAAAAATAAAAGCAAACTGGGACGCCTGGGTGGCTCAGTTGGTTGAGCGGCTGCCTTCGGCTCAGGTCATGATCGCAGTGTCCTGGGATCGAGTCCCACATCGGGCTCCTTGCTCGGCAGGGAGCCTGCTTCTCCCTCTGCCTCTGCCTGCCTCTCTGTCTGCCTGTGCTCGCTCGCTCACTCTCCCTCTGTCTCTGACAAATAAATAAATAAAATCTTTAAAAAATAAATAAATAAATAAATAAATAAAAGCAAACCAAGAATGCCTAGATGTGTATCTCAGCCCTGTAACTTTTAAATATGAGATCTTTAACAATTTTTTAACCTTCTATGCCTCAGTTTCCTCATCAGTAAAATGGGGATAACAATAGTGTCCACCACATAGTAGTATGAGGATTTAATTTAATATATAATATAATTTAATAATTTAAATAATTTAATAATTTAAATATAATTAATATGATTTAATTTAATATATGCTTAATAGCACCCAGTAGGTGGTGTTTAATAAAGATTAACTATCATAGTAATTATTAATGGTATCAACATTATCTCGACAGAGATGTTTCTCTGCCTAGTAGCTGTCATTTCCCCATGTGCCAGAACTGTCTGCTCTAACTCTAGATTATACTCAAGCAAAGATGGATCCCTCAAAGTCCAGATCATAGACAGTAAGGTCAACAGAGTTTTCCTAAATGCCAGAAATCCTATTCATTAATCCCTAAGATTAACATTGGTAGTAATAACAGCCTTTCAAGGGTGACTACTGTCTTTCATTTTTAAGGTGCAGTCTTACCCCAAGTCTTCCATTAGACAAATAATGCTAGAAATTATAAACATAAAATCAACCCAGACTATTTTCACTGCTACACATTCACTGTTTACTTGATCTAAACTTCATAAGTCTGTAACATAAGTATTAGCATACGCTTTCCATAAATGAGAAAACTAAAAATCAAAGAAGCCAAGAAATAGAAGTGGAGTTGGTGCCACAATTATTGTATAAGATATTTGATTCTTGAAACTAGGTCTTAAAAAATCCAAATCCAGAGATTTTTTTTTCTTTCTCTTTTTCTTTTTTCCTAAACTTTAGAACTTCTGATAATTAGTTTTAAGTTGTCAGAGTTCCTTTGTGAGTAAAATAAGAAATGACGGGGGGGGGTGTGCTATAACGTACATCTTTTTACTAGACTGCAAGGTCATTCACAAAAACTACATCATGCTATATGGGTTATCTTGTTGTACCTCTAAAATCCAAATAAACTCCATAAACTTTTAAGAAAGAAAAAAATAACAAGAATCTCACTGTTCTATGAGGAACATGTAGTTTTAACTTCGGCCTACTTTAAATAAAACGGTAAAAAAAATAATTAATCACATTTTATATTTTACTCTAATGTCTTGTTTATGTTACGTATCTGCTGCTTAAAAACATATGTTATTCCTATTGAAACTCAGATGTTCATGTGTTGACTTCTATATCAACTACTATTTTCACTGTGGGAATAATTAATTTTTATCACTGCACATTCATACATATATTGTTTTCTCACAGTTTATTCTTCAATCTCAAATTTTTAAATTAGGGATTTTATTTAAAAGAGGATGACAAAAGACACAAAGAGATCTGATGTCAAAGCAAAGTATCTCACTGAGAAATATTCAAGTGAATTCTATATTTGTTATCTTAAAATACAACTTCAAAGGAAATGATGGAAGATTTTCAGGTTCCTAATTGTATTAAAAAGAAAAACAAACAAACAAACAAAAAGATTAAAAGTGATAAAAAGCCATGTAGATGAATAAGTGTTTATAATTGTGTGTATGACTGCCTACCGGACTCCTAGCTTTTCATTTATTTTATTTCTAGTTTTTCTCTGGGTGGAGGGAGAGTATCATTATTTAATAGAATGACATTCTGAATAATTTTAGTACAACACTTAAATATACTACATAAAAAGGTTTATTTAATCATGAGCTATGGTTTTGAGATACTGTTCTTGACCCACTGTACAGGACCTGGCTTTTAATGCATAAAGATATCTGGTTACCATGACTGTAATTACCATAATTTTACACTTATTAATTTTGTCTGTAGAATTAATTTCCATAACTTATGACTTGAAACAAAAACATCAGTCTTGTTCCATGGTTTCCAAGAGCAGAATTATTATAAATCTCATAAATGCCAAATGTTATTATTATTTTTCTTTTTTCCTTTCTCTGAATGCTCCAAACTGATTCCTTCTTATTAAAATTCAAACAGCTGTGAAATGGCCAGGCGATTTGAAGATGAAAGTAAATGTGAAGTGACCTTCATCCATGCTGAACAAATAGAATATTATAAACACATTTTCTAGTTGAAGTTACACAAAGCAAATTAAGAAATACCTAGGGCTATAATTTACTACAAAAATGTTTCTTAAATTTCTGACAGTTTCATTTAATTGACTAATTAAATTTGCTTATAGGCATTTTAGAGACAAAGTCTAATAATGCACTGTCATTTGAGAAGAAAATGAAAATTACTTTTTTTGTGAGGAATATGTTTGTAATGGTCCAGGTTTCCCACTAAACATTTGACAAATATATGTGAGTATTTATGCCTCGCTGTATTAGATGATAATGTCAATTCTATTAAAAGGTGATTAAATGAAAATCTCACATGTAATAGTTTGAAACTATAATGGGCATTTTCTAAAAGACCTGCTAAGGGATGAAAGTTAAAATGCATTTCTATAACATGAACAATATGCATCCACTGTATATTTTGTGTACTCATTTCAAAGAAATCAACATGTGAGGATGACCCACTTTATAATTCTCCATCTTGGATCATGTGCTACTTCTTCCCATGAAGGAACCAGACAAATCTCCTCCCCAGGAGTTTGCATTTAGTAGATGTCAGCGTGAGATTGCTGTGGAGGACATAGCATTCAATGTTTCCTAGTATGCAAGCTTCATATATTGACAGGGCTAATAGATTTTTTTGATTTCCCTCTAAAGAAATCAAGCCTACAAACTCTTTTTTTTTTTTTTTTTTTTTTTTTGGCATCATGTTGTAAGGCTGCAAGGGAAAACATTCAAATACAGTTTTGCAAACAGTGTCTTCAGGCAAATCTTAGAATAAAATACCCTATAATCTTCTATAATTATACCCCTGAATTGTGGATAATGGTCAAAACACTGATTTTCTCTTTTTGTTCTCTTTAGAAACAATCTAGGCTCTTGGCATGTAAAATATAAAACACCTGACAACGTTTAATAATTATTTCCTTTCATTATGTGTAATTGTGTTATTCATTTCACAAAAATGACATTTAAGAGAAAAATGTGAAAGCTACAATTATATAATTATTTTGCCAAGTGCCAATGCTTATATGCTCTGTGAAAACTAAACTAGCTCAGGGTTTAAAATTTCACTGAATCTATGTACAAAATCATCTACATTTAATTTAGTCCTCTCTTTTCTCCCATTTACCTGTAAACTCTGAAGCCAGGAAGTGGTGTTTGCTCATCATGGAACACCCTTCAGCCCCTAGTATAGCACCTGACACATAGTAGTCATTTGTTATGCATTTGCTGACTTGAATTGTCTGCCATGATTAAAATGAAAGTAAATTAATGGGGTGTGGCATTCCCTGAAGAAGAAAGTTAGAAAGACCAGCCTTTATCATTCTTGCTGCTCTAGTGGTTTCATGTTTTCACACTGATTAAAAAAAAAAAAAATTCAATGCTCAGATTTGTATCAAAAGTGAGAAAATATTAAATATTTTCATTATAGCAAAATTGACACCATTACTGGTGTTAAGTAGAGAAAACTGGGAGGATTTCCAGTTTCTGATTTCTCTTGTGGATAAAAACTTTAATCAACTCCCCTGAAGCACCTTCTACCATCCCAACTTCATTTTTATTAAGCAACTTGGAATCAAATCATAACCTTGGCTTACCTATCTATGCTCTGTCTATGCTCTGAGCTATACTTTACATAGATGGTTTAGATGGTCCATTTTTGCCGTATTTCCAGCATTGAAGTAGGCCAGCCAGAGAGTACTAGAAACATGTTTGTAATCACATAGAGCTATGTTATCAGCTTTCAGCGATAAATGAGAGCATATGCCAAAGGAACCATAGGAGTCAGCACAAGGAAGTTTGAAGGGGTATCTTACAGTCTTTATGCTCGTTCCAGTTGATTTTACAGCAAGTTTAGGGAAGTGGATATCAATTTTGGGTTGGGCAGCCTTGTGAAGTGAGGTCAGTCTGGTCTTTGGATATCTTGGATAAAGTAGGAATAGATTTGTGAGGGGCACAGAAGCAATAATCACTGAAGTTAGCCAGAGGAGGAGAAGGACTAGTTGTTATTGTTCTTTGTTTTGGTTTGCCTAGTGTGTTTGTCCCTGGCTTGTTCTGCCCTTTGGAGTGACATTTTTGGAGTTTTGTTTATAGTCTAAGAATGTTTACACGTTTAGTTGGAAACACGACAGCTAAATTGAAAACGTTTAGCTGCCAGTTTCTAAGGTTTTCTTTTTCTTGGATTCTGATTACAATAATTATTAATAATCATTAAAAGTTTTGTTTTGTTTTGTTTTTTACTATATTGGATTAAGATTAGACAAGTGGTGAATAGTTTGTCCTGTGACTACTTCATCTAACAGAAATCCACTCATTATTAAGGCAAACTTGTTCTTTCTATGTCAGATCTCCTGTTTAGTCCAGTTGGCCAGAAAAACCCCTATAAGTGGGGAAAAAGATCTGGGCTTGCCATTTCTGTGGCATAAGCATAAGCAGGACATCTGGTAACAGAAGTCTAGGGTGCAAACTGAAAATCAACTATCATCTTGGAATCTGTCTTTCAGGTAGTTTTTCATAAGGATTCATCAAACTGGCGTTCAGTCTAGCCTTGATGGTTACTTGTATGACATTGCACTGTATAATTCTTGGTTCAATAAACCAATTATCTTATGTAAAAATAGGCTGAAGTTGGTTGGTTTTTATCCAGAACTCAAAATACAGGAAATTAACTGAAACAGACCAGGAGAAAAGAGTCTTCATATCAAATCTTTCTTATTTTATTTTTAAGATTTTATTTATTTATATGAGAAATAGAAGGAGCGTGAGCAGGAGAGAGGGGCAGAGGGCAAGAAAGAAACAGACTCCCAGCCAAGCAGGGGCCTGACATGGGACTCGATCCCGGGTTCTGGGATCATGACCTGAGCTGAGAGCAGATGCTTAACCGACTGAGCTGCCCAGGTGCCCTCTTCATGTCAAATCTGACTCATGGAGAATAAGATGTTGGATTCAGCACCCAGAGCTAAATAATGGTAAACCAATGCCTGATTTAAATACCTGGGATGTGAAAGTGAACATGGGCTCTTTTTTTTTTTTTTAAGATTTTATTTATTTATTTGACAGGGTTCACAAGTAAGCAGAGAGAGAGAGGGAAGCAGGGTCCCTGCCAAGCAGAGAGCCCAATGCAGAGCTTAATCCCAGGACCGTGGGATCATGACCTGAGCTGAAGGCAGAGGCTTTAACCCACTGAGCCACCCAGATGCCCCTGAACATGGGCTTTTAACCAAAAGATCTGAATCACACTCACTGGCTCTTAAGCAGTGTGTCTATAAAAGAAGAAGAGATGGGGAATACACTAGAGAGTATGTGTGGGTACAATATTATTAAAAGCAACTAAACATAAATGACATTTTCCATGGATATCAATGACTCTAGTTCAAGCAATACACAGATACTGTCTTAAATCAAAAAATTCCAAGAGAAATAATAAAAAAAAAAATTCCAAGAGAAATAGAAGGTGTCTACAATAACTAGTAGCACTTAGAGAGTGGTCCTTACTTGACATTTTGCTTTGTATTTATCATCATTCCACTAAGCAACTAGAATAAGAGTCATGGGCTAACGAAGTCTTTGGTGCCTCTGATTGAGGGTTCTATTTTAGCAGAAGGTAAGGTCACAAATGGGTTATAGAAACTTAAAGTGGAAGCTCCATGTATCATGTTACTCCCAGGTTATGAGTACTATACAGCAATGGAGTAGAGTGTTAAATACCCAGGTGAAGCAGACGTAGTTAATTGCATAGGCATTTTGCAAGGAGTAGTTTCCTTCCTTAGAGAGAAAACTTTTTAATGATTCAAGTTTTTCTTTGAAGAGGATTATGGTTGAATAACTAAAAGGGTGTAGAGTAAAGGCAATTTTAGCCTAAATATTACAGCAATTACAAAAATGTTAATAATATCAAAATATTTCTTTTTTTTTCTAAAAATTTTATTTTACATTCAATATTGTCAAGGGCCTCTGGCCATTCATTACCACATTCTTTAAGAGTGGCAATTGCAGCAAATAAAGCAGTAAAAGCTGAGCACATTCATAGAATTAAGAACTAGCAAGAGAAATAAGATTCATGCAATAAAAATAAAGAGGTAGGACCATTTGTTTAGCATCAGGAAGCACTTCCTGCAATATCAGGTCTATCAATATACTATTAAGATTTTAGGAGGACCTCAGCCTAAAAATCATAAGGATAGGTATACAAATGAGGACTTGTTTTGGTTGTAAGTTATAGAAACTCCTATTAAGATGAGGGGGAAAAAAAGGTAATATATTAGCTTTCTAAGATTTCTGGAGACTGCTGGGTCAAAGGACCCAAATAATTTTCCTTTTTTTAAGTTTATATTTAAATTTCAGTTAGTTACCATACAGCAATATTAGTTTCAAGTGTACAATTTAGTGATTCAACACTTGACTAGAATACTCAGGATTATCACACATGCCCTCCTTTTGATAACCATCAGTATGTTCTCTATAGGTAAGAGTCTGTTTTTTGGTTTGCTTCTTTCTGTCTTTTCCCCCTATATTTATTTGTTTTGTGTCTTAAGTTCCATATATGAGTGAAATCATATCATGTTTGTCTTTCTCTGTCTTATTTCACTAGGCATAATACTCTGTAGCTCCAGCCATGTCATGGCAAATGACAAGGTTTCATTCTTTTTCATGGATGAGTTTTATATATATTAACACAATGTCTTATATATCTTAACACATTGTCTGTTAAGTGATATCTCCTAGCTGGTCTTCATCTATAAAATCAGAGAGTTGGATAGGAGGTCTAAAAAGTTCTTTTCAACTGTAGTAATCTCTAACTGTGTTCCCTTCCATAACAGAATTCTTTTTTTTTTTTTTTCAGAGGCTACAGGGAATATATTTCATGAAGCTATTCAATCTAATGAATCATTTGCTGTAAGCCATTTTGGAAAAATGTGCCTGATAGTCTGTATCCTCTGAAGAAACGAACAGTATATATATATATATATATATATATATATATATATATATATACACGCACATACACACACACACACACCACATATATATATGTTATATATATATAACAGTTCCATATATATATATATACCACTTCTTCTTTATCCATTCTTCAGTTGATGGACACTTGGATTGTTTGTACAATTTGACTACTGTAGATAATGCTGCCATAAACATTGAGGTGCATGTAATCCTCTGAATTAGTATTTTTTTTATTCTTTGGGTAAATACTTAGTAGTGCAATTGCTGGATCACAGGGTAGTTCTATTTTTAAATTTTTGAGGCACCTCCATACTGTTTCCAAGAGTGGCTGTACGAGTTTGCCTTCCCACCAATAGGGCAGGAGGGCTCCCTTCTCCCCACATCCTTGCCAATACCTGTTGTTTCTGGTGTTGTTGATTTTAGATGTTCTGACAGGTGTGCTTTGATATCTCATTGCAGTTTTGATTTGTATTTCCCAGATGATCAGTAATATTGAGCATTTTTTCATGTGTCTGTTGGCCATCTGGATGTCTTTGAAAAAATAAGAGCCAAACAATTTTCTTTTCTTTTTTTTTTTTTTTAGATTTTATTTATTCATTTGACAAACAGAGATCACAAGTAGGCAGAGAGGCAGGCAGAGAGAGAGGGGGAAGCAGGCTCCCTGCTGAGCAGAGAGCCTGACACGGGGCTCTATCCTAGGACCCTGGGATCATGATCTGAGCCAAAGGCAGAGGCTTTAACCCACTGAGCCACCCAGGTGCCCCAAGCCAAACAATTTTCAAATTCATTTTCTCTCTAAATCTTCTTCTTCATCTTTCTTTTTTTAATTTGACAATAGTTGACACATAATGTTACATTAATTTCAGGTGTACAACATAGTGATTCAACACATTTTTTAGACATTATGTTATGCTCACAAGTGTAATTCATACAACTTAATACGAAATAAATCTGATTAAAAAATGCACAGAGGACGAGAATAGATTTTTTTTTCCCTGTATCTTCTTCTTTGCCTTTCTTTGGCTCTGCTTTTCTCAGTATTGACTTTAACCTCAGGCAGGTTCACTACTCTCAGAGATCCATACAGTCCCCAGCATCCCAAGAGTCTCTTCCTTCCAATTTAACAATGTGGTGGAAGCTCTTGGTGTCCTGTCTATATTCCCTTGGTATTCATAGTTCCCACATGTGTCAGTGGCTCTCTATCCCAAGCATCTGCAATTTCTCTGTCTAGAGGCTTTCTGTGGCTACTGGAACAAGAGGAAGCTGGAAGAGTGAAGGATTTAATGTCTCCTGGAGCAGCCCTCAGCTTTGAGGTATGTTCTGCACCATCATCCAGAAATCCCCCATGAGTCTGAACTCCAGTTTCCTGAAGCAGTAATCATTAGCATTCTCTCAACTGTTTTTTTGTCCTGCTCTGCACACTTTCCTCTTCTCATAGCAGTGCTTCTTGGGATCACTTCTCAAATAAACTACTTCCTTCAAATCCTTGCCCAAGAGTCTGCTGCTATGGGAATCCAATCTAACACAAGCAGCCTCAAAAGAAGATAATTTTTGCCTCTAGATACCAGAGAAAAATATTAAGACTTAGGTACTCTGAGGGCCAGGTTCAAGTCATATGTCTTCTCTTTTGCTAAGGAAAGAATCAGTATGTATATTTCTTACATAAATGAATGTGTCTATTATACAAGGAATAATAGAAGTGGGGCTGGCAAAATGTGATATTTCTACATGAATTTGAGATATTTCATTAGTGAAAAACAATTGCATAAGGCAAAAAATAAGGAACATCTACTTCTGGCTCCCAAGGGACATCAACCAAATTACTATTTAACTACTCACACCCTCCACAATTGTTTAGAGTAATGTTCTGATTTCTAAATAATTCTAAATTCTAGAGTAGCATTCTAAAATCTAAATAATTCTAAGTAATCCAGTAAGAATTGCAATCTATTTTTAGTCTACTAATTTGATGTATATATTCTCTTATTTAATTAAATACCTTTGGAATGTGAACTAATGAGTTTACAGCCTATAAGAAATAAAGTTTTATTATTATTGGTTTTAAAAAAATAAATATGTGGGACTCTAATGAAAATCAGAAACTGTGAAAAGGATCTTTTCCTACTTTAATTTCTCTAGGTTCATAGGTAACATTTACATGGCCCTGAGTATACCCTCACTACTTCAATTTCTGAATCATTTCCTGTTTTAATATTATTTAGGGGTGAGAGCCTGTTAATTTTTAGCTTGAAAGTTTTGGGTAGTAAAGATATAAAAAATTGGGAATATTTTATATTTAAGAAGATTAACAACACTTTACAGAATTAAAACAGAAGTTTTAAAAACCTAAGAAATAAATAAGTGTCCCCTCGCCCCATAGATCTGCAGGAAGATGATCAGATAGAAGTCCAGGACAGAAGTGACCAAAAAGTAGTTTTGAGGAATTTCAAATTCTTTTTTAACCTTCCAAATGTATTCTAGGTTACCACTTGAGTGGACCTAAAGACAACTAAAAATGATGAGCACAAGCCAAAGAATGAGATAAAGAGAATGACAAGAGTGTTAGCTATATAGAGAAGCACACTTATCTTCCCTTCCTGAAAAGGCTGGGAAAAACCCAGCCACAATGCTCTGTTTGATTGAAAGTGTCCTGGGAAGAAAATACCCAACGTGTGACCTTGAGCAAGTGATATCTCCTAGCTGGTCTTCATCTATAAAATCAGAGAGTTGGATAGGAGGTCTAAAAAGTTCTTTTCAACTGTGGTAATGTCTAACTGTGTGCCCTTCCATAACAGATTTTTTTTTTTCCCCCAGAGGCTACAGGGAATATATTTCATGAAGTTATTCAATCTAATGAATCATTTGCTATAAGCCATTTTGGGAAAATGTGCTTGATAGTCTGTGCCCTCTGAAGAAATGAACAGTTCCTTAGCTTTGCTTTAGGGTGGTTTTAAAGGAGAGTAGATTTGAATTTGATCATACATGACCCCACTCTGCTGTGTAATGTGTCCTAGCCACCAACCACCCCCTCCCCCAACAATGCTCAACTTCAGAAACAGCTAGAAAGGAAGAAAATTTTCCTGGTGTTCAAGGTAGTAAATAAAACTGAGATTCAGAAAGTCAGGATTTTGTTTGAGCTTTGGTGCTAAGGTGAAGCTTGAAACAATTTAATCATCCCTATATGTTAGTGGTTTTTTCACATACAAAATGTAGTGTTTGGGTCCATATATACTTTTATGTTTCAGACATGTTAAGGAGACTGGAAAGACAATCTGCGAAAGGCCTTGAACTACAGCAAAACAGAGGTACATAGACATAATGCTGTTTGTAAACATCGTTATGCTGCTGTTTAGTTTTGCTGAGTGACTCCATTTGACCCATAAACTCAATATTCCAGCAGTAAAAACAAATGTATTTTCTTGGAAATGTGTTTCATGTGTCTTTAGAGAAGGCAAGATTGCCTGTTGGACAAAATTTTCAGAAGGTGCAATTTCATGTGAGTCATGTTTTCTAAGTTGAAAGCTATTTAGAGTTATATTTTCTAATTTTCTTTTTTTCTGACATTTAAACCTCATTTCAATTAAATCTTATTACACAGCACTAAGCATAATTTCATCTGCAGGTTTCAACAAGGGTGATAAGAGGGGAAAAGAAAAATGATGATCAGTAAAAGATTGTGCATCAGTTCAAGTATCGACTCTTAACGCATTGTCAGTTAACAAATATGAAACACTGCTAAGGTTATTTGTCCTTCAGAATTAAATCATGCAACTTAATTTTTTGTCTTACAGGACATTTTGAGAACCAAAACTTATATTTCATTTTATTTTATCTCCAGAACATTCAACTGGAGCTTAAATGCTGTGGCCATGTATGAAATCTGTTGGCAATAATAGCAGCTTATTTACCCTTATTATAATAGAGTGCTTTCTATTATTATTTGACAGGCACTTGTGTTAACTACTTTACTTTCCAAAAAACAAACAAACAAACAAACCCGCTCAAGTCAGTACTATTGTTATTTCATTTTAAATTTTAGGAAAAAATGTCACATAACAGTTGAAGAGGAGCTAATTTGAGCCTTACAGTACTGAAGGCACAACTGAAATTTGAATTAGGCAATCTGGCCCCAGAATCTACCCACTTACTACTATTCTACATACGGTCCCTACCCCAAATGATTCTACTGATGTTGTGGGGCTCTGTTACTCCATATAAACAGCGAGTTTATCACCATGATCATTTACTATGATATGTTAACGTAAAATGTCACATATCTCTGAATTAGGAAGAGAAATTGGATGAGAGCTAGAAGACACTATTTTAGTTGTGGCACTTCTTTTGACTTAATGTTTGATCCAGAAGAAGTCACTTAATCTCCTTACACTACAATTTCTCATGGGTAAAATTAATAAATAAATATAACTCCTAGGATATGGGATTGATAAAGCTATTTCCAAAATGATTAAATCCCAGAATCTATAATTATAAAGTGCTTAGCATGTCTAAAAATAACAAATATGACATTATCCAATTTTCTAGGGAAGTAAGTTCCATAGCTATAAAAATATTATTTTTAAAATGTACATTGCACATTCCATTGACTTAATTTGGATTTTTGATGAGACCAGGTTCATTCTTAAGAAACAGCAAAAAAAGCAAAACATCAGGATATCCATCATAAGAGGACATATGTGAGCCATAAGAAAAAAGCGATGGGTCATGGGTTTTTATTCTGATTTCAATATATTTCACATTGAAAATTAAAAAAAAAACACCTTTATAGAGAAGAATGGAAAATTTACAATGATATAATAAACACTGATAATATTATAACTTAATCAAGATAAGGAAGAGGCTCTTTCCTACCTTACTAAACTAAAATCACTTGAAAGAGACACAATTAACTGGCTTGGCCACATAGCATGCTTCAGTCTCAGAGGGGTAGGCATGGCCTTAGCAAAAGGTAAAAGTTACTAGAGGCTGTTTCTCTGGTCCATCACTTTTGGGAGAATAAGCACCAACTCACAAGTAGAAGCACAACATAAGAATTATTGGATATTAAATGTATTATAAATATTCATGTTTTATATTTTTGTACTATTTTTAGTATTGATAAGTGAAACAAATTTGGAATACACAGGTGAACCAGATAACAAAGAAACATTCTTCCTTTTTTGGAAAGCCAAGATCGGATTCTCTAAAGTTATTTAATGTAATCCATTCTGATAGTGGTTATTAGGGAGAAGGAGGCATTGTCTAGGCATCTATCGTACTCTGGCATATATTTTTCTGTGATCAATTATTACCTCATATGTTAGGAAAGGAAAGAGGTTAGTGGAGTCTCCAGGTATGTATCAGGCAATAGTCTTCAGTTTAGATATGTCATATTACTAAAGTTTATCAAAGCATCCAAGTTTTCCAGTGACACCATCAGACAAAGCCCTGGGATATACAGTATTCAGAAAAGGCGCCTGAATGTTATTATGTTCTTTGAGGCATAGCTGGCAAATGACACATTAAGAAAAAAAAAAAATCTTTCTTCTTATAAATCCCATATATCTCAAACCATTTTCATAGTCTTTACGGATTAGGAAATAACCAAGTGAAATTAGATAACAATATCCCAATTTTTCAGGAGGAAAAATGAAGGCTCAAATAAATTGCAAATTATATAATATCACTTAACTCTACAATTTAAAATTTTTAAAATTTCAACCAAAGTATTTTGGTTTGAAATTTAAATCCTTTTTCATACCGATAGTAAAAATCAATGAATCTGAAAAAAAAATATCTTGAGGAGTAGGCTCAGTAAATTAATTAGCTAATTGATTTATTTTTGCCGAGAAGAGTTTGTTTCATGAAAAGAAATAGCAACACCAAGAGGTGTTAAATTGGATCAGCTAAAGTTTGTATTTTTTATGCCCATTTTTTCCAGTTTTATTGAAAAAAAATTGACATATATCACAGCATTAGTTTAAGGACTAGAGATTGATGGTTTGGTTTGCATATATTATGAAATGATCACCACACTAAGTTCAGATAACATTCAATAAATTCATTTTAAACCTGTCACTCATTAGGAAAAACATAGTCCCAGATATGGTAATGAAACAATTCTGTAGAATGTATAAAATTGTTCCTTTAAAATATAAAAATATCTGGCGTGCAAATTTAATCTGAGATAGACACCGTAAAGACCAAATGTTGATCCCACTGTTTAACTTTTCAACAAGGTATACTGTGATCCACTACAGCTGTATCATTAGCTTTACAACTGTACATTTCAACTCTATTGTTGCCTTGGCTGAAAGAGATTCTGTTGCTAGGAAAACTTCCAGACTTGGTAAAGAATGATTTTAATTGATGATATCATTATTTCTTCTTTGCTGTAGGCCATATGTTACAACAGAAAGAATTTTTATTTGAGACAAAAGACCTGGAATTGAATTTCTATTCATCTATCAACCATCTGCATGATATTAATCAAGTTATCATGATGGACCTCTCCAATGGTCAATCAAAATTTCATAAGACTTCTTTCATCCCTGCCTATTGCCAAGTTCCTCTGAGCCCTGCCTGCCTGCCTGTCTGCCAAGATCCCTTCTTATCCTCTTTGCTTGATCCATCACCAATTTTCTCCTCTGGACCTATGGGTGTATATAATCCTGAGTTATGGCCATTTTCAGCCATACTGATGCCAATTAAGTCTCAAGGGACGATGTTGTGGGATTTGAAATTCTGGACTCTGATTATCTGAGTACCTTGACCATTATTCTGTTAATACTTATTGCAAAGCGTGGACATCCTATCTCTTCTAGGCCCCCATTCTAACTCCTTCCCTCTTCCCTTTTCCTCTCAGTGAACATGGAGTACAGATGGACTCATGTTTCATCAGGGCTCTTGGCTGTTACTCTTGGCATCTCCTATGCTGCTGTATTGCCTCACTTAGTCAGGCAATGGCTCAAAAACACACTTCAAAAACCCTTATTTATTTTTAACAAGGAGGTCTTATACAGATTCCACCTTCCCTTTTTGAAATTTTCAAATTTGTGCTTAAAGAAAACAAATATTCACACAGTTCTCATTAAACAAAATATAGATTTCAGGAATAAATATATGCACTTGCCTTATTATATGCCCTATTAATATCTCTCTCACAAACATTCTTGTGTATGTTATAAATATTCTGTTTATCCTTTTAGATCTATTTTCCACCATTCTCTACCAGTCCAGAAGGCTCAATTGTATGGATTTTGTCAGACTTCCTGTCTTCTTTTTAGTTTGTTTGGCCAATGAAAGACTTTCCTGCCAGGAAACCAGTACAGGAGAGGAGAGAGGAAGAGAGGGGGATTTGTGCCCAATTTTCATAAGGCAAAGGATAGGCAGAGGCTGCATTATTCTAGTTGGGAAGCTTTTTTCTTTATAATAGCTCTGAGGAGTTCATGAAAACCACTGTCTCCTTTCCCCTTCTGGTCTTTGCTAGTCCATTCTTGGCTTCCTTAGTCTTACATACCCTTTAGTAAATGAAACCATCATTAAATTCTCTATACTCCTTTTGTACGTGCCATCTGTTTTTCATAGGACCCTGACTGATATAGTGTCTCTGCACCAAGTTTAACTAAGCAGTGTCTACTGCAAGTGTTCAGCTACCTTTTTAGAAATAATTGGTCCCTAAACAGAAAGGGAAGAAGGAACTGATAGAAATAGATTACATCCCTTCTGTCAAGATTTAAAAATGCAATTTCTCATTTAAAATAGTCATACCCTAAAGATATATAAAGTAGTCAAGTTTAATGGAACATTTTATATACTTTAATAATGTTTAAGACTTAATTCTATAAAAAGAATATATAAGGTAAAAAAAAAAAAAAGGAATGAGTAGTATTTTCCTTTCTTATTCAGTTTCTTTTACACTCAGATTTTTAAAAATTTTCAAGTCTGGGCAATTCCCTGCTCAAAAATCAGGTCTGTAATTATGATCTTGGGAGTCTAATGACATTAGGTTTCCCTTTCCCTGCAGCCCCCTTTGAAGCTGCATCATTAAATCATCATTTGCACATTATTTTTTTCCTTTTTTCTTATATAACTGGTAAATAGCACATGGTATTTCTGAATAGTCAGGCAAGAATGTGATCTATCTTAAGTCTATCTTACCTGACACAAACAATAATACCAAATTGACTCTTTCTCACTGATGGTTTAAAATGATCTTCTCATTTGTGTAGTAAATTTCCTTGACCCTATATTTCCATTAAATACTACATGGAAGCTTTCAAAAAATAAGCTTGTTAAACAAACATATATAGTAACTATTTAAAGAGAGACCAATGGGATCCATACATTCTGCTAGGCTCTTGAGATGAGCAAAAACAGATATATCCTTTATCTCACAGACCTTGTTGACTGGTGAAGAAAGCAGACATTAATCAAATAATGGCAGAAATAAATTAATATTTATGAGATAAATATTTTGAAAGAAAAAGTAATATGAAACACCTGGCTTAGTATGAGGGAAGTATAATTTTTTGAGAAAATGAGTGAAGTCAGTAGAAAGAGTAGGAAACCAAGTAAACAAAGGTGGAGATTGATTGTAAACCAAACAGTAGAAACACTGTGTCCAAAGATGATATGGTTGAAGGGAGCATACCAATGCAAGGACTTGGTAAAAAGTCACTGTGCCTGCAGCACAGCCCACTAGGGGATATGAAGTAAGGTTAAGGGAGTAGATTTTTCCAACAATATGCAAGACTCTGTTGATCATATTCTTCTTTCCCATTCACATTGCACATGGCAATCAGGCTTCCATGTATTCAGAAAACTGGCGTTATCAATATTGCCTATCCGTTATCACCACTGATTTCCCTTACTATTGAAGGTTCCCTCCTAAGAGTTACTTCCTCTTGCATTGGAAACTTTAATGCCTCACTCTCTCCATTCATCTCTAACCTTACAGCAGATTGTATTTTCCAAACGTTACCAGAGCAGCAATTCCAGTTCCTGCTCTTCTAGAACCTTACTACTGCTACCCCATCAAAAAAAAAATGAGTCTATTTCTGTCCTAGAAATAGAGCTGTTTGGTGACCTCAAGAAGCAGAATGTAGTAGAAGTGATGCTACTTTACTTCCAAGGCTGTGAAGCTAATACAACTTCCATCTAGCTCTTGCTTGAGAGGATCACTCCGGCATCCAGACGTGATGCTGTGAGAAAGACATGGCCACATGGAAAGTGTCCCCGTTAAAAGTCCCAGCTAAGGTCTCAGATAGAAGTTATCATCAACTACTAGATATGTGAATGATCAAACCAATAAATGAGTGTAGCCTTGAGATTTCAAGTTGCTCTAACGGATGAGTGCAACCAAGTTATCTCTCCTGAGCACTGTCCAAATTGCAAATTTACAGGCAAAATAAATGTTGCCCTTGTTTTAGTCCCGTAAGTTTCAGAGAAAGTTTTTGCATAGCAATAGGTAATCAGAGCAGATATTCTGGTTCTTTGTTTTTTATTAAGTGACTTTCTTCAGTGTAAAATTTAGTAAAGTGTGTGGGGTTTTTTTATTTTTGTTTTTTTGTTTTTTCCCAAATTAGCTTTCTGTGGTTCAAATCACCACTATCACTTTCTAACTACACAAAAGAGAGCTAATTGCTGTACGTAATTTTATTCATCTGCAAAATTGTGAAAATAATGGTAAATACACCCTGGTGTTAGTATAATGGTTAAATGACATCATTTATGTTGAGCGTTATATATAGTACCAACTACTTAATAAATGCTCAATAAATGCATTATTTTTATTTAACTCTGATACTTTGGGGTTGCCTATCATTCTACCAATAATTCTATTAACTTGTAGTTTGGTATATTCTTCCCAGCATTCTTAATGATTTCCACTGCCTCAACAATCCCTTTCAAGTGATATTGATTTCCTTTGACTTAAGTAGATTTTTTCAGGCTACAACTAAAACCAGTTGCCCTTTATAATTTTGCAATATTTACTCTTTTCTTCTTCAGCACATCTTTTTAATGTAGGATAAAAAAGATATAGGATGTTAGGCATTTTGAATAAAAGTATGAAAGTCATCTTGCATTTAAATGTCTTCTTGTAAAAATATGAAAGAAAAAAAAACTAAAGGAGAATAAGATGTTAGTTTGAGGAAAATATAATTTTGGATAAATTTGTTAAGAAAAAGAGAGTATATTTTATCCAAATGAAGTAATTTGGGAGGTATAAAGGCAGAAATACAATTACCTCTACTTAGAATGGTTAAAAAAAGAGTCATTTTAAGTTTTGCTTGCTTTTGTTCCAAAATGTATACATTGTTAAATTTAATTAATTTTGTTTTTGTTTCTTCTTCTTCTTCTTTTTTTTTTTTTTTTTTTTGAGTTTTGTTTCTTTTTAAGCCCTCAATGATTGTGGAATATACTTCTGGCTTTATTCACTAACCTACTTGAAGTATGTGTCTGAAAAGAAATACATATATACTTCTTATTAAGTGCTAGAAATTATAACTTTTAATATGCATAACTATTTAAATCAGTGATTTCAGTAGGCACAATCCATGCTAGTGACCATAAGTGGCCTTGCAGAGTTGGAATGTTGAAAATAATTTGTAATCGCACAATGAATCTTCCAGGAGAGTAAGCCAATAAGAATATGTCTTTGAAATTTCCCATACTTCACCTTCAGTATAGTCTTGTGAATCACTTTCTGGTTCCAGGCTAAGAAAAAGTTAACATTATGGAACACCTGTTATGTGCAGGCACTATTCTAAGCTATTTGGCTGATTTAATTGCATTAGTTTTTAAAGCAACACATTGGTACTATTATTATTTCAATATTTTAGATGCAGATACAGGCATAGAAGGGTTAATCTTTTTTTTTTTTTTTTAATTTAATCCTACCTAGATACTTGATACTTACCTAAGTGGGTACATGTTGGGGGGTGGAATTTGAAAGACCAGCGTCTGCCTCCAGAATCCTGCTTAAGGTATTGTGCCATGTGATGGACGAGTGGGTCCTGGAGTATAAAGCCTAATCTCTTAAGCATGATTATCAAAAGCTTTCATGACATGGCCCCAGTTCTTGTTGCCTACATATTCTTTCCTTCCCTTTTCTGTATACAAATTAAGCTCCAACTAGAAAAGTGATCATTTCGCAAACACTCTGCATTTCTACCTGTCTTTTTAAAAAACACTTATATTTGGTACATGTTTCCTCTTCCTTTTAGTTTGTCAAAATCCTGACAATTATTGTCAGGTCAGTTAAGTGGTGTCTTTTCCATGGAGATTTACCTGAGCCAGCCCTATTTATGAGTCAGAAAAGAATCATTTCTTTCTTTTTCCTCAAGAAACCACCTTGTTAGCTCTCATGCATTCATTTAATAGGTTATAACCAAAGCTTCCTGAGAGTAAGAAACGTCGTGGTTTCTTTTTTTTTTTTTTTGTCTCCCCAAAATGACTGGCATAAAGCCTTGAATAAAATCAGTATTCACAAACTGCTGGTTTAAGCTAAATTAGGTTCATTATTCCATGGCCCTTTACAGCATAGCAAACATTCTAAACAATTATGAAGAATCACTGTTCATGGAAACCTGATGAAGAATCTTTTATATTAACATGTTTTGATGTTCTAAGGATTTAGTATCTTTGCAAGATAAAGTCAAAAATTATTTTATGTGGTAAAGTATGAATGACAAAAATATTTCCAATTATCCAAATGTATTATCAAAGGTGACTCAAAGGCCAAGTCGAAGTAGTCAGAAGGCTGAAGGTTATAATATAATTTGATTAATCTAAAATGATCTTGACATTCAGACATGATAATCCAATCAGAAAGAGAAGATTTTATGTTTTGTACTATGAGATTATTCAGTTTTTTTCTCCATTCTTCCTAATTAACTATATGCAACCAAATGCATTTTTTTAAAATGAAGATGTCAGAGTATACCCATTAAAAATATAATAAATGTTCATTTTCCTGATAAAATATTCCCATTTTATGTACTCTACACTACAAACTAATTCATTCTTGTGGCAAATGTATCAAGATAACAATGACATTTCCTCACTTGGCATTTGAAATATCCTAACATTTAATTCTATGGAAGTACAGAATTTTCCTTAGTGGTCATCAGTCTTGTAATTCAGTTAAAAAAAAAAAATTGGTGTGTGAGGAATTTAATCAGATCATCCTGTTCAATCTGTTCAGTATGCTCAATTTTCTATCTCAAAACTGATGAACTTTTATAGTTAAAATGATTATCCATAACTCAATTAAAGATTTTTAGTTTATCTGATTTAATACACAGTGGGCAAGAAGGCACCTAATTCAACAGGTACCAAAAATATCTCCTGCTGAATTGACAAAGAGCCACTATGGTAACACTTACAGAAACACATTGCAATCAAGAGAAACATTCCCAAGGGCAAGAAAATATTGTGGCTCCAACCTCCGTAGTGGGGGAGTATTTGATTATGCGGGCTCTTTGGGAGTTGGATAAACGAGGTGAAACACCAGGGAGTGCTGAAGTTTAAGTGCCACTACAAGAGGGATATTGAGTGTACAAATTTTCTTTGCAATAGAATTACCCTGCTTTTTATAACCACATATTTCAATCACTTTGAGGTGTTAGCCAATCAGTTCAAGCAAGTTTGTCTTCTTAAAGGAGCTTAATCAGACCTTCACTGGAACTAGTTTTTTGTTTGTTTGTTTGTTTTTTGCTTTTTGTTTTTGGTGGAGGGGGTTGGGGGCAAATACTTCACCAAAGAATAGTTCTACAATCTATTTTTCTTTTCTCTAGCATGCCTTAGAGATCTGGCCTCTTCAGGCAGGCTTCTATTCACTGAGAGGCTAAGATTTAATATCCTTGGCTTTCTGGAGCACAAAGGGAAGCCCATAAGAACATAACTGCAGAGCTCCCAGAAGAGGGCTAGTGCATACATTCATGTAAGAGAAAACTCCCAAGCTGCCTCATACCGGCAACTTTTTCCTAAACTTCATTTTCTTTCGCACTTCTTCCCACTTTGATCCTGATCAAAGCCATCTATTGTGACTCTTAGAGTGCTCTTTGTCATCACTTTTTTCTTACCTGGATAACTATAGCTGATTATGGTTGTTTTCCCATACCTGCCCTTGCCATTCTAAGGGGCTTTATAATCCTACTGAATTCTTTTATATTTTGACTGCAGACCCAATTTCTGGTGTTTAGACACCAAAATGCTCAAAAAAATTTTTAAATAAGAATGAGACTTACGATCAAAATATATGCTTAATTGTAAAATGTTTTGATTTCTCTTTTTGGAAAGATATTTAAAACAACTAACAATTGACAGAAATAGGTCATTTCTACCTGAAAACTGAAAGATTGATTCAGGTTTGCCTCAAAAACCAAGATAAAATGTTGGTCTACTTTGGTTTTGGATTTGTAATACCCATGTTGGGACTGTTTGAGCCTGCGTGCACACACACACACACACACACACACACACACATTAACAGTGGAAATTGTACATCCATAAATTAACTAGATTTATTTTCTTCACATGTTGCCAAGAGAATTATTTTAATATATTCTTTGAACTCTACTGAGGGAACGATTTAGTACAAACATTAAAATAAATAATAGTACTTTGTAAATGTAACTCTAAGTGAGGTTTAGTGGCATCTATGAAAGTTCTAGATTAAGTTAGGCACTTCTCCCACTCAATGTAAATATGGCCTCTGGCTGTGTACATTTCACAGATCATTTGCACTACTCAATAACATCTGAAGAATATTAATTAGACTAAAATAAGAGATAGGAAGCTAAAGAAATTCAATATAAACATGTAGCAGAGTGAACTTTCTGACCTTTCTTGGTTGAACAGAGTTAAATCTATTACTTAGAATCAGGCAACAAATACCCAGGAAGGATGTGTCACAGGGTTATGAGATTTCGTAAAAATCAGTGACAATGATGGGACCTTGTTGTGAACTTGATAGTTGAGTTTAAATTAAGATGAAATGCCCTAGATTAGGCATTAGATAAAGCTGCCTGTTATATTATTAATTTTAATTAGATTCTTTGCCTCCTTATGTTCTTTGATCTGAGCTAAGTAATTAAGCCTATTTTACTTTCTAATTGGATTATAGTGCATGTCTTGCTAAATCCAAAGAGAAAAGAATGCATAGGGTCTAAATATATACTACTTTGTTGTGGGTATTCTGTCTATAGAATGGTGCTCTGGGTATAAGAATACATTTTGAAATGTATTTGACTACGGCAACAGTGTTGATCTTTCCAGGGAGAATGTAAAACATGATTTCTTACATTTATGTAATGTATCCTGCTGAGTCCTTACTTTTTAAAGCAGGGGCTTTTGGAATCCAGAAGGAAGAAATTTTCTAGTGTAAAGAATTTGAATGATGCCAGTATATAGAAAGGGACTTAGGGTCCAGAAGACAAAATGTTCCCAGCTTAAAGACGGTAGTGTCCCTCTGTCGAGGTAAGACTAGACTGCTAAGACTAGACTAGACTATGGCTGTGAGACAGAGCTATGATTTGATAGTGCAGCTTTATCTTGGATCAACTGTCAGACTGTTAGAAACTTTGAATATTTGAAGATGACTTTTGAAGTTGACAATAAGGAAAATAGTTGAGCATATTCAAGACATGACAATAAACATTTTAATATAAATCATTAAATCATCTCATTTTAACCTTAACATCCCCTGCTTTGGGGTAAATATTTCACCTAAGCCCATTTTACAGAAAATTGTAAAGAAAACTGAAGCATAAAGACAGTGTGACTTGACTCTGCTGCTACGTATCAGATGTAATAAAGATGAACCAAGATGTTGTAACTCCAAAATTTATGTATATTTCAATCACTACCTGTCTGTAGCAATTCTAGTTTAATCACAAGTTTCAGGAACCCCTCTCAGACTCCATTTTCTTACTTATAATGTGGAGCCTGAAATGCCTTCAACTCTTAGTGGTGCTGTATAGATTTGAATTATTCATATTTTTAAGTATGATTAGTGTGACATCATCAGGGAATACAATAGGCTAATCAATATGTTGCTTCTTTATCCTGAAACCACAGCTAAATGGAGGAATTATCTGGGGCTTGAATATGATAGACTTTAATCAACACTGATAACTTCTGAACTGGTCTTCTTGCTTCCCTTTTAACTGTTCTATAAGTTTATTTCCACCCATCAAACAGAATTATCCAGAAGTATAAGCGAAGTCACAGTACTTTCTCTGAAACTTGCAATGGCTTTCCTTTTCACACAAAATATAACTCAAAGTTTTCTCATAGCTGACAAGGTTTTCCTTATTCTGACTGCACAACTTGTATGATTTCATGTCTTATCACTTACTGCTCCCCACACTGATTCAGCCAATCAGGCAGGCGCCTGGTGTTTCCCCAAATACTGGCAAACAGTCTCAGTCCAGAGCCTTTATGTTTGCTATTCCTTCTTCCCCACAGCATGCATATGTTGTCCCTCTTAATTCATATGTCAGCTCAAATATAGCCTTCTTTGGGATGCATTCCCTGACTATCCTATACACAATAGTATGAAATAGCACAAATGCTCCACCAACACTACTCTCTTCTCTATTAATCCTCTAGTCTGCTTGGTTTTTCTTCATAGTTTGTATTATATGACAGTTGACTTCTTTACTTTTTTATCTATAATCTTAATTATTGCTTTACTCTTACAGAAACAGATTTCATGAGAGGAAAAGAAGGACTGAATTTGTTCTGTTCACTGCAATGTCTCCAGAGCAGAAGTAGTGTCTGGAACACTACATAAATTGAATTAAAAAAATAATGAATGGTGAATGAATGAATGAATGAAGAATGAATGAATGAATGAATGAACGAACATATCCTAATGCCCATTACATTAAAAGTACTATTTTAGGCATTTTGAAATAAGTTTGGTTTTATACACTACTTCTTATATGACACAAAATTTTCTATAAACACTGAGCCATCACACTAATACATTTGAGAAAAAGGAATTATCTGTGTTGGAGAAAGTCCAACAGAAGTGCTCTTGAGTAAATTACCTAATTATTTTTTTAAGATTTTATTTATTTAACTGACACAGAGAGAAACAGTGAGAGTGGGAACTCAAGTGGGAAAGTGAGAGAGGGAGATGTAGGCTTCACGCTAAGCAGGGAGCCTGATGTGGGTCTCAATCCCAGGACCCTAAGATCATGAACTGAGCCAAAGGCAGATGCTTAACGACTGAGCTACCCAGGTGCCCCTCTAATTATTTCTAATACCTGCATTTCTCTAACTTTCACAGTCAAGCCCATTTAGCAATCTATCCTAAGTGGGTTAATCCCACTTTATATTTTGAGTAACTCTTTTAGCATATAATGTGATTTAAACTACTAAAGTAGTATTATCAACTTTCATGCTGGCTCCTGTTTGTTCTGCTTTCTAGCATCTGAATCACCTACAGGACTGGAACCCACTTTTTACCCTACACATCTTACTGACATTTCTACACTTATCTCTCTGCCCACTGTTTCTAATGTCTAATCCACCCATGTGGACCTCCAGATATGACCTAATCCTTGCTATTGGAACTTCCGATTGCTTACCTAGTGCTGATATTTTGTGTGGTATCCAAACTCCACTCTGGCTTTCCATTGTACTGTTTTAGGTATGATGTTTGTCTAACTTTGAAGTTTTAAAGGATGTTTTACTTTAATACAAATTGTAACAAAGTTAGTGATTAAAGGAAGAAATCACTAAGCACATTTGGAAATCAATACCTATACATATTTAACATCTACTGGTATTTATTTTCACTACTGGTCAGGAGTGTATATCCTACCAAGGTGTACATGAGATATTTTAGCACTTCTAGTGATACAGTATGGTGTGGTAAGTTACCTTGATATGAGAAATGAGGTTTATTTATTAATTTTTGAGGTTTACTTATAGTCCGACTATAAAAGAACAACAGCCTTTCTAAATACCAAGAAATTCTTCCATGGCTTACTACAATAGTTTCGTATTAATCTTTAATGAGACAATGGTGTAAAGCACTTGCTAAATTTCAAGGGACTGAATATGTAAACTATAACTTGATTATAGGATGTGATTTGAAGTATAAATGATTTTTCTCTTTTTTAAGATTTATTTATTTATTTATTTAGAGAATGTGTGTATATGAGTGGGGGGAGGGGTAGAGGGAGAGGGAGAGAGAGAACCCTCAGCCACTTCCCACTGAGCATGGAGCCAGACACAGGGCTCAGTCCCAGGACCCTGAGATCATGCCCTGAGTCTGACAAGAGTTGGATGGTCACTCCATCAACTGAGCAACTCAGGTGCCCTGAAAGTATACGTGACTTTCCAAATGAAGTTATGAATTGTTGAACTTTTCATTTAAAATATTGTTATTACTTTCTCACATGGCTTTACAAGCACATGTAATGAATAAAAACAACATTTTTCATCTGGTATGTGATAAAAATTTCCATAGGTGACTATAAAAATAACAAACATGACATACTGGGAAAACTGGATGAAAATGAGATATATTTTTAAATAATAGATTCTACTTAATGAATTGAAAAACTGGAGGTTTGCTAGATCATAATATGATGAAAAAATAATTTGTGCTTTACTGAACACCTGTGCATTTAATTTATAATTATGTTCTTTTATGCAAAATGTGAATAATATTTCTTTTGAGGTAGAAGAATTTAGATGAATTAAAGTGGCATCCCCAGGAAAAGAAATTTAACACATTTAACATTTAACACATTACTATAGGTTTTACCCTATCCCAGCATACCTAAAATGGGTCATGCACATGTCCATCACCTATGACTATCTGAGAGGGTCAAGTCAGGATGTTTATGCTTTCAGACCAATAATGGAACAGCACCTTAAGTTTGGTTAACTGTTCAAACTTCTCTGTCTATTCAACATTCTGCTTTTCTATTGCTAATGTTCATTACCTCATAGTGGCCAAAACATATGTTTTTGTGCTCTATGAAAATTCCATCTTCTGTTGACAAATGTCCTTATGTTCTCAGAGTTCCCAAATGTATGTCCTGATGAAACACTGCCTCATAATCTTTATTAAAAAATTTAAGGAATGTTTATCTCCAGAGAAATTTTAGATAGTTGTCATTTAAATAAATTTAGAAACCGTATTATTAGCTGAGATTTAATACTATTCATTATTTCATCATGCCCTGGTCTTCATAAAGAACATAAATATGTCTAATAAGAAGTTTCAGATTGCTAAGTACACATCAGAATCTGGGGTATATAGTATTACTGAATGAGACTTCTCTCTTTAGAAAGACTTAAGTTCATAGTTCAATGTAATAAATACCACATATGACCCACAATTAATATTATATTCAATAGTGAAAGGTTGAAAACTGTCCCTTTAGGATCAGGAACAACAAGAGGGTACCTACTATCACCACTTCTTTTCAAAATGGTAGTAAAAGTCCTAGCCAGAGCAATTAGTCAAGAAAAGGAAACAAAAGGCATCCAGATTGGAAAGGAAGAAGTAAATTTGTCTCTGTTTGCCGATGATATAATCTTGCATATAGAAAATCCAAAAGAGTCCACTAAAAAAACAAATTCAGTTTTAATAATTAATTGTGTGTGTGTGTATGTATGTGTTTATTTATTTATTCATATATGATGGAATGTTATTCAGTCTCTAAACAGAAGGAAACCCTGCCATTTGTGATAACATAGATGGATCTTGATGGTATTGTGCTAAGTGAAAAAGCCGGATGGGAAAAGACAAATACTGTATGATCTCACACATGGAATCTAAAAGACATCAACAGTAACAGAGAATAGAATGGTGGTTGCCAGGGACTGAAAAGTGAAGGAAAAAAGGAAATGTTGGTCAAAAGTAACAAACTTTCAGCTTTAAGAGGAATAATTTCCAGAGCTCTAGTGTGAAGCATGGTGATTATATCATATTATATACTTGAAAGTTGCTATGACAGCAGAGCTTTACTGCTCTTACCATAGCAACAATGACAACAAAAATGGCAGTTATGTAAGGTAGAGGCTGTGTTAACTAACCTTATTGTGGCAAATACTTTACAATATATACATGTACCAATTATCACATTGTAAGCCTTAAGTTTACACAATGTTATATGTCATATAACCCAGTAAAGCTGAGGGAAAAAAGATCAAAGTTTAAGACTATCACACAATTCATTTTATTTTAAGTCAACAATATAGCAGAGCAAGCATTTCCCAAATCCATGTTAACTAAGTTGGTACTGCACTTAAAATGAAAGAGGTAACTCTGAATGTCTACTTTCATTTTTGTATTATCATTAAGAGTATATAAACAATAATTATGTGGAGTAAATTGAAATTTTAATTAATTAAATGTTTCCCCTAGGATAACTTTTAATAAATTTTATGAAAATGTGTAAATCTTTTAATACCCATTGTTTACATTGTATTCAATGTATGCTTGTTCTTTCGACAGTGAGCATGATATTTAAAATAGGCAGGTTATGAAAATGAAGTGGCAGCTGGTGCTTAGGAAATGCAAGAAAGACTCTGAAAAAATATATTTCCTAATGAAAAGAAAGCTGTTTTATCCATGAGCATGGAATATTTGTCCATCTTTTTGTGTCTTCAATTTCTCTCATGAGTGTTCTGTAGCTCCTCAAGTAAAGATCCTTTACCTCTTTGGATAGGTTTATTCCCAGGTATCTTATGGTTTTTGGTGCTATTGTAAATGGAATTGATTCTCTAATTTCCCTTTTTACAGTTTCATTGCTAGTGTATAAGAAAGCAACTGATTTCTGTGCATTGATTTTGTATCCTGCCACATTACTGAATTGCTATGAGTTCTAGTAATTTGGTGGTGGAGTCCTTTCAGTTTTCCACATAAAGTATCATGTCATCTGTGAAGAGAGAGAGTTTGGATTCTTCTTTACCAATTTGAATACCTTTTATTTCTCTTTTGTTATCTGATTGCTGTTGCTAGAACTTCTAGTAAGTACTATGTTGAACAATAATGGGCATCCTTGTCATGTTCCTGATCTCAGTAGGAAGGCTCTCAGCTTTTCTTCATTGAGAATGATATTCATTGTGGGTTTTTCATTGATGGATTTTATGAAGTTGAGGAATGTTCCCTCTATCCCTATACTCTGAAGAGCTTCAATCAGGAAAAGATGCTGTATTTTGTCAAGTGTTTTTTCTGCACCAGTTGACCCATATGGTTCTCTCTTCTCTTACTGATTTGTTCTGTCACATTGATTGATTTGTGAATGTTGAGCCAACTTTGCATCCCATGGACAAATCCCACCTGGTCATGGTGGATAATCTTTTTAATGTACTGTTGGATCCTATTAGCTAGGTTATTGTTGAGAATCTTGACATCCATATTCGTTAGGGATATTGGTCTGAGATTGTCCTTTTTGATGAGGTTTTTGCCTGGTTTGGGAAACCAGCTAGCACTGGCTTCATAGAAAGAGTCTGGAAGTTTTCCTTCTGTTTCTATTTTTTTAAAACAGCTTCAGTGGAATAGGTATTATTTCTTCTTTAAATAAACATTGTTAAAATGTCTATGCTGCCCAGAGCAATCTATACTTTCAACATCATCCTGGTCAAAATACCATCAGCATTTTTCAAAGTGTTGGAACAAACAATCCTAAAATATCTATGGAACCAGAAAAGGCTCTGAATCACCAAGGAGATGTTGAAAAAGAAAAACAAAGCTGGGGGCATCATGTTGCCTGATTTCAAGCTTTATTACAAAGCTGTGATCACTAAGACAGCATGGTGCTGGCACAAAAACGGACACATAGAACAATACAACAGAGTAGAGAGCCCAGATATGAACCCCCAATTCTATGGTGAAATAATCTTCGACAAAGCAGGACAAAATATCCAGTGGAAAAAAGAAAGTCTCTTCAATAACTTGTGCTGGGAAAATTGGACAGCTATATACAGAACGAAACTCAACCATTCTCTTACACCATACACAAAGATAAACTCCCAATGGATGAAAGACCTAAATGTGAGAGGAATCCATCAAAATCCTAAAGGAGAACATAGGCAGTAACCTCTTTGACATCGGCCACAGCAACTTCTTTCAAGATGTGTCTCCAAAGGCAAGGGAAACAAAAGTGAAAATGAACTTTTGGGACTTCATCAAGATCAAAAGCTTCTGCACAGCAAAGGAAAGAGTCAACAAAACAAAGAGGCACCACATGGAATGGGAGAAGATATTTGCAAGTGACAGTACAGACAAAGGGCTGCTATCCAAGTTCTTTTCAAACTCAACACCCAACAAACAAATAATCAAGTAAAAAAAAAAAAAAATGGGCAGAAGATATAAACAGACATTTCTCCAAAGAAGGCATACAAATGGCCAACAGACACACGAAAAAATGTTCATCATCATTAGCCATCAGGGAAATTCAAATCGAAATCACATTGAGATAGCACCTTACACCAGTTACAATGGCCAAAATTAACAAGGCAAGAAACAACAAGTGTTGGAGAGGATGTGGTGAAAGGGGGAACCCTCTTACACTATTGGTGGGAATGCAAGTTGGTGCAGCCACTTTGGAAAATAGTGTGGAGGTTCCTCAAAAAATTAAAAATAGAGCTACCCTATGACCCAGCAGTTGCACTACTGGGTATTTACCCTGAAGATACAGATGTAGCGAAAAGAAGGGCCTTATGCACCACAATGTTCATAGAAGCAATTTCCACAACAGCCAAACTGTGGAAAGAGTAGAGATGCCCTTCAACAGACAAATGGATACAGAAGATGCAATCCATATATACAATGGAATATCACTCAGCCATCAGAAAGGATGAATACCTAACTTTTGCATCAACATGGATGGGACTAGAGGAGATTATGCTGAGTGAAATAAGTCAAGCAGACAAAGTCAGTTATCATATGCTTTCACTTACTTGTGGAACAAAAGGAATAGCATGGAAGACATTAGGAGAAGGAAAGGAAAAGTGAAGGCAGAGAAATTGGAGGGAGAGATGAACTATGAGAGACTGTGGACTCTGAGAAACAAAGAGAGGGTTTTAGAGAGGAGCAGAGAGGGGGGTGTGTTGGCCAGGTGATGGATATTAAGGAGGGCAGGTATTGAATGGAGCACTTCATGTTATAGGTAAACAATGAATCTTGTAACACATAAAAAACTAATGATTTACTGTATGGAGACTAACATAACATAATAAAAAATTTTTAAAAGAAAAAAGAAAATTTTGAGGAAAAGGAAAATGCTTTTCTCTAATAGACTAGTCAGAAGTTACATTCTTCTTATTAGAAAAAAAAAACACATTCACAACTATATGACTCCATAAATTTAATTTTTTCTTCTCTCACTCAGAGAAAGGGAAGATCTAAAGAAGGGCATGGAAGGACAATCTTAAGGAAATGATCTAAAGAAGATCAAACCACTAGAAAGGGAATTTCCCTAGACTGACTGAGAAGAAAATTAGTCATAAAATGAAACATCCAGAGCTTGTATGTAGGTGACAAAATAAGAACATTGGAAGTAAGATTTTATTTAGCAACTTAAGTCTTTTTGGCTAAATATAAGATGTGAGTATAAAGAAATATGATTGGTTAAGAAAAATGCATAACAAAAAAGTAATAAAAACCATCCAAATCACTAAGGAAGGAATAATACTTTCACTATTTGCAGATGACATGATATTCTATATATAACACCTGAAAGACTCTACCAAAAAACTGCTAGCAGAAGGAGGCACAAGATGGCAGAGAAGTTGGAGACCCTATTTCAACTGGTCCCCTAAAATGAGCTAATTATCTACCAGAACACTCTGAATACCCATGAAATCAGCCTGAGATGTAGAATTATACAATTCTGGATCTCTATGGTGGCAGAAGACACCAACAGAGAGGTAAAGCAAAGTGGGAATCTTCCGACTGATATCAGAGGATAAACAGAAGGGGGAGGGAGCCACCAGGAGAGACACATTGGAAAGTAATACCCTAATATGAAAGTGCCCTGTGATTGGGGACCAGCATTAACTTGGAGTCTGGTTAAAAGCACTCAAAAAGTCATGGGCACAGTTCTAAGCCCACGGTCCCAGAAGAGCCACCTCCATGACCACCTGTGCCAGAGAGAGTGAGGCACAGCCTCCAGGGTTGCACGGCTTGCATCACAGCTTGGCCCCATGTGAGGGAGTCTGGTGACAGCACCAGCCTGCATTCCCTAGAACTTTTGCACACTATGTGGCTGGGGTCTGACCCACTCCCTGCCCGTGCCTGAGAAAGCTCCCTGCAGAGGCTAGCAGGGGGTCACTAGGACCAGCCAAGGATCTGGATTCTCCCAGCTGGGGCCAGAAGGAACTCAGTGCGATATCCTGAAGTATCAGTCTGAGGTCTGGACTCACAGCAGTCCCAGCAAAGACAGCCACCAGAAGTGGGCTCGCTGGCCCAATATTGCTCGCAGTTTTAGTATCACAGGGGTGTAGAGACAAGCAGGCTATTTGGGTGACCCCTGAGACAGTGGCTGGGGATGTGCTTTTCCTGTGGGAGGTTGCTTGGCTCAGTGGAGTTTGCAGAGGGGGAGTCTGTGTGTTCTGAACCACCCAGAGGAGAGGAGACTGAGGCTTCTCTCTGAGACAGAGGTCTGGCTGCAATTTGCTTTCCACTAAACCTCTGAAAAGCCACAAAAAGCCACCAAAGGAAGGGAAAAAAAAAAAAAAAAAAACCTCCAGAGAACAAAAGCCTGAAAAATCAGTTTCCACAGAGCCCAGCCATTTGATAGGGGCCAGGAGCACTCAACCTAACCAAGACTCACTGAAAATCAACATGGCAGGACCCTCCCCCAAAAACCAGCAAAAAGAACAAGCAGACAATCACCACAGGGTCCCCATAAAACTGTAAAACCCCAATATCAGGGGAAAAAAGATATTAACCTCCCGGTATTGCCCTAAAACCTGTATATTTCATAGAAACAACTTTTATTTTTAATTTGTTCTCACTATTCTTGTTGTTTATAGTATTTTTAACCTACTTACCATTACAACTAGAGGTTTAATACAACATATTCCATAATAACCTTTTAACTTGAACTTTTTTCATACATATAGCTGTGTTTTTCTTTTTCTTTTCTATTTCTTTAATATACATACAGATATAAGCTACAAGTTAATCATTTTTCCCTAATCAATACTACCCCATATATAAACCAGTTTTAATCTCCCTTCATCTCTGAAAGTTGTGTCCTTTAATAAAGATATCAAGATTCACCTAGGATGAATCAAAATAAACTTCCTTGCCCACATAAAGGATTTATAACCACCTTCCTATATTTTTCTTGTGTTAGTGTTTCTGTGTATTTGTTTTCGTTCTGGTATTCAATAAATCTTATCCTTGGGGTTCATTTTGGCTGAGTTCTTTTTTTTTTTTTTTTTTCCTTGTCATTTATGTTTGTCGGTCTTTTTGTTTGTCTGTTTTTGTTTGTATACCTTATAAATCTTACCTTTGGGGCCCATTCTGGCTGTTTTTGTTTTGTTTTGTTTTGGTTTTGGTTTTTTTGTATCTCTATTTCTGTCTCTTTTACATTATTTTTTTCTTTCTTTTTGGTGGTGACTTCCAATTGCTCAGAAACATTCCAGGGTGCCCCTTGCAAAGATTGCGATTGATATATTCAGTTACACATCCCCTCAATCACCTCTCACCAAAATGACTAGGAGGAGGAACACTCAACAGAGGAAACATTCAGAAACTGTGCCTTCTCCATCAGAACTATTGGATATGGACATAAACAATATGTCAGAAAGGGAATTCAAGTTAACAATTATCCAAGCAATGGATAGGTTGGAGAAAACCATTACTGACAACATGGAATCACTAAGGGCAGAAGTGAAAGCTGCTGGGAAGAAGTTAAAAATGCTATGAATGAGATCCAATCTCATCTAAATACTCTAACAGCTAAGGTAACCGAGGCAGAAGATAGAATTAGTGACCTAGAGGACAAACTGATAGAGAAAAAGGATCAGGAGGAGGCATGGAAAAAAACAGCTTAGAATCCATTAAAACAAAGTTAGGGAAATAAATGACACCATGAATGGTTCCAGTGTCAGAATTATTGGGATCCCTGAGGGGGAAGACAGAGAAAGAAGACTAGAAGATATAGTTGAAAAAATTCTTGATGAAATTTTTTCCAACCTGGGGAATGGAAGCACCATTCCTGTCCTAGATGTAGAAAGAGCACCCTCCAAGATCAACGAATCTAGAGAGACCTCAAGGCACTTGATTGTAAGACTGACGAATCATAACTTTAGATAAGAGCTTTTGGGAGCAGCTGGGGCAAAAGATTCCTTACATACAGAGGAAGGTCTATCAGAACAATGTCAGACCTGTCCACAGAAACCTGGCAAGCCAGAAAGGGCAGGCAAGACATATTCAGAGCACTAAATGAGAAGAACATGCAGCCAAGAATACTTTATCCAACAAAGCTGACATTCAAAATGGATGGAGAGATAAAGAGCTTCCAAGACTGGCAAGGTTTAAAAGAGTATGGGACCACCAAGCTGGCACAACAAGAAATATTAAGGGGGGTTCTATAAAAGAAGAAAGAATCCAAGAGTGTCATAGAACAAAAATTTAAGGAGACAATCTATAGAAACATGGACTTCACAGCACCACAATGTCAATAAAAACGTATCTCTCAATAATCACTCTCAGTGTGGATGGCCTAAACGATCCCATAAAATGGCACAGGGTTGCAGATTGGATAAAACAACAGGACCCGTCCATACGCTATCTACAAGAGACCCATTTAGAAGCTAAGGATACATTCAGACTGAAAGTGAAGGGATAGAGAAGCATCTTTCATGCCAAAGGGCCTCAAAGGAAAGCTGGGGTAGTGATTCTCATATCAGATAATTAGATTTTAAACCAAAGACTGTAGTCAGAGATAAAGGACACTACATCATTCCTAAAGGGTCTATCCACCATGAAGATCTAAGATTTGTAAATATTGATGCCCTCAATATGGGAGCAGCCAAATACATAAGACAACTGTTAATCAAGTTAAAGGGTCATATTGATATGAATACATTAATAGTAGGGAATCTTAACACACCACTCTCAGTAATAGAGAGATCACCCAAGGAGAAAATCAATAAAGAAATAAGAGCATTGAGTGACACATTTGACCAGATGGACCTCCTGGATATATACAGAACATTCTATTCTAAAACAACAGAATACTCATACTTTTTGAGCACACATGGAATGTTCTCCAGACTAGACCACATACTGGGTCACAAATCAGGGCTCACCCAATACCAAAAGAGAGAGATTATTCCCTGCATATTCTCAAACCACAATACTTTGAATCTGGGACTCAACCACAAGAAAAAGTTTGGATGGAACCTGGAAGCTAAAGTCCACCTTGCTTAAGAATGTTTGGATCAACCAGGAAATCAAAGAAGAACTTAAACAATTCATGGAAACCAATTAGAATGAAGAGACATTGGTCGAAAACCTATAGGACACAGCCAAGGTGATCTTAAGGGGGAAGTACAAAGCCATGCAAGCCTCCCTCAAAAAAAAAAAAAAAAAATGGAAAAATCCAGAATGCACCAGCTCTCTTCACACCTTAAAGAACTGGAGAATCAACAACAAATTAAGCCCACCACACAGAAGAAGAAGAGAAATAATCAAGATTAGAGCAGAGATCGATGAGATAGAAATTAGAGATAGAGTAGAACACATCTATGAAATTAGAAGCTGGATTTTTGAAAGAATAACATCGACAAACCATTGGCCAAAGTAATCCACAAGAGAGAGGACCCAAGTTAATAAAATTATAAATGAAAAGGGGAGATCACAACTAACACCAAGGAAATAGAAACAATCATCAGAAATTATTATCCACAGTTATATGTCAATAAGTTAAGCAACCTAGATGAAATGGATTCATTCCTGGAAACCTATAAACTTCCAAAACCGAATCAGGAAGAAATTGACAACCTGAATAGACCAATATCTAGGAACGAGATTGAGGCAGTACCAAAACCTCCCAAAAAACAAGAGCCCAGGACCTGACGGATTCCCTGGAGAATTCTAACAAACATTCAAAGAAGAAATAATACCTATTCTCCTGAAGCTGTTTCAAAAAATTGAAGCAGAAGGAAAACTTGCAGACTCTTCTTATGAAGCCAGCATTACCCTGATACCCAAACCTGGCAAAGACCCCACCCAAAAGGAAAATTGCAGGCCAATACCCCTGATGAATATGGATGACAAGATTCTCAATAAGTTCCTAGCTAATAGGATCCAAAAGGACATTAAAAAGTTTATCCACCATGACCAGGTAGGATTTATCCATGGAATGCAAAGGTGGTTCAACATTCACAAATCGATCAATGTGATAGAACAAATCAGTAACAGAAAAGAGAAGAACCACATGGTCCTCTCAATTGATGTAGAAAAAGCATTTGACAAGATATAGCATCAGTTCCTGACTAAAACCCTTCAAATATAGGGATAAAGGTAACATTCCTCAACTTCATAAAATCTATCTGTGAAAAACCCACAGCAAATATCATCATCAATGGGAAAAGTTGACAGCCTTCCCTTTGAGATCAGGAACATGACAAGGATGTCCATTCTCACTACTGTTGTTCAACATAGTACTAGAAGTCCTAGCAACAGCAAACAGACTACACAACAAAATAAAAGGTATTTAAATTGGGAATGATGAAGTCAAACTCTCTTTCTTCACAGATGACATGAAACTTTATATGGAAAACCCAAAAGACCACACGCCCAAACTCCTAGAACTCATACAGCAATTCAGTAATGTGGCAGGATACAAAAATCAATGTACAGAAATCAGTTGCTTTCTTATACACTAACAATGAAAATATAGAAAGGGAAATTAGAGAATCAATTCCATTTACTCTAGCACCAAGATCCATAAGGTACCTGGGAATAAATCTAATCAGGGAGGTAAAGGATCTGTACTCAAGGAACTACAGAACACTCATGAAAGAAATTGAAGAAGACACAAAAAGATGGAAGAGCATTTCATGCTCATGGATCAGAAGAATAAACGTGGTTAAAATGTCTATTCTGCCCAGAGCAATCTGTACTTTCAATGCCATCCCAATCAAAATTCCACCAGCATTTTTCAAAGAGCTGGAACAAACAATCCTAAAATTTATATGGAACCAGAAGAGACCCCGCATTGCTAAGG
The DNA here is from genome assembly GCF_010015895.1 of Lontra canadensis. Taxonomy (NCBI): domain Eukaryota; kingdom Metazoa; phylum Chordata; class Mammalia; order Carnivora; family Mustelidae; genus Lontra; species Lontra canadensis. The sequence goes on along the minus strand of NW_022631064.1, from coordinate 7,678,069 downwards.
AAATGTTGTAAAAGAAAAACAAAACTGGAGGCATCACATTGCCTGATTTCAAGCTTTATTACAAAGCTATGATCACAAAGACCACATGGTACTGGCACAAAAACAGACACATAGACCAGTGGAACAGAGTAGAGAGCACAGTTATGGACCCTCAACTCTATGGTCAAATAATCTTCAACAAAGCAGGAAAAAATATGCAGTGGAAAAAAGACAGTCTCTTCAATAAATGGTGCTGGGAAAATTGGAAAGCTATGTGTAGAAGAATCAAATTTGATCATTCTCTTATACCATACACAAAGATAAACTTGAAATGGATAAAAGACCTCAATATGAGGCAGGAATCTATCAAAAGCCTAGAGGAGGACATAGGCAGTAACCTCTTCAACATTAGCCACGGCAAATTTTTTCAATATATATCTGCAAAGGCAAAGGAAACAAAAGTGAAAATGAACTTTTGGGACATCATCAATATCAAAAGCTTCTTCACAGGAAAATAAACAGTTATCAAAACAAAGAGGCAACCCACGGAATAGGAGAAGATATCTGCAAATGACAGTAGAGACAAAGGGCTGATATCCAAGATCTATAAAGAACTCCTCAAACTCAACATACACAAAACAGAAAGTCATGTCAAAAAATGGGCAGAAGATATGAACAAACACTTCTCCAAAGAAGACATACAAATGGCCAACAGACACAGGAAAAAATGTTCATCATCACTAGCCATCAGGGAGATTCAAATCAAAACCACATTGAGATATCACCTTACACAAGTTAGAATGGCAAAAATTAACAAAACAGTAAACAACAAGTGTTGGAGAGAATGTGGAGAAAGGGGAACCCTCTTACACTATTGGTGGGAATGCAAATTGGTGCAGCCACTTTGGAAAACATTATGGAGATTCCTTAAGAAATTAAAAATAGAGCTACCCTATAATCCTAAAATTGCACTACTAGGTATTTACCCCAAAGATACAGATGTAATGAAAATAAGGGCCATCTGTACCCCCAATGTTCATAGCAGCAATGGCCACAGTCTCCAAACTGTGGAAAGAACCAAGATGCCCTTCAACGGATGAGTGGAAAAAGAAGATATGGTCTGTATATGCAATGGAGTATTATGCCTCCATCAGAAAGGATGAATACCCAAATTTTGTATCAACATGGATGGGACTGGAAGAGATTGTGCTGAAATAATCAAGCAGAGAGAGTCAAGTATCACATGGTTTCACTTATTTGTGGAGCATAAGGAATAACACAGAGGACATTGGGAGATGGAGAGGAGAAGTGAGTTGAGGGAAATCGGAGTTGAAGACAAACCATGAGAGACTGTGGACTCTGAGAAACAAACTGAGGGTTTTGGAGGGTCAAGGGGTGAGGGTTGAGTGAGCCTGGTGGTGGGTATTATGGAGGGCACGTATTGCATGGAGCACTGGGTGTGTTGCATAAACAATGAATTTTGGAACACCGAAAAAAAAATAGTACACGTATCATGATGAGTACTGAGTAATGATGTATAGAATTGTTGGATCACCAGACTGTATGCCTGAAAGTAACATAACACTGTTTGTGACCTATACTGGAATTAAAATAATAACTTAATTAAAAATAGTCATGAGGTATAAAGAAAAAAAAAACCCTGCTAGAATAGATAAACTAATTTGGTAAAGTTGCAGGATACAAAATCAATATACAGAAATCTGTTGTATTTCTACACATCAATCATGAAGCTGCAGGATGAGAAATTAAGGAATTAATCCCATGTATAATTGCACTGAAAATAGTAAGATACCTAGGAATAAACCTAACCAAAAAGATGAGAGACCCATACTCTGAAAATTATAAAACACTGATAAAAGAAATTGAAGATGACACAAAGAAATGGAAAGACATTCATTGCTCATGGATTGGAAGAACAAATACATTAAAATATCTATACTACCCAAAGCTATCCACACATTTAATGAAAACCCTATCAAAACACCACCGACATTTTTCACAGAGCTAGAACAAATAATCCTAAAATTTGTATGGACCACAAAAGACAAAAACCAAACAAAAACAAAGCAAAACAAAAAAATCAAAACTCACACACACATACAAACAAAAAAACAGGAGATAAGGGTCTAAAAGGACTATGGTCCCCTTTCAAAGAATCCAGGTGGCTATTGTTCCCTTTCAAAGAATCCAGGTGGCTATTGTTCCCTTTCATAGCGTCACTGAAAATTGCACACAGAATATCATCTTTTTTTCCACTGCTCTGAAATATTTTAGTTCCAACTGTCAGAGGGAGTTAAAAATGTTAGGGTATAATACAATGGAAAGAGCTTTTGATATGAAGTTAGTCATGTGGGTTCTGACTCCAATTCTGCTTCTTGCAAAGTATGTTACCTTAAGCAACTAACATGAGCCTTAAGTTCAGTAATCCCATTGCAGTCAAAAGGGTGATATAATAAAAACACATAATTACCTGATACTTACTGAATAGTCAATTTCTATCCTCTTTTCTCTGTCATGAACAAAACCAAACTGCCAAATCCTTAACTAGTACATTCACTACCTTTTCAAAATTGTTTCTAATTTACAAGTCCCACTTTCGCATATAACCTATCCTTTAATCAAACTTAACTCCTTGGAGTGTCTGGGTGGCTCATGGGGTTAAGCCTCTGCCTTTGGCTCAGGTCATGATGCCAGGATCCTGGGATGGAGTCCCACATCGGGCTCCCTGCCCAGCAGGGAGCCTGCTTCCCGCCCTCTCTCTCTGCCTGCCTCTCTGCCTACTTGTGATCTCTGTCAAATAAATAAATAAAATCTTTAAGAAAAAAAAAAAAAAAACCTTAACTCCTTAAGCATGCTTCTAGTAATCTTTCCTGTCTTTTATTCATGTAGTGTGTTCTAATAAAGTACACTCCCCTAAAACTCATTTAATCTATTAGAGTTTCACCCATTATTCACTGTTCAAGTAGCAAGCACCATTGAAAGAAGCCCCTACATCCAGATGGGTGTGAGTCCTTCCTTTATGCTTTAATATAACTGGATTTCTACCTCTTTGGACATTTCTTCACATCATAAACAACACTTATAACATTTATGTATTTATTTATTTATTTTTTATTTGCGGGCAGGTGCAGTAGTTTATATTAAAGTCTTCCACAGTAGATGCCCCTAGTTGGTATTCAAAAAAGGAGTTTGGAGTAACTGTCTGTGAAATAAGAACTACAAAATTGTTCTGCATTCCATCTAAAATTTGTAATACAAACAGATTCTCAAGAAGCTCCACAGTGTGAAGAATTTTGAAGTCAATGCTCTTTTCTACTTAAATCAGAAAATAAGATGTTCTATGCTATCATGCTGTTTGTTTTAAAAAGTCCAATATGAAAATACTAAAACCAACTTTTTGCTGAACTTGTTTTTATAACTTATTTGTCCTGTTTTTATTTATGTGACATTTGAGTGTCTTTCAAATTAAACAAATTTGTCTTACATTTTCTGTCCTGCTTTTAAAAAATCCACAAAAAATGCACCTCACATCTTTGATGCTGTTCATATCTTAAGTGATAAAGACTTGCATTGTCATTTTTGACAACTGGATTTAAACTATAATATATTATATTATTATTATTATCTTTAAAAATTTTTACTTTTCCATAGCTCCCTCCACAATAACCTAGCATATTATGATATTAATAATTTGGTAATATTGTTGCTACTTTGCAGTATATTCTTACATAAATTTGTAATCATTTTGTACATACACAGTTTGGTTTTTTAAATTTATTTATTTATTTATTTTTTAATTTTATTATTTTTTTTAATTTAATATTACAACAAAAAGTGCATCTCCACATTATCACATATGCTTTGCTGATACCATTTTTAATGCCTATAGAATAGGCTATAACCATCCTACAAATTTGGGGTATTTATAATTGTTTCTTATTAAGTTAAATTTTTGTTATCTTTAGCTTTCTTTCCTTTCACTGAGTTTGCTTTTCACATTGACCTTAATTGTATGAATTGAATCAACCTCATTTAATTAATTAGAGTATCCCCTCTTCTGTATCTTGTTCTGTGTCCTAAAGGTTTATACCATAAACCCAAAGGTTTATACCATGTTTCCTAATTTAGGAATTCTGCTCTTCAGTAACTGAATCATGAGTCTGAACATTCTTCTTAATGAGGCCATGTATACACTTCAGATCAGCTGGTTTGAGTCCCACCTTCTCCATATCTTGGCTTTCTCACTTTGGCTGCTGTGCTTCTCAGTATTTCTGCCTTCTCAGCCTATATAGCAAGGGTGATGATAGCAGCTTCCTTAAGGTGGAGGATTAAATTAGCAAATATATACAAATAATTAGCAAATATATACAAATCACAAGTTCATAAAATGGGTATATAATACATGTATTAATATATCAGTTACAGAACTGATATTCTTGGCTGTGTCTTGGTCAATATTTTTGATTAATGGCTTGGCTGAAGACATTAATATGCTAGTGACATCTGGAGATAATATGAGCAGAGGTGTTAAAGCTCCATGAGCAGCATGGTCTGTTGGGTTGGATAATCTGAAAAGATTTATGAACCCTGAAAAGTCAAGTTATGAGCACGCTTACTGTCTAGGAATCTAGGATTTAACATATTTTCACCTTTATAATGATCAAATGTATAATAAAAAATGTATTAATATATCAACTATACATCAATAAATAAAGAAAACCATGCCCTTTAAAAAGATGATGTATAATTGACATGCAATATTATATTAGTTTCAGGTGTACAACATAGTAATTCAACATTTCTATACATTATGAAATGATCACCATAATAAGTCTGATTACCATCTGTCTCCTTATATAGTATTATTGACTATATTCCCTATGCTGTACCTTATATGCCCATAAGTTATTTTATAGTTGGAAGATTATACTTCTTGGTCTCCTTCACCCATTTTGCCCACCTCACTCTCTCCTCCTCTGGTGAGCACCAGTCCCTTCTTTGCATCTGTGAATTTGGCTTTTGTTTTTTGTTTGTTTTAGATGACACATATAAGTGAAATCCAGTGATATATCTTTCTCTGTCTGACTTATTTCACTTAGCCAGATACACTCAAGGTCCATTCATGTTGTTGCAAATCACAAGATCTCATTTTTTTTAATGTTCAAGTAGTATTCCATTGTATATATAGCACATCTTCTTATCCATTCATCTATGGATGGACACTTAGACTGTTTCTATAATTTGGCTATTGTAAATGATGCTGCAATAAACATAGGGAGCATATATCTTTTTGAGTTAGTGAGACTTTTTTGTTTGTTTGTTTTATTTGTATTTTTGTTTTGTTTTATTTTGTTTTGTTTTGTTTTCACATAGATAGTGGTGAAACCACTGGATCACATGGTAGTTCTATTTTTACTTTTTTTGAGAAATCTTTTTGTTGTTTTCCGTTGTGGCTGCACCAATTTATATGAGCACTAACAGTGCACAAGAGTTCCCTTTTTTCCACATCCTTGTCAACATTGGTTTTTTCTTGTCTTTTTGATAACAGCCATCCTAACAGATGTAAGGTGACCTATCATTGTGGTTTTGATTTGCATTTCTCTGATGATTAGTGACGTTGAGCATCTTTTCTTTTCATATAATGTTAGCCATCTGTGTATCTTCTTGGGAAAAATATCTATTCAGATCCTCTGCTTACTTCTTAATTAGATTTTTTTTGGGGGGGGTTGTTGTTATTCTTGTTGTTATTGAGTTGTATGAGTGTTCTATATATTTGGTTATTAACCCTTTATTGGATATATTATTTGCAAATATCTTCTCCCATTCAATAGGTTGCCTCTTCATTTTGTATATAGCATCTTTCACTGGGCAGATCTTTGTTGTCATTCCAATAGTTTACTTTGCTTTTGTTGTTCTTACCTTTGAATTCAGATCCAAAAAAGACATTGCTAAGACCTCTATCAAGGAGCTTACTGCCTATGTTTCCTTCTAGGAGTTTTATGGTTTCAGGTTTTACATTTAAGTCTTTAATTTATTTTGAGTTAATTTTTATATAGGGTATAAGATGGTGGTCCAGTTGCATTCTTTTGCATGTAGCTGTTTAGTTTTCTCAACATCATTTATAGAAGAGACCATCCTTTCCTCATTGTATATTCTTGGCTCACTTATCACAAATTAATTGACCAAATATGTGTGGGTTTATTTCTTGGCTCTTTATTCTGACCCTTTGACCTATGTGTTTGTTTTTATGCCAGTACTATCCTGTTTTGATTACTATGTAGTATAGTTTGGAATTAGGGAACATAACATCTCCAGTTTTGTTCTTCTCCCTCAAAATTGTTTTGTCTAGTCAGGATCTTTTGTGATTCCATATAAATTTTTAAATTATTTGTTCTTGTTCTGTAAAAAAAAAAAAATACCATTAATATTGAATCTGTAGATTGAATCCATAGACTGGGTGGTGTGGACACTTTAACAATATTATTTCTTCTGATCCATGCTCACCTAATATCTTGCCACTTATCTGTGTCTTCCTCAGTTTTTATCATCACTGTTTTAGTGCTCTGTGCACTGGTCTTTAACCACTTTTGTTAAATTTATTCTTACATACTTGTATTATTTTTGATAAGATTGTAAATGGGATTTTTCCTTAATTTCTCTTCTGATAGTTATTAGTGTGCAGAAATGCAAAAGATTTTTCTATATTAATTTTGTATCCTGCAACTTTACTGAATTCATTTGTTAGTTCTAACAGTTTTATTGGTATAGTTTTTAAGGTTTTTTCTAGATAGTATCATGCCATCTGCAAATAGTCATAGTTATATTTCTTTATCCAATTTGGATGTGTTTTATTTATTTTGGATTTTTTTTTATTATCTAGTTGCTCTGGCTAGGAAGTCAAATACTATGTTGAATGATAGTGCGGAGAGTAGGCATTCTTGTCTTGCTCCTGATCTTAGAGAAAAGCTTTCAGCTTTTTATCACTGAGCATGATATTAGGTGTGGGTTTGTCATTTACAGCCTTTATGATGTTGAGTTATATTCTCTGTTAAGCATTTTTATCCTAAATGGATGTTGAATTTTGTCAAATGATTTTTCTGCATCTTTTGAGATGATCATAAGATTTTTGCCTTTCCTTTTGTTGATGTGGTATGTCACACTGATTGCAAATGTTGAACCATCCTTGCATCTCTGGAATAAATCCCACTTGAACATGGTGTATACTCCTTTTAATATATTTTTAAAATCAGCTTGCTAGCATTTTATTGAGGATTTTTACGTCTATGTTCTTCAAGAAGATTGGCCTATATTTCTTTTTTATGTGGTGTCTATCTGGTTTTGGTATGAGGATAATGCTAGCCTTGTAACATGAGTTTGGAAGCATTCCTTCCTGTTCATTTTTTTTTTTTTTTGAGGAGTTTGATGATAGGTATTAAATCTTTGAGTGGTATAATTTGCCCAGGTAGCCAGAGTTGAGTAAAAAAAAAAAAAAAAAAAAAAAAATCTGCCAACCCTTCTGTCTTTAAACAGTTTCCTGCCCCTCCAGTAATTGATTTTAGATTTGCAAATGAATCCTCTTCACATACAGCCCTGGTGCTTTTCACACTGTTAATTTTTGCTGGGTTTCAGAGTGAGTAAAACTACACATGAGTCCTTTAAGGAGGGAATCTCAGTTTCCTCTAACACTTTGGATGTTAGTCCTGTTGTTTTTCTAAGCTAGATATTTTGAGATCTCACCTCTTGGGTATATATCCCAGAGGCTGGTGTACCTGATGTGGGGCACCAATACTTTACTCCTCCAGGAGAAGGGCCAGACTAGTGAGCTTCCTCCCTATTGTGTGTTGCTGCACTGGGGGTGGGATTTTTGATGAGACTATATCTCTGCCTCTCCCACCCATTTCAATATGGTCTTTTAATCCTTTATTGTGGAGAAGGAATTTATTTACTTTTCAGATCTTTTTCAGAGGGAAATGATTCATATGTCGCTATAGATTTTGTGTGTCCCTGGGATGAGGTGGCTCAGGATCTTCCTATGCCACTATCTTGCGAGGTACTGTTCACACTGTAGATGCTGCATGGAGAGTAACTGTAAAACTTGATTTTTCCAATGCGGTCTTTTTCCAAGTCAGGCTTCATGTCAGTCCTCAAGTGCACGTCAGTTTGTTCTGTTTCTTTTTGAAATTAAGACTATTTCATATCTGGTTTTATCTTCTCACAGCCACACATTTCTTACTACTCTTTCTGTTAACATGTTTGCTCTGACTTGGCAAGTAAGAGTGATCTTACTGTTTTTCTATTGAACTAGGTAGAGAAATAGCCTTGTATTATCTCCATAGATAGCTGGCCTTCCCAAGTCATTTATCAATTCTTATTACCATGAATATAGGAGTAATTGAAATTCTGTGTTACCGTCACCCACCACTGATATGACTAGCATTCTTCCCTGTGATACTTTCCTATCTCTTCATATTATACAATAACTTCTGTAGGTAATTTATGCACATTTTGAATATTCCAATTCAGTTTTGTGTGATGTGAGGCACACGGATGTTCTGCAATGCCTCTACAAAATATTTCATGGAAAGAAAGAAGTTTAATATATGACAAGCATATAATTACTAGATGTGCTCCAACGTGGGACATATAAGATTATACAGAAATTGAATAGAGAAGCTTCATGTTTATCTTTTCTCTGGCTGATAATGGAAAAAATGCCTCTAACTAAAATTAATAAAATATTTCCTGTATGTGGCTATATTTTTCTTCACAAAGTAGGCAAGTTAGGCCTGCCATAGGCTTGATGATTCTTTGGGATATCAAATACAGGAGTGTTTAACCCTATTTCCGCAAAGCTTTCCTTCTGTGCTAAGAAGTTGTATTATTAAGTATTCCACTGTTCTCCCATTCCAGTCACTCATACAGAAGTCATCAATCTTGGGGGTCTGGGGTTTTCTGAGTGTTGGATTCTTACATCCCTTTGAGACTGTTGGAGTTTTTAGATCCACAAATTGAGGTTACTGCACTTTAGGTTGACCTTTATGAAAGAACAGGGGAAAGTTGCATCTACCCCATGGTGTCTTTGAGCTCAAAGGTATCCTTTGCACTGCTTGTTTATTGTTTTAACAGCTTACTGAATGAATTCAAACTAATTCCTGCACAAGTCACCATTCACCCCAATTTATGTTAACTACATGCATAATCCATCCTAGTTCACTCAAAAAGTATATTTTCCTTTCAAAAATAAGACTTCTTGAAATCATACCACTAAATCCTATAATTGAATATTTCTGGAATCTCTTCTTTCCTTAGTCCAAATACTTATAAACTCTCTGCTAATTACCAGAGCATACGGATTATCTCCTCTTTGTCATGCTATGCATACCTTAAATACAAGAACCTTATTAATCAAAACAACCTTTCCAATTCCTTTTATTACCGCAACTCCATTTGAAAATTATTCATAGTTCCCAATACACTGAATGCTCTTCCATATCACTGCTTTTTGCATCCATCCTCTTCCTAAACTTTCCTCCCCTTACCATATGACCAACTTCACACTTAAAAATCAGATCCTGTGATTATCCAATGTCTTATCTACATTGAAATTACTTGTTAATATTTTCATGATCAGTGTACAATATATTTTAACATGTTATAAATGAGCTAGAAACATCTTTGCAAGTCTTATAAAATATCCTACATATATGTGCAATGCAATTTAGATAAATTTGAGTTCAATTTTATTTAGCAAATTTTTATTATTTACTTACTGTGGGATAAGAATTTATGAGTATATGATTAGTTGTCAAATAGTGATATAATACTTTTATGCAGTGTGATTTAGGAATTCAGTTATATATATAAGTGGTCACATCTAATTTATGTGTGTCAACTCAACTCTCCCTCCTTTTTTTTTTTTTAAGATTTTATTTATTTATTTGACAGAGAGAGAGAGAGACAGCAAGAGAAGGAATACAAGCAAGGGGAATGGGAGAAGGAGAAGCAAACCTCTCGCTGAGCAGGGTGCCCAATGTGGGGCTCAATCCCAAGACCCTTGGATCATGACCTGAGCCAAAGGCAGATGCTTACTGACTGAGCCACCCAGGTGCCCCTCATCTCTCCCTCCTTGAGAAACCAGAACTCCAAGAGCTGTTCCTGCTCAGAAAATGCTGCTTATGTTCTAGAGCCTTTATCAGTGAAATTTCTCCAAACCTCATCTCAGTTTTATCCTTCATAGTTGAAGTCTGTCTCTAGACTTCATTCTTCGCTGAAATTCCCTTTGTCAGAGGTTATTCCAGTTTCCTAATAATGAACCCCAGTTTTTGTTCTTTGTGTCTCTTTTACAAGAGTGAATGAATAATATTAAGTAACAGTTTTTACATTACTTACTGAACTATAGTTCTCATTATGAACGATCATCTCATCATGAAATGAGATTGAGTAGTGCTTGCTGTTTAGCTAGGAAAAATAATCTCTAAATGTATTATTACATCCATGGAAAAAGATCATTCTGAGACAAAAGGTGTCTGAGAGACCATATGGTTCCATCTATTAAGTTTAGAAATTTAAAACTAACCAAAACAAACAAATAAAAACCTAAGACAGAAATTAGTTAAAATTCTTGCCTCAAATCATATATCCACCATGAGAGGCCTATTCCCAGAGATTCCCATATAGGGCTCCATTCAGTATTATGTAGCATTTCTGAAAAATAAAAGTAGCTAACTGAATGCCTGGTCAGAGATCTGATTTGCACTACAGCAATGAGAGGCCCAGGATCCAGGTCTTTAGACATTTTTGCTTCAACTTGAAATTTGGAAAACATCTTTTTGCCCTTATTTCTTACATCTGGAGTACATCTTGGGAGTTAAGATTAAGTTTACTTTTGATTGTTCTGAGAAAACAACTGTCCATTCCATTTGTATAGCCCTTGAATATTGAAGAAACTAGGTATCTCTTCTTTGAGAGTCAGTATATTTGATGCAAGCAGTGGATGCACTGACTTCCTTTGTTGCAAACTTGCTTCATGTGAATTATGCAACTGCTCCTGGCAACTATCTGTAGCTGAATTTATATGCTCTGTTAAACATCCAATCATCAAGACAGCTACTGCTACCCCTGCCATCAGAAAAGTATATTTCCCTCTCCTTACATTTAGTATGTGCTTTAAAACCTCACATTTATTCAAGCTTGCTCAGGCCAAGTTTTATATTTCCTCTTAGTGCTGTGCTGATTATTTACCCATGTAACTACACTCAGAATTAGCATCAAAATGGAGATATGAGGACCAGCCATAATAAAGATGTTATGAATACTCAAATCTTCAGATCTGAAACTTTCTACTTTAAGAGTCTAGCACATAAATGTCAGAGAAAAGCACTAACCTTTGGATTTATGAAGAGAACTCTGATGCCATCCTGTGGGCAGCAAAGGAAACTCTCAAGTTTTTAATAGCACGCAGACCAAAAAGGTCACAAATGCATCCTCCCTAAGAAACAAACTTCTCTATGTATAAACACGCAGTCTAAACAATATATATTTCAAATGACAACCATTATTAAGATATTTATATATATCATCTTTAACTACAACCAAGGACCCCTCTCCAAACTGGTTCTTTGAATTCCTGGGATAATTTGAAAAATGATGAGCCCGTTTGAATGACAGAATCTTAACAGCTTTTAAAATTAGTGTCATGATTCTGGGAAGAAGATTGGGATGGTCACGCCTTTCCCTGGATAAATACTGTGACATAGGCTGAAGATAAGAAGAGATAAATCCCTCTTTCTTTGTATTATAATCCCCTTCCAGTCTCCACAGTCTTCACTCCAACCCATACTCTAAATGTAATAGGGTTTGGATAAATCACTGTTGAAGGAAATCAGCCTCCCAAGTGATCTAGCTTTTAATTCAAAGATCTTTACTTTGGAAAAAGCTATTTTTTAAATTGGCAATAAATTCTTTTTGTGAACTATCAATGTCATATTTTAAGTTGAAACTGGAGACCTGGATTTTTCTGTGAAGAGTAGTATCAATATGAAAGTTGCCAGAAAAGTAGGAAATGCATCTTTTGAAAACTCCCAGGGTAGGGTTGAACAACCAAACCATCTTAAAAAAAAAAAAAAAAAGAAAGAAAGAAAGAGAAAAAAGAAATCAGGAATATAGTTTCTATTTTCAGCAAAGAGAATAGATTCCTAACTTGAACAGAAGAGAACGGTATCAAAATCCTTGAACGTTTCAGGCTAGCTGTATGAATTAGTCAGATTTTACACAAGGGACACAAACCCATCTCATGGAAAGGGAGAGATTCATTGGCCCTTAGAATCCAAGAAAGATTAACAGCCCACTTGGTAAAGCACAGACGTGCAGCTCAACCTCAGCAACTCATGGAATATTCATGGATATTCAGTGCTGTCAGGACCTTCTACATCGGTCTACCTTTGTATATTATTTCATCACAAAACTGATTTTTTTTACAAAGTGAGAAACAATGACTACCAATTTCTCCTGAATCTCATATGGACAGCAATCCTCACCTGAAAAAGACTGACTTTCTCAATTCCAAATTTTAAAAAATCACAGGCATATGTAATGTTCTCAGGCATTGTCAGCTGGGTTTTAGATTTTGTAAAAATTCAGGATTTGGGTTAGAGTAGCTGATTTCAACTCCCAGAGGCAACATGAGAGTTATTTTAACAGAGTTACTTAATTGTTCTTTTCTCAGATTTCTTATCTATAAAGTAGAGACCTCTGCCTTATATACTTACAGCATCCTGAAAATTAAAAAAGCACCACGGAAATGAATAACATTACTACTAGTATTAAATGTTAAAGAGATAGAAATTATTAATGTTTTATGCATTACCCTTCCTTGCTTTTCAAGAGGTCCTTCTAAATAGTTTGTCTTCATCATATCTGAGACTAGAAAAAAATATATATATAACTGTAACTATATATGTATGTATGAATATATGTATATATAGTTACATATGTATGTAACTGTAAATATACACACTCACACACACATTCATGTCTAGGTAATTAATGGGACATATTAGTTCAACTGAACAATTGTTAACTCTCTATATGCAAAGATGTCGAAGGCCCAGTAAGTGGTAATACTAAGGAAATACATGTAAATTAGTGTTACCTTTTCAAGGTGTCTCTTTAGGAAGCCACATGTTCATCATTTCAGCCATGCTGCTAATAACCCAAGTATTTCTGGTACTTCTTTTTGGAACTATGCTCAGTTTTTAAGCCAATATAAGCATTATAGTCTATGTTATGATATATTTTATTACATTGTTTTAAAATTTATAGCTAATACAAAAAAAAAAAGAGTGTGTCTTGGCCCAAATTTATGGAAACTTTATAGACATCTGTAAAAGAAATTTTGACTTTTTAGTACTTTTATATTGTATCTAGAGGAAATTTCTTCTAAACCTGTATGAAACTCTGTTTTCGATATGGTTTTTGAGGCAAAGTTATATATTTCACTAATATGGAAGCTCAATTATTTAAAATAGTAGACTTTTAAATGAAAAAAAAAATCTAAAAGCCAAAATGAAGACATATTATGAACCTCCCAGGAAACATATATATTCAGATATTACTTAATTAGCTGATTCTTAAAGCACTTGTCAATAACATCAATTCAGTAATTCTTTCAAAGCCCTTTTGGAAACATAAAAAGAATAGCCAATCAAGATGTGTCCAGAATGTCATTTGAATTTCATTATATTTGTAAATATGTGTGAATGTATGTGTGTGTTGTGTAGACACTAAAATCAGATACAAAAATCACTGTAAAGTGGATAATGGATCCATCAAGGAAACCCAGAGGTGTATTGTGCATTCAGTCATATGCTGGGCATGAATTACGTACAGCTAGAACAACAGAAGACCTGCACAGCCATTAGCCATAACCGAGTCCAACACAGAACTCAGGGGCCAGCACTGAGTAAATAACAATCCAGGGTTGTAGCAAGGACAGGTTATGCCCACCATTGTGAACTCAATGGTCAGAAATAGAACGATATAAGCATCATCATAAAAGGAGATATAAATCAAAATCTTCCATTATCTTCCAGGCTGTAGTCCACCTAAATCTGGAGTCCTGAGTGATTTTAATAGTAATAGGTGCTTCTAGAAAATTTTATTTATCTATTTAAATATGTTACTGTGCATATGACCTGTTTTACTCTAAACACTTTTCATTTTGGAGAATATCTATTAATAGATCAAGGGATATGAATGTTCTGTGGAACACAGTTTAAGATTGCTATCATATTGAGAGAAAGTCAGCTTAACAAATTTTGTGTTCTTTTTCTCACATTTGAATTGTTCTGAGATAAAAGGAGAACAGGTAAGAGGTGAGATAGGTGGAGTAAGTGCCAGGAAAATAGCATGTCTGATACTAAGAAACTAAGGAAACTGAGGCAAGAACAGTGAAAAAGTGATTTATTGGTTGCTTACACATGACAGTGAGTTTTACTAATCAAATAAAAGAATAAAAATTTAAAGCATGAAAAATGGAAGTTTCAAAATAAATTTCTGGGATTCTTTTGAAGGAAACTAGGAGCAACGGAGAACAACAAAGAGTTTGGGTAATCCGTGGATGTATGCCATAGTGCAGCAGAAGGGAACCAGGAAGATGTGAATTGTCAAGTCTGTTCATTTTAAATTTTGTTTAGCAATATTTTTCGTTGTAACAAACCTTAGTTTGTCCTTGGTTGGTGGGGGGGAGTCATCTGTTTGGTTTGGCTCACTTCTCTGATTGTCAATGAGTAACATCAGTCATGCTTTGGGAAGGTACAGATAAAGCATTACTTATCCTCTATAAAACGTTTACACATGAATTGGTAAATATAAATCATGAATAGTTATCGCTCTAAGTTACACAAATCAGGATCCTCCACATTGGAAATCAATTAAATTTTAGATTCTCACAGGCTTTACCAACAGTAACATTGTACATTTCTCCTTCCCATCGGGTGTCCTATAAGTGAACATGATACACAACTTAATTATACACATGTCTCTATATGCGCATGCATATGAGACAGGGGTCAATCGATGAATGAGGCATAGTCACTGCAATATCAATGCTGTATTTCTAAATGTAAGTTGGCAGATTGATTCTCAGATCACAAGACCCAAAATGTAAGGGTAGACTGAATTTAGAAAGATTTTCTCTCCCTCTCACGCTGTTAATCATGAGTACATTCTCCTTATCTGTAAAAGTCAGAACCCAACCACTGCCACAGAGGTTCCAGTCTTTTGTAACTAGCTCCCCTGGGTAAATCGAAAGATTTACCCAGATCGAGTCATATATCGCACACCTTAAACCTATAAAATGTTACAGGTCAATTATGTCTCGGTAAAATAGGGGGAAAAACTCAAATAAAAAAAATTAATCTATTCAGATAGACACTTGCAAATGGAGGAGTCATCCACCCAGGAGTTCCTCCCTTAGTACCCTAACCCTATAGCCCTGTATAACTGTAACCATCTATATCTCTATGTAGCTAATGACCTGTGTTGAAGGGATTGCATTTACTGATTAGAACTTTACGTCACCTCTTTTAATTTTTAAAATATTTTTAAAAGATTTTACTTATTTATTTAAAGATTTTATTTATTTATTTATTTGTTTATTTATTTATTTGACAGACAGAGATCACAAGTAGACAGATAGGCAGGCAGGGAGAGAAGGGGAAGCAGGCTCCCTACTGGGCAGAGAGCCCAATGGGGGGCTTGATCCCAGGACCCTGAGATCATGACCCGAGCTGAAGGCAGAGGCATTAACCTACTAAGCCATCCAGTCAGGTGCCCCACCTCTTTTAATTTTCAAGAGTGCTTTTTTTTCTTTAAGATTTTATTCATTTATTTAACACAGAGAGAGAACACAAGCAGAAGGAGCAGCAGGCAGAGGAAGAGGGAGAAGCAAGACCCTTGCCAACACCAAGTAGGGAGCCGAACAGGGGCTCAATTCCAGGACCCCAGGATCATGACCTATGCCACCCAGGCACCCCAAGACTGGTGATTTTTTTTAATTCATTAAATAAAAATTCCAATGATATAATAATCAATTATTAAACTTTCTAATGTGAAGTTGCACACATAAGACAAATGCATAAACATGAATGTAATGGATAGTTTAATTTGCAATTATATACCAAAGTTCATGTGACCAACGTGCGGGTCAAGAAATTGAAGATTGACAGCGTCTTAGGAGCCCTGTGTGTGTCCTGATACATGTCTCCCAACTAGAGATAATTGTTGCTTCCTTTTGTAGGTTTACAACCTAGGTATGCATTGTTAAGTATTAAGTTTTTTTTTTTTCTTCTCTATCTGAATTTAATAAAAATTTATTTGATCTCTTGTGGATTTTTTTACTTAATTTTCATATTTTTGTGATCCAGCTGAGATGTTATATGCATAAAAATTAGGAAGCCTAATTACCTAATACATGTTATTTCTTAGTAAAATAACTTTGTAAATGAAAACTAAGTATAGAAAAAAAGACTGTGGTTGCCCTTGGCAACTGGATGAGAGGATGTTGGTCTTTTTTTGTCTCTACATTAATCTTCCAAACCAGAGAATAGTCTACTTCCATATACTAGTTGGCTTGCACAGCTCAAATGTCCTTTTCCTCTTTTTGTTATCCTTTGAGGATGAGAGCCATATTCGAGGTCTTGTGCTGCCAGCTGGCTTTTGGTACAACTCACTGGCAAGAATGAACACCATGGAACACCATGGAACAGCATAGAAACAAACTTTGAAGTAGGTCTCCTAGCTCTGGAAGGCAAAAATCAAAGCTAGCTTGGTTGGTAACCAAAAACATAAAACTTCACCAAGGTTCTCACCTAAGGGTGAATGTCCATTTTATTTTGATGTCTAATATCTCCTACCTTAGTCTGAGAAAAAAAGGAGAAATATTGTAATCACTATTATCGGCATAATAATATTTTAGTATTTATAAAAAGTTGAGGTAAAAACTAAAGACAGATTTTATAGTCTCTCTTATCACGTCATAGTGATAAGTCCCAGGTGTTTTATTGTTTAAGATTTATTTATTTATTTGGGGGAGCATGGGGTGGGGTGGGAGAAAGGAAGGTGGGGCAGAAGAACAGGGAGAGTCAGAATCCTAAGCAGGCTCCATTCTTAGTGCAGACCCTAAAGTAGGGCTTGTCTCAGAACTCCAAGATCATGACTTGAGCCAAATTAAGAGTCTGACACAACCCACTGAGCCAACCAGGTGCCACAGGCCCCAGGGATTATGATGACAATTTTGATACAGTAAACAAATGGTCTATGAGATTCAGCCAAGTAAAATGTTTTCTACTATGAAAAACCTGTACTACAGTATTTCTGGACCAATATTATAGACACAAGACAGACTGTGAGAGAGTCAATTTGTCTCACTTTTCTAATCAATATGCACATGAGGTATGTATATTAAGGAAGCTTTAAGTTTGGTCTAAGTTATTTCTTTTCTTGTTTTGACTCGTGTTTTATTTCCCATTTCAAAAGGAGCAATCCATTAAAAGTAATCCTGGTCTCCACAGGCAAGCAGCAAGTTTTTTGTTCATCTTTAGCGATGTGTGTGATGACTAAGTAAAAGAGGAAAACAGCTAAACCTATTGAGGGAAGAAGCAAAACATGCAGATAACTAAAATAACATCACTGGGCAATATACATTTTGAATGTGTAGTTTTAAAGAGAAAGGTATTGTTAACATGAAATCATAATGCATTTCCAAATTTTGCAGTATATTCTCTCATGTTTGCACTGGATTTTGCATATATTTTAGTAACATTTCCCTAATGCATTAGCATTAGTTCATTTTTTCATTTGGCCCTACTCACATGTGCAATACAAATAAAATTATCAAGCTATCATTAATTTATTATTTACAAAGGAATTTCTTATGCATATTTCTTTTGATCTCCCAGACAACCCTATCACTCAGAGGTTTAGTCAACAAATATTTACTGGATATTCTCCAACTGTATATTTCACACTCTGGCAGAGAGATGGTACGTGTGTAAGCAAACACAGTCCACATTCTCATGAAGTTTGCTCTTTGGTGGGATGCCAAAGGACAAATTACTCCAATTAATTACAAGTGACCCAATAATTTTAAGTGTCAAATGTTGTAAAGGAGAAGACTGCTGTCACATGGTAGAGAAGAGGAAAATAATTTTTACCAAGTTTAATATGTCTCTTTTCCTTCCTTCTTTTTACCTCTCCACTGTGTTGGTACTGTTGAATACATGTTATACTTTCTTTTTTTTTCCTAAAAGTCATACCATCCTCCCCTCTTCTGAGACAATTTTGTAGTTTTTTGTTTTTTGTTTTTAAGATTTTATTTATTTATTTGACAGAGATCACAAGTAGGCAGAGAGGCAGGCGGGTGGGGGGTGGGGGGGGGAATCAGGCTCCCTGTGGAGCAGAGAGCCTGATGCCAGGCTGGATCCGCTGGATCCCAGGACCCTGAGATCATGACCTGAGCGGAAGGCAGAGACTTTAACCCACTGCGCCACCCAGGCGCCCCAATTTTGTAGTTTTTATAGGAACAGGTTAGATTATTTTCACTTGTTGTATTCACAAATAATTTAAACAGCCCAAGAAAGTGGCATATAGCTTCCTCAAATATGTCTTTGATGACTCTATGATAATGTTATTTTGTTTTTTGTTGTCATTGATGTCATCATTGTTGTTTTCTTAGTTCTCCCCCTAACAGCAAGAATAAGGAAAGGAATATTGGATTCATAATGATTTTAATCTTTTGAGCCTTCAGGGAGTTTTTAAAAGTTTATTATTCTCTCCTTATCCACTGTGACATTTATCCCATGGGTTTAATTATCATTAGTTTTTTTGCTTATTTGTTTTGTGTTTAAAGTGGAGTAAAGTTAGGAAAAGAGGCTTCTCCAATTTTTTAAGAAAAGAGAGGAAGAAATTTAAGCATAAAACCCAGCAATTGCTAACCAAACCTAATAGTCTGTTTAGACCCTATAAAGAGGAACAATCCTCAGTGGATAAAATTGAAAGTTTGAGCCCGTCTTGATAAAGTTAATAAAAAGTTGCATTCAGTGTTCTAGCTCATTATAATTTTCACATGAATTTTTATCAACTGATCATCTTGATTTCATATGAAACAAATGTATTATCACCCTATGTTGAATGAGTATCTGAGCCTCTCAGTTTCTGTGGCTTGTCCGAGAGCAGTGAATGCTGAACATGATACATTAAAGAGGCAGATGAGCAAAGCAAAAAATACTTAGAGGGATTATTTTAAATTCTAAAGTTGTTTTTTTTTTTTTTTTTCCTACCGATGAGAGAACCATGTATGAGAAAAGCAGGGAATCTCAAATGACAGCATACAGAAACCACAGAGGTTTTAACTGAATCAAGAAAATTCTCATTATGTTTTTTGCAATAGAATCTAAGGATGTTCTCCTGTATATGGATACCTTACCTCCTTAAGGTGGCAATACTTGTTGATTGCTGCAGTTAATGGAAAAGCTTGCCAGGACATCTAGGGGCCTTCAGAGCCGCACTGCTTCTGAAGAGAAAAATTTACAATGGTACAGAGAAGATAGTAGCCTGTTGGAATAAGAACTCACAGCACACTGTCCTTTATCCCATAGTTACTTATACCAGGAATGGGAGGCTTCCTTAGGACTAAATCTATGCTTTAACTTGGAACAATAAGGAGAGATCTAAGAGGTTAGAGTCATAAGAGAAAGTAAATCTCTATATTACAGAATTGAAGAATTCCATTTTTATCCACAAGAGCTGATGTTGTCCAGAAACCTCTCAGGCAAGCCAGAAAAGAAAGAAGAGAGAGAGAGGGAGAGAGAGAGAAAAGTCAAGCTGGCCACAGATGTCCAGAAAATGCACCTTCATTTATCGTGCAGTCACATAAGAAAAATGACCTCTCCAGAGGGTGCCATAGCAATGATTAAAGTTTCCTTTAATTCTCCAAACTACTTCCAAAGCTCAGGGGGAACTCTATATTATATTTCTAAAAAAAAAAATGAGTAAATATAAATACACCATTTTCCCTCCTTAGACCTTATCCATGACTTTTTTTCTTTATATTTTCTCCAATATTAGAGAACATTATTTCCTTTCTTCTCCCAAATATTATAGATGTTATAGCTATATAATTTAAAATAATGACTGCTCAGTTTTAATTATATAAAAGCATTTCACCTATTCTAAGTATACAACATATTGGGTTGATTCTTTTTAATGGAAAGTAGAAATGATTTATTTGTTAAATATATCTTTAGCTAAAGGAATTCTGTTCTCTTTTTTGCATTGGCATCAAAACTAAGTGTAAGAATTTCTCAGGATAGGGACCTTGTGTGGCTCAGTTGGTAAAGCATCTGCCTTTGGCTCATGTCATGATCCCAGGGTCCTGGGATTGAGTCCCACATTGGTCTCCTTGCCAACGGGGATCCTGTTTCTTCCTTTGCCTGCTACTCCCCCTGCTTGTACTCTCTGTCTCTCTCTCTCTCTCTGATAAATAAATAAATAAAATATTTTTTAAAGGATGGCTCAGGGGGGCGCTTGGGTGGCTCACTGGGTTAAAGCCTCTCCTTCAGCTCAGGTTATGATCTCAGGGTCCTGGGATCGAGCCCCGCATTGGGCTCTCTGCTGAGCAGGGAGCCTACTTCCTCCTCTCTCTCTGCCTGCCTCTCTGCCTACTTGTGATCTGTCAAATAAATAAATTAATTAAATATTTTAAAAAAAGGATTGCTCAGGCTAAGTAAACTTTAAGAACATCTTTGAGAGTGAAGTGGTTATTCTCTTTTCTAGAAGATGAACATCAGAAAAAAAATTATCCAAGGAACTGAAAGTATACATATAACATGAAAGCCAACTCTGAAAAGTTTGAGAAGCTGGATAAAACCAGTGAATATTTGGGGTTATATACTTATTATGGAATAAAATATTGATACCTGGGACTAAGGACAAGGGATGAAAAACAAAAAAAAATGAGAACTTATGAATATAAAAATATGCTATTCCAAGCATGAAGTTTTTCTCAATTAAAGCAAATTATTTTATTTGAATATTATTTGCATACCAATCCCCTAACTCACTATAGATAGTCAATAAATAATTGTGGAGAGAAAGGAAGAGGGTATGGGGAAAGAGTGAGAGAGACAGGAATGAAATTTTAAAAAGCCATCTGATGAGAACTTTCTGTGTGTTCGCTTGACCCAGAATCATCCCTAATTCTTTTCTGTCATTTCTCCTCATCTTGCTCTGCTCTAGCCAATATAGATCCAATTTTAAATTCTATCTCAATCTTCTCCCACTTATATTTGTCCATCTTCTTGTAAAGTACTGCAAGTTGGACAATTCAGTAAAGAATAAATTCTTGTTTATTTCTGTTCAGGTCTAAGGCAGAAGTCATTGATAGACTCTATGACCCTCTTTGCAAATGAAGAGGCAAAAACTGTATTTCCAGGTAATTTAACCAGATCATACAATGGGTAGAGACAGTGTCCCTTGTGAATGGAAGTACTGAACTAAGAAAATATCACAAGAAATGAGAGAATTTTTTTGGTAGTTATCAAATTTTAACTCCTAATCAATACAGAACCAAACTCTAATGTGAGTAAAATTCCAGAGACAAATCTGACTGTATATCATATCTAGTCAGCAAGAGTAATGAGTTACCATGCTGTTGTCTTCCATAGAGAATGTTCATAGACACCATGCTGGTGTCTTTCATAAAGAACCTCCTCCCACCCCAGGAAAGGGGGTTTCCATTTTAAAATGTTCTTTCTGATAACCCAGGATGGAATGATTTTCATGGTCTAGAAAGATAAGCTACTCAAGAGCCATAATACTCATAGGATTGAGTGTGAAAATTTTGTCGTCTTATGATCCTGTGAATGATTTATACATAATTCGGATCTCTGAGCCAGTAGGTCATTGTCTGCTCATCAGTTTCATCTAGCAGAGTCATACCTCCACACCCTTAATTAGCATTGGCTAAATGCTCTCTAAGGCATGAACCCAATGCTCTCTAAGACATGAACCACCTTATGAAAAGGTAATTTGAGTGCATTAGCTTGTTACAGGTTAGGCTGAACTTAGGATTCCTCTAAAGAAAATTGGAGAACTTGCTGGGCCCTCTTTGACTTACCCATCTTTATATGGCCATAGGCAGAAGCAATGTTAACTAGTAGCAGATAGAAATAACAGACATTCATATTAATTTGTGTCAGGTTCTGTTCTATGCAACAATTCAATATAAATGTATGACAATCTAATTCTAACATAGCCACCATGAGAAAAATAATACTTTTCTTTTCTTTTGCAAAAGAAAAACACAAGCTTCACAAAGTTAGTAATTTGCCTATGATCACATAAATATTTGAACTCAGCTCTATTTGATTCAAAATTCCAAGCTATTTCCATGCTAGCATACCATGATTGTTTTGGGTTTTGGTTTTGTTTTGTTTTTTGGTTTTTTGTTTTTGTTTTTGTTTTTGTTTTTTTTGCATACAGAATATTGTAAATAATGTATACAACTTGATGGGCTTGGAAATAAGTATAGATCTGTGAAATGATCACCACAATCTATATTATAAACCTGTCAATTATATCCAAAAGTTTCTTTCTGCTTCCTTATTTTGTCAGCCACAGCAGTAGTAGTCATAAGAATATTTAACATAAGATCTGTTCTCATAGCAAAAATTTAGTATACAATACAGTATTCTTAATTATAGATACTATATTGTTCAAAATAGATGCCTAGAACGAACTTATCTTGCACAACCATAATGGTATCCTATGACTAGCTGCTTATATCCTCCTCTCTCCGGTCCCTGGCAACCACCATTCCCCTCTCTGCTTCCATGAGTTTTACCATTTTAGATTGCTCCTATAAATGGTCATATTTGCTCTTCTGTGTCTGGCTTATTTTAGCATGTCCTCCAGGTTCAAACATGTTAAAGCAAATAAAAGGATTCCTTTTTTTTAAAGCTTGATAATATTTTACTTTATGTTTATACCACATTTTTTAATCCATTCATCCATTGATTAATGTTTAGTTTCCTTCTGTGTCTTGACTATTGTGAATAATGCTGTAATAAATATGAAAATCCAGCCATCTCTTTAAGATATTAATTTAAATTCCTTTGGAATCTATATGCAAAATTGGTATTGCTAGATCATATGACAGTTCTATTTTTACTTTTTTAAAGGAATCTCCATACCCTTTTCCATAGTGGCTGAATCAACATTCTCACCAACACTGTATAAAAGTTCCATTTCTCCACATCCTCTTTATAACATTTTTAATCTTTTTTTTTCTTTTTAATGAAAGCCATTCTAATAAGTGTGAGCTAATATCTCATTATGATTTTGATTTGCCTGTCCCTGATGATTATTATGTTCTTTTTCATATATCGATTGTATATTTGTGTCTCTTTGGAGAAATATATATTTAGTTCCTTCATCCATTTTTTAATCAGATCATTATGTTTTTGATATTCAGTTGTATGAGATTCTTATATGTTTTGGGCACTAAACCATTATGAGACATAGGGTTTGCAAATATTTTCTCCTATTCTGTAGATTGCCTTTTCATTTTGTTGGTTGTTTCCTCAGCTGGACAGAAGTTTTTTGGTTTGAGGCAGTCCCACTTGTTCATTTTTGCTTTTGTTACATTTGCTTTTGATTTCATATCCAAAAACTCATTGACAAGAAAAATGTCAAGAAGTTTTTTCTCTGTTTTCCTTTGGAGTTTTATGATTTCTTATCTTACATTTAAATCTTTAATCCACATTAACTTAATTTTTATGTGTCCAATTTCATTCTTTTTTTTTTTTTTGACAGATAGAGATCACAAGTAGGCAGAGAGACAGGCAGAAAGAGGAGGAAGCAGGCTCCCCGCTGAGCAGAGAGCCCTATGCAGGGCTCGTTCCCAGGACCCTGAGATCATGACCTGAGCCGAAGGCAGAGGCTTTAACCCACTGAGCCACCCAGGCGCCCCAGTTTCATTCTTTTGTATGTAAATATCCAGTGTTCCCAATACCATTTATTAAAGAAACTATCCTTCTACACTGCATATTCTTGACTCTTCCATCATAAATTAATTGAACATATTTTCAGGATTAATTTCTGGGCTTTCTATTCTGTTCCATTGGTCTGTACATCTGTTTTAAGGCCAATACCATAGTGTTTTGATTATTATACCTTTGTAATATATTTTGAAACAAGGAACTGTGATGTCTTCAGCTTTGTTCTTTTTTCTCAAAACTGCTTTAACTTTTGGGGATATTTTGTGGTTCCACATATATTCTGGAAATTTTTTTTCTATTTATATTAAAAGTGTGCCAGCAAATTTGATAAGGATTGCATTGCATTTGTAAAACACTTTGGGTAGTATGGACCGTTTAACAATATTAATTCTTCCAAGGCATGAACATAGAATGACTTTCTCTTTGTTTGTGTCTGCCTTCACCCCCTTCATCACTTTTTTATAGTTTTCAGCATACAAGTTTATTGACTAAGTTTATTCTCAACTGTTTTTTGATGCTTTTATAAATTGAATGTTTCCTTTTTTTCCAGATAAATTGTTAGTGTATACAAGTTAAACTTTTTATTGCATGTTGATTTTGTATCCTGCAACTTTGCTTAACTCATTTATTTTTTCTAATTTTTTTTTTTTTTGGTATCTAAGGATATGTATATAGGGATGTATTAAGGGATGCATATAGAAGCATGTTATCTGCAAGCAGATAATTTTACTCCTTTCTAGTTTGGATGCCTTTTAATTCTTTTTCTTGTCTAATTGCTCTGGCTAGGACTTCCAGTACAATGTTTGAATAAAAGTTTAAAGAGTAGCATCCTTGCCTTGTTTCAGATCTTAAAGGAAAAATATTCAGTATTTCATCCTTGAGTATAATGTTAGCTGTGGGCTTTTCATATATGACCTCTATCACATTAAAGTAAAGTCCTTCTATCCTCATTTTTGAAAAACTTTATTATGAAAGGATATTTGATTTTGTAAAATGATTTTTCTATGTCTTTTTAGATAATAATATTATTTTATTCTTCATTCTCTTAATGTCCTATATCACATTAATTGATTAGGATGTGTCGGACCATTCTTGCATCCCAGGAAAAATCCCACTTGATCATGGTGTATTATCCTTTTAATGTGTTATTGAATTCGGTTTGCTAATATTGAGGATTTTTGCATCCATGTTTATTAGGTACATACGCCTATATTTTGTTTGTTTGTTTGTTTGTTTGTTTTTCTTATGGTGTCCTTATCAGGCTTTGATATCAGGGTGATACTGGCCTCATAGAAAGAGCATGGACATGTTCCATCTTCTATTTTTTTAAAAGAGTTTGAAAGGCTTTAATATTAATTCTTTAAATGTTTGGTAGAATTTACCAGTAAAGTTATTTGGTTCTAGTTTCTCTTTGTTGGAAAGCTTTTGATTACTGACTCTATCTTGATCATACTGTCTTTATCCAGAAAAGAAACATAGAAGTACTCTGAAGAATGTATCTGTCTACCATTCTATTAAATATCAACTAAAGATGATGCAGTATATAATCACTAAATTTTATGAAGAGAAATGCATTAATTTTTTAATGTAAGAGATAATACACTAAAATTTTTAAAACAATCTATTTTTTTATAATTCATTCACTCAGCAAGTTTTTGTTTTGTTTTGTTTTTTGTTTTTTTGTTTTTTGTTTTTTTTTTTAAGACTTACTTATTTTAGAGAGAGAGCACAAGCATTGGAGCAGAGGGAGAGAGAATCCCAAGGAGACACTGCTGAACATGGAGCTGGATTCAGGGCTCAGTCTCACAACCCTGAGATCACGACATGAGCCAAAACCAAGAGTCAGACGCTCACCCAACTACACCACCCAGGTGCTCTAGCAAGTATACATTTAGTACTACTAAATGCTATGTTCTGTTCTAGGGACCAAGGATGGAGCTATATGCAAAGTAGACCGAGTCCTTCTTTGTCAGTGTGGAGCTTACCCTCAATTTTATCTATGTGTGAGTATGTTTTTGTATTGCCCCCAAATGCCAAAGAAGTGATTTGAAAGTAGATATTTGTAGATAAAGAGTGAAAGATAAGGTAGATAAAAGGTTTTGGTAAACCATAACAAACCAGAAATTTAACAACATATAATGCTCATTTGTTGTTAGGTGCTAAGCCCTAGTCACAGAATGCAAACTAATGAGAAATATATGTGATTTATTTTAGGCCAATCAGTTTTCCTTAGGTTTGGAAACTTTAGAACTCATTTTTGCTTTGTGTAAAAATAATATGCATGTCTTTAGCTTCATCAGTTTAGGTGCAAATAACATATTTAAATCACACTAGTTTGCTATCCCAGTCTAGCATAATATTTAAACTCAACCTACATCTCTCAGTGTATCCTCAACAATTTGGAGGATTTCAGAGAGGGTTTCTAAAATGCACACATATTCTTAAAATTTTCGGCTAACACAACCTTCTTTTCTAGGTCTGCAACCTTTCTGAGAGGAGAGCCATGTTGTTTCAAGGTACAACTTCTCTCCCAACAGGTGCTCAACACCAATCTCTTGTGAGAGGCAGGGACAACTGTCATACTAGTCCCTTCATTTTCATTTCTCCCTTCCTTCTTCCAAGCATCTGTGCAACTATGTTCTCCTCCTTCCTTCAAAATTGGTCTCCCTAACTACTTTCTCACCATTCTGATTCTCCCTATTCTTTCTTTAAAAGTGAAATATCAAAATCCTTATGCATATCACCTCATGCCAATAGATGCTTGGAAGCCAGATGTGTCATGAGATTACACACACAGTCTCCTAAATGAAATCTAATTTTCCATAGCAAGATTGCAACAGTCACTGAAATTGTCCAGGCATCATGTTCCTCATCTTTTAAATCTTTCTGGCTTTTCTCCCTACTCTTCAACATAATCTTAAAAAAAAAAAAAAAAGCATAAAATACCCTGGTTTTTCTTGGAAAAAGAAAATTAAATGAGTGTTTTAGAGAGTCTATTTTTGTTTCCAACTTTTAAAAATACTTTAAAAATGTTGGGTGCCTGGGTGGCTCAGTTGTTAAGTGTCTGCCTTCAGCTCAGGTCATGATCCCAGGGTCCTAGGATCGAGTCCCTCATCAGGCTCCCTGTTTAGTGGAGAGCCTGCTTCTCCCTCTCCCATTCCCTCTGCTTGTGTTCCCTCTTGGGCTGTCTCTTTCTGTCAAATAAGTAAAATCTTTAAAAAAATGTTTAAATGTTAAATCTTATTTCTACTTATAAATCTTCTTATGATTTCTCTCAGAATGTTTATATTGCATGAATATTTAATCTGTAAGCAGAAGAACTAGGATAAAAGTATGCTAGTATAAAGTATCCTTGTAGTATAGATAGAGAAGGTGTTCTGGAAAATAAAGAAAAGTATATGTATGTCAAGGCTACACATTTAGAGAAAGCAAGTATCTCTTCACACATTTATGAGGTTCTCCCCATCCAAAGAAGATTTCTGTTCTCACCCAAGGAAGGAAAATAACTGGCATGTTTGCTAAAAAGTGTATTTGTCACTGGGGCAAATGGAGCTGTGAATGCTGGAAATGAAACAATATTTATGTAACTAAAATATGAAGTATATAACTAAGGAAAAACAATAAGGAACTACTAATCACCATGAAACTTAAATTACACATGATGCAAGTATAAATATCAGTCTATAAAATAATTATAGAAGTTTGAAAGATTTTCCTTATTGCTCACTTATGTTCTTTTTTATTTTATTTATGGACAACTTCTATACCCTGATAGGAACAGAGTCTTGTAGCCATATGCCTCCTTCTATGACCTACCATCCTAGACTATAACTGCATTAAAAAAAAAAAAAAACTAGAAAACATCTTTTGATATAAGCAAGGCTTCACAAAATGAAGAGATTAGCTATTTAGTTTGTCCTTAAATATTTTTTTTCTAAGAAGCTATGACCACTTCTGTGGTCCCAGGCAATACCACCCAACTCATGGACCCTTAGAAATACCATGCAAAAATCTAACACTCTCACCTATAGAACAGACTTAAAAAATGTTCTTTGATTAAATCTCAGGGTACATCTATCCTTCATTGAAACTCTAGCAATAGGAAAGAGAGGACAAAAAGACACAAATTAAACCAGGATTTATTATTTTGGGGCCAGTAAAAATTTATGGCTTCTAGTCATTATTCAAAGAAAAAAAAAAAAAAAGCTTATATACATATTTTTTCAAACTAAAGAAAAAAAGTTTGGTTTCTGTTTTGTCCATTTAATTTTACTAATAAAACTCCAGTGGGATGGCAATCTGTAAACAACCACGATTTCAAGTTTTTCTTCTCAAATACTCCATTGTTTTATTGCTTTTCCAATAAAAAAGAATAAAAAATATATAAGATATTTTGTAAATATATTTTCAAGTTAAATTTATCAAAATTCCAATTAACATATCTTGAAAGTGAATAAACATTGTAGAGAGCAAATGGCTTATCTTTGTATACATTCATATTCACATGTCCAAAGAAACTGGAAGCTGCTGAATGAAATATAATGTTATATTCTTGTCTAATTTGGGCAGCCACATATTTTCTTTTTCTTCCTTTACCATTACTGCTTATTTCCGAAAGGAAATCAGCTATGCATCTTTGGAAAGATGTGAAGTAAGAAAGATCATGTAATGGGAAAGGAGATGTTAGAGTCTATGCTATTTGAGAGGTTAATGCACATGAAACACCTTTAGGGGCTCTTTCAACAGCTCTGTGATGCTGTGGCACATCATTCTGGGGTGTAATTCTGTGGACGGGTACGTTAATATCAGAGTAGACTTTAAAGTGGTGCTCTGTCAGATGGAGGAGCATGTGCAGAAAGAAATATCCCTCAAGTAACCCTTCATACCTTGGACCACCAGCATCTTGGGTCATCTTCACTCTGTGACTGGAGACGTGTCTCAAAATCCACTACAGGAAAGGATGAGCAGGTAATTATAGCAGAAAATTTCAAAGTGAAATATTTTCCTATAAATATATTGGTCATATATTTTATAATGAAAAATAGCTCCCAAATTTGATGTAATTTCTGCATTTTTTCTCATTATTGATTTTTGCTATATCATTTATAAAATAATGAACAATGTCTTTAACTGTTGAAGCCATACAGAAAGTAATCATTAGCATTTTTGTTGTAAATACTAAGTAGCATATATGGAAGAGTAATCTAATATAGTGCAAAGTATATAGAAATTACTAATAAATATTAATTTTGGATTAATTAAATACAATGTATATTTATTTGAATTTCAAAATCAGAGAATCTTGTCTATTATTTTGGCGATAGGACTGATTTTTTTAAATATTTGAGGTGGTAAACATGATTTTTCTCCTTAGATAAATTAATAAATTACATTAAAACATTTCCTAATTTCATGTTACCCTTGCTGAAATAATACCCATTGTTTAAAAATATATTACTGTTTTAATCCACTCTGGAGGCCAATATTTCATTTAGTGTTTTTGCCTTCATATTCACAAGTAAGCTGTAGTTTTAATTTCTGTGAAAAATTAATTTTATACCCACATAACAGAAAGAATTAGAAATTTTCTTTCTTTTTTGATACTCTAGGAAAATTTTTAAATCATTGGAATTCTCTCTTCCTTAAAAGTTGGTAAAATTTCTCTGAGACCCTCCAATGTATTCTGCTTCGGTTAAAGTAAAAGAATTGTTCTGAAACTTTCTTTGAAGTCATTGAGTTTGGATATTCTATTTCTGGTCCTGGTTTTTATAAATTATATATTCCTAGGTAACTAAACTTTTTAATGATATTTTCAAATTTACTTACATAGAAGTGATTTAAAGGGTCTCATTATTTTCTTAATTTACTAGCCTCTTAGCTTTCACTATGTCTTAGCTTTCATTATCCGGGATTAATTTTCTTATTCTTTGCCCTTTAAAAATGTAGCTTCACATCTTCTAGTTCAAAAAAGTTGCATTAAGTCATATTATTTAATTTTTGCTTTATATGACTACTGTAGTTTTCTCCTTTGAGGGGATAAATTATGCCATATTGACTGTTGCATTTGGGGTAATGTGCTATCTCTCAGGAAGGTCAGTAGTTGATAGATCTCAGCGGTCAATCTTCTCTGGGAATTTGCTAAGCTGAAAAGAGGTCCTTTACCCAAGATTCATGCACCCATTGCATTGTATCTTACCTCCAATTACTTGTGGATGCTGGTATATGTTTGATGCCCACTCAAATTGTCTATTAATTTTGATTGGTTATCCCAATTTCAGATTGCTCTACTGGTTCATCTGAAGCTTTCTTATGAGTGCACCACAGGACAAATTCACCCTTTGTTTGATCCTGTTTCTTTTCCTTCTCTCCGTAAGTCAGTATCTTGATAGTGAACTTCCTATATTCTAATCCCTATGTAAGGCTCAGTGAGGACTGGCCAAAGTAAACAGACACTACAATTTTATTGTTGTGATGAATCCCTGTATTAGTCATCAATTTCTGCATTAAAAGTTACTCCAAAACTTGACAGTTTATAACAACAACAACAACAACAACAACAACAACAAAAACAAACATTTGTTATTTCACACGAATTCTTAGTGTCAGGAATCTTAGCTGTGTAGTTCTAGATTAGAGTATCTCCTAAGGTTGTGGCTGAGCTCTCAGGCAGGACTTCATTCATCTCAAGGCTGAGCAGAAGCTAATGGATCTGCTTCCAAGTTTTGTCACATGCTTGTCAGACGGCTTCAGTTCTTCATAGGCTGCTGGGTGGAGAACTCAGTTCCTCACCACATGGACTGCTCCACAGAGTTGCCTCAAGAAATGGCACCTGGTTTCCCTCTGAGAAAATGATCTGAGATGGTGAGAGCTTAATACCAAAGCCACACTCCTTTAAGAACATAATTTCAGAAGTGACATATTCAAAATTGCTGTCATAGTATATATAGATCCCCACCATTTATGGATCTCAGGGCAATCCTCATACAGTATGGAGGAGACCACACAAGGGAGTGAGTAAATAATAAAAGGTAGGGGTCATTTGGAGCCATCTTGTAGGCTGGGTATAACAATTGCTCACCACAGGACTGGTGCATTACTTACATGTTGTTGTGCAACGAATTACCCCAAAACTTAGTGGCTTAAACAACATTTATTATCTTACTGTTTCTGGTCAAGAATCTGGGCACAGCTTATCTGGATCCTCAGCCTTTGAGTCTCTTAAAAGTTCATAGTTATCCGAAAACTCTACTGGACAGGATTTGTTTTCTAGATCACTCACATGGCAGTTGGCAGGATTTAGTTACTCATGGCTTGTTGAACTAAGATCTTAGTTCCTCGTAAATTGTTGGCTGGAATCCTTTCTCATTTCTGTGCCATGAGGGCTTCTCCATAGGATACCTTATGACAAGCTGCTGGCATCGCAGCAAGTGAAAGAGAAGCCAGGAAAGAATACCAGCAAAAGTCACAGTCTTCTGTAACTCCATCATGGAAATGACATCCCATCATGTTGCCATATTCTATTAGAAGCAATCAGTAGGTTTATCCCACCCTCACGGGAAGGAGATTATACAAGTATAAATACCAGAGATGGCAATTTTTGGGAACCACACTACCCCTGGAAATGTGTTACTCTATTAAAGCATATGGGTAAAATAAAGTTAGCTGCAGGCACAAAGTGGTTGTAAAATTATAAAAACTCACTACTGGAAAACTAGAAGGTATGCTTACAGAAGGAAATATATTAGACAATTATAAATCAGTCATTTGAAAAATATGGAAGATACAATAATAAAAATAATGGAAATGAATGATTGTTGATAGAGAAAACTGGTACTTGAGAGAGAGACAATGTAAGGCTGAAAATAATTGTCTATTAAAGACTATATATATGTGGGAGCTGGTGGACCTGCCTAGTAGCATATAAATCATAACTCCTATAGCTAAAGGGCAAAGAAAATTGAGGGTCAGCTCTGGAACTTAATCATAGCAGTAAACAGAGTTCCAGAGATAGTCAAATACCCAACCTCTACAGGGTTGTTAATTGAACTTGATAGGAAATAACTGAGTCCTTACACATGGGAGAGGGTTATCTGGGTTGAAGAACATTTGGGGATGAGTCTTTAAGCAAGTAATGCTGAAAGCCTGGATGTAACTAGAGGGATTTCTGAGCAGGGTCTCCCATGGAGTAGCAATCCCATT
This sequence comes from Lontra canadensis, assembly GCF_010015895.1. Lineage (NCBI taxonomy): Eukaryota > Metazoa > Chordata > Mammalia > Carnivora > Mustelidae > Lontra > Lontra canadensis. Next base: position 7,645,814 of record NW_022631064.1, on the reverse strand, counting down.
GCCTGCCATGCCAGCAGTAGGTCTTTAATACTATCAGCAGCACGTTGTCTTTTTCAATGCAGTGTCTCCAGGTGGTGCGCCATCTTCAGTAAGGCCTAGTCAGCAAGCACCACACTTAACAGTAAAAGCTTAGGAGTGATTGGCATGGCACCAGCTGAGAACAAGATAATATTCTCAAGAAAGAAAATGGAGCAGAAATTCAAGGAGGAAAATGGGGTTATATTGAAGACAAACTATGTCAATCTTCTTCCCAATTTCACTAGTCATTACTGACTACCAGGGGCCAAGCAATGTCTGACAAGAAGTTCAGAAACCGGCTCAAATGTCACCATTGCCAAGTAATTGTATTTTTCTGGGTCTCAGTGACCTTGTCTATGAATTAGGATATTATTTTCACCATGAACATTCACGGAGGTTCAGAAAACCATTTCTTCAGTATAAAAGTTAGAGTCTTGGTATGGGAACAAAGAAAGCTATTGCTCAAATGTTCACTTACAGAAAATGGGGGCATATGTCAGGGGAAGAGCTCAGTCTCTGAAACAAGTTTTGGAACATGTTAAAATAAAGGCGAGCAAAGGTTACAGAAGAATGAACACAGGAACACTCTGAAGACCACCAGTGTTAACCTTTGCCACCCACTCACTTGGAGGATGCATTCACGTTTGAGAAACTTATTTGTACTGCCTTCATATTTTATTATAATAGAAGGAAAACATGCATAGAAATGTAAGTTCCAAATAATCACTAGCTTCCAGGCCCTAGAAGCAGGCCCTGGAGCAATTCTCTAACCCTCTCCATTGAGCTAGGCAATGAGGTCCCATGATACTCACCTGTTCTCTCTTATCAGGTCAAAAAGTCTTAACTTCACCAGAGAACCTTGCCTCTAGGCTTCTCCTCAAGTTGCTTGGTCCAGGCAACCATGAAGTTACACCTCTGGTCACCCAGCTCCTTCTTTTCCTTATCTCACTGGACTGCACAATTTTTTCCTAAACATTTCCCACTCTTGGTTATATACTGTTAAATATTTCCTCCGAAGTAAATCTTAAGTTGTAAAGGAAACATTTCATCTTTTTCTTGTAGTGTGGTGGCAAAAAAAAAAAAAAAAAGACAATTTGTAGTAAAAGGATCTGAATCACCCAGAGCTATAGTAACTATTCTAATCAGAGCCATTAATTGTGTTAGATTATAAATAAATTCATCTGACCTTGCACCTCTAAATGCCTCAAAATACTTTATAAACATTGATTCTTTTTTTAAAAAATATATATATAGTGAAAAAGAACCCCTAGGAATAAATCACTGGAGTTTAAAGAAACAAATGCTTCTGGAAGACCCTTTATCATTTGTATCATTCCCTTTTTATTTCCAGACAGTACAAGATGGAAACCACCATCTTTAATATCAATGTTCTTCCAAGGATGAGGAGCCAGTTTCTGGTTGAATCTCTCTTTGTAGGCTTCCCTTTTGGTGATTGTATTAGTTTGATAGAGATGTCATGATAAAATGCCTCAAACTGGGTGTCTTGGACAACAAAAATTTATTGTCTCAGAGTTCTGGTGGTTGGGAACCCAAAATCAAGGTGTCAGCAGTGTTGGTATCCTCTGATATCTCTAAGAGAAGACTCTGTTCCTGTGGATGTATAGATATGTCTGTCTTTCTGTAGATGTGTTGATGGAACCTCACATCTTCTACATTTTGGATTAAAAGCTACCTTACTCCAGTATATCCTCATTCTAAATTACTACCTCTGCAATGACCCTATTTCTAAAGGAAGCTAGACTAGGATAGGATTTCAACATATGGATTTTGGGGAGATACAACATAACCCTTGACAGTTATGTTAAGGCTTGGTAAAACTTTCTAAAATATTCATCCTTGGAAAGGGGAAGAATGGTAGATTAAAATGAGATCTAGAGACATAAATTTCCAACTCTTCTATTTTTAGTATCTAGCATCATAAACTTAGAAAGTACCTAGAAGCAAAAGCAAAAGCAGTTTTGCATGTACAATTGTATCTTCCTTTACAGAACTCTATTCTCCAAAACAGATCAATCATAGGCCAGCTCATCAAACTGTAGGACTCACCACAGCATTCCTAAAATTCTTTTTTAATTCTAATGCCTATCAGGTGATTTAATTTTTGAAAATATCTTTCTATACAATAGACAACACAATATCCATTTACTGCGGTGAAACAGACCTCTGGCTATAACAGAAAAAGATACTCAACAAGGTAAATGAAACTGTTGACTTTAATAGCTAAAACCTAATGAATACTGTTTCTTTTGAAATGACACATTAAAATTATAAATTATTTCTATTAATTATTATGTTTTACTTTTATCAACCATTTGTTTGGATCAACTGATAAAGAGCCAATGGTTTGTTCTTTCTTTCTCACTGGCTTAATTAAACCAATGAATTATGTGGATGCCATGAAATCATGCAAACCTAATGCATATATATTTTTAAAAGTAAAGCCTGCCTAAAAATTCAGTTTAAGAAGCAAAGACATCCCCTTACATTTACACCCACTTCATGTAAATTACATAGAAAACAAAGTCAGGAATTGAATGAAAGACATCCAACTGATGAGTGTGTAACACATGAATTCAAGTTTTGATTTCCACTTAGGTGATAATCTGAGAATACTGATATCACTGTGTTAAAAGTACTGGTAAATTAGATATTATTTTAAGATAGGAAAGTATTAGGGAATTCAATACAAAATGCTATCAAATTTAATTATTAAGAGGGTCCACTTTAACCCACCTATTCTATTTGTTAAAATTTATCCTGATATTTAAATGTATAAGGCAAAAACTCTTTACTTTCCTCACTTCCCAGTTATATAAATTTGTTCATTTTAAATATTTCATTCAACATATTTGCTAGAGTGTGCTCTCTAACTTAATGGCAAAATGAGGTCAAACACCATTTAAAAAATTAAAGACTTTATTTATTTATTTGAGGGAGAGAGAAAGCACAAGCAAGGGGAGGGGGCAGAGGGAGAAGTAGACTCCCCACTGAGTAGGGAACCCGATGCAGGGCTAGACCCCAGGACACTGGGATCATGACCTGAGCTGAAGGCAGCTACTTAATCTACTGAGACACCCAGGCATCCCAAACCTCCTCATTTTTATGTGGGCTCAAATAAACCATTGATTAAACTACATGCTCCCTAAACTACATTTCATAAACACCTGATTATTAATGAGGATATAGTCTATGTCTTGTTCTTTTCCCTTAACACCATAATTATAGAGTGATGCTGCAACATTAAGAAATATAGCTCTCATGTGTAAAGTGGCTATTTTCCCTTGGAACAACCCTATCAGTTTAGACTCTTGAATTAAAAGCAACAACTTAAATATTAGATATCTTTAAATAAACAAATAATAAGATAGTTTACAGAAACAGAAGTCCAGAAAGAGGTATAACAAGTTTTGATCTGAAGATTAGTAGTCATCAAGGTAGCAAATGTAGTTTCTGTGGTTCTCTCATTTCTATACTTTTTCATGTGTTGGTTTCATTCACACAGTGGTCCTACTCAGCTTAACAAACACCAGCATGGCCTCCTTAGACCTCATGTCTAAGCAACATATACTCACCCCCATTATCTAGAGGCCTAGTGGAGATCTCTTTTCACATCTACAGAAAAGAAAAGAGACTCTTTTCCCAGATGCTCTGACACTGACTTCTCATGTCTTATTGGCCAAATAAAATAATTTACCCTTCTATTACTGGCATAGATTGATTGGTTAAAAGTAGTCTGATATAGCCACACAACTAAAACTAGAATGCATTTTATCCAAACATCTTTTCTAAGAATAGAGCAGAGGATCTCAACAGAAATCTGACAGCATCAGAACAAGTAAATGGATACTAGTATGAAAACTATAAATACCTACTCACAGCAGGTATTATTACCTTCATTTAATAGATGAAAAAACTGAGATGTGGTGAGATTAAAGCTATGCTTATAAGTAGATACTAGCTAGTAAGTTACACTAGACTACGGTTTTGTAGCTGAAGATCTAGAAGAGATTTTCTCTTCTCTGGAAGAGATCTTCAGCTACAAAACCATATTCTTACAAGAGGCTTAGAAATATTAAAGCTTATGAGATAGGAGTGGACATGTTGTGATGAGCATTGGATGTTATATGCAACTGATGAATGGTTGAACACTACATCAAAATAATTTAATTTAATTAATTAAAAAAAGAAATATTGAAGCTTACTTTGTCAGCTGATACAATCTTGGATCCAGGTATCTTTCTATTAAAAAATCTACTTATAAGAAAAAACATTTACCTATATGTATTTTGTAGCTACTGCACAATTATTGACACTTACATGGTGCTAATAGTGGCCCAAATTAAGTATTTATTCCCAGACTACCCAAAAGCACTATCATGATCATCACCAGGCACCAAAAGCCAGGTACAATTTCTATTCAACATACACAGTATGTGTCATTTGTTATCAAGAACTGCATCTGGGGGTGCGAGGGTGGCTCAGGTCATGATCCTGGGGTCCTAGGATTGAGCCCTGCATCAAGCTCCTGCAACGAGGAGCCTACTTCTCCCTTCCCTCCCTGCTTGTGCTCTCTCTCACTGTTTCTGTTGATATCTCTGTCTCTCTCTCAAATAAATAAATAAAATCTTTAAAAAAAAAAAAACCTTCAATCTGGTAGTATAATGTTTCCACATAGGTTATATTCCTTAAAATGCTCTCTTCTGAAATTTAGGTGCATATGGGAAAATAACACAATTATGCTAAGAGAATATATACTCTGTACATTTTATAGAACAATATCTTATCCTCCTTTTGTTCATAATTTTACCATTGTGTTCTAAGTCATCCAGTTCCAAGTGATTCTACTAAAAGTTTCTACCATAAACACCACTTTCGTCTCTTCACAAATTAAAAAACTAAAATTTACTCTCTCTGCTTGACTTATTTCACTCAGCATAATCTCCTCCAGTCCATGAGAGACTGTGAACTCTGAGAAAAAACTGAAGGTTTTGGAAGGGAGGGGGATGGGGGTTTGGATGAGACTGGTGGTGGGTATTAAGGAGGGCTCCTATTGGATGGAGCACTGGGTGTGATGCATAAACAATGTATTTTGGAACACTGAAAAAAATTAAATTTTTAAAAAAACTACTCAGGGTAGGGGGAGCTTATGCCCTGCTCAGAGATGAATCTGAAAGCAAATCAATGTGACCCTTGTTTCTTATTTGAATAGACCAGTAGATACAAGCAAAAACAAAACAAAACAAAACAAAACAAACAAACAAAAAAACTGAAATTTGTAGCCATGTTGCCTCTGGAAGAAACCCTGAGATTACAATACACTGGAAGGGAAATCTGTTAGAAATGCAGATGAGAGGTTTACCTCACATAAAGCTTTCCAACTGGTAAAGCAACATGAAATTGAAAGTACATTCCTTTAAGGTATTAATTAATTACAACACTTCCCCCCTTACTACTCTGAAGTGACTGAGAAATTGACACAGTAACCACCTGGAAAGAAAAACAGCTCCTTGATTAAAAGTAATCACATGCAGTTTAAAACCAGGATTAAGATGAAACTTCTTGTGCCCAGTTCCCTTCTTTAACAACTGAAAACCTGGAATTACAGATTGGGGTCAACTAGATTTGCCCAGACACAGACAGAAAAGCTTGAGGGTTCCTGTCTAGCAGAAGCAAGCTCTAACGCAGCTGCATAAAACATGCAGGAAACTGTCAAAACAACGCCCCCTGTTCTTTTTATCACCACATATCAGGAAAGGGAAAGAGCTGAGAACAAATGGAAGTGACTTGTCCTCAAGTCTCATAAACTAACAAGGGAGAAAAAGTTTTCCTTTAATATGGGTTTCTTTCTGAGAAGGAAAAAATCCCCTCCCCTCTTTAAAACTAAAACATGTGCCATCCCATCTGCTATTTGTATCGCATTAATGAGAAAGGCCTCCTGTGTAGGTCTTCCTTCCTGGAGATAAGAGTGTGACCAAGTAATGCTCCTTTCTGCGCCTGACTTCTGCCACTTACCAGCTATGTCACACTGAGCAAGTAAATTGTCCACTCCTCAGTTTCCTCATCTGCAAAATGTTCATAGTCATAATACCTACTTCACAGAGTTGGTGGAAAATTTAAATGAAATAATCCGTGTAAGGCACATACTGACATAACCTGTCACAGAGTAAACTCTCCAGAAGTGTTGACTGTCTTCTTTAATATAGTACTCCTGTGGTTTCTATCAAAGAAAAACAAGTCAGGACTTGGTAAGGAGACAATTTTTTTTCAAAAGGATTATTGTAAAAAAGGGAAGGGACTATTGCAGCAAATATATATAGGCAGAATCTTTGAAGGAGAAACCGAACAAACAAGGGGAAATGACCAGTGGGATCTGACAAGGAAAGGGGCTTGCTGTTGACTCCCAGGGAAAGCTGACTAGAAAGCACTTAGTTCAGATGGCTATAACAAATTATCATAGATGAGTACCTTAAATAAGAAACATATATTTCTCATAGTTCAGGAGGCTGGGAAGTCCAAGAACTAGTTAAAAGATTAACTAGTTAAAGAACTAGTTAAAAGATCCACTGTCTGGTGAGGAACCACTTCCTGGCTTGTAGACGGCTGTCTTCATATTGTATCCTTACATAGTAGAAAACGAGTGAGAGCAAGCTCTCATGTCTCTTTTTATCTGACATAAATCCCATTCATGAGGGCTCTGTCCTCATGACTAGTCACCTCCCAAAGGCTTCACCTCCTGATACCATCACACTGGGCATTAGCTTTTCAATATATGCAGTGGGAGAGGGGGTTGGAAAACCCATTCAGTCCATAGCACGCACCTGCCACTTTTTTGTGCAGCGTTCAGGGCCTATAGGAAAGAGAAGCTTGACTCAAATTTCATCAAGACAAAGCAGAGGATAAGAAATCATCCACTGTAATACATGGTGAGCTCTAAGTTATCCAGTTCCAAGTGATTCTATTCATTCTGGCTTTATAGTTTGTCTTTCTGTTGTTTAGTTTGGATACCTCTTTTGTATTGCAGAAGCTTTGTGCTTGTTTCTAGGACAATCTGGGTGTCCACTTCTTTTGTCCGCGATTGCAGCAGCTATGTTGAAAACACCCTCCACTGGGTTTCCCACTGGGTTGTAAAGAACACACCTATATATGCCATACAAATCATCTTCTCTCTTGACCATCCCACTGAAGCTATATCCTTGCATTTGTGGAATGACAATCTTCAGTAAAGGGTTGTAATCCAGTTCTTGCTTTGTGAGAAGTGAAGAAGTGACCTTGTCTTACCCCAAGAGAGAACTGCAATTTCTCAATTTTCTCCTAATAGTCCCCTAGTGTTAGTTATTTAATCTCTCTCACCTGGGATTCTTCTGCATATTCCATAGAATGAATGGAAGAAATAGCTTAGTAGGATATACATGTGCATAACATGCTCTTCCTCTTTTCTTTGCCCTAGTATTGGAATCTCTTAGCCAGACGTATCAGTGTTCTTGTGAGAAACTAAATATACAAGAAGATAATGGCAAGACGATACGTGGCAACAGAACTCTGACTCAAAACTTCTGCAGCAGTTAGGCCAGAAAATCAAACCATACCTCCCCAGCAATGTGCCTAAATGGTAAGGATTTGGTCAATGACTGTCATCTTCCCTCATTTTTGTTCCTGCTTCCAACTCAGGACCAACCAGAGAAAGTCTTCAAACTAATCACATAGAATGTCCTAGCTTCCAGTTAGACTACCTCCAGCTTCCTCATTCTGTAAAGGAAAACCTGCACCAGACACTAGTCAAAATGGCAAGAATATATTCATGATTATTTCAATAGAGGTCAAGATTATTGAGAGATTGGACTGAACTCTGTTGAAACAAAGGTGTGAGGATTTTTATTGATAGAATGAATTACAGAAAAATATTGGAGGATGTGAATGGAATGTAGGCCAATGTGATTAGTCCATCTCTGTTTACTAATCCTTATCAAAGATAAGCACCTACTCTTCCACAGAAACTAGGAGACAGGGGCCCTATCTTTCTTGATGATGACATTTCGAAGAGTTGGCTTCCAGGTCTTTGAGAAAGACATTCTTGAGTTGTAGAAGATTTATAACTTAGAGAAGCAGAGAATTTGCAATTGCAAGTTTTCTTTAAAAAAGGAAATGCTCTACCAAAAGAGAAGTTAGGAGCCTATAGTCTGGAAGAAACCTCTAAAATTCAGTCAAGCTGAAGGGAACTTGGCCATGTTGGTCTTTGCCAATGACCTCCAGTCAGAGCATATCTAAAGTCTTCCCTATTTTTTCCTTATTAAGCTTTCTCACTTCCCTGCTTGATTTTCAGTCTCTGCCAAACACAGTGATGGTGCCTAGCTCCATTACCATATCAAGCTCCAAATAAAGAGCCTCTGTTTGTTTTCATTTGGATTGTTTTCATGTATTTCCACATTCAAAAATAGGAAAATGTCCTGTAATGGAGATCTGGGTCCTTAGACAATACAGTGACTATCGGGATTCTTTTCAAAGTTGGATCTAAGAATAATGACATCTCTTCATATTTAAATTTAATAAAAAGGCATTATACTGATGTATATTTAAGAATATTATTTCTAGGAGACAAGATGGCAGGGAAGTAGGAGGAGTCATCCTTTCAACCTGTACCCTAAAGTGAGCTGATTACCTTCCAAAGAACTCCGATCACCCACGAAATCAGCCTGAGATCAGAATTATACACGTCTGGATCTCTACAGGAGCAGAAGATGCCAGTGGGCAGGTAAAGCGGAGTGGGAACATCAGACTGATATCTGAAGATAAACAAAAGGGGGAGGGAGCCACCAGAGGCGACCCATTGGAAAGTAATATCCCAATACGAGGCGAGAGTGTCCTGCATCTGGGGACCAGCATTAACTTGGAGTCTGGTAGAAAGTACTCAAAAAGAGCAAAGGATCGCGGTGGGGGGAGGGGGGATTGTGGGAATCAGGGCGGCTAGGGACAGGGGCTGAGGTCCCCAGACCCAGGACAGCCACCCCTGGTGCAGAGTCAGAGAGAGTGCGGCGGAGAAACCAGGTCTTGGTCCCTGAGCCACCAACGCGCCTGAGGGCATGTGGGGTCTGGCTCGCGTGAGGCGCTGGGAGCCTCTCCAGCCGGCAGAAGCACAGTCTTTTTGCAGTCCCCACTCGAGTGCCGTGCCGTGCTATCAGAGTCCGAGTCGTGCCCCGTGCCCTCCCCTGACAGAGGTGTGCACAGGTGCCAGTCCGGTGCTCTCGGACCCAGAAAGACCAGGCACTCCCAGCCCGGGCCAGCGGGAAAATCTCATTGTTCGATCACTACTTGGAACCTCTCTGGTGGTTGGGAGCTGCCCAGACAGCCACCGCTGCCGTGGTTTTGGGTACAAGCAAAAAATCCTGTGTCCCCAAGGACCGCGACTCGGAACCTGCTCTTCTAACAATCAAGGGGGAATTTATTTGGGCTCTGCAGCCAGATTGAGGCTTCTCTCTGAGAGGGAGGTCAGGGTGCAGTTTGCTTTCCTCTAAACCTACAAAAACCATCAAAAGCGGTCAAGGCGAGAGAGAAAAAAAAAAAAGTGAACAAATATTAAAAATCTCCAGAGAACATAAGCCTGAAAAAAAACAGTTTCCTCAGAGCCCACCCCCTTGAGGGGGGCGGGAGGACTTAACTCTGAGAACATCATTGACTGAAAACCCACGTGGCAGGCCCCTCCCCCAGAAAACCAACCAGGAAAGAAAAAAAAAAAAAAAAGACGACAAGAGAACAACCACCACTACTTCATAGGACAACTTTTATTTTTAATTCGTTCCCACTATTCTGGCTCATTTTTTTTTTTTATATAGATAATTTTTTAACCTATTTACCATCACAGTGAGATGTCCAGTACATCAAATTCCATAATAACCTTCTAACCTGACCCTTTTGATACATACACCTGTGTTTTTCTTTTGCATTTCTATTTTTTAAATTTCTTTTTTTAAATTTTAGGTTAGTTTAGTCTAGTTTATTCCTTTTTTGTTTTTATTTTCTAATATTCATATAGAGTTAAATTTCAAGGTAATCCCCTTTCCCCAATCAATGCTACCCCTATGGATAAACCAATTTTTAATCCCCTTTATCTTAGGAAAGTTGAGTCCTTTAACAAAGATATCAAGATACATCCAGGAAGAATCAAAACAACCTTCCTCGCCCACACTGAGAATTTATAACCACTCTCCCCGCTTTTTCCTCCACCAGTGTTTCTGTGTTTTTGTGTTTGTCCCGATAGTATATAAATCTTACACTTGGGGTTCTTTTTGACGAGGTTCTTCCGTTATTTGTATATATATATATATTTTTTTTCTTTTCTCTTGTCATATACTTTTATCAGTCTTTTTGTTTGTCTGTTTTTGTTTGTGTACTTCATAAATCTTACCTTGGGGCCCATTTGGGCTGAACCTTCTTTTTTATCTTCCCTTTCATTCCTGTCTCACTCTCTCTCTCTTTTTTTCTTTTTCTTTTCTTTTTTCTGTCATTTGGGTGGGGAATCCTGATTGCTCAGAAGTGTTCCAGGGTGCACCTTGACTGCACCATGGTCGATACATCCAGCTACATCTGTTCAGCCATCTCTCACCAAAATGACTAGGAGGAGGAATGCCCAACAGAAGAAAAATACAGAGGATGGGCCTTCTGCAACAGAGCTAACAGCTATCAACATAGACAATATGTCGGAAAGAGAATTCAGGCTAACAATTATCAGGCAATAGCTAGGTTGGAGAAAACCATGGATGACCAAACAGAATTGATTAGGGCTGAACTGAAAGCGACCAGAGATGATGTTCACAATGTTAGGGCAGAGCTGAAAGCTACCAGGGATGAGGTTCACAACGCTCTCAATGAATTCCAATCTAATCTAAATTCTCTCAAAGCTAGGGTAACTGAGACAGAAGATAGAATTAGTGATCTGGAGGACAAACAGATAGAGAGAAAGAATCAGGAGGAAGCCTGGAACAAACAGCTTAGAAGCCACAAAAACAGAATCAGGGAAATAAATGATGCCATGAAACATTCCAACGTCAGAATTATTGGAATCCCTGATGGGGAGGAGAAAGAAAGAAGTCTAGAAGATATAGTGGAACAAGTTCTTCATGAAAATTTTCCCAATCTCGGGAACGGAACCAGTGTTCATGTACTAGAGGCCGAACCGTCTCCACCCAAGATTACAGATTCCAGAAAAACATCAAGGCACCTGAGAGTCAAATTGAGGAATCATAATTGTAGATATAATCTCTTGAAAGCCGCTAGGACAAAGAGCCTCCTTACTTACAGAGGAAAGCACATAGAATAACATCAGACCTGTCCACAGAGACCTGGCAAGCCAGAAAGGGCTGGCAAGATATATTCAGGGCACTAAATGAGAAGAACATGCAGCCAAGAATACTTTATCCAGCAAGACTGACATTCAAAATGGATGGAGAGAGAAAGAGTTTCCAAGACCAGAAAGGCTTAAAAGACTATGCAACCACCAAGCCAACACTGCAGGAAATATTAAGGGGGGTTCTATAAAAGAGGAAAAATCCTAAGAATAGCATTGAACAGAAATATAGAGACAATCTACAGAAAGAAAGACTTCAAAGGTAACACGATGTCAATAAAAACGTATCTATCAATAATCACTCTCAATGTGAATTGCCTAAATGCACCCATAAAATGGCACAGGGTTGCAGATTGGATAAAATGACAGGACCCATCCATATGTTGTCTATAAGAGACCCATTCTGAACCTAAAGATACACCCAGACTGAAAGTGAAGGGATGGAGAAGCATCTTTTATGCCAATGGGCCTCAAAAGAAGGCCCGGGTAGTGATTCTCATATCAGACAAATTAGATTTTAAACTAAAGACTGTAGTCAGAGATACAGAAGGACACTACATCATTCTTAAAGGGACTATCCACGAAGATGATCTAACAATTGTAAATATCTATGCTCCCAATATGGAAGCAGCCAATTACATAAGAAAACTGTTAATCAAGATAAAGAGTTATATTGATATGAATACATTAATAGTAGGAGATCTTAACATGCCTCTCTCAGAAATAGAAAGATCATCGAAGCAGAAAATCAATAAAGAAACAAGAGCATTGAATGACACATTGGACCAGATGGACCTCATAGATATATACAGAACATTCCACCCTCAAACAACAGAATACTCATTCTTCTCAAGTGCACATGGAACCTTCTCCACATACTGGATCACAAATCAGGACTCAACTGATACCAAAAGACTGAGATTATTCCCTGCACATTCACAGGTCACAATGCTTTGAAACTGGAGCTCAATCACAAGGAAAAGTTCGGAAGGAACTCAAACACCTGGAAGCTAAAGACCACCTTGCTTAAGAATGCTTGGATCAACCAGGAGATCAAAGAAGAACTGAAACAATTCATGGAAACCAATGAGAATGAAGACACTTCGGTCCAAAACCTACGGGATACAGCAAAGGTGGTCCTAAGGGGGAAATACATAGCCATCCAAGTCTCCCTCAAAATAATTGAAAAATTCAGAACACACCAGCTGTCTCTACACCTTAAAGAACTGGAGAATCAACAACAAATCAAACCAACTCTACACATAAGAAGGGAAATAATCAAGATTAGAGCTGAGATCAATGAGGTAGAAACCAGAGATACAGTAGAACGTATCAATGAAACTAGAAGCTGGTTTTTTGAAAGAATCAATAAGATCGATAAACCATTGGCCACACTAATCCAAAAGAAAAGAGAGAAAGCCCAAATTCATAAAATTATGAATGAAAAGGGAGACACCACAACTAACACCAAAGAAGTAGAAACAATCATCAGAAGTTATTATCAACAGATATATGCCAATAAGCTAAGCAACCTAGATGAAATGGATGCATTCCTGGAAAACTATAAACTCCCAAAATTGAACCAGGAAGAAATTGACAACCTGAACAGACCGATATCTAGTAACGAGATTGAAGCAGTGATCAAAAACCTCCCCAAAAAACAAGAGCCCAGGACCTTATGATTCCCTGGGGAATTCTACCAAACTTTCAAAGAAGAAATAACACTTATTCTCCTGAAGCTGTTCCAAAAAATTGAAGCAGAAGGAAAATTTCCAGACTCTTTCTATGAAGCCAGCATTATCTTGTTCCCCAAACTAGGCAAAGACACTACGAAAAAGGAGAATTTCAGACCAATATCATTGATGAATATGGATGCTAAGATTCTCAACAAGATCCTAGCAAACAAGATCCAACAGCACATAAAAAGATTATCCACCATGACCAGGTGGGATTCATTCCTGGGCTACAAGGATGGTTCAACATTCGCAACTCAATCAATGTGATAGAAGAAATCAATAAGAGAAGAGAGAAGAACCACATGATCCTTTCAATTGATGCAGAAAAAGCATTTGACAAAAATCCAGCATCCATTCCTGATTAAAACGCTTCAAAGTATATGGATAGAGGGAACATTCCTGAACTTCATAAAATCTATCTATGAAAGACCCACAGCAAATATCATCCTCAATGGGAAAAAGCTCGCAGCGTTCCCGTTGAGATCAGGAACACGACAAGGATGCCCACTCTCACCACTCTTGTTCAACATAGTATTAGAAGTCCTAGCAACAGCAATCAGACAACAAAGAGAAATAAAAGGTATCCATAATGGCAATGAAGAAGTCAAACTCTCTCTCTTCACAGATGACATGATTCTTTATATGGAAAACACAAAAGACTCCACCCCCAAACTACTAGAACTCATACAACAATTCAGCAACGTGGCAGGATACAAAGTCAATGTACAGAAATCAGTGGCTTTCTTATACACTAACAAAGAAAATACAGAAAGGGAAATTAGAGAATTGATTCCATTTACTATAGCACCAAGAACCATAAGAAACCTGGGAATAAACCTAACCAAAGAGGTAAAGGATCTGTACTCAAGGAACTACAGAAGACTCATGAAAGAAATTGAAGACACAAAAAGATGGAAGACCATTCCATGCTCTTGGATCAGAAGAATAAACATTGTTAAAATGTCTATACTGCCTAGAGCAATCTATACTTTTAATGCATTCTGATCAAAATTCCACCAGTATTTTTCAAAGAGCTGGAGCAAATAATCCAAAAATTTGTATGGAATCAGAAAAGACCCCAAATCGCTAAGGAAATTTTGAAAAACAGAAATAAAACTGGGGGCATCACATTGCCTGATTTCAAGCTTTATTACAAAGCTGTGATCCCCAAGACAGCATGGTACTGGCATAAAAACAGACACACAGACCAGTGGAACAGAGTAGAGATCCCAGATATGGACCCTCAACTCTATGGTCAAATAATCTTCGACAAAACAGGAAAAAATATACAGTGGAAAAAAGACAGTCTCTTCAATAAATGGTGCTGGGAAAACTGGGCAGCTATATGTAGAAGAATGAAACTCGACCATTCTCTTACACCGTACACAAAAATAAACTCAAAATGGATAAAAAGACCTCAACGTGAGACAGGAATCCACCAGAATCCTAGAGGAGAATATAGGCAGTAACCTCTTCTACATCATCCACAGCAACTTCTTTCAAGATATGTCTCCAAAGACAAAGGAAACAAAAGCGAAAATGAACTTTTGGGACTTCATCAAAATCAAAAGCTTCTGCACAGCAAAGGAAACAGTCAACAAAACAAAGAGACAACCCACGGAATGGGAGAAGATATTTTCAAATACCAGTATAGACAAAAGGTTGATATCCAGGATCTATAAAGAACTTCTCAAACTCAACACACACAAAACAGACAATCATTTAAAAAAATGGGCAGAAGATATGAACAGACACTTCTCCAATGAAGACATACAAATGGCTATCAGACACATGAAAAGATGTTCATCATCACTAGCCATCAGGGAGATTCAAATTAAAACCACATTGGGATACCACCTTACACCAGTTAGAATGGCCAAAATTAGCAAGACAGGAAACAACATGTGTTGGAGGGGATGTGGAGAAAGGGGAACCCTCTTACACTGTTGGTGGGAATGCAAGTTGGTGCAGTCACTTTGGAGAACAGTGTGGAGATTCCTCAAGAAATTAAAAATAGAGCTTCCTTATGACCCTGCAATTGCACTACTGCAATTTACCCCAAAGATACAGATGTAGTGAAAAGAAGGGCCATCTGTACCCCAATGTTTATAGCAGCAATGGCCTTGGTCGCCAAACTGTGGAAAGAACCAAGATGTCCTTCAGCAGACGAATGGATAAGGAAGATGTGGTCCATATACACTATGGAGTATTATGCCTCCATTAGAAAGGATGAATACCCAACTTTTGTAGCAACATGGACGGGACTGGAAGAGATTATGCTGAGTGAAATAGGTCAAGCAGAGAGAGTCAATTATCATATGGTTTCACTTATTTGTGGAGCATAACAAATAGCATGGAGGACAAGGGGAGTTAGAGAGGAGAAGGGAGTTGGGGGAAATTGGAGGGGGGGGTGAACCATGAGAGACTATGGACTCTGAAAAGCAATCTGAGGGTTTTGAAGGGGCGGGGGGTGGGAGGTTGGGGGAACCAGGTGGTGGGTGTTGGAGAGGGCACGGATTGCATGGAGCACTAGGTGTGGTGCAAAAACAATGAATACTGTTACACTGAAAATAAATTTTAAAAATTAAAAAAATATATAGGTGAAGTCCTGGTTAGAGCATTTAGGCAAGACAAAGAAACAAAAGACAACCAAATTTTAAAGTAAGAAGTAAATCACTTCTTGATGAAATGATGGTGTACAGAGTAAATCCTAAAGACTCAATAACAAACTTGAGGGTTTTAGAGGGGAGGGCTTGGGGGGATGGGTGAGCCTGGTGGTGGGTATTAAGGAGGGCAGGCATTGCATGGAGCACTGGGTGTGGTACATAAACAATGTATCTTGGAACACTGAAAAAATAAAATTAAATTAAAATAAAAAAATATTATTTCTATTTTTATTAGACAACTGTGATTATTTATCTATATCTCCATCTTGGCTTATCCAAAAAAAAGTCCTGCAAAATAAGTAAATTATATAATATGTTATGAGTTTATAAATACAAAATTATGGAAAGCAGGATAAAAAAAAATCCAGAGTGATGCAAAGGTAGAGAGGGTAATTTTAAGTATGGTGGTCAGAGTACATTTCATTGAGAAAATAAATGTGAGCAAGAACTTAAAGAAATTTAGTCAATGCAACTATCTGGGTGAATATTATCCCAACTTTGCCATTGTGGTCTGTGTTTGAGGAGAATAGCAAGGAGGCCAGCACTGATGGAACAGGGTGATTTTAAGGGATTTGGTGGGGGTGGAGGAGGAGGAGATAAGATGAAAGGCAATAGAATGAGGAGATGTCACATATATAGTACCATAAGATCTATAAAGGCAAATGGCCTTTCCTCTGAAGGAAATGAGGGTCCTGAGGGATTTGAGGCAAAATTACTGTTTAAATAATTTCATGTGATAAAGAAAGAACACTACAGAAGTCAGCACCTGGCCTCTTGGTCTTTCTCAAACGCTGGTTCTGCCACAACCACGGTAAAAGTCCCTCTAACCAGACACCATTTTTTATTTTTTTAATGTGAGTATAGTAAGCAATGTTACATTAGTTTCAGGTGTACAGCATAGTGATTCAACTTCTTTATATATTACCCTATGCTCACTGTAAGTGTAGCCACCATGTGTCACCATAGAACACTATAATAAGATCACTGACTATATCCCTTACACTGTACTTACTTATTCCATAACTGAGAGCTTATATCTCCCATTCCCTTTCATCCATTTTGCCCATCGCTCCACCCTCCTCCCCTCTGGTAAACCATTAGTTTGTTCTTTGTATTTATAGATCTGATTCTACTGTGGTTTCTTTACTGGTTAAGTTGGGCCTGGCCACTCTGTATGATTTCTTACCACTCAAATCACCTTTGCTACTGGGGAAGCCCCTGTTAAGTTGGAGGAGACCCAGTTCCTTAAATGCATGCGGATTGAATAACGTAAGGACCTAATGTTATGTCTGTCGAAAAATGGCCCAATGCCTTCTCTTCTCTGGTATGTTTCCCTAATCTTGCTATATTTCAATAATCTTTTCTTTCTTTCTTTTTTTCTTTTTTTCTTTTAAGCGTGACTCTGACTAAAGTTTCTATGCATCAGGAAAGAGCTGCCAATGGGAAAACTGTTCCAAAGAAAACACTTTGTTTGTGTGGGAATATTTCCAAATGGTAATGCAGACTTCCCTGGAAAAGACAAGATCAAAATTCTCCAGAAGCCTGTGGTGTACTAAGTCCATTCTCCCATTTTATATGCTATCATTAATGTAACAGTCAGTCAGTGCATTTTGGTCAATAACCCTCTCAACTATTAACAGGGAAAAATGTGAGCTTCTAAGTGACATCTTGAGCTAGATAAGGTGCTCATCATAACGAGAAGAACAATTTGCATTTTAGCAAGAGGAAATAGGATAGAGCTTTTTAAAATGCAGCTCTCTCTTTCTTCTCACACTGAACCTGATTGTACAGGATGGCATTATTGCCTCTTTTCTGTAAGTTGCATTTAATAATTTTTACCTTTTCCCCACTGGTTTCCACTAAAAGCCAAATATAGAGAATACAAATTCCAAAAACTAACCAAAAGTTGTCTTCAATTTTGCATTTTGTCAATTTTCTACAATATACATTGCAGGAGTATGTGCTTCTTCCTTACTCTGGGTGGTGGGAACTCCTGTTTCAAATAAGGAAGGTCTTATTTCTTTATTTCTTATTTCTTTATTTATTTTGTAAAGGTTGTTGATAAACTATAATTCCAAGAAAAGAAACTACTGTAAGGGCTTAAAGCCTACGTGCAAAGGTTGTATTAAAATAATGTCACAGCATATAGAACAGATTCGTTAAACATGCCACCTGCCTCCCAAGTAAAAAGAAATTCTAATCAGTTCAAAGACAAAGGGAGACAAAGAAAAGCAGGAATGGCCATTGCTCTTTATAATAAAGAGCTTAATTTTATGCTATTATCCGTTTTATGGTTTAAGTGGAATAAAGTGACACAAATCTGGAAATGTGAGAATGAGGCAGAACAAGGGAGTGTTCGTAAGAGGAGTAATTTCAGACACCCATGGGGCTTCATATAAAACTCATTTGCACATAGACAGGGCTCTCTTCTGGATGATGGATAAATGTAATTCCTAGCTACCAGTGTATTTTTTTTTTATACTAATAAAACAGAAGAATGAAATGCAGGCTAAAATTGCTTTAAAAATTAGAACAGTTTCAAAATGAATTGCATTTCTAAATGATTAGATAGTGACAGTATTGACAGTTCCTTCAGGACACTAATGCAGAGACTCTTCTCAGTCCTTCTGTAGTATTCAGTATTCTTAAAAATATTGCCCAATGAAGAAAAAAAAAAAAACTAAAACGGGCCGTGAGTTTTAATCAATTCATGAAAGCCTTCAATTACATTTTACATGAGAGGAAACATATGTGAACTTTAATCTTTCAAGCAAAAGCTTCCTGGAAAGAAAAGATGAAGGGAAAATTTGAAACAAGAGAGATCAAAGCGGATTTAAAAATCTCCGAGCGCCATCTGGTGTCAGAAATAAAAATAATCACTTCCTTTAATGGTCAAACGAACTCCCCTTTTGCGGGCTGATCCCTAGTGTGTTAGGGTCTATGGTGTACTCAAATAATAATTCTTGAAATGTAATTCACTTTATGTCTAATTCCCCGATGCAGCTATTTACGTTTTGGTTTATAACTTAATGAATCTAGGGAAGTAAGATTGGTTGAGTCAGCCAGAAGTATTAACCATATATTCAAGTACTGGCAAAAATTTTATGTTTTTAACTCAAGAATCCATGTAATTGCTGTAGTTTTCCACTCTGATATACTTAAGTAAACTTTCCCTGGAATAGGAAAAGTGTATCTATACTTCCAAAACCAATGGCCTCTTTAGAAATACAGAAGAAGCAGATGGGTAGTATATTTTTAAAGGAGAAACTTTGAGACTCATACCGTTAATGTGCCAAGATAAATTTAGTAGCGCATTTTAAAAAAAGAAATATAAGTAGTGGTATTTGACTGTCTGAGAAATTTATGTGTGTGTCTATTAATAGAACTTGAAAAATACCCTGCATTCCATCTTGTTCTGCAACTGGCTTTTACTACATCTGTACATTAGAAATAATAAGTCATCCTGTTCTCTTGTATTTCTGGTATATTCTGAGATGAAGAGAGGCATTTGACAATTTCAAACACTGACAGAGTATTTCACAAATAAGAATACTTGCTACTCAAGAACTGTCAGCCCCTGAAATCAAACAGTCCTTAGGTATGTTCTCTGGGGTTTGGTTGTATTAATGAATCCTAAATAATATGAGTGTTTTGTTTTGTTTTTTTTTTTTTTTTTGAAGAATTCATTCTGCAAGATTTTAATGATGCTTTCTTCCTAGAGATAGCTAGGTAACATGTAGTACAAAACAGTGATAAAGAATATGAACATGTAAGTTATATATCTCTTGTCACACAGAATAAGAGACTTGAATAGGATAATCTGTCTCTTTAGTTATTTAAAAAACTAGACTTTCATTAAAAGGCAACATCATTTAAATGTTGAAAAATTGGGTCATTAGAATCATATTTTTAATATCTGGTAACAGAGAACTGAGATTAGTTTTTCAAAAATGATTTCACAACATTACAACTAGACATTGACACCTAATTTTCAAGCAATGGTGAAAAGTTTCATGTGCTTTCCACCCGCAACCCCAAGCAATTATCCCTTCCAGAAAAGAACTGGACCAAGAGACACTAGGGGAACTGGCCACACATGCCTGCCTTGTGTCCCACAAGAGAACTGAGGGATGTGGCAGAAGAGAGAACAAACTGCTGAGACCAGATGTCTTAGCACCCAGAAACTTGCTCTGACCTTAAGGCTATGGCTGGGGAGCAGCAAAAAGCAGAAGGGAGTCTAAATATAATACAGGAATCCAAAAAGTTTCCAAAGAAATGACACTATTCACACCAAGTAATGAAGTTCAAAAATTCTTCATAGGGAACTTAACTTTTGACTTAAAGCAAAATCAATAATTCAGTACCGTAATCATATTAGATATATTACACTAAATGTCTACTGTGTACTAGGAATTGTTCAGGAATGGAAAAGTTATGATGCTTGCATAAAAATAAAACTCACTTATTTTAAGACTGATTCCTGTATATCAATAAATATGAAAGGGAAAATGTCTTCTTGGCGTACATAAACTGCAAATGTGTTTTTTGCTTTGAAACAGGCACTTACTATTTAAAAAAAATTTTGATGTGTAAATTTTCTTTTCCTTTTTTCTCAAATACCAGGAATTCTCTGTGCTCTAATACACACAAAAAAAGATGTCTTAGAGGCATACTATGATAGTATTAATTTTGTAGTCTTATTATAAATATTTTTTCCAATTTTTTCATGATCTGCACTTGAATATAGATTGATTTTTGCAAACTTAAATGTACATGCCTTAAGACTTAAGAAAAAAAAGCTAGCATTATCTCTAACTTTTAGGAGCACTATCTCCTAAGTTAACATTTTGACTTTGTGGTAGTTTGACATTTTTCTTAGAGATTTTTTCTTGAATTTCTGATTTTATTTCTGTTAATTCCAAAGTTATTGGTTTTAGATGCTTTAGTGAGCATTAATGATATCATATGGATTATAAACATCAGGATGAAATTATTATACAAAATAAAAACACCTTAAATTATAAGAGTAATATTTGCAAAATATCTTGAGGAAATACTATTGTATATCATCAATAGTGAGGTTCATAGTAGATATTTCTATTTACTAGTTAAAGCTGTGTTATCATATAATAAGAAGAATAACCAACAATACACTATCCATAAAGAAGATTTGCAGCACTTCCAATTTTACTCATAAAGTGGGATATTAATGTAGCTCTATCCCACAATTTGAAGTTCACATAATCTAAGTTAGATAAATGTGACCTCATGGCACTCAACACTTTATAAACATTAAGTGAGCAAAATTGACAATAGCTCTATGAAGCAAATGACATTATGCCTATTGATGGATGAGGAAACTCAAATTCATAGCTTAAACAAGATCTGCAAGTTGAAACAGTTAGTAACTGACAGATCCATGATTTGCACTTATTTCTCTCTGCTCATTCTACTATTCAATGTGGAGTTTGAAAACCTGGTCACATTATCGGTTCATTGCATAGTGTTCCACCTGAGCTACATATGATCAAAGAGACAGAAGAAACAGACATAGGGGAAGTTAAGAAGTTTATCACCCTCAGGGCACCTGGGTGGCTCAGCAGGTTAAAGCCTCTGCCTTTGGCTCAGGTCATGATCCCGGGGTCCTGGAATCGAGCCCCGCATCAGGCTCTCTGCTCAGCAGGGAGCCTGCTTCCCTTCCTCTCTCTCTGCCTGCCTCCCGGCCTGCTTGTGATCTCTCTCTGTCAAATAAATAATTAAAAATCTAAAAAAGAAAAGAAGTTTATCACCCTCAAGATATAAACATAATACATACACACACCCAGGATAATATGCACTTTAGTATGTTGTATGTTGGTGTGTGGTGTTGGCTGTTAATATAGATGTAGAGGAGTATTAATCAGCTAAAATATCTGACATCAGTCTAATGAGAGAGAAATACAAACTGATATTAAAGTATAATGCCTAGTAATGAAAACTTTGATACAGTTTCATATAGGATCTTATAAAAGTATGAAAGAGGCCGTTAATATAGCCTTAGGTTTGGGGTACATTTTTTGAAAACATCCCCCAAGATAAGATACTTGAGAACAACTTTGAAAGTAGAGCAGGAATTGTGCAGGTGAAGAAAATGGAGATGTTAAGGCAGTGTGGGCAGAGAAAATGCACATGAAAAGTTTCAGGAGTGAGACAGCAAGGGGTAGTTGGTGAAAGTAAAACTTAGTTCATGGCAATTGATGGACACAGTGTGTGTTAGAGTGGCCTGGGGTGAAACAAGATGGAAGCAGGGAAAAGTCAAGAAAGGTCTTCCGTATTTAAGATGATTTGAAGGCATTGGAATATTTTAGACCAGCGACTGATGGATCAGTTTTACAATATAGGAACAGATTAGAAGGTGTTGGCACATGTGGTGCCTGGGAGAATCAGTCAGTTAAGTGTCTGACTCTTGGTTTCAGCTTAGGTCCTGATCTCAGGGTCATGGGATCAAGCCTCCAGGTGGGCTCTGTGCTCAGCACAGAATCTGCTAGAGATTTTCCTCTTTCTCTTTTGCCTCTCCCCCCCAACTCATGTGCTCTATCCCTCTCACACACTCTCTCAAATGAATAAGTAAAATATTAAAAAAAAAAAGTGTTGGCATGAAAGCAGGAGAAACATATGAAAATACTTTGTTAGTCAAGAAAGTGATGAAACATGAATGATGACTAAAGACAAAAAATGTTCAATATATATGACAAAAATTGGTACAAAATGATCCACTAATGATAATTGTTGAGTGAGAGAACCATATGGTTACTTATTTTCTTTTTTTGAAATTTCCAATAATAAAAAGAATATCTAAATACAACCTAAAATAAAACAAATTGGTAACATGGTATTCACTATATTATGATAAAAACTTATTACACAAAGATATAAAAATGCGTGTTAGATGAGAAACACCAGCTGATTTCTAAAATCAAATACAAGTATAAATTTCTGCATTACAATCTTTTTATGGCTCTATGAGAAGCGGTAACAGACTCTCTTTAAATGGGTTTGTTTAATTATATAATTAACAAAGAACACGTGGGAAGAAAAGTGAAAATTTAATGTCTCAAAAGTAAACAAGATTATATTTAGAAATGAAGTGTATTAAAATTTTCTCCAACCGGGATGCCTGAGTGGCTCAGTCAGTTAAGCATCTGCCTTTGGCTCAGGTCCTGATCCCAGAGTCCTGGGATCAAATCCTGAGTCAGGCTCCTTGCTCAGTGGGGAGCCTGATTCTCCCTCTGCCTGCTGCTCCCACTGATTGTGCTCTCTATCTTTGACATATAAATAAATAAAATCTTAAAAAAAAAAGAGGAAAATCTAAAAACATTTTCTCCAACTAATGAACAAAAGCAAATAAAGAACGATGCATAAGTAAACCACATTGATACTTAATGAGTCTACAATGTTCTGGAATTTATTTTTTAAAATGTACCATTTTCTTATATTTTAGTATGTTCTGTACCTGTCGTTTGGAAAAACATTTACTTTGCATCAACTTTCAGGCTTTTCTGTGGTTTTATTTTAGAAATTATTGAAAACACTATCACAGATATATAGATAAATTTCTGAAGCCATTTCTTATAGAAGTCGTCCATATTTATAATATGGGAAATGATATATTTTATTCTACCGAACTGTGATAAAATTTTGACAATGTACAAAGAAACCAAAAATTTTAAACACCTAGAATAAAAAATTAAAAAAGTCTTTACTTATTTGTTGGGAGATTTTTGATGACTGCTTTAATCTCCTTACTGGTATGGGTCTGTTCATGTTTTCTATTTCTTCCTGGTTCGGTTTTGGTACTTTATATGGTACTAAGAATGTATCCATTTCTTCCAGATTGTCAAATTTGCTGATGTTTAGTTGCTCATAATATGTTTTTACAATTGTTTGTATTTCGTTGATGTTGGTTGTGATCTCTCCTGTTTCATTCATGATTTTATTAATTTGGGTCTTTTGCCTTTTCTTTTTGATAAGACTGGCCAGGAGTTTATCAATCTTATAAATTCTTTCAAAGAACCAGCTCCTAGTATCTTTGATTTGTCCTACTGTTCTATTGGTTTCTATTTCATTGATTTTCTGCTCTGATCTTTATTGTTTCTCTCCTGCTGGCCAGATGGCTTCCCAGGGGAATTCTACCAAACATTTACATAAGAATTAACACCTATTCTCCTGAAATTCTTCCAAAAAATAGAAATGGAAGGAAAACTTCCAAACTCATTTTATGAGGCCAGTATTACCTTGACCCCAAAACCAGACAAAGACCCCATCAAAAAAGGAGGATCACAGACCAATATCCTTGATGAACACAGATGCAAAAATTCTCACTAAAATACTAGCCAATAGGATACAACAGTACATTAAAAGGATTATTCACCATGAACAAGTGGGATTTATTCCTGGGCTTCAAGGTTGGCTCAACATCCACAAATTAATCAATGTGATACAATACATTAATAAAGAAAGAACAAGAACCATATAATACTCTCAATAGATGCTGAAAAAACATTTGACAAAGCACAGCATCCTTTCTTGATCAAAACTATTCACAGTGTTGGGATAGAGGGTACATACTTCAATATCATCAAAACCATTTATGAAAAACCCACAGCGAATATCATTCTTAATGGGAAAAAATTGAAAGCTTTTCCCCTAAGGTCAGGAACATGGCAGGGATGTTCACTATCACCACTGCTATTCAACATAGTACTAGATGTCCTAGCCTCAGCAATCAGACAACAAAAATAAATAAAAGCATCTGTATTGGCAAAGAAGAAGTCAAACTCTCACTCTTTGCAGATGATATGATACTTTATGTGGAAAGCCCAAAAAACCCCACTCCAAAACTCCTAGAACACATACAGGAATTCAGTAAAATGTCAGAATATAAAATCAATGCACAGAAATCAGCTGCATTTCTACACACCAACAACAAGACAGAAGAAAGATAAATTAAGAAGCCGATCCCATTTACAATTGCACCCAAAACCATAAGATACTTAGGAATAAACCTAACCAAAGATGCAAAGAATGTGTACTCAAAAAAACTATAAAGTACTCATGAAAGAAATTGAGGAAGACACAAAGAAATGGAAAAATGTTCCATGCTCATGGACTGCAAAAACAAATATCGTGAAAATGTCTATGCTACCTAATGCAATCTACACATTTAATGCAATCCCTATCAAAATACCATCAATGTTTTTCAAAAAAATGGAACAAATAATCCTAAATTTATAGAGAACAAAAGAATACCCCAAATAGCCAGAGGAATGTTGAAAAAGAAAGCCAAAGCTGGTGGCATCACAATTCCAGACTTCAAGCTCTGTTACAAAGCTGTCATCTGCTGGAGATTCCCTCTCTCCCTCTCCCTCCGACCCTGCCCTCTCTCTGCTCCTTTTCTCTAAAATAAATAAATAAATAAATCTTTATTTTTAAAAAAGTTATACATCCAGCTTTAACTATATATGTAATTATTAGGTATATAACTATTTGGACACATGACTACTAATAGATGGGCAACTATCATGGTAGATATATGTAAGAATGATATAGAAGATGATTCTATGGGAGCACAGTAGAATGGACTTGGTCCCATGCTGGGAGTGTTGGCATGGCTTATTTGTTATAAATCCTGAAGGAAGGGTGTGAGTTTGATGAATGAAGATGTAAGGGGTTAGGTATATTCAATAAAAAATTAATAATAATAATGATGATGATACAAATTAATGAAATTAAAAATAACAATGATGATATTCTTTCAAATGTTTCAAGAGTTTTAACATGTGAATTTGCAGGGAGAGGAGACACAAGCATCTGCTTCATGGCAATGATCAATTCAAAATAATTAATAATCCAGAAACAGACCTATGGATATAAGGGAGTTTGATATATAGTAAAAGTCACATTTAAAATAAAAATAGGGAGGATATGGGGCGCCTGGGTGGCTCAGTGGGTTAAAGCCTTTGCCTTCAGCTCAGGTCATGATCCCAGGGTCCTGGGATCGAGCTCCACATCGGGCTCTCTGCTCAGCAGGGAGCCTGCTTCCCCCTCTCTCTCTGCCTGCCTCTCTGCCTACTTGTGATCTCTGTCTGTCAAATAAATAAATAAGAAATCTTTAAAAAAAAATAGGGAGGATAGGCTTTTTCATTTTTAACAATAATTTATTAGCCATCTATAAGTAAGGATTTCAAAAGTAGGTGAAAGTATTTACGACATATACAAAAATACATTTTAGGTGGTTAAAAATCTAAGTGTCGAGAAAAAAAAAGACATTAGAAAGAAATACAGAATAACATTGAAATTTTTGTATGAGGACAATATTTCCTTAACTGTATATACCCAAGAAGCCATAGAGAAGAAGAATGACAGATTTGACCAAAAGAAAAAAAAAATGAAAATTACCTTAACAGAACTATAAATTATGAGATTTCTGATATATTAAAGAGTCAAAAACCATGGCATGTTATGATTGGTAGAAATATTTGCTAATAGTATACTTTAATGGATTAATATCCAAACTATTTGAAAAGTCCCAACTAATCAATGACAAAAATATAAACCTAAGAGAACCTAATAGAAATCCATCACAGTATTGCAAAATGGTTGAGTTTTCAGATTATAGTTACTATATTCTATAGTCTCTTCAATAGTCAAATATAAAAGAGAATTAGGAAATAAAAGTTAAAATATTTGTTAACCAAAATATGAGCCACATACATGGTTTTAAAAATTCTAGTAATTTAAAAAGGTAAAAAAACACAGGTAAATTTAATTTTACTTCATTTATAATTAAAATTAATTTTAACAACATATTATTAAACCAAAATATTATCCTTTACTTTTAATCAATATAACAATTATTAGTTATATAAGTACATTCCTTTTTCTTACTATGTCTTCAAAATCTGGTATGTGATTTACAAATACAGCAATCTCAATTAGGACTAACCACATTGCAATTCCTCATGAGGCTATTGTCTACCATATTATACACTGGATCTCTACCCTGCATTTGGTCAGACTTGATTTTCACCAGCGCTTCCTTGAGATCAGTGCTCTGCCCACAGGCTTGTGAGGCAAACCTGTGAAAGAGACTCCACAGCTAACATCAGTACTTGGCGTCAAAAGGTCTGCTGTGCTCTCATTAATGCATTTTAGTACAAAGACCTGAGTGACCAACTTGACAAACTGGCTTTGGTTAACAAAAGGAAGAAAGAACTAAAGTTTGTGATCAATAAGTATCCACTGAACGAATGTTGAATGAAAGGGACTGGGCTTTAGAAACCATAGCTCAACTATGCGATTAGAAGTTGTGTGGTTTTGTCAAATCATTTTTATCTCTCAGCTCAGGGTTTGCAGCTTCAGAATACCTACTCAACAAAACAGTGAAGCTGTTGTGTAGAATCAGTGGGATAATTTCTAAATTTCTTAATTTATGCTACATTCTCTTAACATGAGTTAATAAGTGAACAACTTGAAGACATACGTAGCGTTCAAACAATATAAGCAGATATTTTTAACTGAAGATACTTGGTAAATAGTAAGATAGAAAAATAAAATGATAGTGGGTCTAGAATCAAAGCACAAAGTGCCACCATGAAATTTTTCATGGTTATATGAATTTTGCCCCCCCAAAAATTGACTTAGCCATATTTTCTGCAGCTTGAGCAATGGAAAAAAAACAACAACACATGATTTGGTTAACAAAGCTGTGTCTGTGGGGGTTGGAGGTATTGGCTCATGTCAAACTGAAAATGAATCTTGTACACACTCTTTTCTAGGCTTGTGACACTGGGCGTATCTGCACCTCAGTTTCTTCATATTAAAAAAAGAGAGAGAGAGAGAAAGAGAGATAACAATAGCACCTACCATGTAGGGTTTTGAGAGGATTAAATGAGACATCACATGTAAAGTTCTTAGTTGAATACTTGAGACTTATTTTTTTAAAGACTTTATTTATTTGAGAGAGAGTGAGATAGAGAGCACAAGATGGGGAGGATCAGAGGGAGAAGGAAACTCCCTGCTGAATGGGGGCTCGATCCCAGGAACCTGGGATCATGACCTGAACCTACAGCAGGTGCTTAATGTCCCTGCCTGACACATTAACTGTGACATAAATGTTACCTGGAATTATTTCTTTAGCCACAAGATTTAAAATGCAGAGATAATGCATGTACAGCATCCCACAAAATGTCTGGCATATATCTACATATCTATATCTATATATTTATATTTATATATTTTATATATAGCATACATAGTTATTTAATATACATTATATATATAGCATATATAGATATATATACCATTATTTAATATGTTATATTATATATTTGCATATATAAAATTTATATCTATAAAAATATATATTTAATACCTATTATATTTTCAACCTCAATCAAAGCTGCATTCAGCACATATTAATAAATACTGGAAAATAAACCTTGGTGCTCCCCAGCCCCTCTCACCGAGAGAGTATCTGAGCAGCTCCTGCATGGTTTGGCAGAGTTTTGGCTGGATCTTTCATAGTCTACCTGCTCTTTTAAACCATGTTTGTGTGTGTAGGTCCCCCAGGCCATTTGGGCTAGGGGCTGGGGCTCGGGGAAAGTCATTGCCAGAGTAGAGGACATAAAACAAATTCTCTATATAACAGAGTTAAGTTAATCTTTCCATAAGAGGTTTGGATTGCGATCTCTGTTGATTCTGCTGATGCTGCAGCCATTATCATTTTGTAAATGAGCACATAAAGAAAAATTCCAATGAGTGGTACCTAATGAGGGCTTTAAAGTGCGAATACAGAAATGGTATTAACAATTCGAACAAATTCTGTCCTTTCGGTAAGTGACCATTATAAAATAGTGGCGTATTGTGGCATATTGTCAATTGTAATTATCATTCTTGAAGTCCTTTTCTTTGTTATGCTACATAAAATTCTTTCCTACAGCATTCCCCCCCTCTACAATCTAACTACCAGGTTAGTTGTGCTACCAATTTAGACACACTCAATAAAGAACTGTGCATTGAGTGGAATTTACATATGCAGATTGTCAAGGTCCATCTTAACTTACCAGCCAAAGGAAAAAAGAACCATTTGTAATAACTGGCATATTTTTACACCAAAACTATTAGCAAAATCAACTTTTCTGTCCTTTCCAAAGGACAAATTCCTCCTGTATGAAAATTTAATTAATACGTGTTGATGAATAATTCAGACAGTAATGATCTTAGACTCTCAGGTTTATATGACAGGCTTCCATGTCACATGT
This sequence comes from Lontra canadensis, assembly GCF_010015895.1. Taxonomy (NCBI): domain Eukaryota; kingdom Metazoa; phylum Chordata; class Mammalia; order Carnivora; family Mustelidae; genus Lontra; species Lontra canadensis. The sequence goes on along the minus strand of NW_022631064.1, from coordinate 7,616,734 downwards.
AAATGTTTGCATATAAAAAGCATGTGATTTAGAAATACACATAGAAATAGAAATATTTCTATTTAAAAATAGAGTGTGGTGTTCTCTTACACCAATTCCCATTCGTAAGTAAAAAATGTAGGAGAGATCTTTGATAGAATTATGCACTCTTTTCATTTTCCTAGCTCATTAAAAATTTCCATCTTTAATGTAATTTCCCTTGAGGCTTTGCTGGGCTCTCACTGTAATTTGCACACACATATGTACTCTGCTTGAACCCTTTATAGTTCCTCATAAAACCAGGAGTAACCTCTTTTCTGTTGGAAGAGGAGAATGAGGCTGATTGGTTTGTGCTCTCAGGAGCATTGGGAATGTTTCCAATCAGAGAAATAGCTTTGTGTTGTCTCCAAAATTCCTTTCCTTTAGGGCAAAAAACAAGAAACTACCCCTAACAATTTTTACACTTTCCTTAATTTCTTTTTTTTTTTTTTAAGATTTCTAAATTTATTTGAAAGAGAAAGAAAGAAAAGGGTGAGGAACACAATGTGGGAGGGGCAGGAGAGAGGGAGAGAGAAAATCTAAAGCAGACTTCCCTCTGAGCGTGAAGTTGAGGTTGGGCTCAATCCCAAGACCCTGAGACCATGACCTGAGGTGAAATCAAGAGTCAGATGCTTAACCTACCGAGTCACCCATGTGCCTGTACTCTTTCCTTAATTTCAAGCTTGAATTTTATATTCCCAAAATGTAGGGGATTTTTTTCATTTTAAAATATTTAAAATATTTTAAAAATAAGTTCTTGTCTTACATTTGTTATACACCATTTTTTTTTATTCACTGATTTTTCTGCATTTCAGTGTGCTGTTGTGGACACTCACACATTACACACATTTTCTGAATGGAAATTTGAAAATATACACTGAAGTCTTTAAATCATCCATAGCCCCATGGTGCAGTGATTCTACCTTTGGTGCCCCAAATCATTTATAAGCATAGATATTTATGTAATGCAAAAAAAAAAAAAAAAAAAAAGAAAGAAAGAAAATACATCCCAAATTATTAGTCAAAGCATTGTCTTCTAATTGCTCCACGTGAGACACCAAATGCATATGCAGAAAGAGGAACTGATTAAATAAATTATAATTTATTAAAAACATATATTAAAAATATATCTCTTTAAAAATACTGTAGACAGATGCATACACATATGAAAATAATGTCACAAAATTTAAAAGATAATGCACATTATAAAAATATAATCCTGAACATATATACAAGGAGAAAAATATGACTACATGCAAAATTTTAGTGGTGGTTATTTCTGACTGGTTGGTTACAGATCATTTTTATTTCATTTGTGATATTTAGTATTTTCTGAATTTCCTCTCATAAGTTTTTCTTTGAAGTTATAAAAAAATGTAACACTATTCAGAGGAGAGAAATGATGCAGTGAAGAATAGGTCTTCAATATTTTGGCAAACACATTATAACACAGAAGGCAAGCACATTATAACACAGGAAAAAGTATATATGTTCACAAAATCCAAAGCAAGTTATTTATTTCACTTGTACTGCAACCCTTTAACCTAGTTCAAATCTTATAACTTTAGGCCAAGCTGGAAGGCAAAATCATGTTCTGTAATCTTCATGTGGCCTGCTGGTGACCAAAGATTCCTAATCCTCCCAACCATTCTTATATTTATATACTCAGCATTTCTGTTTGTCCTAGTTTCACTTTACTTTTATAGCTTTGAAATGATGAAACCTTGCAATCAGGCATACCCACCCACCCTAGACTTTACCCAATTGGGGATAAAATAAATCACAACAGTTTTGCACTTGATTGAAAATTAGTATTCATTGCCCTAGTAATGAAGAAAAGGTATGATAATATCACACAAGTCATTTGGTCTGTGGATGTCATTTGTGTGCCATCTAAATTATAACATTCATCATTGCTCTGTCCTTAGTGGGCCTTATAATGGAGGCTACAAACAATATTTCAGAGCTTCCCAGAAGCTTGGTGGATGCTGAGAACCATGGTAAAGGACTCAGAAAGTCCTTGATGCTTAATATCATCAGGGCAAGGGGATATTTGGGAGGTTTAATGCAACAGAATAAAGACAGGTTGGCAGACATTCTGCCATCTGAAAGTTATAAGGCAGAAGAAAACCTAATTTCTGCACTCCCTTAAGAGACTGAATGAGCAAAGCAAAGAAAACTGTAATCATCTCTCCCTAAAAAGCCATTTTACTGTTCACTGTCCTCAAAATGCAAAATCCCAAACAAATAATTAATTTGTAGAGGGTTTTTGTTTTGTCTTTGTTTTGTTTTTTTCTAGAAGGTGTGGTGTAATGCCATGCATAAACCTTGCTTTAAGCTGGTTTCTCTGACACTGGGATGTTCACCTTGCTTCTATATCTGAAATGAGATTAAGATTATAATGCAATAGGGAACTTCCCAATATCTTGCTAGGAACTGGGATGCAATGTCATGATTATGTCAGACAAAAGAATTACAAATATTCTAAGCTGATTTTCACTTTTACTCTCTGTGAAAAGGAGTTTCAGAGAAACTTGTGCCCCTTCAGAGAAAGCAAACTTGCCATCCACTTTTTTCTACCCCTAACCCCCTTCCTTGATAGAGTGCATACCCTTCCTCACTAAACATTTTTTCAGAAGCTGTTCATAATTACCAATAGGCTAACTCTGGTCTTGCCCACCTTCCGTCTGTCATCTCACCTTTTGATATGATTGCTAATAAGCAATGAAAAGGCAAAGTTAGATGACAGAAGTCAAAGAAGCAATTCTTATTTTTTAAACAGGGGCATCAGAAGAAGGGACATGGCACCCAACATGCATAGAGGTTTTACTGTAACACACCTGTGCTATCATGGGCAAATTCACATGTATTACTTCATGTAATGATGGTAATATGAAAAAAGATGCCAACTAGGTATTGTTTCTCATACTAGAATCTGGATTGAGTGTTATACAAGATTAAAGATAATGATGTGATAATTACATTGTGGATATGTAAGTATGTATATCTGTATTCAAAGTGCTTTACCTACATATCTGTGTGTTGGTTTTACATAAAGCAGCTTAAACCACATATCCATATGTATTATATCATGGAATCCTAAAACATCCTAAGAAGATGAGACTTTCATTTTCGTGAATTTACCAATGGAAAAACTGAGGTTCCAGACGCTGTGAATAATTTCTCCAGAAAAAATAATTGGTAGAGTCATGTGGGAATCAGAATTCAGGTCTATCTTACTCCAGGGTGCTCTTCACAATGACACAAAATTCATGTATGCAGCCTTGAAAACTAAAGAGAAAGTATGAAATCACTTCAGAAATAGGAGCTTGCTTCCATGAAAAGTAGCATTGCTTCCAAAACAATTCTGGGAAATTGTTTTGTAGAAACAAATATAAACCACATTGAAAGATGGAAACAACTGAAAGTAGATTGTGGTGGCTTGGGTGGCTCAGGTGCCTAAAGGCACTTAAGCATCTGCTTTAGCTCAGGTCAGGGCTCCTTGCTCAGTGGGGAGTCTGCTTGTCCCTCTGCCCCTCTCCCTGCTCATGTGCACACTTTCTCTCTCAAATAAATAAATAAAATCTAAAAAAAAAAAAAAAAGAATTGGAAGTAGATTTGAATATGAAGGGGCACATGTAGACTTATTAATGAACAGATGAAAGAAGAGACAAACAGCCCAGTGTGAAATCTGGGGAGAAGAAATCCCAGCTATTTTCAGAGGAAGAATAATGAGGGATGAGAATCTGCATGTAGCAAGTAGAGAGGCGTCCATATTTATCAGGAATTCAAGACTAAATTCCAAAAGAGATATTAACAATATAATGGAAAAATAAAACATGATTTAGAAAAATGTCAAAATGTAGTAAATAAAAAAGAACACTATTGGATGCTAGGAAGTTTAATGATGACAGAGGAATTTTAAAAAGAAGGGTTTGAACACCAGTATCATATGACATAGAGAAAGCAAGATTAATGATGTTATGACATCCAAGTATTTCTCCTATTTAGTTCTTTCTTTCATGATGTTTATCTATCTACTATTTGTTTTAAACGTGTGTGTGTGTGTATGTGTGTGTGTGCATGTGTGTGTGTGTGTGTGTTTCATATTCAAAATTTAAGCCCCGAGATGTTTCCTTTATTTATCCATACAGTAGGGATAATCATTCCTGAAGTCCACTCTTTATTATGCTATATAATCATTTAATCAATTTCTTCATTTAATTCTCCACTATGGGCCTTGTACTATCCTAACAGTTCTAGGTGGATAGATAGATGGGTCAACCCGTAATAGAGAGATTACGGGTTGTGAATGCGTATGAATATATTTGTATATATACCTATATATTCTATATATACACATGTGAGTACACCTGCTATTAACACACACTGTCCATGTAGTATACATGTAATTCAAGGAAAGAGAGTAGCACTCTCCCCTTTACAAGCATCTTCTTTGCATTCCTTTCATACAGCAGCTTCAATCTTACATTTGCTTAACTTGGTTCTCAGAGTAAAAGCTGTTTTATCAGCAGCCTGTCAACTAGAAATCTCTATTCATGGGTACTTTTGTTCATTTGCAGTGCTCAGTCCCTCTCCGAGTTATGAAATGTGAATGTCCCATATATACAAATAACCGTTGACACAGCTCTTGCTCCTCTTCCTGCACACCCAAGCCTGTTCCATCACAGCCACAGTTCGAACTGTCCCAACCTATAAAGAACACCCATAAATTCACTGCCTTGAATCGCTACATCAGTTTGGGAGGTGTCAGTACCCATGGAGCCTATGCTATGCGTCAGGCTCTGTGTCTGGTATATTGCCTGCTTTCCTGTTTTCAAAACACAAAGGAACACAGGAAATAGAGATTTTCACCTCTATTTGTCAGTGGACAGATTTAGGGGTCAGAGAGAAAATACAAACTGTTCAAGGTCACATGCCTCTGGGAATGGACCTGGTATGTGGACAAGGTTCTGCCTGGTGACTGCTGCATACTGGAAAGTGTTCTGATTTATCAGGCTCTGCAAATTGAATAATATAGGACAAGAAAACAAAATACTAGGGCCTCTGATGATTAATACTTTTTTAAAAGCAAGTGGATAATTTTAATAAATTGGGTCATTCTAATAAGATACCCAGAAATGTAAATTTTTTATTTCCTGGAAAAGAAATAATTCAAAATTATTTTCATTAAATGCAGCTTTCTATAATTATTCCACCATTTCTTTTCTTTTTTTTCCCCCCAGGAATATATAAAAGGTCACCTGCCATTCCTCTACTTCAGCTGCCTTATAAAAGTTCCTTTCAATTCAAGCATGCATGCATTTTAATTGCTTATAATTTCATGTCTCTGTGTAAATGGAGCCCTATTCAAAAACAAAAGCTTCTGCGGTGATCCTCATTTATTTTTACTCTGTTGTCACTGAAATCACATTATCTTAGGTCTATTTATTGGTCTTATATATTTGTCATAAATCTATAAGAAAAATATTTAAATAGATTTTCAAATAAAGGTGAAGCATCTGATACTTTATTAAAAATATTGAAAAGTATATTTTGCCAAGGAGATAGGAATAAGATAAATTAAGTAAACAAATAAGCATTTTTTATTTATAGGGCTTTGAGGTATTTTCCATCAAGCAAATGAATGTCATAATTTATTCATTAAAGATTTTCTTTAGTAAAATATACTTTCAAAAAAGCACCCAGCAGCTTTGAAGACTCAAATATGGAAATAGAAAGAAATCTATAGGAGTGGGCAGTGAAACATAACAGAAAAAATTTTAAAAACTTCCTCAGAAAGGAAAAGCAGAAGATGAGGACTGCTTTAGTGGCAAACAGTTTTTGTCTGCTTATTTCTACAAAGCAGTATCATTTGAATTTGCATTTGGGAGAAAGTTGACAGAGTAAATGAATCTCCTCCCTCTTTCCAAGACTTGCTTTGGCTAATAGAACTTTTCTATTCAGAGTTTACTGGAAATAAATAGATGCTGGGAACTCCCTTTAGGATCTCTGAATATTATGATGAGATTTGCAGAATGCCTAGCTTCAGAGACTTACCATCCAGTCTGGGACACAAATAAATAATTATAATCAACTCTGATTGATGCTTTTTAAAAGAATAACAAAAGCAAAGACAGCTATAAACTCAGTAAAGTCTTCCTGAAAAATATGGCTTCCGGGAGAGACGGCTGAAAAATCAGTGGGAATTACCTGAGTGCCTAACTGATGAGAGAGCAAAGAAAAGAATAAGGTCTTCCAGAATGAAATTATTTGAAAGTTCATGGACCTGCTGAAAGAAAGTGTGATGAAATGTCCGAGACACTGTTAATGGGTCCATATGGCAGAGTAGTGGTCTTAAAAGTGGTTTTAGTTTTGTTTGATTAGTTCTGAAGCTGTGGGACTCTTTCTTTAAAGAAGTACTCCTGTGGACTCCCCGCCCTTTCCCGCACAGGTAGATACTCTGATTGAATATGAGGTTATAAAGCAATCCTGAATGAAGTTCAGCTCTGCCCTTGGGCTCCTGCACCCTTCAACACAAACTCACAACATACAAAGACACACAGGCAGCACACACACATTCAACAGCCTCTGGAAGGGCTTTGTGGAGGCCTAGCATTCTTTGGGGCATGGTTTTCAGGCCACTGAGCTAGAGTGTGATGGAAAAGACAAAAGGAAGGGAGATTAACTAGCAGATGGACCGTGAAGGACTTTGCAAATTATCTTTGAAGTTCATCTGCCAGCTCATCTTTGACATTACCCAGGAGTTTAAAACTCATCTCAAAGGCAACAAAGAGATAATGATGACTGTTAACAGGGGATGGTGGTGGTGTTGAGTGATCACATAATACTTTAAAAAGATTACTTTCACCAGTAATCCTGGCAGGGGGCCAGTTATGAGCCTCTCGAGACAACCAGGTGGGAAATGACAGGTCTGAGCTAAGGTAATGGCAAAGGAGATGAGTGAGCAGAAGTAAATACACTCAAGAGATATATAGGAGGGAAAACTGACAGATGCAATGATAGTTGGATGGGATTGGTTGTTAGGAGCTGAATATTTATATACCCCACTCCAAATGTTTATGTTGAAATCCGAATTCCCACTGTGATGGTATTAGGGTGATGATTAGACCATAAGGGAGCAGCCCTGATGAATGGGATTGGTGCCCTCATCAAAGAGACCAGAAAGAACTCTCTCCGCTGGCTCTCTGCCACGTGAGGATACAAGGAGAAGACAGAAACCTGCAAACCAGACAGCACAAGCTCGCCAGAACCTGACCGGACTGGCACCCTGATCTCAGACTTTCAGCCACCAGAACTGAGAGAAATAAATGTCTTACTGTTGATTAGACACCCAATCTGAAGTTCTTCCTGACAGCAGCCCAAACTAACTAAAACAGTAATCAAAGAGGAAAAAAAAGTTTCTTCCTCGATCGACACTATGGACAGCAACACAACTTACTGAAATAAGGAACACGGAAGGAAGAATGGTGAAAGGCAACAAATACACTTAATTGTGAAAATGTTGCATCTGTGCTGGTTGTGTGACATTCATTTTGTTTGGTTTCTTTAATAATGTCAACTTAGTGGAGTTAATGGGTATACAGATTTTGTAAATATGAATAATTACTTTTCCAGCATCCTACTTTTAGTGTCATTTTCTTGACACTAATAAGAAGTGAGTGAAGATGACAGGCAACCTAAAGGTCCCAATTAGAGATTTTTAAGTTATACCTATTTTCTTTTTTTCTGGGTATCTTCAGTATTTTTTAGAATTATTTCCTGGCTCAAGCTTCATCCTCTCTGAAAAATCAAAAGCTTCCCTGCTTGCTTGGCTCAAGCTGTACTATATAAGGTTACTTGAAAAAAAAAAAAAGTTATTCCTTTCTTTCCACCTTCTTTTTTATTGCCAGAGAGGCTGCACGTATGAGGAAATCCACTTAAATGCATAAAGGTCCCTGGGTGGGTGTGGGCAGTGTACTACTATCTGTGGTTATTGCCCTGCTGACTCCAAATGCTGGGTATCAAAGTCTGACCTACTTTTATGGTGGCTACCTCTCTTCTCTATTTTAGAGTCTGTTTTCTGGTCACTGGGGACCCAGCAGATTCTTACCACAGGCTTAATATTAGAGATCATGCAGGAGAAATGTGTCTGCTTCCCTTAATTAATGCCAGGGTGACTCTGTACACCGTCATGATGCTCATCAGTCTTTGTTGCCCTAGACAGTCTTGGGTGGGGATGGGAAAGCTAACAGCCAGGTCCTGCCTTCAGCTCCTTTTTTTTTTTTTTTCACTTTCCTGAGCCCACAGAACACATAGATTTGGCTCTTCGGAAAACTCTGGCGAGGAGTATTTACCCTTTCCCAAATTGCTGTGCTGCTCTGCCCTCTTCCTTCTTCTTTCTTCTTGTTTTGACAGCATTGAAGTGACTCAGAAACAACAAGACAGGAATTAAAATGCCCTTCTAGTTTCATAAGGATTTAAGGATTCATAAAGATTCATAAGGATTTAAGGTGCTCCCAAATTGGAGGTGAGCAGATTAAGTATATCCCTTTCTACACACACAGTAGAAGGCTGAGGAAAGGAGAAAGAAATGGTTTCCATTTTTATGAACTCATTTCTCCTCTAAGCTACCAAGCAACCCCCACTAACCTTCTGCCTCATTCTGTTCATGGGAAGGCAGAGAACAAGGAAATGGCCATATAGATCCTTCAGGAATGTTACCTCTTCCCAAACCCGGAGGTGGTTTATCTAGCATAAGTAAGTAAGAAGGAGATTTGTTTGATTTTACAGTATGAAACACACAGACACTTAATTTTCAGCTATGAATTGTCACAAAGATAAAGCTTAACACTGATCAGTAAGGCCAGAGATTCAAAAAAGGATACCAGCTCTTCCTCTAAATTCTAAGGAGAAGCAGACTACAACAGATGTGTAGAGAGGGAGCTCAATCAACTCCAACTCTAGCAAGAAACTAGGTGGCGGCTGTTGAGGGAATATGCATTTGATCATAGCTATTGCCTCATCCCTGTCTAGTTGTTTCATGTTATCTTATTTCCAATATCCTTCTGGGGATACTTCAACTCAAGGGCATTAGTGACATTAATATATGCTCCTGTGTATCAGCAGTATTTGCATGTTTGTGTATATATTTGTAATGCTCAAAGAAATATTTTTACTTTATAGAAGCTGAGAAGGAGAGCTCCTGAGGGAAGAAAACTAACATTTTTTTTTCCCAGCCAGTATTGGAATTCAATTCCAAATAGAAGCAGAAATACTTACTGTATGCAGACCATAGTAACAGCTAGGAAAAAAAAAAAAAAAAGAATGTTAGTTCATTTTTCTCACAACCATCCTTCCCAGCTCCAATAAAGTAAACATTGATCTTTGAGTTCTTACACAATACCAGTTTGGGAATTTGGAGACATTCATCCTGTATGGAAGCCGAAAGAAACTCGGAGGCCAGAGGAATAACAAAGTTAGTTAAAAAAAAAAAATCAAATTTTTGGACACTCTGATGCTGTGCTACATCTACCAGATGGCCATGTTACCTCATTCAGGCTGCCACCCTTTAAAATATTACCTGAATGCCAGTTCCATCATGTTTCACTCATCCCCTTATCCCAAGGGACTAAAGAAAATACGAGCTGCTATGTTTTCTCCCACTTAAGTTACCTTTTTGTATTTCTCGCTAAAGCAAAGCACCTGCAAGGAAGGAATCAGAACCTTCTGTGAAATACAGCCAGGAGTTCCTGCCAACAGGCTGAAAAGAGCTAGGGAGGGAGTGTGAAACATCATTAAGTTTACAAGAAATGGCAAGACCAGGAACAAAAGGAGGAGAGAAAAAAGTTAAAACAATCCCAACTGCCGCTTCCAACACACACACACACACACACACACACACACACACACTATGAAATGGGGCCCATCATGAATCATAATGCTTAAATCTAACCAGATCATTTATAACAATTTATGGTTGTATAGCACTTCATATTTTCAAAGCATTTTTACATATTATGCCATTTGATCTTCACAACAACTTACATAAGCATGTCAGAATGACTATTTTTCCTGCTGTTTTGAAGATGGAGAAAGAAATACCAATGCATAATCAAGAGAAACGTGTATAGAAATTCATTTTTCAGTAAGGAACTTAATTTTTTTCTTTTTCTTTTTAAAGTTTTGTTGGGGTACAAGTGGCATGAAATTAAAATCATATGCACTTAAAATGTATAATTTGGCTATGTTTTTCCATGTGTGTATACACATGAAAACCATCATGAAAATCAAAATAATTGATTATCTATCCCTTTGTAATTCCTTCCCAGGGAATTGGTTTTCTGTCACTGTACTTCAGTTTGCATTTTTTAGAGTATTATATAAATGGAATCAGATAGTATGTACTTCCTCTTTTCTGGATTTGTTTACTCAGACTAAATATTTTGAAATTTATCCATGCCATAATGTGTATCGATTATCCATTCCTTTTAATTGCTGAATGGTATTTCAGTGTATGGGTATATTACAGTTTCTTTATCCATTCACCTGATTATGGATATTTGGATTATTTCCAATTTATGGATATTACATATAAAACTGCAGTGAACATTCATGTACAAGTCATCTATCGATATGGGCCTGGAGTTGTGTTTGTGGGATAATTTGTTATAAAATTAATTTCATTAATAAACAAATGGATATGCAAGCTATCTATTTCTTATTGACATCTTTTATCTCTTATTGGCATCTTTGGTAACTGTGTATCTCTCTCTCTCTTTTTTTTAGAGGGGGGAGAGAGAGAGGGAGAAGAAGAACCTTAAGCAGGCTGCTCACCCAGCACAGCCCCCTACAGGACTCAATGTCATAACCCTGAGATTATGACCCTGAAATCATGACCTGAGCTGGAGATCAAGAATTGGATGCTTTGTTCATGGATCAGAAGAATAAACATTGTTAAAATGTCTATACTATCTAGAGCGATCTACACTTTCAATGCTATCCCGATCAAAATTCCACCAGCATTTTTCAAAACCTGGAACAAACAATCCTAAAATTTATATAGAACCAGAAGAGACCCCACATTGCTAAGGAAATGTTGAAAAAGAGAAACAGAACTGGGATTATCATGTTGCCTGATTTCAAACTTTACTACAAAGCTATGATCACCAAGACAACATGATACTGGCACAAAAATAGACACATAGACCAGTGGAACAGAGTAGAGAGCCCAGATATGGACCCTCAACTCTATGGTCAAATAATCTTTGACAAAGCAGGAAAAAAATACACAGTGGAAAATAGACAGTCTCTTCAATAAATGGTGCTGGGAAAATTGGACAGCTATGTGTAGAAGAATCAAACTCAACCATTCTCTTACACCATACACAAAGATAAACTTGAAATGGATAAAAGAACTCAACATGAGGCAGAAATCTATCAAAATTCTAGAGGAGAACACAGGCAGTAACCTCTTCAACATTGGCCAAGGCAATTTCTTTCAAGACATGTCTCCAAAGACAAGGAAACAAAAGCAAAAATGAACTTTTGGGACTTCATCAAGATCAAAAGCTTCTGCACAGCAAAGGAAAGAGACAACAAAACAAAGCGGAAACCCATGGAATGGGAGAAGATATTCGCAAATGACAATACAGACAAAGGGCTGATATCCAAGATCTATAAAGAAGTCCTCAAACTCAACATACACAAAACAGAAAGTCATGTCAAAAAATGGGCAGAAGACATGAACAGACACTCCTCCAAAGAAGGCATACAAATGGCTAACAGACGCATGAAAAAATGTTCATCATCATTAGCCATCAAGAAGATTCTAATCAAAACCACCTTGAGATACCACCTTACACCAGTTAGAATGGCCAAAATCAACAAGACAGTAAACCACATGTGTTGGACAGGACGTGGAGAAAGGGGAACCATCTTACACTGTTGGTGGGAATGCAAGTTGCCATAGCCACTTTGGAAAACGGTGTAGAGATTCCTTAAGAAATTAAAAATAGAGCTTCCCTCTGACCCTGCAATTGCACTACTGGTTATTTACACCAAAGATACAGATGTAGTGAAAAGAAGGGCCATCTGTACCCCCAATGTTGATAGCAACAATGGCTACAGTCACCAAACTGTGGAAAGAACAAGATGCCCTTCAACAGACAAATGGATAAAGAAGATATGGTCCATATATACAATGAAGTATTATGCCTCCATCAGAAAGGATGAATACCCAAATTTTGTATCAACATGGACAGAACTGGAAGAGATTATGCTGAGTGAAATAAGTCAAGCAGAGAGAGTCAAGTATCACATGGTTTCACTTACTTGTGGAGCATAAGGGATAACATGGAGGACATTGGGAGATGGAAAGAAGTGAGTTGGGGGAAATTGGAGGGGGAGACAAACCATGAGAGACTGTGGACTGTTAGAAACAAACTGAGGGTTTTGGAGAGGAGGGAAGTGGCAGGTTGGGTGTGCCTGGTGGAGGGTATTATGGAGGGAACCTATTGCATGGAGCATTGGGTGTGGTACATAAATAATGAATGCTGGAACACTGAGAAGAAAAAAAAAAAAAAAAAGACTGAGATGCTTAACTGACTAAGCCACGCAGTTGCCCCTGCGTGTGTTTCAATGACTAATGACTAATGATCTAAACATCTTAAAAAACTAGAGGTCAAGCAAATTAAACCCAAAGTAAGCAGTACACGGGGAATAAGGATGAAAACAATAATCGATGAAATGGAAAACAGAAAAGTTATAGTAAAAATAAGTGAAATAAAATGAAATAAAGGGTTTGTTGTTTGTTTTTTTGTTTTGTTTTAAGCAGAGCTGGTCAACTTTTGGTTTTTTTTTCACAACCATTTAATCAAACAATCAATAAGAGATCTGAATTACTATTATCAGGAAAATGTCATTAATGAATCAATAGAGATAGGAAGAATACTGTAAGACTTTTAATGTCAGTTATTTTTGCAAACTAGGTGACATGGAATAATTCTTTTAAGGCATGATATACTGAAGCTTAATCATGAAAAAATTATATCGGTAACATTAGATATACCTAAAAATTATATTTATAGTTAAAAACTTCCCAAAAAACAAACTTCAAACTCAGATAGGTTCAATAGAAAATTTGACCAAAAGGATAAGAAGAAAATAATGCCAATTCTGCATAGACCTGTCCAGATTCTTAACTCATTTTATGATACCAGGATTACCTTGACAGCAGAACCAGAAAATCATCCCAGTAAAGAAACCCACAGAGCACAATGTCTCATAGAACCAGAAACCATACACAAAAATCTTAAACATTACAAACTAAATTTAAAGTATGTTAAGACTATAATACATCATAACAAGGTGGAGAATTTTCCCACAAAGCAAAGTTTAACATTTGAAAATCAAGCTGTATTATTTGACACATCAACAAAGTAGCAAAGAAAATCCATAGGATAATCTCAATAGATACAAAAAGGCAATGGTTAAATATTTGCTATGATGAAATAAATGACAATATATGCAATAAAGGAAGCATGTTTTAGAAAATATAACTAATAAAATTGCTAAAAGAAAGAGAAAAGAGGGGTGCCTGTTTGGCTCAGTTGTTAAGCATCTGCCTTCAGCTCAGGTCATGATCCCAGGGTCCTCCTTGCTCAGCGAGAAGCCTGGCTTCTCCCTCTCCCACTCCCGCTGCTTCTGTTCCCTCTCTCACTGTGTTTCTCTCTGTCAAATAAATAAATAAAATCTTTAAAATAAAAGCAGTGAAAATCTTCAGCCACAGATTAGATCTTGCTGAAAACATAATTGATAAACAAGAATACTGACCTAGAGAAACAAGTTACAGTCTGATTTAGAGATGTAAAAAGATGATAATTTTAAAAAATATGTGTGTGTGTGTGTGTGTGTATGACACGTATTTGTGAAGAGAGCATGGAGAGAATGAGGAAAATAAAATATTCAAAGAGACGATGATTATGATTTCTTATGGAATTCAGGAAAAAAAACCCTGCATATCACACCAAATTTCAGAGTGACTCCTAAACAGAGTAACTAGAAAGGAATGAGCACCTACCCACTCATAGGGTAAATAAACTGCAGAACACCAAACACAAGGGGAAATCAAAAGTGAAATGAGAGAAGACAGTAGTAAATCATTCTAAAGTCTGTGTATTGTTCTCATGTGATATCCATGCTGCATTAATAACAAGATAGAAGTATTTTAATTGAAGTATGCATGAGACAACGCAAAGTTAAATCTTAAACACTAAAACAGAATTACAACTAAACTAATAAAGGAAGCAAAACAATCTGAACAAAACTAATTCAAGAAAAAAAGTAATGAAAAAGGAAGCTAAGAAAAAATAAACAAGGAGAAAATACTAGCATGCTAGAAAAAATAAAAGATAACAGTAATCTTAGTAAATGTAACAGAATAAATAAATATAAAATAGATTTTTTTTTGCATAATAACACGAGAATCCAGTTTTAAAAGATGCCTCAAGAAAACCAGCACTAGAAATGTTGAGGACACTTGGGCCCATGGAAACTAGAGTTGGGATTCATCTTCATCCTTTCCATTAACCTGTTTGTTACACAACTTGAGTATCTGGGGTCATAAGTCCTGTCACTGCACATGGGGTAATATAGAGTAAGCTAAAAATGAAATATATAGCCTTTAAAATTAATTAATTAGTTCTTGGAATATATATTTTATATATACATATATAAAATATATGGAATATAAATATTGAAATGATAATTCCAAATGAACAAAACAAGGAGCAACTTTACACAATATGAATATGAATATGAAACAATATGAATAAATAATATGAATATGAATATGAATAACAATAGGAATAACATGTAAATTTTGATATATATGAATATAGATATATGATATATAAGATATATGAATAACATGCATATTTTAGAAATCCACAAAAAGTAATCTGTAGTATTTTCAGACATTTGTCTGTTATAAAAATATTCTTTTTAAGTTGACAAGATTATATGTATCTGCACATAAATGTGTGTGTATATATTTGTGTGTATGTTTCTAGATGATAGTTGTCTTCAATAAAAGTGAGGAATTGAATATAGAGAGTAGGACTCATATTCCTAAGAAAATCTGACACAAATACCATAAAATATTTCAGTTAATAAACTCTGTTTATTGGTTAAATAGGTTTATGATGTATTTCTTTATTTATTTTTGAATGTGTACATATATATTAACAGTTTTAAGAGAAAAAAACAATAGCAAAATGAAGACAATATATAAATCCATTTGCTAAAATTTAAACTATTTGTTTGACACCTTGTTTAACAAGAATGACATGAAAGTGTGTAGAAGTTTGGAGTGTTCAGTTACTTTTAATGATGTTCCCCATGAGCTGGGATTACAAGTGGAAATAGTTATTTCAACTCAGACAAAATTTATGAAAAGATAAAGAATAGGTGGGTAGGTAATCTAAAATGTCATCAGAAACTATTCAAAAAAGGATTATCCGTAACATATTGCCACACGTTCAGAGAGGTTTGTCTTTATTCTTGCATTTGGTAATAATATTTTTGAATGTTTTGTTTATTTAATATTGCACTAACTTTGATTAATTCTCCCTCTTTATATCAGGAAATGATTAGGAGTCACAAAAGGAATTTAATCAATACCAAACTACTCTTTTTGAGATTCCCAAAGGAAAACATTACCATGTGGAGTGGGTTTTGCCGAGGTAGTTACTGAGAGGTGCTGTTCAAATACTTAACCTAATTTGCTTAAAAGGCAAGGCCAAATCCTTAGTATAGGAGAAATAACTTTTTTTTAAGATTTTAGACTACTGTGGTGTTTAAGGGAAATAAAAATAGCTTTTGAAGGTATGCTTATCTACGAGGAGAACCTAAGGGTAGGCACCAGCAATCCCATAGTGTCCACTGATGGGGACTGACCTGGATTTGAAGGTCTCTTCTTCACTGGCTGCAGGGGGAGAGCCTTGTCTTCTCTCAGAATCTGTGAGGCGGGACCCAGAACACCACTGGTATTCCTCTGTCTAAAGCCTGGCCAGGCGCTGGATTTCAGAGTGCATGGAGAAATAGCGTGAAATATTTAAAGTGAAACCTCTCCTCTGGAAATAGGGTAGAATTTTTCTGCAATGACTAATTATTTAACATTGAAAGATTTTAAAAATGTTTATATGGTGTGATAGTGGTGGGCATGGCAGAGGCAGTAGGACCAGCATTACGGGAAAACATGCAAAGGATAAAATTGCAAAGAACCCACCAAAACCGCTATCTTTGAAAAAGAAGTGAAATCTTGTGTCTTTCTTATGTCACACAAAGACAGTCCATGACAACTGGAATTAAAGCAATAGATATAAATATAGAATATACATACTATGTACTATAGCACCCCTTACAGACCTATCAATGGAAATTACCTGTGGTTTTTTGATGGCATAGTTCTCAAGTGGAAAGGAAAAGATCATTAGCTTTAGGAATAGGTTGGAATGATGATTCCCTAGTGATTTATTACATCCCTGAGAGAATCAGGCATGAAAGAATTCAAGAACATTTTTTTGGATTGCTTCAATGATTACAAAAAAGATACTCACTCAAAAATGCAATATGATTGACCTACCAGTATCTGGGTTTGATATATATTTATATACACACCATGTCTGTGTGTGTGTGTTTCCCAAAATTGTTATTTTGGTATGACCGTATAATTTATGTCACTTTTCTAGGAGTTAAGATATTTATCCTCACAACTACTGTTTTTAACTTTTAAATTCACATAACTTTTCTTATTCCCCTTTTATCTTTTAATTTGTTTTAATATTTATTTTAAAATGCTGGCATTTAAATCCACAGAATTCAGTTCTAATCTCTTATTTGTTCACATTCTCCTTAAATACTTTTAAAGAAATCTTGACCATCCTTGTGTCTCCTGGGGAGAAAGGGAACAGCTTTTAAGATAACTTTTAAGATACATATGGTTTATCTGAAAAATAGGACATTTGTCTGGAGACACAAGCAAAGCAGAATTACTCAATACCAAAACCAATCAAACAACAGCCCAATCCATTCCCTGAAAGCCGGGGGTTAAGCCCACACATTGCTTCAAGATTTGGGATTCTGTATAGCCAAGTGTATGATAAGATAACTCCTTCTGCTTTTATTAAGAGAATATTATATATTATATAATATTATATATATAAATATAACAGCAGTTAATATTTCAAATATGGGCAGAAACTCTGACATGGGCATTTCTTTAAATCCCTGTGGTTCTATCACAGGGAATAGCCCTTTTCTGGAAAACACTATGTCAGCTAAAGTTACAGCATATCACAAAACCTGCATTTTACACAATTGGATGAATTCTTGAACAACAAAATAGCAAATATGATGTTTTGTTTTATTTTGTTTTTCTGGGAGAAATCAGCACAAGGTCTTTATCTCTGAGATAAAGAACTTCCTGGGGTAGGGGTCAGGGAGACTCAGAATAAAGATTCCTATTTCAGCATTTCCTAGAGAAAGCAAGGAATTTCACATGTGACTTTTTTTAGAAAGTGTCTTGAATTAATTTGACATTAATTATTCACTTGATAATCCAAATTACACATTTTCTTTGCATAAAAACCAGGTGTGCTCCAAACACCCAAAGCATCTGCTATCTTTTCCACATAAGAAAAAAGAAGATAACACTATTTAACTCATCTTTACTTTCAGTGGCTTAACAAAAGACACTGAATAAGATCCTTTTCTCTCTTTTACTTTGAAATGGAATATGTACTTTTGGTATTTACCAAAACCATACCAAATTTAATGAAGGTACACAGGATATTAATGTAAAACATCAGAAGTTTTCATTTTCATTTCAGTCACCAAGAAATCCAAAATAATGTCAGGTTTAACATTGTATTTTTTGCCATGGTCTATTAAAAACGGCATGTTAATAGTCATGTCCTAAGGAGAATTACTGTCCTTTTGGAAAGAATTACAAGTTTATAATCATTTAAAGACCTGAGCCCTAGAGATGAGCTAAGTTGGAGTGATTAATCGGCGAAGTTATCCAAAATGTCAGTTTTGCTGTAAAAAGCTTTATGTGTTTAAAGCCCAAAGTCTAGGAATACTGTTAAATGATGGGAACCTCCATGAAAAGCATGGATGAAGCAAGGAAGAGCTTGCCTGGCCCATGTCTGCAATGAAGATTGGGTGTGTTTGTCTTCTTCTGTTCACCTAGACTAAATGGGACAAAATATTTGGTGTGGTGTGGCTGCTGCAGTAATTCCACAAAATAAAGTAGGTTTCACACTATACACAGCAGAATTTTCCCTTTCCCAAATATTATAATTAGGCTCTTTTTTACTTTCTGTGAGATTAGTTTTTAACAAGAAGAACTAAATAGTATATTCATTCATTCATAGAGCATATGATTTCAATTTAGGCAAGGAATAAACAAAATGATTCTTCTTTCTAAAGTGGTAAGGGAAATACTTTCCTGAAAAAAAAAAATCAAATAGATATTGTTTTCACCTGCCCAAAAACTATCTAAAATAATTGATAGATGACTCGCTTTTCCTTTTTTTCTCCTTTTCTTTTCTTTCTTTCTTTTTTTTTTTTTTTTTGAAGATTTCTATGGTGGGTTAAGTTTCAAAATAGATATTACGTTTTCATGATGACAGTAAACAATCTTGACATCTTGATTTTTTTCCTCATATTTGCCCATTTTCAGCCTTTCTGGAGCAAAGGAAATCTTGGTGAAGGTTGAATGTGCACTTTTCGGGAAGAAAAAAATTGAAAATTCACAGTACTTTGTTGCTTAATATAAATCACAAAACTAGTTAATGTTAGAAAAAAGTACAGGGTTCCTGAGTGGCTCAGTGGGTTAAGCCTCTGCCTTCAGCTCAGGTCATGATCCCAAGGTCCTGGGATAGAGCCCTGCATCAGGCTCTCTGCTCAGCAGGGAGACTGCTTCCCCCTTTCTCTCTGCCTGCCTCTCTGCCTACTTGTGATCTGTCTCTCTCTGTGTCAAATAAATACATAAAATTTAAGAAAAAAAAGTACAGATTTCAAACGTGGAAAGAAGTCATTTTTAAGTGAGCTTTACAGACAACAGTAAGAATCCCTAGTTCTTGAAATCCTGCTCTCAATAAACTCTAAAAATAATTCTATTTAAGAAACACATTATTCTTTTAAGTTCACCTTTGTCAGAAGTTTGACAGTGATGGAAAACTCAAAGTCACCATCAATATTTTAGTAGAAGTAATTTACCAAGTAATAGTTCACACGTTGTTCCTAATTTACCTCATTATCAAACTTTAAAAAAATGCATCAGACAATTTGTTAAGTAAGATTACATTTCTCCATCACCAATGAGAACAAATGGAATATTAAGCAAAATAAACATTTCAGGTCTTTCAGTGTACATAACAGAAATTAGAAAGGTAGAGCTATTTCCCACTCAACACAATCATCTGATCAAACTGACAAAGCTACTCATACATGATATTTGTTATAGTGTTGACAGATCCCTCAGTTCATCTAGTAACATCATATGCTGTACTCACTGAGTGTAACCAGGAGGTGAACACTGTCCAGACACACAAGAATTTTAGTAAGACATATTAATAATTGTGAAAATAAACATAAAATTGTTAAGGTGCTATTAATAGTTCTTTAGTCAATAACAAGTTGATGTCCCCGCTGACTACTTAAATGTTCTTGAGAAATGCGACTCTGTTAAACTATCCCACCATATTTCGGTAAGCCTCTCACTTTCTGCTCTTAAATCAGAATTTTTATATTAAGTTTTCACCCTCAGCTTACACTAACAAGGTATGCTCTTAAGGGAAACCGACATTAAAGAAGTAATCCTATCACTGATGTCTCGCCTGACTATTTTGTATATATAAAAACATATAAACCTCATAGATATTTTATGAAAAGTAATTTGATGCATAGGAACTAAGGGATAAAAAAGGCTACATTAATTTCTGTAGCAAAAGGAGACATACACTGTTGACCTTCACATCCATTCAAAATGCACAACATCCCAAAACACCAGTTCCATGCATAGGTGGCAGTATAATATACTTTTTTTTTTTAAGTTGTATTTCCATTATCAGATTCAAATTATCAAAAAACAATGCTGATCTTAAGGTATACATGGAAAAGAGATGACAGTGGTATGTGTTATGTTTTGACATTTGCTATTTTATTTTACTATTCTCTCATTATTTCATTGGGTAGAACTTTGGTCTTTTGCAAATCTAAGTCGTAAGCTAAGAGTATATATAAAGTATTTAAAAGGAACACATTCACACAAATAACTATAGGAAAGTACTTAGCTCACCTAAATATGACTGTGACACATAATTTTATTTAATTGTTAGAAGCATGTCAAAATTCTATCTATGTAGTTTGCCAAGATACAACATTAATAAAATTCATGATAACAGTATTTTGGGTTGTTTTCCCTAGCTTTTCTTCTCACACAGAAATCTTTCTGCTTCAACTTTTTTTTTAATTAATTAATTAATTTATTTATTTATTTTAAAATATTTTATTTATTTATTTGACAGAGAGACAGATCACAAGTAGGCAGAGAGGCAGGCAGAGAGAGAGAGAGGGAAGCAGGCTCCCTGCTAAGCAGAGAGCCAGATGCGGGGCTCCATCCCAGGACCCTGGGATCATGACCTGAACCGAAGGCAGAGGCTTTAACCCACTGACCCACCCAGGTGCCCCTCAACTTTTTATTTTATCTGGGAATTTGCCATTTAAAAAAATGAGAATAATACCTTTCTATTTTAAGAAAGAATATCAAGATTCAAGGAGATAAACTGGTTTATTCAAAGTATCAGAGAAGTTGAGGTAGACAACACATCTAAACCACCAGTCCAAACTTCTTCCCACTTAACATTTTTTTTCTCTCTATTTTGAATTTCTTCTCATCTCTCTTTTAAGATTTAATGTAAGAATTCACTGCTTTTGGAAGATTTTCCGGACTCTCCACCATTGTGGTGGCCAGTCTTTGTGTATCCTCCCATCCTCTATACTCTCTTAGCACTTTTTGCAACCCTCCTAATAGTATTTGCTCCACTGTATCCCATCATTCCCTGAAGAGTCGGGTATGAACTACCTAGGAGGAGCTGTCACCTCACACTTCTCCCAAATCCTTAGCAGACTTGAGTCCACATGCTCAAAAGGCACTCAACACATATGAAAGCAATCAAATTGACAGCATTTTTAATTTTAAAATAGTTTCATGGTTAAAATAGAAACCACAGTCTAAAGAGGGATGGATGCAATGCCTGCACATTTTTCCACACATGTAAAACAAGTGGACTATTCATCACTGCCTCTTTTTCAGTCCTGCTTCTGAGGAGCAACAACAATTCCAGGAAGGACTTCCTCAGATCCATGGTATGCCCGGCAATGATTTTTCAATGCCAGAAATGCTAATTTACCAGGGCTGTATCATCAATTGTCGAAGCACTTCTCTTAAGAGTGATGTCACGGCATGGCAAGTTGGCAATTATTTGAGGAGTTATTTCAATAACTGCACAGCTCTTTGTCTGATTAATGAAACTGCCAATGGATTTACAACTCCTGTTATGGAAATGTATCATTGGAGATTTGCTGAATGGTGTGTCATAAATTCCAGACACCTGAGAAATTACGACAGAATTTGATTAGAACGGCTACTTTCATCTTCTCTTTTTCACTAAATTCACTTCTCATTAACTACTCCTACCACTGTCTGCTCTAAGAGACAGGAAGATGGCTATTTGTGACAAAATATTCTGTTTGCTAAAGCC
This sequence comes from Lontra canadensis, assembly GCF_010015895.1. Classification (NCBI taxonomy): domain Eukaryota; kingdom Metazoa; phylum Chordata; class Mammalia; order Carnivora; family Mustelidae; genus Lontra; species Lontra canadensis. The sequence continues at coordinate 7,594,886 of NW_022631064.1, read as the reverse complement.
ATTTGTTCTTTCACTGTCTACACTATCTACAATTCCTTGTGGACAATATTTAAACATGCAAAAGCAGATTCAAATAGGAATAATGTCAGAGAAGAAAGTTTCCTTGGAGTCTATAATGTTTCTGGTGACTGGAGGCAGGTTCAAAAAATATTGATAAACAAAGCAATAAGACTCAGCAGAATATAAGTTATGGGCCAAATACTTTATGCACTGTTAGGAGGGAGGCCTCAGGCTGAGTATCATTAGATACACAGGGCAAGAATTACTGCTCTATAATTCAAACCTCAAGATATCCAGAGATAATTACAAAAGCACAAATATGTTTGTTGTTTCTCTTCAAGAATACTGTACTTTTAAAGATGAATGTAAACAAGTACTAGTTACCCCAAAATAATTATAAACTTCTACTTCCATTAACATGATGAAACAAAACACCTAAAATTACCAAAAGTTGTCCTAAATCTTAGATATATTATACATAAATATATTTATCATGAGCTAATATTTAAAAATTGATCAGTTCTGAATAATTTTTTCTCTCCTAATATGAAAATTTATTTTGGTCTAAATAAGAAGTCATTCAGATTAGCTACCAATAAGGGATTTCATAAAAACAAAGTAATATAATATTAGGAACCCAAAGATGACCAGCTTTTACAATGTGTTTTCCTTAATATAAACCACATAAAAACCCCTCTGAAAAGCTCACCTGGTACAAAGGAAACAAAGTGAATGAATCCCAATATATTGCAATGGAAGCAGATTGTTCAAAAACTGATCTGTTTCATCATATTTAGAAATGAACGAGAATAGAAGCAGATGCCAGAGACGAATTGATTTCCTCTCTTTCCACTCAAATCATACAGTATGCCTCTAAGAATTATGATGCAAGCCAAAATATATATTTTAGTGAGCATCAGAGATAGCCCTAAAATATGCAGGAGAGAAACAGAGCAGGGAGCTATGACTCATTTGCAGTAAGGATACTAGCTCAAGACTTCCACCAAACCTCCTGTGTTAGTAGCCAAAATAATATTTCCCAGATGCCAGGTACTCTTCTATCCACTTCACATGTATCAGTCCATTTGTTTCTTACACCACTTCTAGGGGTCAAGTCCTAACAGCATCTTCATTTTCTAGTTGAGGAAACTGATACACAAAGATTGCACAGTTGATACTCCATAGCAGAGGGACTTAATGCCTAACAATCTGGCTTCAGTGTCCCTGCTCTTTTCTACTCTGATATATAAGCTTCAACAGCATTATCCTTCAGGAAAGCCTGTGCAGAAGCCACTCAATAATGTATCTCAGTTAAAGTTTCTCCAGCATTCATTTCATTCCTTATATAGTTACAGGAACTGACCTCTCCTTGATGTTCCAGGCCACTTTCCTTTCTTTTTCATTTCTCTACCTCCCCTTCTGTTCTTTCCCCCCATTCTCAAGTTCAAAATTTGGAGAAAAATGTTACTTTTTAAGGTGCAAGAATAGATCACTGAGAATTTCAGAATTATTACAAGTAAGAAAAGGAAACTATCCCATGGTTGGTATTTGTGTGGCTCATCTGAGGACAAATTGAACAGTGTCCTTTTTGTCACATCCCTTAACTGGAATAGGTACTGGTTACTTAAGAAGTCAGCTGAAAATAAATAAATGAATAAATAAATTGGCTGAGAACTTTTCATTTCAATGTTTTGTGAACCAAAAGAGGAAAACATGAAATCATTAAAAAAAAAATTAGTGGATTTTATGGAACAACAAATATTGAAAATTCAAGGCAACAACAAATGAAAATTACCTTTAGTCATTCCATGAATGGATCTTCCGAGTATTGCACTCAGAAATCACCACCAGTCAAAATACCAGGAAATCAAATCAGCATAGCTAATTTACCACTGATTTTCAGCAAGATGTAATTAATAGTCCCTTTATATGTCAAGTAGAGCTAATAGTGGAAGAAATACAAAGAAAAATTAGAAATTCAATGTAGTCATGGCATGTAACCTGTATATGAGAACCTTCCTCCAAAAAAAAATACCTGGAAAGCTAGTCAATAGAATATATTCCCCTTCTTCAGTTTCTGAAGCCTAAAGAGAAAGCTTAATAGAGAGGGGGGAAGATGATTAATGTCTTTGTGTTGTAAATGTGGCAGACCCTCTCTAATGAGACACTAGGTGTAAACAGAGTAGGCTGAACCCCTTAACTACAGACTGGGGATTGGAGAAAACTGAAAAGCTTCAACACCCTCAGAAACAAAACTCCTGGAGTTTCAAAACTCCATGAGCATGGGATTCTGCTCAGCAGGTTCAGAAGCAGAGAACGGAAATAAAATAACTAAAGGCAAAATAAAGCAAACCACCCAAACGTGCCCAGTAGACATCACAAAGTCACTGAATAAAATGAAGAGCTTTTAAAAGGCTAACCAAGGGTAGTAAAATCCCTCATATAATTGTCACTAGAACCCTCACTTGCCCTATAAGCGAAAGAGCTAATTTTGCATACTTCATAGTGTACTGTGTAAGAAACTCATAAGTGCATTTCTCAGGGCCTAGAGCTTCCTTGAAAGCTGCCATAAAGATTTTTTAAAAAAATTTTAAAAAGACAAATAAGTAAGGATCTCCTCACCTGCACTAGGAGGCTCCAGAAAATGTGCCTTTCACCTGTTTAGTGAGAAATAAGTTTGTGATGGGAGGCCCAGAACCACGGAGGAGCTTCGAGAATGCTCCCCTCTGGAGTCCAGACCTCACGGAGGAACTGCAGTCACTGACTTGGGAAACTCCCACGCAATGCGAGTGATGAGATCTGCAGTGGAAGGGGTCATGCAGAAGCGTTCAACTGCCAAAGGCAAAATGGGTGCAACTACCATGAAGGATAGCAGAGTCAGAGCACCAGTCAGAATAAGCTGACCCAGATGGACCTGTGGTGTGTGCTAGTTGATCATGGTGTTCCTAGAAGTAAAATAAATAGAAACCTGCTAAATTCTTAACTTGATCTACATGGGCAGAAAAGATCTAGGTTAAGTGAACAAAAGTCTAACCTGCATCATAAAAGCAGAGTCTTAGCCCCCATTCCATTCCCAGAACTGAGCCAGCTTGCAGACCCAGAACAGGACTCCTTGAATGTAGGAGAGGCTGAGTCCCCTTGAGGAAGGACGGTTCATACATGCCCCAAATTTTACACTGTTCCTCTTTCTCTCGTCTGTCCACAAAGGCACGGACAGCCTTTTGCCAGGGTAACTGTGCACACAGAAAAAGGAAATAATCAGATATCTTAGGAGTTACTGGAAAGTGGCTGTGAACTGACACAGATTCCAAGAAACCCCAAACATCATTTGTTCCATTAGGCCCAGGAGAGGCTAATGGAAGTCAAATGATAAGGCAGTTTAAGCTCAAGTCCATCTCATAGTGGACCTGTTGGGTGTCTGAGCCCATCCTGTGTTGATTTCCCTACTTCTGGAATGTATAATTAGAACAGATACACTCAACAGCTGTCAGAATTCTCACATTGGTTCCTTGACTTGTGCAGTGACGGCTGTAAGGGTGAGTTGAACTGTTTCTACCTAGGAAACTAGTAAATCAAAAGCAATACCTCATTTCTGAAGGGATTATAAAGATTAGTGTCATCATCAAAGACTTGAGGGATGCAGGGCTGGTGATTCCCACCAGAGCTCCATTCAACTTGCTTGTTTAGTCTGTGTCAATAACAGATAAATTTTAGAAAGTGATAGTGAATCACCCAGATGGTAGCTCCAATTGCAGTGACAATGTCAGATATGGTTTCATTGCTTGAGCAAATTAACACAACACTTGGTATGCAGCTAAAATTACTTTTTCTCCATCCTTGTCAATAAGGTCAACCTGAATCAATTTATACTGAGCTGGTCAGGTCAGCAACATACCTTCACCATCCTACCTCAAGGGTACATCAATTCTCCAGCCTTATATCATAATTTAATTTGAAGGGATCTTTATTACCTTTCCCTCCCAAAGATACTACACTGGCCCAATATATTGATGATATTAAGCTCACTGGATGTAGTAAGCAAGAAATAGCAACTATTCTAGATGTATTCGTAAAATATTTCATGCCAGAAGTTGGGAAATAAATCCAAGAAAATTCCAGGACTTTCTACCCCGGTGAAATTTCTATGGGTCAGTGGTGTGGGGCATGTTGAGATATTCCTTCCAAGATGGTGGATAAGTTGTTGCATTCAGCGCCTGCTACTATCAAAACAGAGGCATATGCCTAGTGAGCCTCTTTGCATCTTGTACACAATATATTCCTCATTTGGGTATGTTATTCTATCCCATTTACCAAGTGACCCAAAAAGTGATGACTGGGATGCAGAAGATGAGAAGGCTCTATAACAGGTCCAGTTTTCTGTACAAGATGCTCTGTCACTCAGACCATCTGATGTAGCAGATCCAATGGTGTTTGAAATATCAGTGGTAGATAGTGATGTGTTTGGGGACATTCACAGGTTCTTATAAGTGAATTAATGCTTAGGCTGTTAGAAATTGGGGACCCTAACATCCTCTGCAAATAAACCACTCTTGTTTTGAGAAATGATTCTTCACCTGTTACTGGACCTTAATGGAAATTGAATGCTTGACCATGGACCACCAAGATGCCATCTGACTTGAGCTGCCCATCATGAATGGGAAATTATCTGAGCCACCAAGCCATAAATTTGGGCATAAACAGTAGCAATTCATCATCAAATACAAGTGATACATACATGATTAAACCCAAGCAGGCCTTGAAGGCCCAAGTAAGTTATATGAAGAAGTGACTCAAATGCCCATGGTCCCCACTCCTGTTATACTGCCTCTCTCTCCCAGGCCCCCCTTTGGCCCCCTTGGCATTCCCTGTGATCAGTTGATGAGGAAGATAAAACGTGGGCCCAATTTACAGATGGTTCTGCATGATATTCAGTCAGCTTTCAAAAGTGGATATCTGCAGGACTTTATTTCTGCTCTGGGACATCCTTGAGGGAGAGTGGTAAGGGGAAATCTTCCCCATGGGCAGAACTTACAGCAGTACCTGGTTGTTCAGGTTGTTTAAAAGGAAAAGTGACCAGATATGTGACTGTATACTAATTCATGGGCTGTGGCCAGTGGTTTGGCTGGATCATCAGAGATTTGAGTGAAACATGATTGAAAAATTGGTGACAAAGAAATATGGGGAAAAGTTATGTAGATAGACCTCTCTGAATGGGGGGAGGGGGTAGTGAAGATATCTGTGTCCCATGTAAATGTTCACCAAAAGGTGACCTCAGCAGATAGGGATTTTAATAATCAAGTGGATAGCACGACCTGTTCTAGGGATACCAGCCAGCAACCACTGTCATCAACCAATGGCCTCATGAGCAAAGTTGACCTGGTAGTGAGGATGAAGGTTATGCATGGGCTCAGCAATATGGACTTCTACTCACCAAGGCTGACCTAGCTATAGGCATTGCTGTTACCCATTCTGCTAACAACAGAAAATAATACCGAGTCCCTAACGTGGTCCTAATCTCCAGAATAATCTGCCAACTACTTGGGGGCATGCTGATTACACTGGACTGTTTTCATCCTGGAAGGGGAAGAAATATCTAATCCACTGAGGGCCTGAACAGAACAAAATAGTGGAGGAATGTTGAAATCATTCTCTGACTGGCTGGGCTGGAATATTAATCTTTTGCACTAGACACACTGGGTCTTGGGCCTCAGACTCACACTGAGATCTACAACATCAGCTCTCTGGCTTTTAGACCCTGGAACTATACCATTGGCTTTTCTGACTTCCCAGCTTATGGACAACAAGTCATAGGATTTCTTAGCCTCCATAATTGTGTGAGCCTATTTCTCACAAGAAATCTCATTCTAGACATATATTTCTCCTATTTGGTTCTATTTCTTTGGAGAATTCTGACCAGCACATCTTGTGTACTCTATACACAGCCTATCTCCTGCTATATATCTTTACATGAAATTAAATGCTACTTATTTTTGCTTGAGCTATTTCTAATCAGGGCATAAAGTTTAGGGATAAAAATCTGGTCTGCATTCTGATATGTATCTAAATGTAACCATTTAAAAACTTTTTTTTTTAATTATTGTAACACTCTTAAGAAAGTCCTTGAATACTAAAAAGCACACATGATTACAAAACTTAGTTTACTTCTAGAATGTCCTGCTACATCATTAGATCACACCTAAGATTTCATAAGACTAGAAATTATTTACATCAAACTTTAACAAAATCTTCTCAGGGAAGGACAAGCTGTGACCTAATAAACTATCTTCAATATGATAGATAGGCACTGTCCCATATAAGAATTTCAAATAACCTTTTAAAAAATGAGCCCATGTAAAAAATATTCCTGTATTCTCTTTTAGACAGGGCTTAGATTCTTAAGTGGTTTTTTGTTTCAGGTTCTATTTCCTTTGATTACTTCTATAAGAAATTGACATATGATGCTGGAAATCATCCTCACTTCAGATACCTTGATAGCAACCCAGGGTCCCTTTTCTGGACTACAGATATGAATGTTCAAAGTACTGAAATCCATACGAGAACCTGTTTTTTGAAAAGTCAACTTGTGGATCAGTTCAACTTGTTGGTTCCCACATCAAGCCAAAGAAACAATTTAAATTGGAAATGGCTTCCAAATATTCTATTGTTCTTCCCTTTTCCTCAAAATTTCTTCATGCTCTCCACATGAATACAGCTCAATTCTTTTCTTCAAGTCTCAGATTAAATACAGTCTCCTTGGAGAGGCCTTACATGAACCCTAAATCAAAATGGTTTTTATTCTTCCCATTATCCCAAATCACTCATTATATCTTTATAGCATATACATCTACAGGAATTACACGAAGTCAGAGAATTGAAAGGATTCACAAAAGTCTATAGGATCTACTAAAAGAAAGTTTTAGTAAAGGTAGAGTATATAGAATAGCAGGGCTAGAAGTATGAACAGCATTGCATGTTTGGTAAACCCTTGGAGCAATGATCCAAGGAAGAGGCCCTAAGAGTCATTGAAAGTGGGATTTCAGGTCATTTGAGCATGGAATACTGGAGTCCTTGATATCCAAAGCATGATCTTCTATGTGTTATTTATATTGTCCCATGTACTTGGGCATGTATTCTTCTCACTGTTTTGGGAGGGGTAGAGTCAAAGGAGGGCCTGAATGTGGCTCTTAAAACATAGCGAGTAAAGTTGAAGGCATAGACGCCCAGGTCTATCACCAGTACCGTCACTTGTATTTTAACATTACCAGCATACATAGCAAAAGGGACTCTGATGATTTTCTGTACAATCATGAGCCCAGTGTCCAGCATGTTGTATAGGAGACACCCAGTGAATGTTGAACAGACGGATGGATAGATGGATGGATGGATGAACAAATGATGGGGGCAAAATAACCTCTGTGACTATAAATTTATATCATCCCTGCCATTTATTAATGTGACACTGGAGTAAATAATATACTATGAAATAGGAAGACTATCGATTAACATGTAAATTCAGTTCTTCTAAACAAACTGCTATTATTAATCTAGATATTTATGTTCAAAGATTAAAATATAGATTCAAATCAGCTGTATGACTTGTGAAGTTAGTTGCATAATTCATCTGGCAGTGACAAATCTAATGAATTAATGATATAACTTGAATATTAGAGATACGACTTAGGATTTCACCGCATGTTTTATTTAAAATTTGATGCACTGTGCAAATAAATCTTTAAAATATACTCCTAAATCAAACTGTAAATAAAAATGTAAAGAATAGCAGTCTGTAGGAGTGAGGAAGTAAGATGATTAAATCACCACCGGTATTCAACTTGGATGGAAAAGAGAGGAAGCTTGAAATGAGAAGGACAGAGAAAGACTAACAGGAGAGGAAGTAGAAAGAGAAATCTATCACAGTTTCATGTCACCACCATCAGTTTTTTTGTGCATGGCCCCCTCTGCATTATGGTAGATATGGTGAGACACTGTTCTATCAATGCTGATATTGCTGATTCATCTGGAACTGGAAGTGGGCCAGATAGCAGAGAACTTGGTTTTCCAAAAACATTACTATGGCTATTTATACTAAACTGAAAAACACACACAGACACACACAGACACTTCTAGACCGACACCATTGCAGAGCAAAAGCTGACTGAAGCAATGACTCAGGCATTTCAGGGTTCTTTTTAAAAATCTAGTAAATATTGTTCCTCTGTATATGGTCCATTCCCATCTTCCTCCCACATTTTATTCTCCTTGGGATATAGTCACTACCTTTTACAATTACCTCTTTTAGAGAATAAAATTTCAACATTCTAAAATTAAGATCAATGCTTTCTCCACTGACATCTTCCTTCTGAGTTTGCTTATCCTCATCAATCACAATTTCATTTTAAATTACTTGTAAAGTCCACAAGCATGACATAATAGCTTTAATAAATATAATGGAAGATATTTTGTTTCCTCACTTTTCTTTTTCTTACTTAGTTTTCTCCACTTGTCTTCCTTGATTAAGTTCCAAGATTAAAGGAATATAAAGTAGAATTTATCTTCATGAAATACGTTACCTCATTATTTTTCTGGTAATTTAAACTCATCTGTTAACAAATAATCTTTCGAAAACACAGACTGAGATTTTTAAATCATTAAGAAGATTGGTTTCCAATTTAGAACTACATATTTTTTCTTAAAAAAATATAATACCACTTCTAAGCCTAGACATATCTAGGTAAGATTGAGAAGTCCAATTAACATCTCTTTTCTGAACTGCCACCATCCTATTGTTTAAAGCCTTCCTTTGCATGCAAAGCCTCAATTTGCCTATTTAATTCTGGATGGTCCAACAGATCCCTCTCACGGCAGGGTCCCTTTCTCCCTTTCCTATACTCACTACGTTTATTACCCATATAATCATTTTTATAATGAACAGTGGTTACCAAATGACTTGCATTCTACTCTTGCATTATTTTTTTTCAAATACTATTGCCTCATGTGTATTGTTTCTCTTATTGTAATGTAAGTATTGTTTCATTAACCAGATCACAAGCTACATTTTGGCAAAGAGTTTACCTCATATTTCTTAATCTGGCATAAAACACCAAAGAGTTGTGGACATGGTAACAAATCAGAAGTTTTAAAAATTTTTGCATTTTTGTTACCAACACATTAGGATAATGATTTGCATTTTGAAGACTGACTTTACATAGTCTAATTTATTCAGTCCATATAAGAACCCTTTAAGTATTTGGTCACATAATGGAGGTGATTAAAAAAAAGGAATCCTAGAAAAACTGGGTTACAAGTAAGTGAAAGGACAAGGATCAAACCAAAGCCATGACTCCAAGGGCAGAGACCTTTCTACTTTATTACGGAAAACACAGAACATCATTCTAATATTGGGACTGAACGCAGAAGTAACATGCTGGAATGTAGTTCAGCCAACAATGCACAGGTGCACACCCCCTGAGTAGATGAAAATAGCACAGCCAGAAAAGGGGCAGCAGCTGTGCCTTTATTATGCACTCACTTTGCAAGTTGCGTCTGCATCTGTGCTACCTCTAAGGTCCTTTTATTAATACATTTGGTGATATATATGTAATGCATAAATTTCATTAAAAAACAAGCAAGAGAAAAGCCATGCCAGTGGGGGAAGAAACTGGTGACATTTACAGTACATGGTATATATACCTGCACAAATGTTTATTTATTATCTTCTGCACACCTCTTATAAATAGCTATGAAGATGGATATACTTACGAGAAAGGGTACAGGTATATCTGGAGATGGGAAAGGACAGAAGCCACATAAACACTGCATGATTTATAAAGATGAAAATCTAATTTTTCACTGATGCATGTTGTAGGATTGAGTGGTCATCACTGTATTCTCTCTCTGTGTGGCAGAGGCTAGTGCTACTCTCTCCATTTAGCAGATAATAAAATTGTTATGCCTCAGGTAATAAACAAAACTAATGGCACAAGTAGGAAGGAGTCTGGACCATTTAACTGCCTGTTGTCCATTTCTGCTATAAAATAAAATTCCATTTTTTGGAGAGTAGAATCCTGACTCTAAGGCATCCTGATTATTTATACACATGGATGTCTTTCTTTTATGCAAATCTGATTGGTGTCAAGTCAAGCAAATAAACACTAAAAACACTGGCTGCTTCTTCTGGCTTGATTGATAAAAAGCTATTTCGCTAAGGCTAAAGCTTTTCTTATTTTTCCATAATTCAACCTTATGTGTCTGAATAAAAGAAATGCATTTATTCGATGGCTTTTAAAATATTGGGGACTTAACTCTCCCTTGGAAAACACTTCCCATATGAATCCACAGAATGTTCTCTTTAAAACTGCCTTTGATTAAAGATAATACATCATGATGAATGGATGTTAAATTTCTGCTAAATGTTTCATTAACTTTGTATTACTATTAAGCTAATGCCAGCAATCATGTTAAGGTTCTGCCTGATTATCCATCAAAATGTTATATGCCACTTCTACATTGCTAAGCCCCCAGAATCATTCTTTACTAGATTCATTATATCATACATCTCTATTCCATGTTTGGCTTTTATATGGTTAGTAATTTCTCTAAATGTTAGATTTATTTATTGTATTCAGCACCAGTACAATTATTTGTGTTTTTTTATTCTGTAATTTTCAATCATCCAATTGAGTCTTGCTTCCTAGCTCTATACTCTTATTTCTAATTCTGCTTTTGACGTCATGTGAAAGGCACTTGTAAAATCAAAGCAGAGGTTAAATGAATTAGCAGAACAAAACTCTTAAAGATCTTGTGTATTAACCAGATCAATTTTAAGCTAAGACTTTTTAAGTAATCCATGCATATTGCACAAAAATTCATAAGATACAGAAAGGTAGAGAAGAAAAATGATACATATACCAGTGACAATGACTAGTAACGTTTTTGGTACATGGTATGTCTACCTAAAGCACTTACACTCTTTTACTTACCTTTGTTATCTTTATATCTGTATATAACATACGTGTGCTGTAGCTCTATTCTTCATAATCAGTATTTTGCATAATTCACTGTATATAACACTCTACATGTACATTGTATTTTTCTTTTTTTTAACTTAATCACAAACATTTCCCTATTTCTATAAGCATTCTTCTGTACTGTCATATATACTGTCATCTTATAGTCCTCTTTGCTACCTATTCCTCCAACATATTAAGCATTTTCCAGTTTCAGACTTATGAATTTGCCATTCTTTCAGCCTGGGATTCTATTTGCCACAATTTATCAGCCTATGGTTTCTTGCTTCATTCAGTTGTCTCTCAGATATTACCCTTCAAAAAAGCCTTCCTGGAGAACTCCATCTAAACAACATACTCCTAGATGCTGTTCATTCTTACTGCATCCTTCATCGTAACACCAAACGCCACCTGACATCGTATGTTGTTTACATTCTGTCATAGAGCATATATTTTTATTGATTTGTTTCCTATCTCACTCACCAGAATGTAAGCTACACAGAGGCACACTTTTTTCCATGCTTTGTTTACTATTTTTTCCCCAATGCTTAGTAGTACAGTTTGCAGCACAGAGAAAATGACTTAAAAATCAATAGATGAATAAATATTATTCCAACACACAGTTTTGACAATAATTATTTTAAATAGTTCAAGAAATTAATTTATTATAGAAGTTCCCAAAGTATTTTTAAATGGAAAGCAGGACAAATTCCAACATGAAATCATCCAACCATTCCCAGAAATTTAACAGAATTTAAGTGTTAAATTTTGACTAAAAAAGGGTAAGTATATCTGTCACAGATAATGAAAGTTCAGAAGGTTTCCCTTGTATAGTTTATTTTGCCTTGATAACTTGCTGGAGGATTAATAATAAATTTATTTCTTAACTACATTGGTAGTTGTTATTTTGTACAGGCTGCTAAGTTCAATTCCAGTCTCCATATATCCTTGTTTTTAATTTTGTATGAATCCTCTGATATCTTTGCAAGGACCTTGAGGACAGGTACTATAGGTTGTTTTTGTTGTTTAACTATTGTTGTCATATGTATTTATTTTTGTTCTTTCTTGAATAACCCACAAATCAGAATAATAGGCAACTCTCAACAAATATTTAGTCATGTGTTCATCACTTATTAATTACCCCTACTGTAGAGTCCACTAACTCAGTAATCATGAAAGTAACAGAAGGTAGAAGACTGTATTTCAGGGGCACATGGGTGGCTCAGTTGTTAAGCATCTACCTTCTGCTTGGGTAGTAGTCCCAGGGTCCTGGGATCCAGCCCCGCATCGGTCTCCCCACTCAGCAAGGAGCCTGCTTCTCCCTCTCCCTCTGCCTACTGTTCTCCCTACTTGAGCTTGCTCTCTCTTTCTGTCAAAAAAATAAATAAATAAATCTTAAAAAAGAAAAGAACTATTGCAGATTTATGGTAGTTTTAGTTGAGTTGTAAAGATTATCTTGTTGAGATATGTATATTTCCCTCTGCACTAAACCATAATATTCAGTTCAGCAGGAAATCTCCCATCTATGACCCATCATAATGCATATTTTAAAAAAAAATTATCACTATGAAATAAGGGCAGGAGGTAATATACTTTAATTACCAAAATGAGTAAGACCATATAATGTTAAGCTCAAGACTTCCAGAAATGGACACTTTGGATTCAAATCCTGTATTTCTACATGTTTATTATTCACAAATAATAATTCATACCTGACTTTGAACAAGTTATTCAACTAGTGTTCTGTATCAGTTTACTCATCTATAAAATGAGAACATTAATAATGTCTTCCTTATAGGTCACTGTGAGGATGAGTTAAAGTACGTAAAGCACTAGAAAAAAACACTTAGATTAAAATACTTAAAATACTATGCCTGGATGTAGTGCTAGCTACTACTTATTAGATAGTAAGCACTAGTTATTATTCAAAGTAGGCAAGAGATATGCTTGTGTCCTCAAAATAATCTTAACAATTACAAACATTCTTATTTGCCACTATGTATCTTTATAAAAATTATTATTTTGAGAGTATTTGTGAACTCTTCTTATCAACTTTGTATCTCCATTGTGAAGGAAAGTCAATAAAAAATGCAAAGAAAAAATGTATCAATCAGTTTAAAGGCTGGAATTAAAAGGAGAGAGAAATATACTTAAGGACCAATTTAATAGGAGTGGTAGAGGGAGATTTATGCTGTTTGGGGAGTTCCCATCTCCTCCCCCTCCCCTACTCCTCAAACCTCCACTCTCATCTGCATCTCCTCTCAGTTACCTCTCCCTCCATTTGCTTTCCTCCTCTCCCTTCCTCTTTCTTCAATATTTGTTTCTGCATGACACATTAACCTGGGATGAAACAAGTCTAAAACTTCAATGAAGTCTACCTGAAATTTTTCTATTTGCCTTATTCAAATTTCAGCCATGACTATCTTTTCCCCTGTTTTCTATGGAAAAACAGGCATGTTTTTATGTCTGTGGCTTTTATGTCTCCAGCTTATGTGTATAAGCCACATACCAGAACAGGTCTCCATCAGTCCACTCTATGCCACTTACATTTATTAACTATATGGAAAAACAAAACAAAACAAAACAACAAAAAAACAGTAAATAATGAGTTAAAGAAATTGATTTATTTTCTCCTCCTTTATGCCTCCATTGTGTTAGAATCCCCATTCTTGTTTACTAAACTGATTTTAGACATCGAGAGCAAAAACTAATACTCCTATTTCATGAATCCAAAGGCATTTTGGCAAAGCTCCACAAGTGAGCCCTTGGTCATCACTGAAAACAGTCTCACAGGTTAACCACTCTAGTAAGGTGAAGACAACAAGAATGCACGCGAGCATCTCATATTTTCAATGTCTTTATTTGCAAATGTATTTGAAGATCTCAGTTCATCAAAGCAGATATGAAATTGTTCCACAGACTTGACAATTCCATTGGGTAATGAAAACTGAATGGTTCTGGGGTACCTTGGTGGTGCAATGGGTTAAGCATTGACTCTTGGTTTCAGCTCAGGTCATGGATCTTAGGGTCCTGAAATCTAGACCTCTGTTGTACTCTGCACTGGGCATGGAGCCTAAGATTCCCTCTCTCCATTTCTCTCTGCCCCTCCCCCAATTTGTGCACAGTCTTTCTCATGTTCTGTCTCTAAAAAAACAACAAACAAAAAACAAGAAAAAAACAGAAAACTGAATGGTTCTAAGCAGACTCAGCAGTGAAGACAGAATGAGTCTAGGGATATTGTATATTAATCTTCCCGGAAAGTGATTTTCCAAGCAAAGGAAAATTGCTCTCCCTAAAAAATTTAAGGAAGTAACATGATGTAGAAAATATTTATTTTTACTGAAAACATGATTTATGTTTTATTTAATTTTATTATGAAATATTGATAAGAAATAATGATAAGGCAATTGCTGATGAGAAACATTGAAGCCTAAGGCATCTGTGAAAAACAAAAAAGAGAGCTTTAAAAAGTTTTCTTTGTAAAATGCCCAATAATAGTGTGATATGTGGATGTTAATTAACATACGTAAAAAAATATGTGTTTTTTTGTTGTTGTTTTGGTTTATTTTATTTTACCTTGGAGAACAGGATTACTTGGTTGGTAGATTGTAGTTATGAAGATGTTTATTATGCATTTTATTTCATAATTTTCTTTTTGTATACTCAATTGTGTTTAAGAGAGAATTTTAGTATATTGTCAACTTGGATGACTAATATTTAGAAAAATCTGAACATGTCTTACCTTGGTAGGGTAGGTACTCCAGAAGCCTGTCTGCATGAAACTTGCTGAGTATCCTTAAAGAAGAACCAAAAGTCAGACACAGTGAACTTAATGCTGTGAAGAAAAGGGAAAAAAAAGGGTTTCATGGGTGAACAATTCTAAGTATTAGTCATATCCTCTGTCCTAGCCAAATGAGCACCTATCTCCTCTTTTAGTCTCACAAATCACAGGACCTGTAAATCAAGTGAGCATGCAAATAAAGTAAACCTGAAAGAACCTAGATACCTAAAACCGTATAAAACAAATATTATTGCTTTGGAACCTATCTAACAGATCATAATACAAAGGGAGAAAGATATTCTTCCCCACTTTGCAATAGACCACATAAAGCTTTGATTCTAAAAACTTCAGTGCAAAGGGTTGGTGAGTAAACACCAACAGGCCCTGGTAGGAAACAGACTGCATTTCAAACCATAAATTATTGGTTAATGCATTTGAAATATATACTGGAGATTACACATAAACACACATACATAAGCTAGAGAGCACTGGAGGTCAGTTTGACTGAAGGTCAAGATCTGAAAGCATATACAATGTCTTTTCTATCTAGTAGTTGTTTATAACTACTCATATTAAGTTGTTTATAACTAACTCTATGTTTTGTTTTCAAATCATGGAGAAAATAGGAAGTCCAGCACCACTGGATGGCATTTGAACCCATTTTGTTTGAGAAGTGAGAACTAGAAATTAATAGAACAATTTTCATGAAATACTCTTTGTATTTGTATTTTATACTCTAAGTATCATCAGAGATCTTAAATGGATGGATGAAAACACAGCAGAGTAAGGATGCTGGCAAGTCCCTGGTCACCTAAGAGTTCAAGAATTCCCATCAGTGTCCACCAACTCCAAGCATCTGAATTCAGGGATGGAAACATCCTGCTACAGCAGCTGATGCCATTCATCATGGAGCTAAACCATGAATTAGAAAACATTTTCTGCGAAAGGTCACACTGGGTAAATATTTTAGGCTGTGTGGGCCATATGGTCTCTGTCACATTTCCTCTGCTACTGAAGTAGAAAAGCAGCCATGGACGATATGCAGCTTTGTTATGGTAAAACTTTACTTACAACATCGGTGTATAATTTGCTAACTCCTAAGCTAATCTCACGTCTGGCACAGGATTTGGAGAAGCCAAAGAAGAATCCAACAGATGTCACAATTGCTGAGTATCCAGTGGCTCCTCTGCGGCAAGCAGGTGTGACAGGAGATAAGCAACCATGTTTATGAGCTGCAACAGCACTGGAAGCCTTGCTCCAGCCCTAGCACTTAAAGAAAGCAAGGCAGCTAGCTGTTCCACTATCAAAGGCAATGAAGAGTACTGGAAATGATAAATATAAAATACAAGTTCTCTTTTTTTTTTAACATATCTCAATGATAACCTTATGGTTTCCTCTCCTAGTCCATTAATATGGTAAATTAGATAAAGTGTTAAATGTTTCCTCTTCATTCTTTTAAAATGATAAAGTATACTTACTGAAATTCAAATGTGAAACCTACTTTGCATTTCTGGTCCTTTATTGGTCATGCTAGGTTACCCCTTTTAATATTGCTGGATTCAATATTCTAAAATTCTGTAATAATTGAGCTATCTTCATAAAAGATATTAATGTATAATTATTTTTTTCTTGTCTTTGTTAGGTTCTGGTATTAGTGCAATGCTGATCTCAGAATAATTTGAGAAAGAGTCCCTCATTTTCTACTTCTTAAAAATGTTTATATAACTATTTATTCCTTAACTCTTGGATAAATTCACCACTGAAGCCATCTGGACATGGAATTCTCTTTGTAGGAACATTTTTTATTATGAATTTAATTACTTTAATAGATAGGAAAATTAACAACTATTATTTCTTCTTGAGAGAGACTTGATACTTTTCTCACTCAAGGAATTTACCCATGCCATCTAAGATGTCAAATTTATTTGTATGAAATTTTTCACAACACTTTCTTATTAGCCTTCTATTCTCTATAAAATCTGTCATGTGACCTCTCTCATTGCTGACATTCACAATCCGTCCTCTCTTTCTCCAAGATTGAAGCAGTGGTAGAGGAGAAGCAATGTGATGACAGAAGCAGGGACTGGGATGAGACAAGTCTGAGCCAAGGAATACTGGCAGCCACAGAAGCTGGAAGAAGCAAGGGCCGCTTCTCTCCCAAGGTCTGCAGGAGGACACAGCCATTCCAACACCTTGAGTTCAGCCCCCAAGACTCATGTTGGGACTTCTGGCCTCCAGAATTGTATGAGAATAAATATCTGTTATTTTAAGCAAGTGATGCTCCCTCTAATGTCTAGCACACCTGTTTGCAGACTTTGTCCTTTGTGATCTCTGAGCCTCCTTGTTCTAGACCTTGAGTTTTTTTGAATAACTATATATTATGGTTAAAGGTACAGATTCTGAAATCAGCCTAAGTGAAAATATTCCAATACTTTTTAGTTTGGTTTAGTTTAGTTTGATCTTGACCAAAAAACCAAATTTCTTTAAGCCTCAGTTTTCTTACCTATAAAATCGTTATAATAATGATACCCAACTTGTAAGGTTACTGTGAGAAATTAAAAAAAATTCCACATAGAAAATACTTGAACCAGTTCCTGGCTCACACAAACACTCTGTAAGTGTTAACTCTTCGCACCTACATTTCAAAAAACGAACAAACAAAAACTATTCTTTTGCTAGCCCCCATCATGTAAAATCCAACCTCCTTAAATTAGTATCAGTTACCCTATCTGACCAGATGATTCAAACAGATGGATTGATCGAATTTTTACTTTGATTATCTTGAATTTAGTTAACCATTTCTTTAAGTTTTTATTTATTTATTTGAGAATGAGAGAGAGAGAGCAGGAGATGGGGAAATGTCAGAAGGAGAAGCAGACTCCCCACTGAGCGGGGAGCCTGATGTGGGGCTCCAGCCTGGGACTCTGGGATCAGGACCTTAGCCAAAGGCAGACACTTGATGGACTGAGCTACCCAGGCACCCTACGATCTATTTTTAATATGCATTTGGGAACTTTCAAGGTCACTTTCTACCATTGATTCATCAACAAAATGCAGCGATTATCACCTAGGCAATAACATAGCAGCGGGACACCCTTGCTGCAGACTCTGGAGTAGCATTAAGAAGGACCCCACAGTGAGCTGTGGTGTGCATAGGGTGTGCAGCTAAACCAGGAGGCCTGGAGATGGATTCACAAAAAGATGAGGATACATCATTGTCTTATTCATACAAGACATCTTCTATCCAGATAATGTCAGCATGAACAGAGCTCCTTGTTTCTCTTGCTCAGCGTGATATTCATGCATAATACGTGAAGTAGCTCCTATTTTCTTCAAAAACTGTCAATTCATTGGAATTAGAGCCGTTGTACTTTAAGTTAAAAAAAAATCAATTTAAACATGTTTTCCTGCATCCCGAGCTTGAATTATTCATTTTTTGTTTGGATTCTTCAGAATCTTTTCTTTGTGTAACTTTTAGAACATGAATTTTGAAATGAATATTGAGACATAAAACCATAAAATTGAAAATATTAAAAAATCAGTGTATGCAAGTACTGCCAATTGCCAATAATCACAAGAAAGCTAAAAGAAATGTGAGGTTACTGTTGTTTTTCATCTTATTTTTAAATTGCTTTGTAAACAATATGTAAATGTGCTAAAAAGCCTTTCCAAATGTTTTGTAGGGAGAAGATATTCCAATGTGGAGGATATAGCCAGAATTTATCTCTTGAAAATATGAATTTCATACAGCTCAGGGACCATCCTGTCACAGTTTGCACCAATTTTGCTCCCTTAGACAGGCTTATTTCTGTCTGAATTTGCTAGAAGGTATGTCAGCACAACAAGAAAGAAAGAAAAAAAGGAGAAGCAAAAGCACAAGCAAAAGAAGGAAGCAGTTATTTATAATTCCCATTGTCTTCTCAGGAGAATAGATACCAATAATTGGAGGTTCCATTGTTTTCTGGGAGTGCAATGGTGAAATGATGCAAGCTTTTGAAGAGCAGAAGTGGGATTGCCGTAAAAAATAAAGACCTAGAAATATGAAACGAGACACAGTAAAAATTTAAGAGACACAGGCTTTGGGCAGATCAGAAATGTCTAATGGGGATTTTTTTTAAAGTATTTTGCTGTGTGATGTGAAATGTAAACTATCTTCTTCATCTCCCTCCCAAACTTCCGTAAAATATAAAACAATTACTTATGCTTTGTGGATTGGATTTGCAACAGTGAGCTTGTCCTTCCTGAAGATCAATGTGAAAGAAAAAAAAAAAAAAGTTGAAAACAAAACAGAGGCTGCCAGAGACGCCTGCCACATGGAGGTTATACTAACAAAAGACAGACAAAGAGAATCTGAAATGAATGGGGGGTGCCTAAACAGAGCTTCCTTCAGTATTTGCTATTGCTTATCAGAAAACTCATATTTTTCTAGAACAGGCATTTCTTACAACATGCGGTTTCATTTTTTTTTTTAATTGGACATTAGCAATCACTTAAACAGAGAATACAATTTACATGAAATAGAATACATTGTAATTCAATAGGTGTTGGAAAATGCCACTGAACACATAAGAAATCTAGAATGTTGTGCAAAGAGTGAGTGAATACACAGCTGGTGTATTTGAATGTTTGGCTGTTTTCCTGTGATCACTGTTGGCAGCTAAAGATAGTGGTATGCAGGGACTCTAGGAAAAGTGCTAAGATGGCAATTTCTCTTTTAGTCACAAGCCAAAATTGTTTGTTTTTTGTTTGTTTGGCCTAGTTTCATTGGATACAGATGAAGGTTAACTTTATAAAATAATTTATTTAAACACTTAAAAGATTTTAAATAGCTTGGTGTCTGGGCTCAGAAGACTCAGAGTAATTGCCGTTCTAAATACTAGTTGAGAAGGTCAAAAGCGGAGCCTGCAGACGGACACACTTTGGAGGCAGAGGCCGGCTGTAGGGCTTGGAATCCCAGGATGGTGGCAGTGTGGGGTGGGCTGCAATCTGCTGCCAGCCTGGTCCTGTTTGGTCCACAGGGGAGTGTACTGGGGAGAAGGACAAGCAGAACATAGCAGTTGACCAGATGGCTCTACAACCTGCCTCCTCTGGTGAGAGAGAAATCTGCCAAAACCAGGTGTTTCAGGTTTTTCTTTCTTTCTTTTTTTTTTTTTTTTTCATAGTGTTTCTGTGGGCAGTCCATTGCAAAGGCTCTGACATGAGCACAGCTGTCTAGGAATTATCTAAGGAAATAAGGTTTTTTTGTTTTGTTTTGTTTTTTGTTTTTTAGTATAAGAGATTTTGGAAATAGCTTGCAGAGACCACCTCTATGTACTGCACAATGAGAGTTCTTTTGTCAGGTCATTTCCAAGCACAGCATGAGCCTGAGAGGAAGTTTCAACAATTCCCCTTATCAGTTCTAATAGGAAAAAGAGGCCGAACTAATTAGATTCCTTCATTGGTAAAGGCTGTGTTAGCAGCCTGAGAATAATGAGGTTGTTTGTATCAGTAATCTTGTATATATGTCTAGCAAACCTTTGCTCTCATACGAAAAGAGAGGGGTCTTCCAATGGAGAGAAGGAACTAGATCTGCACCCTTCTGTTCATGATGCACCAGTCAAAGATCACAAGACAAAAGAGGATTAATGAAGACTGCTTATACGGTGACAGGTAGGGAACACAGGGTGGTTGCTCATCTATTTAAAGCCCTTCTGTCTTGTTCCACGGGAAAGGAAAGAAAGTACAGATCTCATGATTCAAAACCCATGCAGTGACATGCAGTTAGTGGTTACATTTTACTGGGGGGATGGGGTGGGGGGTGAGGGAGACTCTTTCCAAATATTCCCTATATCCTCACCTCAGAGAAAGCTAAACTTCCCACCTGCCCTTCATCTCACACTTCAGGCTGGAAGATCTGATCCACAGAATTTTATGCCTAGTCATCTTCCTTAGGTTGACATGAGCATGAAATTCTGCACACGCAGACTAGAAACTGGAAGATGCAAGAAGGAGAGTTGGGGACTTGCACTGTTTTACCTGCAAATCCCACATTTGGAGGGTTATGAGACATTAACAATATAAAATAATAGAAGTCATTTATTCATATGCCAACTGTTAGGTTCTGCATGCTTTTCTAGTGTTTTAATCCTCTGGAGTCCAATTAGTCTATGATTTCTTGAGTATCTAGGTGCTTCAGGAACACTGCAGACAGACACATATGATTCCAGGACCTTTGCATCATAGAAAATATGTTCTTATTGAGAAGTACATGATTTAAATTATGTACAACAAAATGGCAATTAATAGACATATGGGCATTGTTAATTTCTGTTCCCTTTGTTTGGAGAAATAGTATGCTTTTGTGCAGTGAGTCTCAACAGATTATGGGTGGACAGCAGGAACATTCTGCAGCTGTGCCTCAAGGTGGATGCAGAGAGGGGTTGGGGGGATGAGTGAGTGCAACTCTATGCCACGGTCTTTCATGCAACCCTCAACTCTGATTTTTAACTGTTTTCTGTATTGTGATTTAACATAAAATTTTATTGGGGGAAAATGTCAGAAGGAGGTGGAGAGAGGGGAGAATTTTAGAAGCCATTAAGTGAACAAGCAAAGAAACCCTGGTTTGAACTAAAAGAAAACTAAATTTTAATCCTACTACTTCATTATTTTGTGAAATGGGCAAAATATTAACTTCTTGGGTATGAATGTCCTCAAGATACTCATTGCTATGATTCAAATTACATTACTATAGTGTATCTAAACATTTTGATTTTCTATTTTTAATCATAATATATAAGAGTTTATATAATTAATACATTTTTTTTTCTGTTTAGCATTTCTTATGCTCAAACAACTCAAAACACTTTTGAAGCAGGCTGATAAGGAGTACACTCACTACTGAAGAACTGGGATAGTACGTATAATTGGCATGCCGTCTTTTGCCACTACTTTTATTTTCACATTACAAAGCCTTTATATAATTTATTGGATTTAACACTACAAATGTGTTGTTAATATGGATAAGAATCTCATCATTTCTATACTTTATGATATTCAGAATTAATATCCTTCTGTTTTTTAAGATTTTATTTATTTATTTGACAGACAGAGATCACAAGTAGGCAGAGAGGCAGACAGAGAGAGAAGGGGAAGCAGGCTCCCCGCTGAGCAGAGAGCCCAATGAGGGGCTCAGTCCCAGAACCCTGAGATCATGACCTGAGCCAAAGGCAGAGGCTTTAACTCACTGAGCCACCCAAGTGCCCGAATTAATATCCTTCTATAATAAAATAAAACGTTTCTTAAGTGGTTAGTCCTGGCGAATGAGAAACCATGCATCTCTAACCATTTATGTTATTCATTGTCACATGGAATGAGTATATTTTGGTATTTGTTCAATAAAATTAAATTGAGCTATGGGATGAATATCTGAACACTGAAATACGGTATGAGATATATCCCTAAAGTGCTATTACTCTTGGTACTGTAAAACCCTCACCCTTTTCTGAGTACTCAGATGCCCCACCTCACACTCATGCTTCATTCCACGTACACTCTTTGCAGCAGCCTTTCTCCTCTCTGGGGGAATGCTTCACTACCCTAAGTTAGTCATATAGCTAATAACAAGCCCAAATTCTAACTGGATCAATGGCATTAATTGTGCCAAAGGTAATATTTTTGTGTTCATGTACTATATGCAAAGATTTTGTCTACTTTTTACTAAATTTTGAATCTTAATTTTTTAATCTGCACTTTCTAAGTCAATTATAAGTTAAAATAAGTCTTTTTAATTGCAAGTTAAAATAAGTTTTAAAAGACAGTGTTATAAATTGATTTAATACCTAATGAAATAAATGGACGTTTATTTAAAGTATCCTATGTTAAATAGTCTATAAAATATCAGATAACATACATGATATTAATATGGAACATTATTATAACAACCCCCCTAAGCTAATTTCTGCATACATACATACACACACATACACTCACACACACACACACCCCTTTACTTTAAGTGGGATATGAGGTGTTTTTCAAAGAACTATAGAATTGCAACATTTAAAATTATAAAGATCACAATTAGGAGAATATGGTTCTCTTCCAACTTGTTTAGACACTTAACTGTCACAGTGAAAGCTAATTTTAGCTTTCATTTTCTGCCCTAAGGAGAACAACAGTAACTATACCGTAAACTTTTTTCTAGCAAATCTGTTTCCCCAAGCCAAGTGATGGGCAGATTCTACTATTCATCTCCTGTCATTCATCCTGTCCAAGGTGCTATTAGTCATTTGAACCCCGAAGTAAATGCCACATTTTGAGTATTTCAGCAGTGTGTGCAGATTTAGCTTTCACCTACATTCAAATTTTATAGAGAAGAATGAGAAAATTATCTTATTGGCAAGAAGAAGAAAGAGGAGGAGGAGGAGGGGGAAGAGGAGGAGAAGAAGAAAGATAGAAAAAGAAAAAAAAAATCCAACAACAAAAATAAACTTTTAGGCACTACTGGATTCTAGAGAACTGTTAAAACACAAATAAAGAAAATAAAACAGAAAAATAAATGGGAAGGAGGAAAGATTTTTTTTAAGTAAATTATCTAGTTAGGGAGACTTAAAAATTAAGGAATTAGAAAGAAAATCTCTCAAAGCAGAGATCCTGTAAAACCTTAACCACATGCTTTTTTGTTAAAACTAGATTTGTTAGGTCACACCTCCATAACTCAGACCTACAGTGCTTGGAAAATAGCTTGTTCAGACTTACTCCATAATGATTTTCTTAGCACTATTTTTAAATGCATGTTTCCGAGCTTGGGGGAAAAAAAAAAGTCATGAGTTGTTACAAAGCATTTTTTTTTTTTTCTGGGTCAGTAAGTAGTTTAGTGAAGCAGGAAATATCTTTCAGAATGGAATGAGGATTTACCTGTCTCCAGATGGTCAAAATCACCAGCATTTTTATATGCATCACTGCTATATTAAAAAGGAGCCAGGCACCTCAACTAGTTCATATATCATGGGTTAAACAATGTTTTCTTTGGGAAATGGGAGACAACGAATGACAACTATTAATGAAATATGCTCTACTTTGGTAGCAAACATTTTTAAGTTGTTCAGAAGTTTCCCCTTCATGAATTTTGATCACTAAAAGATTAAAACTTCACTGATAAGAATATATGTTTATGTTGTCATGTTCATGTTTATGAAGGCATTAGAAAAAAACTTTTTTTTTTCCAAAAGCCTGGATTGTTTCTTAAGATAGCATACATGATACACTTTCATAAAATAACAACATTCAGGAAAATAAATCATGTTTCTCTTGTTCTTCAGACCCAAATTTTCCCAATTATTACCTGAGCAACTCTCAAGGTAAACTGTTATCAATAATCATGGTCATTTTACCACCATAGTTTTAACACTGACCTTAGGCAAATACAGGATATTAAATACTGCAAAAGCTGGAATAATGTTTTCCTGGTTCCTGTTGATAATACTCAATTCTGGGCTATAACAGTTATGTGAATAGCGAAGCCCACCTAGTCCCAAGCAATATCAATTACTGTGACAGAGGATGGATTTTATTCTGATGGGTTTAAATTGCATAAACACTCAAGTAGGTCATTCTGGTTTATTAAATTCCAGTTCTTTGTGTGAAAATTCAAAATATTCTGCCTATTTTCTCCAGGTTTACTTGAATTTTATAGATTGGGTTGAAAAGAGCTCTCCTGCTAGCATATTATTTACAAGATGAATTATTTGTAGTAGCTAACCTTTTAATTTCTAGATTTTGGCCATGGTGTTTTTTGATAAATTTAATATGTTAAAGTTTATAATGCTACCTATTTATGATGTCATTGCAGTTGTTATAGTGCTTTCAGTTCTGTGCACCAGGATAATAATGTCATAATAATACTGCTTTTAAAGAAACGCTACAAACTCTGTAATTTAAAACTACAATCACTTAGTGGGGTTTTTTTGTTTTGTGTGTTTGTTTTTATCATTTACCTGTGAGTTTGCTGGGCTGGGCTATAAGCCATAAGTTGGATCCAGTTCTGCTACATGTGTCTCTCAAATTCCTTGGAGCAAAGGGACAGCTAAGTAACATTCTTTCCATGTCAATGTAGAAGCTCGAGAAGAATGAACAGAACTGATACATTCTCACGCCCACCCGCATTCTATTAACCTCCTGATTAAGTCTAGAATTAAAAGTGTGGAGAAATAGAACCCAAGACTAGGATCACGTAGCAAAAATGAAGTGAAGCATTTAAAGCAAAGAAATAGTCCTCCAGTCTTGATATATGATAAGGTAAGTTCTCCCATGCTGCTTTAAAAGTATCAACTTTGAAGTGCTGAGACAAATAAAACAGATTTGCAAAAGAGACCACAGACCAGCATAGTATCTATTTCATTCATCTGTAAAAATAAATTTCTAAAGAATGATTGATTAAACTAATAAAAACAGACCTCTTTAATAAGTTTAAAATGTGAGTAAATAATTATTGTTAAAAAAAAAAAAAAACTAAAATAACAGGATTTAGGCTCCCAAATTTAGGAGTATAAATCACTGTCCAATATATGCTGACCACAAGACAGAAGGAAAATATCTGGGTATTCAAATCTTAAGATTCAAGAATAGACTCTTATTATTTTCCATATAGAGAGCCGCAGACACTCAACTGTGATGCACTGGTACACTTTCCCCCATCACCTCCTCATAGTCTTGCTAAAGGGGGTATCACACAGCACTATAATTGTCCATAGAACTCATTTTGATCCAAACAGACAAGATTCATTCTGAGTAGAGAATGCCCATTGTCAGTGTCCATGTTATTCTGGGCACTGTGTGTTATATTTGATCAAAAGCAGATTTTTTTTTTTTTTTTTAAGAGGGATGGTAGGGGCAGAGGGGGAGAGAGAGAGCGAGAGAATCCCAAGCAGGCTCCATGCCCAGCACAAAGCCTGACCACTGGAGGCTTGATCTTAAGACTCTGAGATCATGACCTCAGCCAAAATCAAGAGTCTGATGCTTAACTGACTGAGCCATCTGGACGCCCCAGGAGCAGACACGTTGTTTATGATATATAGTGAGAGGGGGCTAATTCTGGTGTTCATGAGATACACTAGGAAGCAGGTTTGCTACTTATCTGCTGCATGCTATCTGCTGTTACCCAGTTTGCCTTCTCTTAATTCAATCCTTGTTAGTAAAAAAAAAAAAAAAAGTAGCCCTTTGAAGTATTAGAAATAATACCCAAAGTAAATGCAACACATACCCTGATAGGTCTCTTATGAGTGGTGTCTTATAATTATTTCTCTCTTTTTTTTGTTTGTCCAAACTAAACAGACAATATTTTTGTGGAAAATAAATGCACTACTAATTTAAAAAATTAATATAGTAGACAAAATATTGATAACAATCAGAGGTTATATTTATTTTAAAACTGCTATAATTAAGAGAAAAATTAGATGCTTATCCATTGTTCTCTACCTGAGGTATAAAATTATAGAGGGTTGTATATAAAGACATAAACCGGGGAGGAGAAGACTCAGAGATGACAAGGGTGTGACCCTAGCACTTGTGACAGATACCAACTAAAACCGAAGAACATCAAATTTCATTATTTTGATAATCTTTGCTTAACCAGTCTTCTCTTTAGGACAGTACATTTTTCATAGTTTAAGAAGAAAAGAAAAATGATACCCTGCTATAGTGAACAGTGATTTCAGAACAGACCATCTAATTAAGGGCCTAACCTCTGGCCAGAGTTCTCTGGGCACTAGGATTTGGTGGCAGGGAGGAAAGGCAAAGATGTGGAAGGTGAATGTGTTTCATAAGGTTTGAGATTCCATGTGCTGCCTTGACACCTTTGACCTTCACAGATCGCCAAAGGCCTAACTATGAGTCACGCTGCTCTCACCACATATGTCCCTCACCCAACAGGAAAGATTCTCCACCTGTTTATTCCTCTCCAAGTGAGACCATCTTCACCCCATCTAGTCCTCAATCTAATGGGATTCAACTCCCTGCCAGCCAAAGAATTATACAGACATATACAAACAAGCCAATCATGTGATCCTGAGGAAATCACAGGTGCCCTCATCCTCTTGCCACCACAAAGCCTGCCTCCCACAGTGTCAACTTGCTCAGTCTGCTCCGGTCTGCACACCCCATGTGGCTCTGCAGGGTCTGCAGTGCCCTCTTCCTCTGCACCGTGAGCATGTGTGACAAATAGTGTCAGTGTCATATGTCATATGTCATACAAATAGCACCAGTGTCAGGTGTCATGAATTCAGCCTTTTTACACTAGTTAGAACAAAGTGTCTCTCCTTCACCAATAGGGTGAATCGTAGGTGATCAGGACGGATGAAGTACCCTGAAATGATAGCTATTTCAGGGTAGATACTACAAATTAGAGGTGGGCACCGTGAGTTATGAAATTCTAGTCCATTTTAATCTATTAGACTCAGCGTTTAAGTTCTGTGAACTTTCTTTTCCAATGCCTACCTAAAGTGTTTGATACTTGAACAAAAGTATTAGGTCCAAATACAAAATCAAAACCCAAATTGGGGGCACCTGCGTGGCTCAGCCAGTTAAGCATCTGCCTTCAACTCAAGTAATGATCCCAGGACCCTAAGATTGAGCCTCATGGTGTGGGGATCAAGTCTCTCCTCAGTGGGGAATGTGCTTCTCCCTCTCCCTCTGGCACTACCCCTCCTATTGTTCTCTCTCTCTCTCAAATAAATAATAACAATATCTTTAAAAAACTGTGAAATTAAACTTAATAAAAGATTGATCTATAGTATATCATTACTGAACCTCTTTAGAGTTCTATATTAGCAGGTTTAATACAATGTGTGATGAATGGCTCTGATAATAAAAATCATTGAAAACTAGGAAGGCTACGACTTAAATAAATAATACTTCCTGGAAAGTTAAAACAAAACAAACAAACAAAAATCCCAACAGCAAAATCCAGAGCTGATTTGAGGATAAAAAGACTAGAATAGAGTAAGAGAAGGCAGGAAAGACACTAAGAAGAAAGGACCTAGTGAAAGACAAAATACATCAATGCAGACAAATGGAGAATTGCTTTCTGGAGGGCTAAGGTCATTCTGCTTGCTGTAGAGTGTTTGGTTATATCTAACAGTAAACATTAAGAAAAAGTAAACATACATTCCCTCTTATCTAATGAACTCTTGGGTTAGAAAATAGTGAGATTCCACATTGGGTCATAGTTTTGTTACATATAACATACATTCAAGTCTTCCATCCAACAGCCTATTTCAAGAAAACGAAACTAAACTAGACTAATATAACTGCCTAATGGCACAGGGCTATGTTTACAAGGCTATTAATCTAGCTCTTTTCAAACCAGTTCAACCGAGAGTAAACAAATAGTACATGAACACTGCCAGAATAAACACCAGAAACTGAAACTCTCCACATCTTCTTCTAGCTAATACAACCCAAACAGAATAAAAAATACATATTTTTGTGCAGGGAGAATGATGGTATCATTCAATGCTAGGAACCCGAGAGAATGAATATAATATGGCATAATATTTTTGTTACAGGTTTATTTTCACTTACATTCTTATCTTTTGAAACTAATCATTGTTTTTTTTTTTTCATTTTTTTCATCCTCCCCCTGTCATTGATTTTGTTTTCCTTTTCTTCTTATAAATAATTGTGACTGTAACTTCCCGAAACTGAAAAAAGCATTATGATCTCTAGAAATCCATCAATTTTTTACAAATAAATCATCATCAGTGATTCTTATTGATATTCATCAAGCTGAAATATAGGAATGATAATAATGAAATGACCTGTAATATTTATTTTGAAATTCATGAAAATATTGTACTTCTTCTGGTAACCATATTTCTTATAAACCAGTTTTGAAAAAATTTTAGTCATTTATCTAAATAGTGTGATTTTTCTAAAGATTGAAAAATACTGAAACAGCTCTAGTGAGGATTTTTTTCTGATTTAAAATGGTGACTATTAGAGGGAAAATCTGTTTGCTATTATGAGAGTTTCTTCCTTTTTGTTAAATTTCCAAAGAACTTTCTCCTATCTATTTAACATAAACCTCTCCTTTTAGTGACACTGTTCTGAAGAGAAATGGTGCATTTTTGGAAAGTTAGAGCAATAGAAGATTTAAGTCACCAAAAGGTTGGCTGCTAACTTTAATTTAGTCTCATTTATTTAAATGGTTGCATTATAGCTGACAACATTTTGTGACATATACTGAGTATAACGATTCATTTATTTTTTCTGCTCTAGTAACTGCATCATAAATTATCATTAAAGTCCACCTAAAACTTGGTAAGAAATCATTCTTGGCATATTAATCTATATGCTAGTAATAGGCAAATTTCAATGTCCAGTATAAATTTTCTGCTTTCATTTTCATAATGCATATGGAGGCTCAGAACATACATGAGATTCTAATACATTCACTAATATACAAATATTCAACAGTTTCAGTGTTTAAATATGTATGACCTTTAATTTCATTTTCTTATTCATCTAAAGGCACAGAGTATTAAAATTTCATGTTACAATTTGAACTAATCTAGATTTTTTAAAGATTTATTTATTTTAGAGAGAGAGAGAGCATGAGTGGCAGAGGCAGAGGGGGAGAGAGAGAGAATCTGAAGCAGACTCCATGCTGAGCAGGGAGCCTGACACAGGGCTCAATCTCAGGACCCTGAGATCACACCCTGAGCTGAAACCAAGGCTCAGAGGTCCAACCAACTGGGCCATCCAGGCACCCCTGAGCCAATCTAAATTTTTCACCTTTGCATTCTTGATCTTGACTCACAATGGTTAAATTACGTACTTTAGAAATGAGTAACTAAGATAATGTAGTAATAATTGGTAACTAACTCTGATGATATTAAAACATATTATAGAGATATTATAATTTTAAATATGGTATAAGTATAGGCAAAGGTGGACAGATATACCAAAGTAGAGAGAAAACAAGAGAGAGAAGGAGTGGGGGGTAAAGGGAGAGAGAGCAGGACAGCGTGCAAACGGGTCCTGGTAATATAAGAATTAAGATTATGATGAAGGGTAGCATTTCAAATCGTTGGGGAAGATAAGGCAAATGAAAGTAACAGAAAAGTAAAAAATACTAAAAGGAAATAAGATGAGCCTTCAAAAATCTTTTTGATGGGTAAGTAGACATTGTGAAGTAAAAATTAATAGAAACAACTCTCAAATTTTTAAATTCTTATCAGGCAAAAGGTCGAAATCTTTAAAGAGCCTTAGGGGAAAAAAATGTATCAATAATTGACCAAATGATTCAGAAAAGAAAAAAGTACATAGGTAAATAATGAATGTGAAAGTGTTCAAACTTTCTAATAATTTAAATTAAAATTAAAACAGTAATTTTTTTTTCATTATTAAGATGACAAAATAGAAGAGAACATAGAGGAGGGTAGAAAAGGATGAGTAGGAAGAAAATAAGAAACAGAAAAGTTTAAGGAGGAAACGGAAGGAAGGGAAGATGGAGGAGAAGAGAGAAAAAGAACAGAATATGTTCTGCAAAGAAAGAGAAGAAAGGAACGTTCCTATCCCTTATTAGCCAGTATATTTAAAAATGTAATGTCACAGGGGCGCCTGGGTGGCTCAGTGGGTTAAGCCTCTCCCTTCAGCTCAGGTCACAGTCTCAGGATCCTGGAATAGAGTCCCACATCGGGCTCTCTGCTCAGCGGGAAGCCTGCTTCCCCCTCTCTCTCTGCCTGCCTCTCTGCCTTCTTGTGATCTCTTTATGTCAAATAAATAAATAAAAATCTTTTTAAAAAATGTAATGTCACACAATATTAAGGGCTAAAGAAAGTGACCCAAGATATCTGGAACAAAATTTTGCAGTTCACAAAATGTATTTTGTATACATGTATGCATGTCAACATTCTAGGAAATAATGCTAGAGAAATCAAAGATTGTATGAATATTTAAGGTAAGATGTTGTTACAGCATTCTGTATATGGGGGAGCAAATTGCAAATAATCTACCTGACAAATTCAAGGACTTAAGTAAATTATAACATGCACATAGTAAGAGTTGCAGTGGGGAGCCTGGCTGGCTCAGTCGCATGCAACTCTTGACCTCAGAGTTGTGAGTTCAAGCCCCAGGTTGTGTGTAGAGATTATTAACAAAATAACTAAATAAAGCAAGGCTGTTGAATGGTAATGAAAGATGTTTAAGATATATTATACAGTAAAGAAGTCATAATATCAAACTGATTCTGCTTACAAAATAGTACCATAACCCATTTGACAATATTCAATTATGTATTATATGTATATGAAATTTCTGAAAGTGGTTATTAATGAAATAGCTGGTTGATTTTTCTACTATTCACTTACTTTTATTTTCTATAAGTTATTTAATAATTTTAGCAGGAAAAGATGCCCTATGAGTTTCACTGAATTGTTGACAGAGATTTTGTACATATACCTTTACATTTTGTTTAATTCTTGACTCTTAGCTAACAATATCTACTAAACAAATAACCTATTTTGATTTTTAGCTCCAAATTTATAGAAATTTAACTTTAATATTTTATCCAGATATCCAATGCTAGGCAGATAACTGGTAGTACATGTAGGCATTTCTTTCTTATTACAAATAGTGTATTATAACAACTAATAATAATAGCTGATATTTATAGAGTACATGTGTGCATCAAGTACTTGATTTAACATTTCATATATATTTTCACAAGCTTATAACATATAACTTTATTTTATGTATTCAATATGATTTATTAACTTTTATTTTAAAATGTAACTTCTCTTTCAGGAAAATTTCTGATTCCCAAATGTTAATAAAATACTTACTATACTATAAAGAATAAAATAAATATAAAAATAAATAAAATACTAAGCAATGGGGGAGCTTTCATAGAAAAGTTACACAGTTAAGAGTAGCACTCAAAATACTACAAGCATACTCAACAATCTTGGTAATTATTTAAAGCTAAACATTAAAAAAATAGTAATAAGACCAAAGAAACAAAGAAAACACAGAACATTATATACTAATTAATCATATACTAGTCATAGACGTCATATACTATATATTCTCTCGTGTACTAATTCACTTCTCCTTTCCTCACAAGTTGTTCTCACTCTAAAATTAGTACCTCCAAAATGAATATTTCACAATTTGATGAAGTTTTTCGCTGTCTTCAAAACTCCAGTGCACTTGCAACCGTATGTTTTTAACAAGTTGCTTCCCCTGCCACTTCAATTCAGTGGCCTTTATCCATTCATCTTTGCCCAGCAGCAAATAACTATATATTTTATTTCAGTATCCTTGGGTAGTAGTAAATTGAAGCTCACAGAGAAAATGACTGAAATGCCAAGTCCTTGGTTCATAACATATATAAACCATAGCTCTTCCTGAAATCTGAATATGGAGTGACTAGTCACTAGTACTAATGGGTTAGCTTAACTTGCATTCAGTATTGTCAAATGATCACAATCCTAATGGACCCCCAAAAAAGGCTTATCAGATGATTGATTGATTGATTGATTGATTTTACTGTTTTCTGTCTCATTTGGGGCAGACTTCTAGTCAAGAAGTTGGTAAATACTTCAGCAAGGCTTTTGTGAGAAATAAATGAAAAATGTAGAAACACTCCCCATAAATGCACTGCGTCACTGAGAAATAGGCTAAGATGAAACATTAAATCCCAAACTTAAAAGAGATCATTTAATTTTTTAAAAAAGATTTTATTTATTTGTCAGAGAGAGAAAGAGAAAGAAAGAGCACAAGCAGGGGAAGTAGCAGGCAGAGAGAGCAGCAGTTTCCCTGCTGAGCAGAGAGCCCAATGTGGGACTTGATTTCAGGACCCCGGAATCCTGACCTGAGTGGAAGGCAGATGTTTACCCAATTAAGCCACTGAGGTGTCCCTAAAAAGAGGTAATTTAAGAGAGCATTTCTCTTTCATGTAATAATTTGAAGATAAGCAGTGCTAGGATAATTGAGTATCCACGTGGGGGTAGGAAAATGAGGCAGTTCCATCTTGTGGCTTTGCTGTACATGACTTTAATTTCTAAAGCCATTCATGGCCCAGGAAATGCTGCAGCTCCTGCCATTTTGTCTATATTCTGGCTGGCAAGAGGGGAGAAAGGATAAAAAAGGACATTCTCTATTCTTTTAAGGATGCTTTACAGAGTTTGTATCTTAGTTCCACCTAACATTTCACTGGCTGGAAGGTAGGGCCATGCAAACTACAAAGGGGACTGTGACACCTAAGGAAGATGGGGAGGCTGGACATTAAGAGACCACCAACAGACTCTGCAACATGTACTTTAGGTGTCTCCACACATTCTTGCACTTAAATTCACATGGTTTTCAAAGCCTTATCACCTGAAGCCTAACTCAAGAATCTATCACACAGATCTAATACCAAGAAGCTCTGCTCACAGGGCACCTGGGTGGCTCAGTGGCTTAAGCCTCTGCCTTTGGCTCAGCTCATGATCTCAGGGTTCTGGGATCGAGCCCCACATCAGGATCTCTGCTCAGGAGGGCGCCTGCTTTCCACCCACCCCTCCTGCCTCTCTGCCTATTCACGATCTCTCTCTGTCCAATAAATAAATAAATAAACATCTTAAAAAAAAAAAAGAACAAGTTCTGCTCACATGATGAAAATTCCCACAGATGCTGGTGGGTGTCGTCAAAAACATCTGACTGGAGTTGGATCCTTGAGTTGGGTCTGGAAATCAAAGATTCCTCACCCCCTCTTCTCCTTGGAATATGATTCTTGCCTTCCACATGTTGGAAGCTACCTAAGAACATAGCCTTGAGATAATAGTGTGGTGTTGAAACTATCCAGAATGTGTACATGACTAAACCCAGTTAAGACTTCTATAGCAACTTAAAAGACTTGGTGGTGTGCAGATACAGATATTCACCATCTTGTGGCTAACCAAGGCAAGCCTCATAAGTAAATTCCTTGGCCAACCTGCCACCTACCAACCTGGAGTAGTCTGCCTCTTTCTTTGTCCCCCACGCAGGAGGTCAGTTTGAGATCACACTTCAGGGAAGCCCTGAGGAAGATGCAAACCAATAGTCTAGGATGCTGGGTTGATATCTTGTTGGGTAGCTCCCCATTCTAGAAAACCCTGATAAGTACAAGCTCTATGGTAATTATATGGAACGTCTATAAGGAACTTATGTTTAT
Organism: Lontra canadensis; assembly: GCF_010015895.1. Lineage (NCBI taxonomy): Eukaryota > Metazoa > Chordata > Mammalia > Carnivora > Mustelidae > Lontra > Lontra canadensis. The sequence goes on along the minus strand of NW_022631064.1, from coordinate 7,560,928 downwards.
TTACGGACCTTCACTTCATCTTACATGGCAAGAATTCAGCTACACTAAAAAATTCTTCTCCTTCATCTCCAGTAGAATCAAGATGTGTTTCATATGTACCTGCCACCAAGTCTCCTCAGCTATTACCTGGTGGTCACCATTTTTCCCCCTACCTCAGGCTTTTGTTGTAATTTCTTTCCCAGAAATCATAATTTCAAGCTTCTGGCATGAAAAACTGCTTGAAGGGGCTTTTTTTAATATCTCTGGAAAATGGCTCTGTGTAGGCATTCAAGGGTTTTGGAGGCTAATATAGGAGAAAGATCTGATGGTGAGATGGTAATAATAGACATCAACTTTAGCTCTGACATGTTCGCATATAGGGGAAAGTTAGAGGCTATGGCTCTGACAGGAGAGGTTGGGGGAGAGGTGAAGGGTGGGTGTCACGACACAGAAGGAAGAAAGGCAAGCGAAGTCCCCAGGGAGAGAAGGATCAGAGAGGGACTTAGACATCTAGGTGATGACACTCAGCAGGACAGCAGGGAGTCTTTGGGTCAGAAAACTCTATAGGGCAGCAGGTCCTTATAACAGGAAGCTGGGACCTTATAACAGCAATGGGTCTTTTCAATAGGTGATCTGTCAAGGTGAGGTTTCACAGAGCATGCAAAGCTGTGCTACCAGTAACTTCTCAAGTGATTAAATATTTCTTTTCTATTTTTTTCTCAGTTCTTTTCTGGTTTCTACATGCTCTATTCATGTAGGTAGATTACTTAGGATTGACTCTTTTTAAATGAGTACTAATAGAAATATTATTCACCAGAGATAATTTTTGGCCAAGTCTTCATGCAAAAACAAAATGAAACAAAACAAACAACCCAAAACACCATGGCTACAAATGTTTAGATACTCTTCCAAGCTGATTTTAACACATATTGCTTCAGTAAATGTTAGGTGAAGACATCCTCCACGCACTCGCCCATATGCTCTTTGATGACAGGAAACACATTCTCTCAGTCTTCCCCAACCTGATATTTAGCATAATGCCTGGTTTCTGGTCATGTTCAATACATATGATTTCACATGCAACACTAGAAAAACACATGATTACAGTTCTGTGACAATAGGGAATCTTCTCTCTCTTTCTATCTTTTTCACGGAACAGAGCCTGAAAAAATAAATATTCCCCAAATTAATAAAAAAAATGTTGCATATTTGAATAATGTGAAGCTGTGAACTCTAATCATTTTGGTCTCAGATTTTTTTCAATATTCATATAATCAAGATTGACAGAATTTTCAAAGAAATATAATTTAGTAGAGAAAGCTAAGGAACTTGGCCGCATCAATTTAAAAACCCCCAAATTACATAAAATTTTAGTGTCTTCTGTCACTGGGTGAGAAAAAATATATACAAGTCCTAGGTTTGTGGTGAGAATGTGGTGGGACTATACAAACCAGAAGGGTTAAATCAATGATCCTCCAAACAGTGAGCTGCCAGACAGAACTGACATGCAGTGAGTCTAACGAGGTCAATCTATAGCTCAACGTATAGTGGTTTATTGTACTGAAAAACAAAACAAAACAAAACAAAACTTTGACTTTGACTCCAGACAAATTTCTCTGGACTTCAAGTCACTTCAACACTGAGTTATAAGTGGCATTTCTCTTCTCTCATTAGTGTACCTGAACTCTGTATTGTAATTAAAACATTTCCCAGACGCTTTGCATAGTATTGATCATCTTTACACTAGGAAGGAAGTTATCAAAGATACAGATTCAAACCAATAATTTTTCTATTTGGTCTAAGAAAACTCTTTAGTGGGCAAACTACTGAAAATAATAATTAAATTAATGCCTTCTTAAATACATCTAGTTTTGCTTTATTTTCCGTGTCCTTAACTGTCAGTGGCAAAACATCAGCTGTGTTTGTTTCCCACTCTATATTTAGCCACATGTTTTTTAATATCATCTTTATAACTTTGTGCAAAGAAAAGCAATCTCAGAAACATCTGTCCCTATTTCTACATATACCTAGCACTGCTCCTCATGTCACTAATGGAGCTGAAACTGGGGCATGGGTATAACTTCTTAAGGAATAAGTTTTTAGAGCATTATGGATTCACTGATTCATTGGTTTATTTGACAATCAATAACTAATGATGTTCCAGACATTGTGCTAGGTGGTAGTGGTACAATTTTGACCAACAATAGACTACTGCTCCCTGAGGACAGTGACACTAAGTATCATGGAAGTGAGAGTACTTGCTCTATGGACACAGATAACAGGAATCAACTGACACAGACGTCCTTGAGGAAAAGAACATCATAGAGCTGAGCAGTAATGTAAGCATAGAGGTAGTAGTAAGAGCATTCGGGTAGAGGAGACAGAAAAAATTATTCAATAGAATGTAAGTGTGTATACCTATGTTATTTCCAGGTCAGGATTTTAAGAAGAGTTTGTTTCCCTTCAGGTTGTCTTTCTTTTTCTCCTGATTGGATGAAGATGATGACAATGCCTTGGGACTGGTAGCTCTACAAGAGAAAGGGGCTTGGGTTTCTCAATTAATGAGCAGAAGGAAAAAGCTAGCCAATCAAATACCCACTTTGAACTTTTATAACGAGAAATATATCTCTACTATGTGTCATACCATACACATTTTAGAGTTTATTTGTTACTGAAATTTAGTCTGATATAACCAGTGCAGAAATGTGCAGCTTGAAGTGAGGTATTGCCATGAGAGAACTTAAATATATGGAATTCAGTGGAAAACAATGATATACTCACCAGAAAGCTAGAGACGCATGTGATGCAATGGCAAAACATGATTAAAACTTTGCCTATAGGGGCGCTGGGTGTCTCAGGTGGTTTAAGCATATGCCTTCGGCTCAGGGCATGATTCTGGGGTCCTCAGATCCAGCCCTGCATCAGTAGGCAGGAAGTAGGAAGCCTGCTTCTCCCTCTCACACTCCCCTTGTTTGTGTTCCCCTTTCACTGTCTCTCTCTTTGTCAAATAATTAGAATAAATAAAATCTTAAAAAAAGAAGTTGCCTACAATAATTAGAAAGACCAACCATGTGCCTATAAAACCTCTAACTTTAGGAAAATTTAGGAATTAAAATTGAATACTTGCTCTTGGCTTCTTGTTCCCTATAGCAAAGCTATTTCAAAAAAAGAAATGAGCTCAGGTAAAGAATTTCAGGTTTACAAGCAAATAAAGGAAAATACAAAGTGGTCAGAAATTTGGATCCCCACAAGGTTTGACAGCTTCCTGCTAAAAATCATATGCAAACTAATTTGAACATTCTTGATTAATTAAGAAAAACATTAAATATTAAGTTTGTGTTACTGGCATTAAATATTGTCCTGCTTTTTCCATATAATATGGAGGTTGTGATATCACTGACCACAGGAAGCCAGACAATGCAAGTCTACTAAGGGAGCATCAGCAACTATCCCAGAGGTTTGCTATTTACGGAAGACTGTACTTGACCACCATGATTAAACACATGATCCAGAGGAACACTTATTTATACATCACTCTGTGAAGCCTCATGTTTCATTTATATCAGGTGACCACTCATATCAAATAATCTTACACATTTTTAATTTCAAGTTTCCATGTGCATTTTATTTTTTTTAAAGATTTTATGTATTTATTTGGTAGAGATCACAAGTAGGCAGAGAGGGCAGCAGAGAGAGAGAGAGAGAGAGGAGGAAGCAGGATCCCCACGGAGCAGACAGCCCGACATGGGGCTCTATCCCAGAACCCTAAGATCATGACCTAAGCAGAAAGCGGAGGATTAAACCCACTGAGCCACCCAGGCACCCCTCTATGTGTATTTTAGAAAGATAAGAGAAAACTGTTAATATGTTGACTCCATTAGCAAAAGGAAAAAACATTTGGCACAGTCACATTAGGCCAGTTTTATATAAAAACTATCCTCACAGTTCTCCCCATCTAAGGCAATGGGTAACTGGCTGTCCAAAAAAGTGGATTCTGGCACTCCCAAAGACCAGTTGTAACCTGCCATCACCAGGAGACTGGGGAGTAGTAAAGCCAGTTCCTGGGAAATGGGACCACCCCTCACAGGCTTGCCCATGAACTGACAAGCATCCAACCTCCTTTCCCTCATCCCATGTGCATGCACAAGTTTTCCCTAGGCCATGGCATCACTTTAAGGAAAAGGAGAGAAGAGATCACAAAAGAAAAAAGATGGGGGTTGAACTTTGAATATATGAAATATTTACCTGCAAAATATCAAACCTTGAAGCAGCAAATTTAATGGCTTGCTCTCCATTTGTGCGAACAGAAACTTAAGAGCAATGCCAGAAGTGATAGAAAACAAGCTATATAACTGTTGCACATTCAGCATAGTGTGCTAGGTTATTAACACAAGTATATCATCCACATGTCTCTCTGGAATAAATTAAAGGTCACCAACTGTCTAGACCTGAATAACCCATGCCCCTGCCTGGTAAATCTTTGTTTCCTACTCCATTTTATATAACCAGAGAAGGGCAGAGCCATTCTCAAACCTATGTGTTTGGCTCTAAACCTTTCATTTTCCACCATTTCACACCACTTCCTGTAACATGACATTTACCTTTGTTAGGCTGCCTTTGTTCCAGAAATTTCTTAGTGAAATGTGCTACCACCAACCACACTCTAGTGTGAAATTTCAAAGTGACCTTTCATACTTTAATATATATCAGTAAATAACACATTCTCAGTAACATCCATTCTTCCTCACCCTTCCTGATGAATCAATAATATTGCAGCATGTTCAGTAAGCCTATTTGATCCTAGGCTTCTTTAAGGGGAGAGAATTTGAGTTATTCAACTTTGCGTTGTATTTTCTCACCAAGGCCACGACCACTACCTTCTTTACAAGAAGAGTAAAGCTTCTTGGTGTTACTTCTTGGTGTTACTTGGTGTTTATTCCTAGTCTGATCAGTGACTTCCTTTAATTGTGTGTTTATTCCTAGTCTGGTGTTTATTCCTAGTCTGATCAGTGACTCCCTTTAATTGTGATCTTAGTCCATAGTAATGTTCTTTACTTGCTGGGAATGATCTCTTTTCTAGACACATATTCAAATAATATTCACCAAATCTGGGTCCCAGGTCAGACTACAAAGCCCTCAAGGCATGATTTCTTAAAAAACATTTCACTTATTTGTTGCCAAAATCACATACAATTCATCTTGAGATAAAAATGTAGCCACTTCATTAAAAAATTAAAATACTATGCAGATATCAAATCAATAAAACAATAACTTTTTTTTTTTTTTTTTACATTTCTGAGGTATCAATTACTGTTTGGTCACTGGACAATAAATATATTGGCATAACTGTCCCAAAGAACATAAGACATATATATAGTAGAATTAAGAAATTCCTTAGAGATCACTCTGGAATCACAAGCACTTAACAATGTGTGGTCCATTGCCCATAATATATAATGAGGTTTTTAATTATGTACACTTCATGCTTTATCTTTAATTTAAACTGGTTAGTACATTCTGAATGTAGGCTCCATAATAGGAATGGAAATATTTAATTAAAATAGAGCTTCAACCTTGAACTTTTACACATTTTTAAAGGGGAGAAAGGAAGATGGAAACAATAGAAAATCAGCATAATAGAGGCAGCTCTGGATAAGCTGGTGAAAACAGTAGAGATTTCCAGTATGACCTTGGACAGACAATTTACGATTTGCTTCAGCTTTTCCTATTGAAGCTGGGAGTGGTTGTAGTTGTTCTGTATTGTTTTGTTTTGTTTTTGTGGGGTTTTAAAAATATGTTATTTCAATAGTTTATTTCTGCTTATCTTTGAATCTATCACAAATGAATCCAAAATTTTGTCTAATGCAGACTGGATTTTACATTTCTGCAGGCATTTTTTGGATATTGTGCATTTAAATGGGGGTGTTGATGGAAATTTTAAAGGACGATAAGTCTCAAACTGGCATGTGCCTTATGAACATGAATTTCAAGGTCAACAGGAAGTAGTGGAATATGATCTATTTCTCCATCTTTATAACCTTGATATTTTTTCCTATGCATGATAGTGTACTGAATATGAATAGCTCCTGACTTTAAAATTTAAATGATCATATGGCCTGGGTTTAAGATTAGCTTGTTTTGATGCGTTCTGCTCTTTTTAGCTTGTTCCTATGATTTATACTATTAAAAATAATTCCTAAAATATTTATGAGAGGATAGAGAATAACACTCTTTCCCATTCTACTGAAAAGAATAGCAAATGTGTCCTTAATATCTTTTTCCCCCTTTCTGTGTACAGGTCTTAAAGTAGAATTTCTTTTAAAATACAAGCAAACTGAGTGACTAAAAAGTGACATCACTTTACTGTTAATAATTCCATTCTTAGCCATTTTTAGTAAATTGGAAAAGAAGGTGGTATTTTTTTCCATCAGTTTTAAAAATAGACCAGATGCTGTTAAAAAGGGGGAAAAAACTGATCATATACTTCAGAAAGAAAAGTATAGCCAAAAAAGTTTTTTTCCTGCTTTTTTAAAAATATGTCGAATTCTGGAATCCAGAGATTTTCTGTTTACACTTTCATGGAACTTGATTATCAGCTTCTAAAATTACTGATCCATAAACTGGAAGCTGACCAATCAATTACAAATTTGACACACATTTTCCAATTCTTATAACTGCAAACAGAATTAGGAAGTGATCAGAGGAGAATGCAAGGAGCATTACAGATTTGGGGGTCAAAAGGTAAAACCAAATGTTCATTAGAAGAAAAAATAAGTCATGAAATTGCAAGTGGTTCAGCGAGACCACAACTTATTGATGTCTTCATTTGTTCACTGAGACAGAAATCATTAAGTGCCTACCCCGTGCAAGCCCTGTGATAAACTTATGAATAAAAAGGACACAGACTACAAAAACTAATAACAAAGAGCCCTGATCTAATCTGTGGATTGGGAAGATTTTCCTAAGGAACAGACATTTAAATTGGGATATAAGTAATACGAAGGAATTAATGATATATCGTGATGGGGTGGAAAAAAGTCTTTAAGACAGTGGGAACAGCTCTGAGACTGAGGGACTATGAAGCATTAGAAAAACTAAAAGAACTTCAAAGCAGACAGAATGTAGATGGGGTGAGGTGAGGTGGTAACAATATATATAAATCTCACAAAAAGACGGGCACTTGGGTGGCTCAGTGGGTTAAGCCTCTGCCTTCGGCTCAGGTCATGATCTCAGGTTCCTAGGATCGAGCCCCACATCAGGCTCTCTGCTCGGCAGGGAGCCTGCTTCCTCCTCTCTCTCTCTCTCTCTCTCTCTCTCTGCCTGCCTCTCTGCCTACTTGTGATCTCTCTTCTGTTAAATAAATAAAATCTTTTTAAAAAAATCTCACCAAAAGAAATCACTGACTCCTAAAGTAAAACTTTGAAAATGTTTGGGAAACTTCAATTTCCATACCATTAATTTTAGAAGCTGATAATTAAGTTCCATGAAAGTGTAAAAGAAAACCTCTGGATTCCAGAAATCAATCCATACTGATTTTAGATGTTTGTTCTTCCCTGGTTGATAAATGGTTGATAAATGAAAAGTCTTGCAGCACATTAAATTGGAAACGTTAAAGTTTATTTTCCAAAATTAAAATATCTTTCAAAATTATTTCCAACAGCTTTCTCTCCCAGCAAGCACATGCACACACACCGGTGGAGCACACAGGGGCACATGCATGTACACACACACACACACACACACACACAATCAGGCTTCTTTGTCTCTTATTTCCTGGAATTCCAAGTCATCCATGCTTCTTCCTTTTCTGTACCACACTAAATTTAAAGAAAACATTCATTTAATGATAGCAAAGACATACCACATTCTCCAATAACCACAAAACTCCTTGAAAACTTGAATAAATGAATGTATGCAAGATGGGGTTGATTTCATGTTTTTTAGGCCTGTGACTTTTATCCTGCCCAGAATTTGGTTATTGCTTCTGTGTTCCTTTTGGACTGTAGGCCTTGACTATAGACATATGATAGCTTCATAGGGAAGGAATGGAAACAGAAATGTTTGCATACCACACTATACACAGTCACATTTTATATGATAGTTACATACAGGACTATTTTATTGGTAATTTGAAAATATCAATCAGATATATTTTTATTATATTTAAATATAAATTGCTTGATAAATGTGGACATTAAGGTGATATAACAAATGTGTCAATAATAGCCCATGGAAAATGCTCTTTGAAATTATTCTGTTCTTTAAAAAAATTTTTGAAAGCACACTGTGTGTCAGTATGCTAGATGCTTCTCATGTGTGATTTTATATAAATCTGAAGATATCTCTAGGAAATGGGCATTAGTATAGATAGGGAAAAATAAGGCTTCTAACATTTTGGTAACTAACCCAAGTACTTAAGGGAAGGAACCAGTATTCAATTCTAGGACTTTTTAATTCTAAGCTTCACCCTCAAGAACTTTATCATGTTTCTGAGGAGATCACTACTTTTTTTGTTTTGATCTTAGATTTCGAAGTGCTTTGATAATTATATACCAATTACTCTACCCAAAAGCTAATCTACCTATAAATGATCTTCAGTATAAGTATAAAATGGGGATTTGGGGTAACTGGGTGGTTCAGTCAGTTGAGTGTCCAACTCTTAATTTTGCCTCAAGTCATGATCTCAGGGTCCTGAGATCAAGCCCTGCATCTGGCTCCTTGCTCAGCAAGAAGTCTGCTTGAGGATTCTTTCCTTCTCCCTCTGCCCCTCCCACTCTGGCTCATGTGCTCTCTCTCTCTCTCTCTCTAAAAAGTCAAAACAAAACAAAAGATCAAAAAATCAAAAATTGGGGGTCCATATTGATTCACTTTCAAAGAAACATTTCTTTTGCTCTTGGAGGGAAAAAAGCAATGCTTTTTATTTTCTGCACTATCTATTATTTCCTCTTTGTCTTCTTCCTGAATATAAGAACCATTTTTCCTTCACAAACGCTGAACTCTCCCTTTTAATAATCTTATCCAAATATAACATCTTAAATGTCACTATAATGAAAGTTAGTCCCAAAACTCTCTATCTCAGTCTCTGCCCTGAACTCTCATCTACTATTTTCAGTCACCTGAATACCATCCTGGTTTACCAACATTATAACCTTGAAGTCACTTTACCCCTTCTCTCCTGCCCATTATTGGTAGTGATAGCATTGCTACAACATTGATTGCTCTGTTCTTATTTTAAAATAAATCCTGGATTCAATTCAAGAAAACTAAATATATCAGCAGTAAAATATATAAGTGAGTTTTTCAAAAAATTTTCATAGTTCTTAAGCAAACAAAATTTATATATAGAACATAATACACACCACACCCTGACCATGTACTTTTCATCACTTTTTTTTCCCTTCTAATGTTCATCAATTGGTAGAATAATGTCATTGTTGTATCTATGACCTGGCAGGTCTTATAAAGGAAAAAAAAATAAGAAAAATTTCATCCAATATACCATGTTTGGAATGTTGTGTTGTCTCCGCTTTTATGGAAGAAGTTTCCAGTCCAGTCAAATAGTGGTGACTTCTGTTTATTACCTTTTCTCTTTGCCCACTATCTTTATGTTGGATAAAGCTGACTTCTCACCTAGGTCTTTTGCACAGTCCCTAAACTGCTCTTAGTCCCTGCACTGGATATACATTTGGTGGCCCAGTCACAATGTACCATAATTCTATCACTCAGTACACTATGGACATTTTTAGAAAGATTACATATCAGGACTCCCTACTCTCCCCCATAGCAAAGGAACAAGATTGTGATGGTTAAGAAGTTTTTTTTCATCCTTCTTTATGATGCTTTCATTATTCCTGGGAATTCCCACAGTTGGCTTGCTCAATTCAAACCTGAGACCCTTTCAGAAAATTCTTTTTTGCTTAAGGTAGAATCCTTATAGGCACATCTCTCTAAGACATCCTCTTCCAACAATTCTGTACACAGATATTTAATTTGTCTTCTTAATTTCAAAGTGGTCAATAGCTAAACAGTCTAGGGGAGTTCAAACTGAAAAAAGCATAGTATTCAGAATCATAGTATGTTAAATATGAAAATAGAAAGATACGAACCTGTGACATCATAAAGAAATATCTTTTCCATTTTTAACAGTAAAACTGGCACAATTGCAGCAACATAGAGTTTACCACCAACATTAATGAGTACTGCTTGTGTTCTCATTCCCTCTCTAATAGCATTCATTCTTCACTAAAAGAGAGGAGGGATGATTCCATGCCACGAGGCAGGAAAATTCAGATTAGGTCTGGAACTTCCAGTTATTATTTTATATTAAGATTGCTTTCAAAAATGATAGAGAGAATGCTGAGGGGAGGGGAAAGGCAGTCCTTTAAAGGGTCTACTCCTATCCAAATTAAATAATTTGAAAATGGTATTAAAAAGTAATAGGGAAAGACTGGGAAGATGACAACAGAGTAGGAAGACCATAGAATTTCCCTGTCCCACAAATACAACTAGGTAACAATCAAACCACCCTCAATACCCCAGAAATCAATCTTAAGAATAAGCTCCACAACTGAAGGTAGAGAAGAGATCGTATCAAAGAAGGTATGGAGTACGGAGATACTCTTTGAGAGAGAAACAGATCATGGCTGCTGCAATAGGGAGCAGTCGTGGAAAAGGGCAAGGGACAGACTAGCACACAGAGAAGTCCACAAGGGAGGGGAAATCCCCATAGCAATTGGCTTGGAAAGTGAAAGCACCTGAATTTCATGAGTTCTTGCAACAAGTGGAGCTTAAAGCCTGGAGTTTTAAAGATCACATTCCTGGGCGCCTGATTTTCTCTGTTGGTTAAGCCACTGCCTCCGTCCCAGTCCTGGGATCAAGAACCACATCAGGATCCCAGCTCTGCAAGGAGTCTGCTTCTCCCTCTGACATTCTCGCCTTTCATGCTTTCTCTCATTCTCTCTTTCAAGTAAATAAATAAAATTTTTAAAAAATATTTTTAAAAAATAAGCATGCTTGGTTCTAGGAGAGCTTGGAGGACATTGAAGAGCCTGGAGGACATTGGGGCTTCTCTTGGAGTAAAGACAGGGCAAACAGCCCTTGGACATACAGCATAGAAACAGCAATCTAAAAAGCATCCGGGGTGCAGGGTGGGGAGATTTGTTACTCATCTTGGAGCATGTCCCAGGGAGGCAGTGTCCATGGAGAGACCCCTCAGTGAATAAGAGAATTGGCAGGTGTCATTTGTCTCTCCCACTGTCCTCAGCATAAACACAGAGCCACCTGTGGAAGCCAACATAGCCTGGTAACTTTCTTAAACCAAGACGTCTGCCCCAAGCAGAACTGTCCTTCAAGTCATGCTTGCCTCATTCACAGCATGACAGGACCCTCTCCCAGAAGACTGGTCCAAATCCACACCATGTTTCTCAACCCAGGAGTTTTGCAAGGCCTCATTTCCAGTGGCAGCAGTGACAGGTCTCATTTCACAATCAGACCAGAATACACCTAGTTAAGACTCACCACATTCAAGCCAGGGACAAAACACTGCGCAAACAAAAAGAAAGAGAACCTCTGCAGATGACTGGCCTGAAGGATAAAGCAACGAGGACACAACAGCAGAGTGCATGCAACACACACTGAAGATAGTCCTGGAAGCACCAGGCCTGGGGAAGAGGGGACACTACTCTGCAGGCAATATAGGACCTCTTCTTCATAAAGCCATTACCCTCAAGAACCAGAGATGCAACTGACTTTCCCAACATACAGAAACAGGAACACAGACTTAGACAAAATGAAAAGACAGATGAATTTGTCCCAAATGAAAGAACAGGACATGGCCACAGCTGGAAATCTAAGAAAAACAGTTATAAGTGACATGTCTGATGAATTTAAAGCAATGATCATAAGGATACTCAGTGGACCTGAGAAAAGAGTAGAGGACATCAGTGAGACCACTAACACAGAGAAAAGGAATAATATAGCAGAGATAAAGGGTTCCATAAATGAAATGAGAAATATGATTGATGGACTGAACAGCCAGCTGGGAGAAGCAGAGGAACAAATAAATGAAATAGAAAGTCATCAAGCTGAACAAAAGAGAGAAAAAAGAAGTATACAAAATGGGAATAGATTTAGGGAATTCAGTGACTTCAAGTGTAATAACATGTACAATACAGGAGTTCCAGAAGAAGAGAAAAGAGGACCCCCCCAAAAAAAAATTTGAAGAAATAACAGCTGAAAACGTCCCTAATCTGAGGTGACAGATATTCATATCCAGTAAGCACAGAGAACTTCCAACAAAATCAACAAAAGTAGATGATACCAAGGCATATTGTAATTATCACTAAATATAATGATAAAGGAAAAACTATTACAAAAGAAGACAGTTACATAGAAAAGAACCCACCTCCCCCAGCCAAAATAAAGCTAGCCGTGTATTTTTCAGCAGAAATTTTCCACGTCAGAGAAGAGTTGCATGCAATATTCAAAGCGCTGAATGGAACAAACTTGCATAACTTGCATCTGAGAATACTCTATCCTGCAAGGCTATCAGCCAGAATAGAAAGGGAAATAAAGAATTTCCCAGATAAACTAAAGAAGCTCAGACCATTACACCAGCTCTGCGAAAAATATTAAAGGGTACCCTTTGAGTGGAAAAACCAAAAATGACAGTATGAAGGTAGGAAACACAAAAGCAGTAAAAATGAATATGTCTAAAGAGTCAATCAATAAATTCAAAAAATAAAAGGTTGTAAAATATAATGTCATATACCTAAAATGTGGGGATTGGAATAAAGAATGGATTCAAACTTAAATAACCATCAACTTCATATAGACTACTATAGGTAGAGGATGTTATATACAAACCTAACGGTAACCATATATCAAAAACCACTAATACGTATGCAAATAATGAAGAGAAAGAAATCTAAACATATTATATAGAAAACCAGTAAACAGAAAGACAGAAACAACAACAAAACAAGTTATAAAATGTCAATAAATATTTGTAAATAATTATTTTGAATGTAAAAAGACTGAATGCTACAATAAAAAGTAGGATGATGGAATGGATTAAAAAAAAAGATCCATCTATACGCTGCCTACAAAAGACTCATTTTATTTTTTTTATTTTTTTATTTAATCGTTTTTTAAATTTATTTTCAGCATAACAGTATTCATTGTTTTTGTACCACACTCAGTGCTCCATGCAATCCGTGCCCTCTCTAATACCCACCACCTGGTTCCCCCAACCTCCCACCCCCCACCTCTTCAAACACTTCAGATTGTTTTTCAGAGTCCATGGTCTCTCATTGTTCACCTCCCCTCCCAATTTCCCCCAACTCCCTTCTCCTAACTCCCCATGTCCTCCATGCTATTTGTTATGCTCCACAAATAAGTGAAACCATATGATAATTGACTCTCTCTGCTTGACTTATTTCACTCAGCATAATCTCTTCTAGTCCTGTCCACGTTGCTACAAAAGCTGGGTATTCATCCTTTCTGATGGAGGCATAATACTCCATAGTGTATATGGACCACATCTTCCTTATCCATTCGCCCGTTGAAGGGCATCTTGGTTCTTTCCACAGTTTGGCAACCGTGGCCATTGCTGCTATAAACATTGGGGTACAGATGGCCCTTCTTTTCACTACATCTGTATCTTTGGGGTAAATACCCAGTAGTGCAATTGCAGGGTCATAGGGAAGTTCTATTTTTAATTTCTTGACTTATTTTAAACCTTAAGATACCTGCAGATTGCGAGTGAGGGGATGAAGAAACATCTAGCATGTCTGATGATGGCAAAAATGAATGGCAGAAGAATGCTGGAGTTGCAATATTTGTATCAGACAAAATGGACTTTACTGCAAAGACTATAACAAGAGCCAAAGTAGTGTCCTATATAATCCAACAAGAAGACATAACAATTTTAAATATTTAGGCACCCCACATGGGACCACCCAAATACATGAAACAGTTAATAGCAAATATGAAGGAAATAACTGATAATACTACAACTTTAACATTTCACTTATATCAATGGATGGATCATCTAAATAGAAAATCAACAAGGAAATAATGGCTTTGAATGATACACTGGACCACAGGGACTTAACACAGATAGTCAGAACATTCCATCCTACAACAGCAGAATATACATTCTTGTCAGGTGCGCATGGAACATTTTCCAAAACAGATCACAGACTAGGCCACAAAACAAGCCTCAATAAATTTTAAAAGACTGAAGTCATACCATGCATCTTTTCTGACCACAATGGTAGGAAACTAGAAGTTGACCAGCAGAAAAAATCTGAAAAGACCTCAAATACATGAAAGTTGCATAACATCCTACTAAAAAAATGAATGAACCAACAAAAGAGAATATAAGAAATTAAAAAGAAAAAGAAGAAAATAAAAGAAAATATCCAAAGTACATGGAAATAAATGAAAATATAAACATAAAGATCCAAAGCCTTTGTAATGCAGCAAAAACAGTTCTAAGAAGGAAATTGATAGCAACACAGAACTACTCCAGAGGCAAGAAAAATCTCAAATAACCTTACACCTAAAGGAACTAGAAAAATAAATAAATACACAAAACCTTAAAACCAGCAAAAGGAGGGAAATAATGAAGATTAGAGCAGAAATAAATGACATAAAAACTAAAAACAAAACAAAACAAAAAACCCACAATAGAAAAGATCAATAAAACCATGAGCTGGTACTGTGAAAAATATCAATAAAATTGATAAACCTCTAGCCAGACTTATCAAGAAAAAGAAGAGAAAGGAACCAAGTAAATAAAATCACAAATGAGAGAGGAGAAATAACAACCAACACAGAAGAAATACAAACAATAATAAGATATTATGATAAACTATATGCCAACAAATCGGACAACCTAGAAGAAATGGCTCAATTCCTAGAAACATATAAACTACAAAAACTGAAACAGGAAGAAATGGAAAATATGAAAATATTGATTAGCTGCAGTGAAATTGAATTAGTAATCAAAAAACTCCCAACAAACAAAAATCCAGGACCTGATGGCTTCACAGTTGAATGGTACCAAACATTGAAAGAAGAATTAACAGCTATTTTTTTCAAGCTATTCCAAAAAAAATAGTAAAGGAAGAAAAACTTCCAAATTCATTCTATGATGTCAGCATTATCCTGATATCAAAACTAGATAAAGGCACCTCAGAAAAATAGAACTACAGGTCAATATCCCTGATGAACAGAGATGCAAGTCCTTAACAAAATACTAACAAACTGAATCAAACATTAAAAAAATAATTCACCACAATCAGTGGGATTTATTCTTAGTTTGTAAGGGTAGTTCAATATTTGCAAATCAATCATGATACATTAAGAAAAAGAATAAAAAATATTATCATTTTAATAGACACAGGAAAAGCACTTGACTACAAAATCCATTGATAATAAAACCTCTCAGCAAATAAGTTAGAGGGAACATACCTCAACATTATAAGGACCATATATGGTTCCATCCTCAATTGGAAAATACTGACAGCCTTTCTTCTAAGGTCAGGAACAAGACAAGGATATTCATTCTTACCACTTCTATTCAACATAGAAGTGGAAGTCCTCACCACAGCAATCAGACAAAAACAAAAAATAAACAACATTCAGATGGATGAGAAATAAGTAAAACTTTCATTATTTGCAGATGGCATGATAATATATATAAAAACCCAAAAGACTTGCTAGAACTGATGAAGTCAGTAAAGTCACTGTATACAAAAATCAATGTACAGAAATTCCTTGTATTTTATAAAAATATACAAATAATTAAGCAGCAGAAAAAGAAATTAAGAAAACAATCCCATTTATAATTGCAGCAAAAATAAACCTGACCAAAGAGGTGAAAGATCTGTACTCTAAAACCTATTAAACACTGATGAAAAAGAAACAAACAAACAAAAAAAAAAACAGAAGAAAACACAAAAAAATGGAAAGACAGTTCATGTTCATGGATTGAAAGAACAAATACTTTTAAAATGTCTACAATATTCAAAGCAATCTATACATTCAATGCAATCTCTATCAAAATACCAACAGCATTTTTCATAGAACTGGAACAAACAATCCTATAATTTGTATGGAACCACAAAAGACCCTGAAAAGCCAAAGCAATCTTGGGAAAAACAAAACAAAACAAAACAAACCTGGAGGCTTCACAGTTCCAGACTTTAAGTTATATTATAAACCTTTAGTAATCAAAACAGTGTGATCCTGCACAAAAACAGACATAAATCAATTGAACAGAATGGAACTCAGAAATAAACCAAAAATCACATGGTCAATCAATCTTTGACAAAGGAGGAATGAATATTCAATGGGAAAAGGACAGTCTCTTTAATAAATCGTGTTGGGAAAACTGGACAACAAGATCCAAAAGAAAGAAACTGGACTCTTTTCTTGCACCATACACAAAAATAAAGTCAAATTGGACTAAAAACGTAAATGTGAGAACAAAAACCATAAAAATCCTATAAAAGAACATAGGCAGTAACCTCTTTCACATTAGCTGTAGCAATGTTTTTTGTAGATATGTCCCTAAAGCAAAGGAAACAAAACCCAAAAAATAACTACTGGGACTACATCAAAATAAAAAGCTTCTTCACAGTGAAGGAAATGGTCAATAAAACCAATACACAACCTATAGAATGGAAGAAAATATTTGCAAATGACATATCTGATAAAGGGTTAGTATCTGAAATATATATAAAAAAACTTATCAAACTTAACACCCAAAATACAAACAATCAAATTGAAAAGTGGGGAGAAGACACGCACTGATATTTCTCCAAAGAAGACCTACAGATGACCAGCAGACACGTGAAAAGATGTTTATTATCACTTACTTTCAGGGAAATGCAAATCAAACTTACAGTACAATATCACTTTGTACCTATCAGAATCACTGAAATAAACAACACAAGAAACAAAGGTGTTGGCAAGGATATGGAGGAAAAGGAATACTTGTGCACTGTTGCTGGAAATGCAAATTAGTATATCCTCCATCAATGTTCAAGGTTTCTTAAAATTTAGAAATAGAACTACCTTAATATCCGGGAATCTCACTACTGGGTATTTATCCAAAGAATACTAGAACATTGGGGCGTCTGGGAGGCTCAGTGTGTTAAGCCTCTACCTTCAGCTCAGGTCATGATCTCAGGGTCCTGGGATCAAGCCCCACATCTGGCTCTCTGCTCAGCAGGGAGCCTGCTTCCCCCTCTCTCTCTGCCTGCTTCTCTGCCTACTTGTAATCTCTCTCTCTGTCAAATAAATAAATAAAATCTTTAAAAAAAAAAAAAAGAAAAGAAATCATTCAGTGTCTCAGTGTGTTATGAAACACCCAACAACAGGGGAAGAGGAACATGATCCTGCTTAGTAATCAATGTGCATATTGATGATTGTCAGTGTGCAGGCTATTTCTATCTCACTGGGGCTAATCCATTACTGAAGCAACAGCTTCTGTTCCATTTATTTAAATGTTTCTCTGAATGCATGAGAAAATACCCATTTTGTTGATTTGTGGTACTTGGTAATCTTTAAGTGCACATCTGTCCCTGCGGTGCAAATTTCTAGCCATGAGGATTCTCTTGAGCTTCGACTGTCTTTTGAGTGTTTATTGATAACTGAATTGTGAACATAAAACTTCCACAACATGTGGAAAACTTAGAAATAAAAGAAAACTGAAAGACTGTTTACTTTGGATTATTTCACTTCATCAATTTATTCACCATTCAACTATCCATTCAACTTTGAATTTCAAAAAAATTTCCAAACATTTATCTTATGGTGCAAATATGTTATAAAGAAATGATGAACAAGTTATTAGAAGACTATGGTACTACCAAGATCCATCTATAGGATATGGTAATATCTTAGATATTATAAAATAATTGTAATATAATCTAATTAATTATAAGATCTATAAGATATGGTAATATCACACAAGAAATGTCACTCTCTTATAAACCAAATATAATAGCAAAGGGATGTGTAGGAAAAATAACTGATTTCATTACCTTGGTATATGAATGGCAGAAAACAGCTCATCTATTCACACAAGGATATTGAGAGGACCTTAATATGTATGGAATAAATAACCATTTGAGGTTGGAAGAACTTGTTGGGTTCTCTGATTAAAAATTAGAAGAGTCCAGAACAAAGTTCACCTTAAAGGTATCTTTGATCTCCAGGGTTAGGCACTATAAACCTCACCTATTAAACCAAACATCTTAATGGAGGAAAAAAATTACCATTCCCTTCAATCCTAGCTAATATGTAAGATGTCTATAATTTTGTCACTCATTGAATTAATTAATTCAGCATATGGAGGAAGATCCAAATGATTCCCCTGGTGCCAAGATATCTATGGAACCCAGAAATGGGTAGGAAGTTTCCTGTGCTCATTTATAATTTTAAAAAATTCTGCAGCCTCAGAAGTATTAAGAAGCAATTCCTAAGAAAAATATGTTTGCTTTGAAAGCAAAGATTTTATTTTTAAGTTTATCCTTCCCTTTTCTCATAATAAAATCCCATCTATTCCCAGGTCCCTTAATAATATCTCAGAGAGTATAATTTTTTATGGTGAAGGAAAAAGAATGGAGAAAATAGGAGTGAATTGGATACTATGAAGGGCCTTACCTCATATGCAAATTTCTGCAAAACTACTCATTGAACTAGACTTGAGATATTGCATTGGCTTTTTTTTTTTTAATGTCCAAATATATCCTTTGGTCAATATACTGTCCTAAACTTCTGTGATCTAATCTTTTGTGTTCTCTTCATGTCACTTGGAACCAAAACACCCTGCATTAAAAGAGTTAAAGGAGAGTTCTGGTAGCCATATCATGAGCAGTTACTTGGTTGATTTAATATGAGAAAATCAAACTTCTTTCTCAAGGATTCTAAAATTATATTCAGAATCTGATATAATAAGCACTTATTGAGCATCAACCATCTGTCTGACACTAAACTGGGAAATGCAGAAAATGAATAGATATACTGAACATGACTCTTTAAAAGGATGGTTTCAAATTATACTGTGCATCAGATTTACCCAGGGCTTATATTTGTAAGGTAGATTCTGCCTTCTGCTAAGATGTTACAATTCAGTAGATCTAAGACTGAACCCAAGAACACCTAACCCTGGTGAATTTGATGCTAATATTTTTTAAGTCATGCTTTGAAAATTACTGACCTAAAAGGGAGAAATAATATGCATGTAAATAATGAAAACACAAGGTAAGCTAGAATGTAAAGCTATAAAAGGAAAGTAATCTGATTAGTGGAAAAGAGTCAGGCTGTGGAGTCAAGAGACCTATATTTAAATCCTGACTGTCTCTTATTAGCTGTAAGAACTTGAGGCTGATATTTAATTTCTCCAAATTTTAATTAACTCATTTAGAGAGTAGGCATAGTTTCTTCTTAGGATTATTATGGGAATGTTGTGAGGAAATGCCTAACAGATACAGAAGTCTTATCCTTTCTTTAAAGGTTCTCTTCCTTCCTTTTCCCTATACAAATAAAATAAGTAAAGTGCTAGAAGTCAGAGACTGTGGACATCACATTTTTTAAAGGTTTCATCTATCCCTAGAGGCCAAGTAATCCTGAAGATAAAGAGAATCCAGTAGTCATGTATTTACAGTGGAAGTTGACCAAACTGGACTAATTGTTAATACATTTGACATAGTAAAATATTTTAAAAATCTAAAACAGAAACTGACAGGTAAAGGGACAAAAAGATAACTTAGAAGGATATATTGAAACACAAAATCACATCCTTATACTAATCTGGCAAATCACAATCTTCTACGATTTGTAATAAGTAGGAAATTAGATGATAAGCAGCAAGGAGTGCAATATATATCAGGGCAACGTAAGATTTAAGAAAGCAAAATGGCACCCCTGGAAATACAGATCTGTGCAAGTAAAACTAGATCAATATTTTGTAACTCAAATCAATATGTAATTTGGTAAGCCATCTAAATATTTGACCCTTTGAAGTGAGAAAGAAGGAGAGAGGAGCATAGCTGAATTCCACAACTTTCTTTTCTGAGATAAATTTTGCACATGTAATGTTAAGGAGGGTAAGTCCAAGCAGCTTGTCAAGTGAGATACAATGGATTTAATTAACCTCAAAGAGCACTTAAATTCCTTTCAACAAATTTAGTACCACAGATTTTATAAAATCCAGCATTAAATCCAAGGCAGAAGTGTGAAAGTAAAAGACCCACTTCACCTTTAGAGTGACTGAACAGAGGTACTATGAAAAGCCTATCACAACCAGCCACCTACTTACAAACATAGAGAAAGTAAACATAATTTTAAAGCATTTGAAACAGAGTCTGCTGAGGCAGGAAAATGGATCCTTCATGCAGGCCAAGATCCTAGGAAAAGTGAAGACTGATTATGAATGGGATTTCTGTCACCACTGATAGACTTTAACAAAAATGGGAAACACGTAGCTAATGTTAAAAAAAAAAAAATACTTGAATACAGAAACATCTGCAGGTGATTAGATTTTCTAGATTTATGCTATTTGTAATATGAATTTGAAGGTGATATCTTAGTAAATTAGATTTGTGAGCATTTCCTTAGGATTTACTAACTACGTTTTAAACAATCAAGAGTTGGTGCCAACACATAGATGCAACAGAATGTGCTTGAAGCAGAAAAATTATGAAAACATTAGCAAATAAACCAGCATCCTTTCTAAACTATGATGTTTTAAACTTCTTTTGAATGTTTCCAACAAGGAAGAGCCACTCTTGCACGTGCCTTGGTTCAAGACACAGAAAGCCACCCATGAATCTCAAAGTGCTAGAAGTTGCACTACTTGCAGCTTTGGGGTCTGGTTCAAACAGAAACCTCTACAGCTATCGTTTCTATAGCTTTAGTTATTTGGTGCAAATGTTGTATCTCCATAACTCATATGGAGACTTATGTTCTAAGGCCAGATATAATGAGCTACTTTGAACTAGCCAATAAAAAACTGAGGCTTGCTAAAATTCTGGTTCTTTAAAAGAATCCCCCACTACCCAGAGCCCTTCAGTAATTGTAGGATTTAATGGGAAGAATGTTTTTGTTAAATATGTTCACCTTGTGGCAATGCAGCTGGTTATGGTAGAAATAATCTACTAATGAAGCTACTACACAAATTATGATCTTGAACTTCTAGGCCAAGTCATAACTGAATATACCCTTTATGCTGGATAATTACACGGACATATTATTGAGATAAGGGGAACTACTGTTCTGGCACTGTGATAGAAGATGAACTAATCTTACTTTGGACCAGTTTTTCTTTGTTAAAAATGAGACACAATGTGGTGGTGATGTCATGAAGGGAGACTAAAACTTTTTGGATCTCTGAAGATCTCAAGTCTGCACCAAAATTGGCAAAAATGAATATGATGTACAAGGTTGAATGACACTTAAGTCTTGATTACTGGGGAAGAATGGCTCTTAGAAGTGTTTGTCTCAATCAACCCTTTGTGCTTAATATAGTAAAGATGGATTTCTGACCACAATGTATGAGACCTTCAAAAGAAAAATTATAGTTTGTGCACCATTTGTTCCACAGCAGTTAAGTACTATTTCCTTTAAAAAAAAAAAAAATCAGAGCTTTTGAAATGGGAACAACTTGACAAGAACTCATCATGAAATTTTTAGACCATTAAGACAGAATATAATGAAAAACAAGAAAAGAACACATTAATTTCTATTCACTACAGATAATTAAAGGTGAAGAAAAACTCTTGAAGATCATCTTAGTACAGCATGATTTTCTGTATTTAAGATTCAGTTACTGAAACAAATACTGCTGTTGTTTTGAAAAATGTTGAGAAAAAAACTCTTGGAGATAAAGTGATTGAAACCTTAGCTAAAGAATACTTGTTATCTTAAACATTATTTGGAAAAGGGAATTAACCAAGATAAAGCAGGAAAAAGAAACAAACTACTTCTACCTACAGTTTTGATTTTTTTTTTTTTTTTTTTTGGTTGCAGAGTATAACTGTGAAGAATTTAATGCAGGAAGTTCAGCAATCTTTCATTGACATTATTCCACTTAAATCATTTGCAGTAATGTTTAAAAAGGTAATCATATTATCCAAATTTTGAAATCTAAGACAGAATGTGAATCTCTTAACCCCTCTGACACTGCTTTACCAATTGGTCTATGTACTGCACTTGCATTATGTCTCGTTTCTGAGTGGCATAAAACAAATACCAATATTTAACTTTTTGAAGATAAATACTATTCATTTTTTAGATTCTTGGTGGGCCTGACATCTTTGCATTAAAATAAAATCTGCAGAAAATATAAGAATAAATGTTACATTACAGAGGATTTTTTTCTTCCTTGTACTTACATTCTCCAAATTTTCTCCGATGAGCATGTATTATTTTTAAGAGCTATCAAAAAAAAGTGTCATACTTATCGCCTGGAATATCATAGACATCCAGTAAGCTGTTGCATTTGTGAGGGTTAAGTTAGATTATCTGATAAGAATGCCAGATAATATGAAGAGAAAAGCAACCCATATACCTATTTCTAATGTACCTCTTTGGCATGTTTGCCTGAGACTGATTTCTATTTAGAATATTTTATATTTGCTCATCATGCTGACCCATCATTCAAAGTAGAGTGTATAAGACAGTGTGTTGCAGAGATCCTGTATTCTGTATATCCTAAAGAATAGTTCTCAAGCTGTGCACTACAGAACACCAATCTTGCAACATCCTCTGAGACAAAAATCTGAATTGAAAGTTTGTTGGAATTTAGTTCTAACCTTTTGAAGGATCATCACTTTACTTTGAAGAGTTCTAACCCAATGTGTCTATGAAAGACTCTGTGAAATCTTTAATGTTTTTTGGACCATCTATCTCCCCAAAATATATTTACCTATAAGGCCTTTTATGCATGATAAAAAACTAATAACATACCACAGACTGGTATTCTGAGACACACTGCAAATGCATACTCCAGAGAATGGTCACAAAAGGGAAATGAGTCTTCTTGGACATTTTATGAAAGGTAGTAAAAATCTTTTTATTTTGTCTATGTACAAGTTAACTGAAAGAAAGCACAGTATCCATTTCTTGAAAGTATTAAATATCTGAGCTACATTTAATACCCTATCAATTTCAATATGAAGTAAGCAAATCATTGCATCAGTCTCCTAGGAATTCTTCTCAGTCATGTTTGTCAAAGCAGCTGATCAGCATTATGGGTTGTGAGAAGTTGGTGAAATGACCATTATAAATTTAAATATTTAAATATCCTGTGCTTCTGAATTACTGAATAGAGTTCACTGTCAAGCACAATTATAGTTAAAATGCAAAAATAACTAAATGCTATAGGCCAAGGAATTTCATACCTAGTGACTATTACTGGAAGTTTACAATCATTACTACTAATCTTCTCATTAAGAGATCAAATTGGTTTTTGAAGTAAACATTTTCATTCTGTTCTTCTAAATACTCCTGTGTTAGGACTCGTATGTGCCAGACTTAGCAGAGGATTTGCCTTGATCAATACTACTGGAGCAAGGGAAAGATTGGTCCAGTGATTAATTTCATGTTGTACTCATGGGAACAAAACAGCTGAGTGTATTTGTCTCTATAATCCCTTTTCCCAGATGTAATTACAAATGGAATTGATCAACTCATGTGTTTCTACTGAGGCAGAAGTGGGCATAGGAGAATTGCTAGGGTGTGTAATAACTTAGTACAGATCATCGGTCCTCAGGGTTACAGGGAATTGGATATTAGAATCTTATTTTAAAAGAAAACACTTTTTCTTCAAGTTTCTTCCTTCTTGTCAAGGTTAAATAACTTTCTCTTCTGGCATCTTTGTAGTGCCTTGTGAAGGAAAGCTAAGAACTGGATGTTTACCATCAGTATGCCAAAGTTGGAAGAGCAGGTTTGGGAGACAGACAGACTTCCCTGAAGATACTTAAGTTGCTACAAACTCATCTTCCTGGTGCCTCAACTGTCTCAGCTTTATAATGTGGACAGGGACATACAGCTTGTGGAGCCATTATAAGGATCACAAGATTATCTTTGTAAAGCAACCAGACATTTCCAGAGAAGGTGTCAAGCAATTCATAAAAGCCATTCTTTACATTTTAGATATTATT
The DNA here is from genome assembly GCF_010015895.1 of Lontra canadensis. Lineage (NCBI taxonomy): Eukaryota > Metazoa > Chordata > Mammalia > Carnivora > Mustelidae > Lontra > Lontra canadensis. Next base: position 7,536,770 of record NW_022631064.1, on the reverse strand, counting down.
TTTGTCTGTAACTTGTATACCACATCATGACAAAATGTGTATTTAATATGTGTGCCTTATTAAGCAGCAAACTAAACACCTAAAAATATCTGTCCCAGGCATCAACCTGTTAAGCTGGGCTTGCACACCAAATTAATAAGGGGAATGTCAATTGGATTAAAATCTCTACTTGATATCTTCAGTCTTCTTAGAAGTGTCTCCATGTCCACATAATTACAGATACTGAAATCACACACATCAGTCTTCACTCAGGAATATGATCAAATACAGGTCTAAAATAAAGAGTTGAGATCTAAGTGCTTTGGCTACCTACATTACCTTTTTGACATTTTAGAAAAGTGAAAGAGATCCAACTATGTTGCTTAACTCATCTATATTTTTGAAAACTTAAACTTGAATTGTTTTTCAAATATGTACTTCCTGCATTTAGTAATACCTTGCCCAGCTCCGATTCATTATAATGCTACTATCTCTGAAGATTTCCTAAAATACTTATATATGTGTGTGTCTGTAATACACCTTTCCCAAGTTTGAGAGACCAGCATACCGTCTCATCTAATGAAAGCCAGAGCTAGTATGACAGATTGTGCTGTAAATTTTCTGCCAAGAGGCTTTAATGCACTATTCTACAAATATCCTGGGCCAATGAGCAGTTCATCACACCTCTCTGATGTGAGCACGTTCTGCAATGTGTGTTTTCATGCCACAGAGGCCTTCCGTTCTGCCATTTATTTTGTACCGGCCAACAGTTTTGATTTCTAATATCTGATGAAATTTATACAGATGAGAAGTTATACTTGCCACAAAAAGCCATCATTCTGGGTGTTAAAATTCAAGGTGTACAAAAACTAATAATGTTTGCAAGAGAATGACTGGTGAAGTAGAATAAATTCAGTAGGCATTAGGTAGCAGGCAGAAACAGTCTGACATTGTAAAAGGCATCATGTACTTCACTGAATCCTAATATAGAATGGATAGATACACTGAGACAGAAGATGTGGACATGGTCCCTCATGGTTCCAAGGGATCTGAAGAGAATGACAGAGACTGCCAACAGAGGAAAAATGTATCTTCAATGGAGACCTTGTTATAAAGACTGTCCAAAGTTCTGATTCAGTTAAAACATCCACTATCAGGTTCCATCCCTCTCTGTCTCTCTTTTCTCTTCCTTCCCTCTACGCACACACCCATTTCATTCAGCTTTCCAAAAAATACATGTAATCGTAACATAACTGTACTCTTATTCATTTTACTTTGATATCAAACAAAATCAGGACATGGAAAAATAAGTTCTATATTTATTTAGCTCTTAAAGTTTGCCTTTACAAACAAAATGATATAAAATGATGAATCTGGGTGCCTGGGTAGCTCAGGTCGCGATCTCGGGGTCCTGGGATCGAGCCCCGCGTCGGCCTCTCTGTTCAGCGGGAAGCCTGCTTCTCCCTCTCTCTCTGCCTGCCTCTCTCCCTGCTTGTGATCTCTCTCTCTGTCAAATAAATAAATAAAATCTTCAAAAAAATGATGAATCCATTTTTGTATTTTTATTTGCCCTGGTAATTACCAAGCCAAGTTTATCCTTTTGGCTATAGACACACAGTTCTAGTTAATTATTTTTTTCATTTCTGGTCTGAATTTACCAGGACAGTTCAGTGACAGTTTTCTTCTAATTCTTAAAAATGTGAAAATCAGTTTTAAGAAAAAAATCTACTAAAGAGTTTGACCCAAGATAATTTCCCTATCTTATATGCACAACATGATTTGCCCATAACAGTTCTGTTTTTTTTTTTTAAGATTTTATTTATTTATTTGACAGACAGAGATCACAAGTAGGCAGAGAGGCCGCCAGAAAGAGGAAGAGAGACAGGCTCCCTGCAGAGCAGATAATCAAAAAGGGCTAGATGCCAGGACTTTGGGATCATGACCTGAGCTGAAGGCAGAGGCTTTAACCCAGTGAACCACCCAGACACCCCAGCCCACAACAGTTTTAATGCTCTGAAGCTGTTTTGTTCCCTTTTGCAAACCAATTGTGTGTTTCTCTGTATCTTCTTGTACTTTGGAAAGCATTTTTATAATGCTAATAGTAGTCCTATCACTTAGACCGCCTTCAGTTGCCAGTGACAGGAAACATAACTAAAACTGGCTGATAATAAAAGAGAATTTATTCACATAATTGAAAACCCAGAGTAAAGGTTGACTTCGGGTGTGACTTACGATTGGAAGTCAACTGATTTTCTCTGGACTTGGTTTCTGACTCTCTCTCTTGTCTTTGTGACTGTTTAGATGTCTTTCTTCTCAGGGAATTAGTGCAATGGCTTCAACATCTCTAAATTTTGTATCTTCTTTCATTCAAATATTTCCCAGTTTCTTAAGTAAAGCCTGAGGGGTTAACTCTGAATAGACCAATTGGAATGGCTGTAGCCAATTACCATGGCCAGAGTTCAAATGTATTACTCTTTTATAAAGTATGTCTTACCATCATAGGTGGGAGTAGAATCAGCTTAACTCAAACCATAGACACTGAATCTACAGCTGGGGAGGAATGGTTAACACAAAACTAAAACCAGGTACATTTCCTAAAGAAAGAAAGGGCGATGAACTGTCCAAAGAAAAAAGTAAATAGTAGTCTGCTCCAAATCCCATTTTGCCAAAAATATTTACTACCCAAAATAGATATTGCAGTCAAATGCTCTACCCCCAAAATAAATATTGATTCTTCCTTTCCATCAATCCTCTTGGATATTTCACCCTTATTAATGTCCCTACTGCAGTTGGGGAAGGAATGTCCCTGTTCTTGGAAGAAGCTGTACTGCAAATGAGACGAATCTGAAAAACAGGAAAATGAGTACCTCTCCTAAGAGGTCAGAAGCCTCTGATCTGAGCCAGTGAGTCACAGTTGAGTTAACAAAAAGTCTGCAAGACTTGCTCTGAACTTTCAGATTAGACGCTAATGGCTTCTACATGGCAATGACTTTGTCTTTTCCTTAACAGATGAGGCTGTCCTAAAAGATTTATTGATATAAGAGGCTATTTATTCATTACAAAACATACTATTATTTTATGTACCACTGGGACAAGGAAAAAAGCAGCCAATTAAACTATGACACAACATTGATTGTAAGATGTTTATAGATATAAGAGATGTTACAAAGTAAGAAAAATGTTCACCTTAGAATTCATGTTATATAAATATAACTTATATTGGGCTATATAGTGTACAGTATAATTGTTTAGGGCACACATTTTAGAATCAGAACAACCTGGGTTTAGAACAAATGCTTCACATACAAGTTATTTGACTATGACAAATTATACTTATTTTCAGTTTTCTCATATTAAAAAAGATAACAGTGTTAATGATATAGGGTTATAAAGATTTAAATTAGATAACTGATGGAAAGTCCATGACTCTTAACTGTCACAGTAAACAATCAAAAATTTAACTTATATTGTAATTAATTTGAGATACATACAAAAGTTTTATACATAAAAAAAGATATTCAAATATATTTGGAACCACAACATTGAAGTGCTGACTTTTGTACCCACAGAACTTTCTTATAAAGAAAATGCTATTAAGCTATTGTCCATAAAATGGTCATTCTTTGTCAATCATTCCTCGTACTCTTTCCTCTTCCTACAATGACCCTTCCTGACTTGTAGTTGTCTTTTTCAAAGAAGCCTTTTCCTTCCATGCTCTCTTCAGATTTCATCTCTTCTTCATCCTCTTTCCTAAACTTCTTGCAGCGGTCTTTAGGGCTATTTACAATTTTCCCATGTCACCCGTTTCATAGTTCGTGGGAGGACTGAACCTGCAAAGAGGCAACAATGCCTCTTTGACATTAGGCATTCCCAGATTTTTTTTCCCCAGATATTTTGTTTTGATTAAGGAAATGTGAGCAGAGGGTCAGTTACTGGCAGAGATGGGAGTAAGGGCTAGCAAGTAATTTTCCAATTTTCTAGTCACATTTTTGGGGTGTGTGTGTGTGTGTGTGTGTGTGGAAACAGGAACAGGCACCACTGATGTCTGAGTGAAGATCATGAGCCAAGATTCCCTACATAGAACATATATTAAGGAAGGCATGGATTGCCAGGAGCACTGGGTTTGATACACGAACCATGACTCATAGAACACTACATCAAAAACCAGTGATATAGTGTATGAAGGCTAACATGACATAACAATAATAATCAGAATACAGAATGAATTAATCTAATTTTGCTGTGTTCATTCTGTGAGATCCGTTTTTTTATATTCCTAACCATAGCAAAACCTAAGCCAGTAGTTCTCAACTAGAGATGAACTTGCTGCCCAGCAGACATGTGACCTAATCTGGAGATATTTTGGGCTGTTGGAACTGGGGACAGGAATGTTACTGATATGTTAGTAGGCAGAGGCCTTGGGCTATTGCTGAACATCCTACCATGCACAGAACAGAATGAAGAATTCTCTGGCTGAAAATGTCACTTATGCCAAGGCTGAGAACACTTGATTTATATCATTGTAACTGATAAATGTTCCATTTACGATTGACAATTTCTATTAAAATTAAAAATTTCTTTAAGAACGCTTCACTTATGCTGTCTTGACTGGAAAATTTTTCATGTAAAGTTGAAAATTTCTTAAATTCTTGGATTAACACTTATATACATTGGTGACTAATAAATGTTCATTGAAAGTTCCTCTAACAAATTTATTTCAAATATTCAGAATCAAATACTCCAAATAACTTTAAAAGCTTGCGTATTGGTAATTTCAGGAACACAAACAATATATCTATTTAAGAGGCTCAGGCTGGAAGAAATGTTAGAGCCCCATAATAAAATCAAGTAGATATAAATGCCGAGCTAAGACTCTGTTTCACTTTAGGGAACTGCACTGGAAACATAATTTACCAAACATTGGTCATGTGCAGTTTATAGCCTTATAAAAATCAGAACTAAACTAAATTAAACTAAATGCATTTAACAGTGCTATATAGTGGCCTTCCTTCCTTTAATTTCTGTGAAATACTTTTTATATAGTAGAGTTCTATCTAAAAGAAAACTAACAAGATTAGTTTAAATCTTTCCAGGCCCTGAGATATTTTCTTCTTTGAAATATCCACTTCATCTTCAGAGATTAATGAAAAGGGAGTCATTTCTCCTGTTACTATAATTTGCCTATAATCCAAGACATAGCAAAATAGGTTTTCTGTTGAAAAAAAAGTCAACTGATCTTCAAAAGGGGCTTTTAGGGATAAGGATAAATTTTCTAAGTTTCTAGGTTCTAAGTGTCTGTGACAAGTGACTGACAGGAGTCTCACTGCTCCCTGAGGAAGGTGGGTGAGTAGCCGTACACATAGGCTTCATTTAGGACCACACAACGCTGGTTTAATGTGTTTTATATTAGTTCATGGACATATATGTTGAACAATGTATGAGTTTGAGACTGTGATTTGTGGGAAATTACAACAAAAGTATAACAAATATTTGGTACTTGTCTAAAAATTGAAGTCTATTTTTTTAATCCACATTTTATTTTAAATTTTCTTCTTCTGGTAAACTCTTCTTCTAATCACTTCAGTTCTACAAGTGATTCTATGTAGATCATTGCTGCCCAATAGAAATACAAGCAATGTCATTATCTGTCATTATAAATTTTCTAGCAGCCACATTTAAAAAATGAAGCAGTTGAAATTTTTTAATAATATATTTTATTTGGGGCGCCTCAGTGGCTCAGTGGGTTAAGCTTCTGCCTTCGGCTCGGGTCATGATCTCAGGGTCCTGGGATAGAGCCCCGCATCGGGCTCTCTGCTCAGCAGGGAGCCTGCTTCCCTCCCTCTCTCCGCCTGCCTCTCTGCCTACTTGTGATCTCTCTGTCTGTCAAATAAATAAATAAAATCTTTTAAAAAATAATATATTTTATTTAACCTTATATATCTAAAATATTTTTCAAATATAATCGGTGTGCAAAGAATTAATGATTGTTTTATAATTTGGTTTTCATTCTAAGTCTGAAATCCAGTATTTTTGTTAATATTGTAGGACATCTCAAAAGGAACTAGCTGCATTTCAAGTGTTCAATGTAGGCACATGTAGCTAGGGACTACCATACTGGATAGTATAAATCTAGAAAGATGGGTAAAGAAATTTGCTCAATTTGGATGAGTTTAGAAAACTGAAGGGAGAAAGATTAGTCTTCAAAACTATAAATAGCAATAAGTGGAAAAGAAACAAAATGTATTGTGTTGTTCCAAAGAATAGAAGAACCAGGTAATGGGTGTCATCTGGGCTTAAAAAGATTTTTAGTTGTGGGGCTCCTGGGTGGCTCAGTCGTTTAAGCCTCTGCTTTCAGCTCAGGTCATGATCTCAGCATCCTGAGATCAAGCCCCGCATCAGGTTCTCTGCTTGGCAGGGAGCCTACTTCCCCCTCTCTCTCTGCCTGCCTCTCTGCCTATTTGTGATCTCTCTCTCTCTGTCAAATAAATAAATAAAATCTTAAAAAAAAAAAAAGATTTTTAGTTGCTAGTGCTAGTCTAACAATAGAACAGCTTGCACTTAAAGTGTGAGAGAAATTCACACTACTTTATTGCCTCAGGAAGAAAAAAAATGATACCTCAATAGTTAAATAAAGGCTTACTCTTGTCCATTGTGACTGTGTCACCACAAGCACACCACCAAAATAACATGTCACATAAACTTTCTAGAAACCATGCTAAGTGTATTAAATCCAGTACCACCCTTAGTTCCTTCACCAGTTTTAGTAAATAAAAATGTTCAATGCCCTTATGTTGACACATGAGAAAACTGAGGTTTCAAGAGGTTAAGAAAATTGCCAATGGCATATGGATAGCAAGTGATAGAACCAAGAGTATGAGACAAGGTACCCTGAATCTTTAGCTCTTGCCACTCTGCCATCAGAATATTGATCCACACATAGCAGCTGTCTTTCGAATCACCCTGCCTCCCAACCCCAGCACATACTGAAGGCAGTTTCAAGAACTAGGTGTACTTTCATCTCAGCTCCTTTATCTTGCCCCAAGGTGATTTTCAAAACAATCTACTCAATTTTGTGAAACACTTCACTTTCCTTTATATCTTTTCCCCAGTTCTAGCCTCTAGTTCCTCTTTAATTTTCTCCCCAGAAGAAATGTAAGAAATCAATAATTAAGAAGAGAGGAAACTATAGTTATTGTTAGTGTAAATATAAAGAATTTGTGCTTAGTTTGGATTATAGTCAGGATATTTTAAAAGAAATTCTCATCCACTTTAAAGATATGTTATTTGGTTAAAGATGAAGAAATATTTTTATAATAAAAACAATTGACTTATTTCCCTTGAATGTCATTAACATAACATTTTAAAATTTAACATCTGTTGTTTTCAATACCCCTATTTAGACATTACATGTCAGGTGAGCCCACATTCATGAGAATATTAGTAACCTTGTTCTTGCCTTCATTATCATCCCTGTGGAGTGTTATAATTGTCTTTCTTTAATCTATCAGTTCAATCTGCCAGGTGCTGGCATCACCTCCAGAAGTTTGGGAATATGTCATTTCTCTTAAAATCTTTCTGTAAACATCCACTCCTCCCCCCACCCCACCCTTTGGGAAACTTAACTTGTGAATTATCTCCAAAACCAGCCAACATTCATGAGTTTTCCATCTGCCAGACATCTACTGCCTTCACCCCGTGGACAACGCAGAACTAATAAAAGCACAGGCTCTAAATGTGATTCTCTGTCCTCAGTTAAACAGAGAGTAGAGAGACTGAAAAGCAGCAATGTCTTTGAGAGAAGGGGATAAATTGTTTTGAGATTAATCTCAATCAACTTGAGACAAATCATTATACTGTGATGACTCAAGCTATAGAAGTTATAGCCTCTTTCCAACCTCAGGACTTCGAAAATAGTGTGGTGTTGGACCTTTGTTTTACTTAAGCCCTTCTTACTACTATTGAACCACTGAACAGAATTAGAAAAAAAAATGTTATGCTTTATATTGGTATTTCTTGACATTTCAAATATTTTAGAGAAGAATGTCTCTCTGCAAACATCCATATCCATGTTACATATGTATCATTTGTTCATAACCTTGAGGAGGCAGCAGAAGCCTCTTGAACATCTATCCAATTACATACCCATAGCTGATGATAACCCTTCAACATGTGCTTATTATGTAGAAAGAGGTTTTTAATGATGGCTATATTTTATTTCCCTTCAGAATCCTAAAATAAAATACATAGTCAAATGGTAATGCAGACCTAAGAGAAAATCAACAGTTCAGTCTTGTACTTCTGATAACCTTATCAGCCACATTCACAAGACATTAGGGCACAATGGATGAAGACACTTCCTGCAACTAAAACAAATTGCTCTATATGTCTCTTAAGCTCTTGTCATCTGTAATTTGTGTTAGTTGAATATTTTCTCTAACTCAAAGTCACACTACTTTGACAAATTGCCTTACAGGTGATTTCTTCATTCTATGAGTAATTATTTCGACTCTGATTTCATTGTTACCTAAATAGGGCAAAGCTTGCCTTTATTTTTTGTTTAGCTGTCTCAAAGGAATAAATGAGTATAATTCCAACCAACATGCTCTTCATTAGCAAAGTATAACCTTACATTCTGTTTGACAGATGAAAGGTAAGCTATATTCAAGGTGGGGTTGAGGATAGGGGGAATTGGAGAATCCTTGAAGATTTAGTTTTTAACAGGAGGAGAGTTAGTCTATAAATCTGAACTAGGAAATGTATTCAGAATATATTTGCATCTGTCCCCTAAAACAATATTTCTCACTATGATCTTTTCTCACTCTGATCTCTTTTAGGAAAAAAAAAAAAAAAGAACAAAACTGTTCTAACTCTACTGCAATGTAGCAGGAAATTAAAGGAAAAAATATGCAAATGGTTGTTTAGGCTCAAATGGGACTCTAACATTTAGTACACAGTGGAATAGGCTTTTTCCTATTTTTGGATCACAAAAGAATAAAATGTGATGAAAAGATAGAAATCATACCCAGGCCAGATTTCAGAACGTGAGGTCTAATGCATGTACTAGCTAGCAGTGTGTTCAAAAAAGAAAATCTCACTAAGGCCTTAAATAAATAAAGGGTAGTTTTGTCTTATTCAACAAAAGATCCAGGAATAAGGTATCTAAACTATACATGAGGAATTGCTAATGCCATCAGGATCTTGGTTCTTACCTGGATCTACTTTTTTTCTGTTTCACAATTTATAACGTGTAGATCTCTATCCATGCTTGTTGCCTCAGTCCTAAGCATCACCTAAATTGGATGCTTAGTTGGATGTTTGTATTACATACAAGTAACACACCACTTTTCCGCTCATGCTACATGGGTCAAAACAAGTCATGAAGCCATATCTAGTTTCAAAAAGCTAGGGAGGTAGAATACTACCTTCCTTAAGAAGAATCATAAATATTGGTGAATAACGTCAATATTAGATAAAGTCAAGAGAGCTATATGGCTAAATTGCAATGGAAGTGAAGATTCAGGAAAAACAATAAAATATTATTTCAAGATTTAGATTTTTTTCTTAATTGAGGAGTGATGGAGCCAATGATAGAAATGAAAGCAGAAGCTACTTTTAATAAGAAGAGGATAAATTCAATTTAAGATGTCTTCAGTTGGATGGGGCACTTGGATGGGTCATGATTAAGCATCTGCCTTCATCTTAGGTCATGATCCTGGGCTCCTGGGATCGAACCCCACATTGGGCTCCCTTCTCAGTGGGGAGCCTGCTTCTCCCTCTCCCTCTGCCTGCTGCTCTGTCTGCTTGTGCTCTCTCTCCCTCTCTCTCAAATAAATAAATAAAGTCTTTAACAAAAATATATCTTCAGTTGGAGATAATAGCTCTCTAGGGAGCTAAGTGGGATTATTCAGCATGCACTGAGAGTGATAGTCCTGCAGAGGTTAGGACCAAACATAAATGCCCAAGCACATTTCAAGCATTTGTTTGTCCACTATCATTTCATTTTCTAAAGCAAGTCATATGAACAAACCCAACCCCAATATAGTGAAGAAGTAATCTCTGCTTACGATGGGAGAAAATAAGAAGACTTATTACAATGGAATATTATTTAGCCATCAGAAAGGATGAATACCTACCATTTGCATTGACATAGATGGAACTGGAGGGGATTATGCTAAGTGAATAAGTCTAGCAGAGAAAGACGATTATCATATGGGTTCATTCATACGTAGAACATAATGAATAGCTGGTAGGACCACAGGGGAAGGGAGGAAATATTGAATGGGAAGAAATCAGAGAGGGAGACAGACCATGAGAGACTCCAGACTCCAGTAAACAAACTGAGGGTTGCAGAAGGGAGGGGAGTGGGGAGTGGGTTTACTAGGTGATGGGTATTGAGGAGGGCATGTGTTTGTGATGAGCACTGGCTGTTACACGCAACTAATGAATTGTTGAACCCTACATCAAAAACTAATGATGTAGTATATGTTGACTAACTGAACATGTTAAAAAGGAAAGAAAGAAAGAAAGAAAGAAAGAAAGAAAGAAAGAAAGAAAGGAAGAAAGAAAGAAAGAGAGAGAAAAGAAAAGAAAGAATAAAAATAAGTACCAGATAATTTCAATTAAAAAAATACATATTACAGAAAAAAGAGGTGGTGGTGTGCTGGAGCCAGTTTGTGTTGACTCATGAAGGCTGATCTCTTTTCTGTTCTGAATTCAGTGATATCATATTGGTAGCTTAAAATTGTCCATGATAGGAGTGTTTACAACATCCAAATCGCAAATGCTAAAACCAGAGGGTTTGTTTGTCTGTTTCTGAGAGCCAATTTTATACATTTACTGGGACACTTCTGGGAAAGAGTGTAAGGAAAGTGGACAAATTAGAATCATTGATGTCATTTACCACACGCTATATTACATACTCCATATTTTCATTCATTCATTTTCATTTTCATTTCCATTCATTGATTCAACTTCACTGAGGACTTCCCACTGTCCTATGTTAGCCTGGTGTGAGAATACAGTGATAAATAAGACATTAGCTCTGTTTTGATGTTTTTCACAGACCAAAGAAGAATATACACATAATACCATATCATTCTAAGAAGTGTTGTGGTAAGCAAAGTGTGCAAGATATATCATTCCAAAAAAAGAAAGAAAAAATATTTTGCTACTCACACCTCCAAATGTTAAGAATAGAATAAGATCTGGAATCATAGACAAGTCTGAAACACTTACAGTCCAGAATGTACTGGAAAAGTTACCTTGGCATGTTTACATGAAGTCTTCCATGGTGCTGTGACATTTTGCAACAATATAATCATCAGTGACTTTATCAAATCACTACCATAGAGCTAAGCATATGAAACAGGAACACAGCAAAGAGTGATATTTTAATTGCCCTGTATTAAATAGTTATCAAATGTTTCCTTTTGGATTGGTTTTATTGTATTTTCAATGTGATGTTTTATCTTAAAATATTTCCACTATCCTGTGTTAGATCAAGTTTTAAAATAAGTCTACACTTTTGATGGTCTTTTTATGTTACAGTTCACCTGCTTAAACCTTGTGTAACTGATTCTCAAAGCTGTATATGAAAATCATCAAGGGCCAGGAGTACGTTACCCTCCTTGCCTTAGGAGATCCAGTTATGAGTCAGGTAATCAGGAACTTCAATTTGTCAGTTTTGACAACATTGCAATTGATTGCAATAATAAAACTCTTACCAAAAGCTGAATTACTTTGGGGGGATTTGCCTTGTTTTCTTAAGTGTTTTGAAAGTATGATAAGTAGGTTGTGGTGCTTTTCCTGACATAAGTGCACAAGAGATATATGATCTTTTTGGTGTACATAGTGACAAAAGATAAAGTTGTTGGGCTGCTGGCAAAAAATTGAACATATTGAATTACAACCTTGTTCTAAGCAGTCTTAGGTTTGTTTCAGTCCATTCAAGTGATACCTTCCCATGCTTGTACCATAATTTTATCCACAAAACTGATCAATGGAATAGCAGTATGTTTTATTATTTTAGTAGTATTTAGTGTTTATATGCAATAAACCTTTATTTATTTGCCTTACAAATTGATGGATGGATTTAAATGGTAAATTTCTTGTTTGAAACAATTTACAAGATATGTATGCCAAACCTTCCTAATGCAATTTCCTATAAAGAAAATGGTATCTAACTTCAATTATACTCAATACCTATTCAAGTCAGGAAAATAAAGCAATTAAAAAAAATTACTGTGGCATTTATTTATACTTAGATTTTCTAAGAATGAGAGGTACCAACGCATTCTTTCCTTGAATTTTTGGTATATTCAAAGTTATAAATTACTACTAATTGACCTAGAGGACAGCTTTATCATCTGATGCAAATTAGCAAATTTCTTACTTACAAACATTTTCATTTGTGATTAGCAGAGATAATTTATTGTACAAATTGCTAAGCCTGGGTTAAAAATTATAAGTTTCACCTAAAAGTGGAGTAAATCAAGAATGTCTCTTAATAATTAAGGAATTATGAGCAAATTTAAAAGGTACAAGATATAAAACCTCAAGGAACATTTTCCATAAGTGATGACTAATTTTTAAAAATATGGTATTTTGCACCTATAATGACACTAACCTGTCACTAGGTCATGTAATAATTATAAAGAGTGTTCCTTTTGACGACATTTTATTATTCAAATTTCAGCATCTATTTCTCAGGTATAAACAAAAATATATATATATATTTTTTACCCTATATATACTTTAGATCCTTGTGGCATGTGATAGTAAGGGTAAAGCCTCATAATTCAGTAAGGATAAACGATCTGACTCACTAAAATTAGCTTCCTTATAAAGAGCTCAAGTTGCATTTCCAGAGAAATGCAGGAAGGAACAATTAGATCACTCATTCTGATGTTGGAAATTAATATTTAAAATGTCTGCTAAGGCAATGGGCCAGATGATGTGTTAGTTTCTTTCCAAGTCTGATATTTTATTATTCTAAAAAATATATAAATTTATCAACAGTTAGGATACATAAAAAATGTCTGAATCCAATTCAGTTATACAATAAAATGCCTGAACAATACTCATAGTATCAGATTACTTTGATATTTAACTATTTCATTAAATAATCTCTTACTAAGTTTCTTGTGCTATCTACATAGCCATTGCAAAGGATAAGACCCCATTGTATAACAATGAATCAGTGGCAACCAAGGAGAAATTTTCAGTCATATCAGAGGGATTTCTGTTTTAACTTGTTAACTTTGACTATTTTTACTTCTTTAATTGACATCTTTTGCTGTGCGCGCGCACACACACACACACACACACACACAAAACACAATTAAATGGCACTAAGCTGGATGTTATGCATGATATACAAATTTTAAAATCAAGACTGAAAACAATATAGACAGGTTGAATATTGAAACACAATAAACAAATTAAATCATCTGGGAAAAATTTAAATTCATATGAAAGGGGCATAAGGAAACTTTTTGGGGGTGATGATCATGTTGTAAATCTTAATAGGAGTTTGGGTTGATTTGTATCAGAAGACAAAGTTATCGCTCAAAAACAATTAACTGCATTTATCATTTGAAATATGCCACTAAAATTAAGGAACAAGTACATTGTAGTATCACATTTTTAAATCTAAAATTTAAATGCAAATAAATGTCACAGTAATTTTCTTATTACTTTATTTTCCTCATCAGAATAGGGTTGCTTTGTAGTTGAAATAGGACACAATTTTGTTTTGCACAGGAAACTTCACCATGAAATTTTGGTATACATCTTATGAGAAGTGGCTCAAACAAACATATCGAACTCTAGCTCTTGGTACACACTCTGGGGTATTAACGCATGTTTATGGGGTGATTATTTATATATGCCATTTTATTTTATTTTTATTTTTTAAGATTTTATTTATTTATTTGAACAAGAGAGAGCAAGAAAGAGAGAGAGAGCCTGAGCAAGGTGAGGGGTAGAGGGGAAAGCAGACTCCCCACTGGGCAGGAAGCCAGATATAGGGGTTTGATCCTGGGACTCCAGGATCATGACCTGAACCACCCAGGTGGTGCCCCTAAGCCATTTTATTTAAAATACATGATAAAATAAGATGGTTTGATCAGTGAAAAGAGGGATTGATAGAAAAGTAGATGTGTAGGGGCACCTGGGTGGCTCAGTGGGTTAAGCCTCTGCCTTCGGCTCAGGTCATGATCTCAGGGTCCTGGGATCGAGCCCCACATTGGGCTCTCTGCTCGGCAGTGAGCCTGCTTCCCCCTCTCTCTGCCTGCCTCTCTGCCTACTTGTGCTCTCTCTCTCTCTCTGTCAAATAAATAAATAAATAAAATCTTTAAAAAAAAAAAAAGAAAAGTAGATGTGTAATAAATATAATTTTTCTTAATAAATGTTAATGAAAAAATTCATGTTTGGGCTTAAATAATCTATGGAGTAATTTGTGTTACTTAGTAATATTCTAATAATTTATATGGAATGAATGAATGAATAGTTTAAAAATTGAATTAACAAAAAATTTTCAAAATATTTGTGGAAGTTCATGTGAAAAACATCCTGGGGTTTTAGGAAATCTCCTACTCATTTTGCCAGTAATGTACCACAGATAATAAATCAAACGCAATTATAGATAATAATACAGTGAATACAGTATTTAAATCAGGGGTAATGCAGTATTTTGTCCTGTCCAAATTATTGCATCCTGTTCCAGACACCCATCTTTACAAAATGAAACAAACAAACAAAAAAACCCCAGAAAAGACAATGAGTAGAGGAAAATAACTAAAAAAATAAAGGGCTCTAAAAATCATGTAATAAAAGAAACAGTTAAAATAACTAGAGGTCTAGGGCCACCTGGGTGACTCAGTCATTGGTCATCTGCCTTGGGTTCCTCCGACCATGATCCCATAGTTCCGGGATGGAGCCCTACATAGGACTCCCTGCTCAGCAGGAAGCCTGCTTCTCCCACTCTCACTCCCCCTGCTTGTGTTCTCTCTCTCACTGTCTTTCTCTCTGTCAAATCAAAAGATCAAATCTTTTAAAAATCAAAAGATTTTAAATAAAATCTTAAAAAAAACAATGAAAAACTATAATGGCTCCATTTCCGTTCCATTCATATTATTAACTCTTTACATTCCTAATCTCAGCATGGTTTTCACTTCCTACAGGATGCTGTATGGTAAAACCCCAATTTGATTAGTATTTTTCTTCTCCGAACCTTTGTTAAAATAGAGATATCATTTATTTTATTATTGAATTGTATTTAATATTTGGTACGTGGACCTTATACCAGTTGTTCTTAATGTTCTTCCTCTTGCCTGTGACTATACACACACAAACACACAAAGTCTCAACTGTAAGTTTAAGCTTCTTGAGCTATTGTGCTGTGTTTCATACATTCTTATACCCCTCAACCTTAGCATAATTTTGCCTATTTATTTCATAAACATTTGTTGAGAAACCTTCTTGTGCTAAGCACCGTGGTGAGATTTGGGCCTAAAAATATAATTTTAACACTGACTTGGAAGTAGCTCAGAGTCTAAAACTGGAAACAAACACATAACTCAATAATAACAAGGTAAAATAGTCAGTACAATGGCAGGAACAAACACAAGATATTATGGACACTGATATGAAGAGTGCATCTAACCCATCCTGGAGACGAGGGATGGAAGGACCAGGAGACCAACGCAGGTGTTAAAGGATACACAGAAATTACCATTGTAAAATGTAAATGGGATAGAGATATGGGCGCTCTAGAGAATCACTGTATGAGGGAAAAGCATGGGAGGGAGGGAAGGTCACAATGCTTGGAGTGCATCTTGTTGGAAAAAGAATGTTGGACTTAACAGTAGTACGTTCATGTTATGTGACAATTCATCCTTTCATACAATCCACAGCTCACAATTAGGATGCCCCACCACCTAGGTAAGTTTCAGGATCCATCTAAAACTCTCACTTGTGAAAATAGATACTACATTTTGTTACTTGAGAACAAAAAGCAAAAAAGGTATTTTCAGAACCATAACCTCTAATCTTATAAGGAAATCTATTTATCAAAGGCAGTTGGTACAACACAAAAGTCATGACAGTATCTGATATTATTTACCCAAAAGTAACTCAGTTATCTGTTTTGTAATCTGCAAATGGTATAGAAGTTCTTAACGTAGGGTTCATAGGCTTTAGACTTCAAAAGCTCCATGTACTCAAATGGGAAAAATTGACACCTTAAAAAAAGCTAAGTGAAATATAGGCAACAAATCAGATGAGTATTAGCAGCACCTAAGACTTGGCATTGTTAGGAATCACATGTATTTTCATATCACACTGCAGTTTGCACAGACATCAAATATCATTTACTTTCAACATGACTGAAATTATAGTAAATATTATAAGCACGACCAGAATCTTACTAATTATTGTGAGATTAAAAAATCATGTTTTTTACTAGGTCATAAACTTCTTAAAATGTTTTGATGACTGTAAGTCATATAACTGGTAACCATTGAAATCCTACATATGTCATTTTATACATTTAATACATTGTTCAAAGAAGCAAGAAATAGGCTTAATCAAGATTACCAAAGGTTCCATATGCCAACAAGATAAAGTTTAAATTTAAATTAAAAAAAATAATAATCAATTTCAAAGGACTCTTGATTCCTATCAGGACCATTTGTTTTACTTGTTTTTGTTTTCTTCTTCTTTGCCAACCTCCTACCCCCAAATTTAGGGGGTAAAGACAAGCCAAACATGATCTAATACATCTCTCTTCTGTCAAACCCACACTTGCCCATCTCTTTAGAGAAGCTGAGACTTTCAGACCAGCCAGAGCCCACTGTGATAGATTGCTTACACAGCTTTTTTTTTTTTTTTTTTTCTCCCAGAGTGCTCTGTTGGCATTTTTTCTACTCTTAACTGAGGGTTAAACATGAAAGCATTTGAATGCTACTCTTCTGATGTTTCCTCTAGGCTGGCTTTGACTTTGGATTTCACCTGTGCTGGTTTATCAAGGTTATGGGCCATCGGATACCTAATAACTGCAATGCCACTGCCATTCTCCAGGGATCTCAGCTCTTCTAGGCTTTTTAGAGCACTCTCTGATTCTATTCATCTGGCCTCAGAGCCTGATTGCTTTAGGCTCAGCAGCAAGACAATCCCACCTCACTGCTCACTCCAAAGGGCGTCCATCCTCCATGGATAAAGAAGTGTGGATAATATTAGTAGCGCCTTCAGCCTCTCTAGGCACATCCATCCACATTTAAATACACATTTTTATGTTTGCCATTTATTTCTAGCTGTAAAATATTGCAACAGCTTACACATTACCATACTAATCCAGGCCTTAGGTCTGGGGGAGATTTATGTTGAACATTTTTGATGCCATTATTCATACTATGTGTGAGGCTGAGTAAGATTTTCTTCTGAATCAAAGTAATAGTAGATTCATACCACACTGGCTGCTGTGCTAAAAATCTATTTTAATTTCAGATACATTGCAATATTAAGAAAAAGTTTAAGTTAATGTCATTGTAGCACCTACAAATATGAATAACTGTAGAATCATAGAAAACCAGGTTAAAAGCTTGGCTCTGTCATTTACTAGTTGTATGACCTTGAGTAAGGACTTAATGTCATTTAACCTCAATTTCCTTGACCATAAAATAACTAATATTGTCGGGATTAAATGAATAAGAGAATGAAAATGAAGTGAAGGAATTAAATACAAAGGCTGCTATGGAACTGGGACTTCATGAAAGAAGGCAATTATGATGACAATCATCATTAAAGAATAACGATACACAAAAAGGTTCAACGTCTCTTGGCCCAGACTGAACAGTAGAAATGTGGAAATGTTGTCAGAAATGGAAGACATATTGGAGCTCATCTATTTCACCTTCCTCATCATACAAAGTAATAAAGGGAGACACAGAGAGATTGAAGAGTTTACCCAAGATCACTTAGTCATTAATTAGTAAAAGGCTGGGCAACAAGAATACTTAGTTATTCATCTTACGGAAAAGCTAGGACAAGATCGAATTCTCCTGGCCTCAATTTTGTTCTTAAAAAGTGTGAAGACCAGGGACGCCTGGTTAGCTTAGTCAGTTAAGCGTCTGCCTTTGTCCGGTATCATGGTCTCAGAGTCCTGGGATTGAGCAACTCATCGGGCTCTCTGCTCAGCAGAAAGTCTGCTTCTCCCTCTCTCTCTCTGTGCTCTCTTTCTCAAATAAATAAATAAATAAAATAATTTTTTAAAAATGTGAAGACCTGAGCTTAGGGCACAATGCCAAAGAGCCAGAGGCAGAACACTTAATCATACAGTAGCAAATCTCTATCTCCTGCATACAGAGGAAACATTCATCAAGTTATAAGAGCAATGAGTCCATTAAAAAAAAAAAAATTGCTGTCCTTCCACATCCTAAAGCTCCCATTTAAGTGTTTTGATCCCAGGGATCTTAGACATAGAATCTAAGATCAAGGAACAGCTGCCTTCTCTTTGCATAACATAAGGAGCACAGAGTGATTTAAGATTCTATACATTTCTCATTCTGGACTTCCAAATTCAATTTTGCTTCAACTGTAAGGCTTTTCCCATTCCCTCTAGTATCTCCATTTTCTTTTTCTGTCTCTCATTTCCAACCGTCTTTCCAGCCTTAATCCACAGTCCCTATTTCATGTTCCCATGTCCTTTATCACACACTATCCTTTAGCACACACTAAAAGTTCATACAAGCGCGCATATATATATATATATATATATATATATATATATATATATATTTTGGTACAGGTCCTGATACCCTGGTCAGATCATGATGTTATCTTTTGATTCTTTGCATCTCTGTTGCCAAGCAAAGTCACCTATTGATAACATATACTCAGTAAAATCATATCTGTTCTCAGTTGTGCAGTCACACAACAAATAAGCAAACAAGATCATGTCACTCTATTATTTAAAACCCATCAATTGTCTCACACAGCTTTTAAGAAAAAAACAACATCCTAACATCTACTACACTGTTGGCAGCATTCTGACTTCTCTCTATCTCTCCAGGCCAACTTTCTACACTCTTAATCTCTATATCCACCATCTCCCTGTCTTGAGCAAGCCATTCTTTTCCATATATTGCAGATTTGGCAATGCTGGTCCCTCCACTGGGACACTCACCTCTCCACCACTCATCTAGTTATCTCAGAGTCATCCTTTGTGTCTCATCTTAAACATCAATTCCTCACTGGGGACCTACCTTGATTCCTCGGAGTATATTATATTTGATGCCTTTAAATGTTTGATTCCTGATTTCTCTGTTGAACTCTTTCTTATACACTGAACTGTCATTTTCACTTTGCTACTCATTTATCACTAGACTTTTAAGATGTTAGCAGGGTGTCATTCCCCCTTCTTCCCACAGTTACTAACTGGAACATTTTTTTTTTTTTTTAATATGCCTCTGTCAGCTTGCTCTTGTTGCCCAGCCTTTCCTCAATTCTTCCCTTACTTCATTTCTGGTCTGATCCATGGTCCCTATAAAGAATTCACTTGTGCTTCCCATTTTTTTCAACCTGTCTTGAGAACAAGCAGCAGTTTTCAAGTTTTCACATATCCATGACAACATGCTAATAATAGGGATAATACAGTTTTTCCTATATGTCAGCTTATTCAATTTAAGGAATCATTCCATCATTAGTGCATTCATCCAGTCATTTTGCAAGTATTTGTTGAGTGCCTATGTGATGGTCAATTGGATAAGCATAAGGAAAACAATGATAAGCAAAAAGGAAAGTGCCCCTGCCTCTCCCTCAAGACTTCACAGTCAATTAAAGAAGACAGATCCTCCTCATCACACCCTATATTTACACACACGATTTAAGAACTATAATGGAGACCATAGCATCACTAGTTTAATATGGTAGCCTGAACTAGATTGAAATGTCAGAAAAAGCTTTGCTGAAAATATAGCTGTTTCCTACAAGAAATGAGAAAGTGCCCCTGTCACATACATAGCAGATCCAGATTGTCTAGGTTTGAATTCCTGTTCTTGTTACTTGTTAGCTATGTTGTCTTGCCAAGTTTTGTAACTTCTCTATGACTCAGTTTCTTCATTTATAAAATTGAGTGAATATAACTACTTACGTTATTGAATTATTATAAAGATGAAGTGAATTAATGTATGCAAAACACCTAAAGAAGTGGCTGACACATAATAAACATTATAAACTTGACTACTGTCAATACTTTACAATTCTGTCTGTCCAAGTTTCTTGCAGTTAAATTTACCTTTACTGAAATTATGTTGACAGAATATGGTAGTGATTTTTTAAATGGCTTTGTTTGACAAATGATAAACTGGGGAATCTTCTGTGTGTATGTGCATTGTGGGGTAATTTTACTATTTTAGACTTGGAAACATAAGATGAAGTATCCAAAATCCTTAAACCAGAATCTCAGGCCTTGTGTCATTTTGTACTTGCATTGTTCTTCTGCTTCATATTCCACTGAACTGGTTTTCAGTACCTTTAAACAAACCAAGCAAACACTCAATGGCTTTAAACAATATTCATTATATTATATCTCATAATTGTATGGGATCGGGAGTTGTGTAAGAAGTCAGCTAGGTGATTCCATCATTGACTACGGTCAGTCACTTGGTGATGTCCAACTCGTCTGGTCCAGAGTGTCCAGAAGGATTTTATTCTTGTTCTTAGGACCTTGTTGGAGATGTATGGATGGCCAGGTTCAGCTGAGTCCCTCATCCTCTCCGCATAGTCTCAGGCATCTCCATGAAGTTTTCCATTAAGATAATCATGCTCTTTACATGGTGACTAGTTTGCTCAGCCGCAAATATTCCAATTTGGGGGAAGTGGAGGTGGCAGTCCTGTAAGACCTGGTTCAGAAATAAGCACCGTGTCACTTCCATCCTATATGATCTGAGTTTTCACAGAGACAAAGACTACAGAATTGATGAAGAGAGACATTGACTCCACTTCTCAAAAGGAGAACAGTAAAAGACTTTGTGACCATCTTTAATTTGCCACACCCACCAAATTATGCCTAATTCTTATAATTTTTCACATCCCTAACTTTCAATGGGTCAGTGTCTTTGTACATCTTAATCCTCTGTTTATGATGCCTCCCTACCTCTCTTCTGGCTACTTTAACATTCTTCAAATTCCAGTTCAGACATCATCTACCCCTGTCCCACACCCCTAAATAGACTTAGATTGAATAGTACAATGAGAACATGCCCATTTATTTCTTGACATATTTTATTAAAACAGACTTTTAATCTGTTTCCCTCACTAAGGCATCAACACTGTGGTGGGGGAAAACACCATGTTTTATTAATCTCTAGTGTTTTCTAGAGTCTAACACAATGCATGGTATACTCATGTTTTCTTTCTGAGCTGAATGACTGTCATCACTTTTGTTTTTATTAAATAAAAATGTTCTAAGATTGTATGAAATAAGTTGATTTCAATTCAAATGACTAAGGCATTTCACCATGAATATTTGGCTTCCAAACATTTTTTAACAGATTAATTTATAAAATTTCAGTTTTTATAATGACACGGACAAACTATTTTTTTGAAATATTCAATGTGAGACTTTTAAAAATATCTTTATTTTGTTAAAATATGCATTTTACTTTCCTTTTGAGAGTTGAATTGGCATATATAGACTGAAAAGTAATTTTTTAAGTTAGACATCACTTGAAAGTCAATAAAAATGATGAAGAAGCTGTCTTGATGCTGACAGAGAAACAGAATTATATATGATCTTTCAAGTGTAGAAAATTAATCTATATCTGGCTATAGATGTACTTGATCATAATCCAAAAATTAAAGTACAAGTAAACCCTGAGGAATTTTCATTATTTCTAGGTGTAACAAAAACAGCTTGCCAGATTGCTCTACTTGCAAAATTCTTCAGCCAATCTCCTCCTATATCTCCCATCTTTCTACTTATTCTTTTGTCCTTTCTTATTGGTAGTAAAAAATGTCTTAATGAATATATATGGTAAAACAATGTGTTTACATTTATTGAGCATTACTATATTCTAGCCTATACTATATTCCATTTTAATTTTCCCATTTTACTTGGCTATATCTCAATGTGTCTCTAATTGCCAACATTTATGAATCCTTCAGTTGTCATTTATTTGTGCATAAATATGCATTATTATATATATACATTTCTACACTGAATGTTGTATCTAAATTTAGTCAGGTACTCTATTCCAAATGTACAATTTTACAGGAATGCAAACAAAATTAAAGCCTTGGCCTTTCTGCTCCTTAAGATGCTGTGGCAGGAATTACTAATTATATACTACAATCTTCCCACAAAACGTGTGTTATTTGTATCATTCATTACTTCGATCACAAAATATTTATTGAGTATTTGGTAGGTGATAAAACCTTCCTAGGTTTTGTGCATCTGCAAAATAAACTCCAGGCCTTTGGATAATGGTAAGACAGAAAATAAATTACTATATAATACATCAAATGGTGATAGTCAAGTACTACCAAGAAACCTAAAGCATTTTAAGATTATAAGGAGTGCTTGGAAGCCCAATTGTATTTTATGTCACTGAGAGATGACATTTGATCAGAAACCTAATGGAAGCAGGTAACAGGTAGCTGGGAAGAAAGAGAGAAAGTGTGTGTATGTGTGTGTGTGTTCTGGGAAGAAGGGTCAAAAATGCAAAGGGCCTGAGTTGGACATATGTTTCATGTGCTGGAAGCATAGCAAGAGTGGCAGTGTAGCTGGAGTGGATTGAGTGATGGGAAGAAAAGAGGTAACACCTAAAAGATGGGAGTATAAAGCCTCTGTCACTTAAAGGCTGGGGAATCTTGGTAAGACTTTGAATTTTACTTGAGTGAGTGAGAAGAATTTCTAAAGAGGAGTCACATGACCCAATAACACCATTTTAAAATCACTCTGGCTACCATTTGAGAATAGACTGTAGCAGGCAGGGGGCAGAAGCAGGAAGACTAGTTAGAAGGTTATTCGATAATCCAGATGAGAGGTGATGTTTTTGACAAAGATGGTAACAGAAGAGGTAGTGAAAAGGGACTTAGAATCAGGACATATTGGGAAGTAGAGCAAATAGGGTTTCTTGATAGAATGTGGGATTTGAGTCAAAGTGAAAAATCAATCACGATTTTTAGGTTCTAACCTGAGCAACATAATGGTTGGCAATGTCATTAAATAAAATGAGAAAATGATGAGAGATTTGGGGAAATGGGGCTGGGATCAATGCCTGATGTTGGACTTGTGCTGTTTGATAGATAAGGCCTCAATAGATACCTTTACATAAACTTCAGGACACCTTTGACAATCAAGCAGATTTAGCACCAAAGTAAGAAACTATTTACTGGGACGCCTGGGTGGCTCAGTTGGTTGGACAACTGCTTTCGGCTCAGGTCATGATCTCGGAGTCCCGGGATCGAGTCCCGCATCGGGCTCCCGGCTCCACGGGGAGTCTGCTTCTCCCTCTGACCTTCTCCTCGCTCATGCTCTCTCTCACTGCCTCTCTTTCAAATAAATAAATAAAATCTTTAAAAAAAAAAAAAAGAAACTATTTACTACTTCTGAAGCTGGTCACAATTATGAGAAAAGAAACTTGTTTTACATATGAGTAAATTAACTCTGAATTTGTCTATTTCTAGGTGTTTTGTTTTGTTTGTTTGTTTTCATGAGGCAGATGATGTTGTGCTCTGCTCACATCCCTTCAGATCTCTTTCTGGTTTGGTGAACCACACCTTCAGCCTTCTCCAGCAAGGTATTCTTGAAAGGCTAGAGCTTCCTTCCCACCCCTAGAAGGTGTGGATTATACTAAACCAGACTCCATGCCCATACTGGCCTATAGCCGAGGAATAACAGTGTGAGGGTACCTCTGCTTCACGGTGGAATAAACTTTCAGGCATAATCTACACCCATGTCTCCCAACAGGATCAAATTTTTCTTCCTTCCTTTTATGCTCCCTCCACTTCACTACAGGTTTCCCCTGACAGCACTCAGTTGATAAATTTTACCTCCCAACAAAAGTCCAGGACCAGATGGATTCAATAATGAAGTCTACCAAATATTTAAAGAATTAACACCAATCCTTAAACTCTTCCAAAAAAAATTGAAGAGGTGGGGATAATTCCAAACTTATTTTATGAGGCAAGCACCATCCTGCTACCAAAAGCAGACAAGGAACTACAAGAGAAAAAAAAAATTATAGGCCAATATTCCTTGTGAGCATAGAAGAAAATATCCTCAAGAAAATATAAGTAATCCAGATTCAATAATATATTAAAATGGTCATACACCACAATCAGATTGGATTTATTCCAGGGATGCAAGGGTTTCAACATCCACAAATCAATCAGGGTGATATACCACATTAACAACATGAAGGATAAAAATCATATGACCATTACAATAAATGCAGAAAAACATGTCAGAAAAAAATGTTGAATTTCGTTCATAATAAAAACTCTCATTCAACATTTATTCATGATAAAAACTCTCAAGAAAGTGGGTACAGAGGGAACTTAACCTCAACATAATAAAAGCTATATATGACAAGCCCACAACTAGCATCATACTCAGTGATGAACAGCTTAAAGCTTCCCTTCTAAAATTAGGAACAAAATACGGATGCTACTCCTCACCACTTCTATTCAGAATAACAATAGAAGTCCTACTCAGAGCTATTAGTTAGAAAAAGAAAAGAAAAGAAATAAAAGTCACCCAAAACAGAAAAGAAGTAAAACTGTCTCTATTTGTAAATGATATGATACCATACATAGAAAACACTAAATCCACCAAAAAACTGTTAAAACTAATTAAATTCAACAAAGTTACAGGATATAAAATCAATATACAAAAGTCAATTGTCTTTCTATACACTAATAAGGAACTATCAGAGGGAAAAATAAGAAAACAATTATATCTACAATTGCATCAAAAAATAAAATAAATTTAACCAAATAGGTAAAAGACCTACTGAACTCTATAAAACATTGACAAAAGAAATGAAACAAGACACAAATAAATGGAAAGATATTCTGTGCTCATGGATTGGAAGAAATATTGTTAAAATGTCCATAATATCCAAAGTATTCCACAGATTCAACAATGCTACTATCTAAATGACAGTGGCATTTTTCAGAGAAATAGAACAAACCATCCTAAAATTTTTGTGGAACCAAAAAGGACCCAAAGAGACAAAACAATCTTGAGAAAAAAGCAAAAAGCTGGAGGCATTACACTTCCTGACTTCAAACTATATTACAAAACTATAGTAACCAAAACAGTAAGACACTGCTTTAAAACATGCACATAAATCAATGAAACAAAAAAGAGAGCCCAGAAATAAATCCATAGATATATGGTGAATTAATCTATGACAAAGGAGCCAACAATATACAATGAGGAAAGGACATTCTCTTCAATAAATGGTGCTGGGAATACTGAATAGCCACATGCAAAAAAATAAAATAAGGGGCACCTGGGTGGTGCAGTTAGTTAAGCATCTGACTATTGTTTTAGGCTCAGGTCATGGTCTTAGGGTCATGAGGTCAAGCCCCATGTTGGGCTTACACTGAGCATAGAGTCTGTTTGGGTTTCTCTGTCCGTCTCCCTCTGCCCTTCCACCC
This sequence comes from Lontra canadensis, assembly GCF_010015895.1. Taxonomy (NCBI): domain Eukaryota; kingdom Metazoa; phylum Chordata; class Mammalia; order Carnivora; family Mustelidae; genus Lontra; species Lontra canadensis. The sequence continues at coordinate 7,511,123 of NW_022631064.1, read as the reverse complement.
CTCAAATAGATAAATAAATCTTGAGGAAAAAATAATTAAATGAGACTACTATCTTGCACCATTCACAAAAATCAACTCAAAATGGATTAAAGACTTATACAAAAAACTTAGAAGAAAACATATATAGTAAGCTTGCCATCAGTCTTTGTGATGATTTTTTTTGGATTTGACACTAGAAGCAAAGCCAAAAAAAGCAAGGGGAGGGCAAAAATACACAAGTAGGGTTACATCAAACTAAAAGTTTCTGCACACCAAAGGAAACCATCAACAAAATTTAAAAAGCAACCTATTGAATGGGAAAAAATATTTGCAAATCATATATCTGACAAGAGGTTAATATAGCACAATAGCAAAACAAATTCAGTTTAAAAATGGGCAAAGGATCTGAATGGATGTTTTCCTAAAGAATATATATAGATAGCCTATAAGTACATGAAAAGATGCTCAACATGATTTATCATCAGAGAAATGAAAATCAAAGCTACAATGAGATATCACCTCATTTTTCTAGAATGGACATCATAAAATAGACAAGAAATAACAAGTGTTGATGAGGATGTAGAGAAAAGGAAACCCTCCTGCACTGTTAGTGTGAATGTAAACTGGTACAGCCACTTTGGAAAATAATATAGAATTTCCTAAAAAAATTAAACATATAACTACCATGTGATCCTATAATTTCATTTCTGGGTATTTATCTGGAGTAAATGTAGACATTAACTAAAAAAGATATCTATACCCCTATTCACTGAAACATTATTTACCATAATGAAGACATGGAAACCACCTAAATGTCAGCCAGAGAAGGATAAATACTATATATTTTATATAGTTTATATAATTACATATTTATTATATAAATATATATTATATAAATATATTCTATATTAAACTATATATAGTTTATATATTTAAATACATTTTATATATATAGTGAGATTATATATATGTGTGTATATATATATATACACACATATATATATATATATATATATATAAAACCACTGATATGTGGAATTTAAGGACAAAAAAACAACAAAAAGCCAAATTTATAGAGACAGAAAACCAACTGGTCACTGCAGAGGTGGGGGTTTGAGAGTTGGTAAAATATATGAAGGTTATCAAAAGGTATAAACTTCCAGTAATAAAATAAATAAGCTTTGGGGGCTGTAAAGTACTGCATGGTAACTACGGTTAATAACATAGTATTGTATATTTGAAATGGTGTTTAGAAGTAAGTCTTAAAAGTCCTCATTTCAAGAAAGAAAAATTTTGCAACTATGTGTGGTGCTGAATGTTTACTAGACTTACTGTGGTGATCATTTTATAATTTGTGTATTTATCTAATCATTATGTGGTATACCTGAAATTAATGGGAAAAAATCGCCTGTTCACATATTCCCTCCTTAAGCTTCACTTCCAGGGAACTCAGCCCAAGACAACATGGATGAAGACCATACCTCTCCCTACAGTATTCTTTTCTGAACTTGATGCTATATTTTTATGGTGGTTCTGCTCTAATTCATGAATGTATTTCATTCAGAGAATAGTTTTGATAAGCCAATATGTGGAAGGCCAGAGTATTGAGTGAATTTTTGGTGATAGATACTACTTATAATTTCAATAGCAATATCTGAATTAAATAATTTAAGAAGTAACACAGGTGGTATATGATTTAATTGACAGTTAAATGATACAAGAACCACACAATATAATGCTGAACTCTAACCTGCACTCCTAAAATCATACAGGGCTATATTTCCAACAAAGCAACAATGAAACAATGAAACATACCTGACCCTGAATAAGGGTGGAGAGGGAAACGGTTACCTGAGTCTTAATCCCTTCCAGAGACTTTGGGAATTCTTTCTCTCTTTCTGAGGGTACATTTCTTAATTTGTAAAAATAAAAGAAAAATGAGGACTTCACTAGAATGCTTCGAACATTAAATATGAAAGATTCCTAATAATCCCTGTGCCAGTGTCATAATAAATGCCTTAATAATGTCATTAGCTAAAAAGCAGTATAGTTTTGGCCCATCTCCAAAGTGCATCGATGAAAACAATGAGGGAAAATTTCAAGATACCCGTAGTCAGAAACACATACAAGTAATATCTTCTAGACCCTAAAAAGATGTTAATCATACTCCCAGTCATCTAACTCAAGACATTGTAGTTCATTTTGACACTTGGGAAGTTATCAAGTCTTCTAGAAAATTCTCAAAGTTCTTGCTTGATACCCTTACAGTCTTCACTTTCACTGTCAGGTTGCATGCTGAACAACGCATGGCTGGAATATTATAATAACCAAATATTTTCCTAAAATGTTACTTTGTTTATATAATTCCCTTGATTAGCCTTCAGTGTTCATAGAATAAATTCCAGATACCTTAACCTGGCACTCAGAGTTCTTGATCCCTTGATAATCTACTTTTCCAATTTTCACCCCCTACTTAGCTTTTGACACTAACCCATTTGGAGTCACCTGGTCCTCTCACTGTCCCCGCGCCTACTCTGACTTTTTCTCACTCTCTCTGCTCATGATGAACAGAATGTCCTCTCCCCATTTCTACCTCTCTAAAGCTTATCTATCCTGTGCTCAGCATAAATATCATCTCTTATCCAATGTGTTCCTTATCAGAGAGACAGAAGAGAGACTTGCTTTTCCGTATACAATTCACTAGTTGACTACGCAAGAGCAATAATTTGAGTCCATGGTGATGGTGATTACTGTTTATGACAAATAATAAACTTTCTTGAATTGATTGTCTTTAAGGGAAAACATATGTGTCTTACATAATTGTATTTATTAGAGTATGTATCACACTGTAGGATGCATAAAAGGTAGTTGATTGATATTTATCAAATAATTGCATACATGTAATACCTTAGTTTTTATTATTTACTAGATTTAATCTATTAATGTCCACATAGGCATAGGAGTCTGATTTCAAATTTTTAAACTTAAACCATTCCAATGTATGTATGAAATATGGATCTTGAAGCATTAACTTGGCTATGTACCCATATAGTAATAAATATAAAGTAGGACATGGGTATTCAACCACTACTTGTTAAATGAATATACAAGTAATTGTGGATTAAAGTGTATCTGGTTCATGGATACCTAATGATCAAACATTAGGCCATTCCTTTTCACAGTATTACCTAATTCTGCTCACTTCTATTTTTAAAGGCAAAAACAAAGCTTCATAGTGGAAAAACTTAATTGAAACAGAGAAGTTTCATTAAATCCAATGAGTAAGAAAAGGAGACCCTTTCAATGCATACTTATGGGATACCAGACTGGCAGGTGTCATCATGGAAGTCAGAAAACATAAGTGGATAAGAAGTTTGGGTTGAGTTCAAAGCCTGCTCTTTCTTTGAAACATTTATTCTCAATATTAAGCCTTCAGTGACAGTTTTATCCTTCAGTACCAAATTTTAAATGTGACTAAGAACAGATCGTAACATGATGCTGTCTGCAGACCTCACTGTCTTCTAAGCTGGCCACTCTCATTAGTGTGAGTGACATGTTGATAAGCCCTAGGGGGCATTTATGTGACACCAAAGAACTCTGCATGATATTCTTTCAGTCAAAATTTTACTCAGGCATTTTGGGTCTCTCTCTAGTGCTATTTCCTCTTTTTCTGTAGCATTTATTCGCACTTGACCCTATGTTTTAGAAAGTGCACACAAGTCAGTATTCCAGACATCCCAGGGACTTGAAGAGCTGATCTAATGCCTGAGTTGCAAGATGAAAAACAGAAGAATTTTGTTGAACCTATAAAAAGGATGACATTTTGCCTGGCCCTGAGCTGTTCTGTTCAAATTGAAGCTTTTGCAGCTTGTGGCTCTTTGATTTGTGAGCTAGAGAGTATCATATCTTGGCCATTACTGAATCATAAAAGTTCTCTGCCTCTTCCCCGCTCATTTTATTTAAAAGGAAAAAAAGAAACCCTTTATCTTACAAAATGCATTTTCTTTTTATTTTCTTTCATTTTATACATTGCTGGAATGGATTCTGTAAGGGTTCAATGAAAACATATGTATATGGTAATTTGAAAAGACCGTTGAGCTGATGTCGGCAAAAATTATTTGGGTGGTTAGACTGGAGTGGGTATCATGAGAATAGAACATTCCACAGCAATGTGTTTGCCATATTACCTTGTAAAGAACAGAAACTTGTACTCATTACTTATTTTCACCTGTCACATAATAAAATATGGAGTCACATAACACATCCGGGTCAGGGTCTGGCTTAACCACAAAAGACTGATTTGTTCAGGAGGGAATGGCCTGAGCCTGAAGGAAGCTCCGTTAGGATTCCTGTGCATTCCGTATTCCATGGACAAGAGGGAGGCATAGGGAACGCTTCTTAGCAACATCTGAAGAGGAAGTTAATTCTCCAGATGAACTGTATTACCTTTCAACTTAACCCTTCTCTGTAGTTTAATTATCCCTTTGTTCGCAGAGGTGATCAGTGCATTTGCTATGTCAGTCTCTAACAGCACAGCCACCCCCCTTCTTCAGAAAGCTGTCAGTCCATAAACACATTATTATGTCAAAGTGATAAGTCCTACTTAAAATCTTATACTAGGCATTCTCATGTTTTCTACAAATAAAAGATAGTGCAACATCATTTCACGTGAAAAGAATATCAGTCTTCCATCAAAAACATTTTTTGTGGGTGTTGTGATGTTTGTGTATTTGTGAACTTTTAAAAATTACTGATTAATTGTATTTTTTCTCATCCTGAATAAATATTTACTTCTATACATAATTTTGTATTTTTGCTCCAAAATGGGTTTCTCAAACACTGTAAGAGGCTGAGGCTGCACATGGTCTTAATCCAGCCCTGATGAAAGGCTGTACCTAAAATGATCTACAAAGTCACAACACTGTACCTGACACAGAAGGATTTAACACATGCTGCTATTATTATTACAATTCTTTACTAATTCTCTCATTGTCATTCTATCCACTCATAGAAAGGTATTTTCCTGAAAATTCAGAGGAAATTATAGCATCCGTAACTATACTTGTCAGTTCTAAAAATTGTTCCAGTCCATAACACATCCAGAGTTTTTTCAGGAGTACCATATTAAAATTAGTTTTCTATTTCATTTTGCCTACAATTTATTGGCCCATATAGATAGTATGAATCTTTTAAGAAAATAAGTCTGGAAACTCTGAGGCCATTTACAAATTGAAAGCACAGCTACAGGCAGACAGAGATAGAAACAAATATTCTATATCCTTTCTTCATTTTGAAATATCTATTGGGGTACTGGAGATAAATGCATGTGAAATGAGCCATTTTTCAGATTGGTGGAAAAGACCCACAGGTATTTAATGTCCTCTGTAACTAGATGTCCTCGATAGCAATTTCTCCTTTCTCTCCCTCTCTGTCTCTCTAGGAAGCTGAGGATGTACCCAGGGTCTCTTGATGCCTGAAAAGAAAAATACAGTTATCTTTTTCATTGGCTTCAAATAGCCTAAATAGGGTGAACAAGCCTAGCGCAGCTGAGTCAGAGGGAAAATAGCCATCTGTTAGAGATAAGCAGCCCTGGGTAACTTTGAAACTGAGCCAGCACAGAGATCGAGGACAAGCTTCAAGGAAAGACTTTGACTTCAGTTAATCACTTAGTGCTGGTTGTTAAGGGAAAATAAAGTATAGGTGAGGAAGGCATGAACCTCCCTTGGAAGCATTTATTTCTTTAAAATGTGCTTTAGAATTGCCCACATGTCAAGATGCTATTATTCAGGTTAATATTAACAGGCCCTTATATTTTTAATTATTGTGTGAGATATCTGGGGCTCAATACATTTGGGAAGGACCTGTATAAATGAAGCAGTAGAGTATAAGAGTGTTTTGAATAATGCTAACTCCAGAGTCAGACTATCTGCATTCTCACCCAGACTGCTTAGCTCCATGATATTAGGCATGCTTCTGAGCCTCTATAAGACTCAGTTTCCTGAACTGAAAAAGTTAATGACAACAGCTACTTCATCAGATTGCTATGAGGATTAAATAAGATGATCCCTATAAATAAATAAATGCCTAGGAGACACTTCCATAAAAGCTAATGCCCCCATTAAACTTGAAATTACCATTACCATTTCCAGTACTTTAGTAGAATGATCTCAGCTTCAAGAGATTTTTGTATTTCTAATGGTTTCTAGTAGCAGTTAATAGGAACTAAAGAACATTGACAACATTTCCCTATTATAAGCGTGTTTTGCTCAGAAAAATTCAAACAGTCCCTGTAGGTGGTGACAACCTGTAAACCTTTCCCAAAAAGTTAAACTCTGGTTTCATTGCTGGGGAGCTGTCCAGAGGCAACTGATAAACCTCTTCAAAATCAATTCAGTCTCTACCTCAAAAACAGACATAGCCAAACAAATAGACCTACTTCATTAATCTCAATTCAGAAGAGAATTATAAATCATCGTGTTCTTATGAGGTAGTTCATTGGGCCTGTAGGTTTTAATTATCTTTTTTTCTGTGGTGCAATACAAAAGGTGCATATGGCAGCACCAAATTTCAGGCAAAGATGACAGGTGACTGTCTTAGAGCCATGTCACTTAATGTCAAGGCATACAGGGAATCGTGGAGTTACATTTTGTGTTAGACATTTAATGCAATCCCTATCAAGATACCATCAACTTTTTTTCAAAGAAATGGAACAAATAATCCTAAAATTTATATAGAACAACAACAAAAAATCCTGAATAGCCAGAGGAATGTTGAAAAAGGAGACCAATGTTGGTGGCACCACAATTCCAGACTTCAAGCTCTATTACAAAGCTGTAATCATCAAGATAGTATGGTACTGACACAAAAACAGACACATAGATCAATGGAACAGAATAGAGAGCCCAGAAATGGATCCTTAACTCTATGGTCAACTAATCTTCAACAAAGCAGGAAAGAATGTCCACTGGAAAAAAAAAAAAAAGACAGTCTCTTCAACAAAAGGCGTTGGGAAAACTGGACAGCCACATGCAGAAGAAGAAAACTGGACCATTTCCTTATATCACACACAAAAATAGACTCAAAATGGATGGAAAACCTCAATGTGAGACAGGAATCCATCAAAATCCTTGAGGAGAACACAGGCAGCAACCTCTTTAACCTCAGTCACAACAACTTCTTCCTAGAAACATCACCAAAGGCAAGGGAAACAAGGGCAAAAATGAGCTACTGGGACTTCACCAGGATAAAATCTATTGCACAGTAAAGGAAACAGTCAACAAAATTAAAAAAAAAAAAAAGGATCATAGAAGAAGGGACAGGAGAATGAAACAAGATGATACCAGAGAGGGAGATAAACCATAAGAGACTCTTAATCTCAGGAAACAAACTGAGGGTTGCTGGGGGGAGGAGGGTGTGAGGGATTGGATGGCTGGGTGATGGACATTGCGCAGGGTATGTGCTATGGTGAGTGCTGTGACTTATGCTAAGACTGATGAACCACAGACCTCTACCTCTGAAACAAATAATACATCATATGTTAATTAAAATAATTTAAAAACATGATGTGTTAGATAATAACTTAACTGTGGCAAACCATGTATGTACTATTTTATGATCTTTTGTTGGATTAAAAAAAACAATTTGGGAATAGCTGGAATTTTGATACCGTCTCAGAGGAAAGCAGTCAGAGAATATTCATCAAGTCACCATGAACACTGAATTGGCAAAATGCAGAGTTTGTTTCTTGTGAGCCTCTGGTAACAACACTTTTATAAGACATATCCTTGTTTTACGTGTGTTTCTGTTTAAAGACTATTTATTTATGATATATTGTTTTTTCACTAACATTGGACTTACAGTGAGTAGCACTATAACTCATGCCCAAACAAAACTTATCTCACACCCATATATTCTCTCTTAGGCACATCACAGCGTTCCTGTGCTTAAGAATTTAGACAGCACTTCAGCAGTACACCCGGGGGCCATTTGAAATAGCAAAATCATGAACAGAAAGCACAAAAATGCAAAAGAAAAAAAATATGGCATAAACTAGATGACAGAAAGGCCAATTGTTTACAGTATTAGAACTGAAACCAAAAGGCAGAACATCATTGTTTTCAGCCACAGCTGGGAAGATGGGCATTGAGTGACTCAAATTTTTCACTGTTCTAAGCATGTCCATGAATGACCATGGAAACACTGCTAGTATTAACCTTATGGTTAAAGAAAGATCTTAACTTGCATGCAACTTGCAATTATGAAGGAGTGTCTGGGTGGCTCAGTCATTAAGCTTCTACATTTGGCTCAGGTCATGATCCCAGGGTTCTGGGATTGAGTCTGCATTGGGCTCCCTGCTCCATGGGAAGCCTGCTTCTCCCTCTCCCACTCTCCCTACTTGTGTTCCCTCTCTCAGTATGTCTCTCTCTGTCAAATGAATAAATAAAATCTTTAAAAAAATGTGCAAATATAGAATCTAGGAAAAATAAGAATCCACTGTTTGTACATTATCTGGAGAAAATATAAGTATTTGAAATTGTACATACTCAATATGATTTCAACTTTATAATAAAGATAGATCTTTCTTTAAATGACATATTGATGTCTTGTTTTAAAAAGAATCAATTTCAAAAATATAGTCTTAGGAAAAGATAATGATCTGAATCTTCAACTTGCCAATTCAAAATATCAGATAATTTTTTAAAAATTCAAAAATGCTTTTAGGTAAGTAAAGAGCATTCCTGTACAGTTGTTTATGAGTCAATATTACCAAAAGTATTTAGGGGCCACTGGCATCTGGGGACAATTAATAAAAGGAAATTAAATCTTTCCTAAAATTATAAACTAGTCAGTGTGTTAATTCACAAAAGTTAATTAATTCTCAAGTTATATAGATGTAACTTATATATAATGCAGGTAAAATTTGATTACAAAAATTTCCCAGGATTATCTATCAAATACTCCAACTCAGTCTTAGCATTAGAGAAATAAAAGTTAGAAAAGTTTTATTTTAGCTTAAGTCCCTTTTCAGAACCATAGTAAGTTTCTATCTTCAGGGAAAAAATACCTTCCCTTCAGGGAAGCAATAAAAAAGAGCCACAATTTGAATCCAATGGGTGTCTCCTTTTAAGAATGTTATGCTTTGGGAGATAAACTTAAGGGAAGCAAATTCTTCCTAAACCCCTCAGTTTTCATCCTCAGAAGCCACAAGTGATACTACTCTTCTTTTCCAGCCCTACTTGAATGGCAAACACTGTCATCTTGAATAATGCCAAACTTCACTTGCTACCTAAATCCATCCTGATAAAGACAGGAAGTAAATTCCTATTCTTGCAAATGTAGGACTTAAGAATTGATTAGATAGTTTTAAGTGCAGTAATTGGAGTTTTCTTTCTCAGTTTTTTCTGGAACTACAGTTTCCTTCTAGGACTAAATCCTTGCTGAGATATCAGATATCTGACATCTGAATTGCTCATACCAGACACACCTTCCTGAGGGCTGTCCCCTTTAGGTCTAGGCACTCTTTCTAATGCTGCTGCTCAGCTGACACCACAAATCACTGCTGTCGCTGTCTGAAGATACCTAATATCCATCCCTCTGACCAATCAAAAATTGCATAGAAAAACAGAGCTGGTCTGACCCAGGTCTTTAAACCAGAATTTGGACTGCTGTTCTCCCTCCTCAGGTGTCAGCCCAACAGTTAATTCAGGTTTCCACTTAAATGCCCCCCTTTATAATTCTACCTTACTCTCCACTCACTGTTCCAACATTATGTTCTAACTCTGCCTCATCCTGCACAAGCATGTTAAGAGATTATGGCAGGACACCTGGGTGATTCAGTGGGTTAAGCGTCTGCCTTTGGCTCAGATCATGATCCCAGAGTCCTGGAATTGAGTCCTACATCCAGCTCCTTGTTCTGCGGGGAGCTGATTCTCTCTCTCCCTGCTGTTCCCTGCTTGTGTGTGTGCTCTCTCCCACTCTGGCAAATAAATAAATAAAATCTTTAAAAGAGAGAGAGATTATGTCAAAGTGCCATTTTGGAGACTGTGCAGAGACCAGTTAAAGGGAGGATTAAGGCAGTAGATCTGTGAAGTACATTGCCCCTATAAACCTGTAAAGATATTTCACTCAGTCTGTTCCAAACCTATGAAGTAGAGCAATTAATTTATCCTCCCACTTAAGGTACTTGAAGTCTTCATTTAGTACTTTAAAAAAAAACAATGAGTTTCTTCAAACAAAAAGTGTTTAGTAAGTTTAAAGAATCAATCTTATTATAAAGAAAATGTCAAATTAATTTGTAAATCTTTTTTAACTGGAAGTCAAGAATTATTTTATAATGAATTCTTTATTGAAGCAAAGCTCATCATTTCAGACTCTGGGGTCTTCATATTATTTTTAAATATTTATTTTACTCTTCTGAAAAAAGACATAAAACTTTATAACTTATAATAACAAAAAAATTACATTTAGGAAGGGAAGAACTGTCCTCAAACTTTACAAATACATGTTTCTTTCTAGCTAAAACATATAAGCATATAAACAGAATGGGTAAAAAATCAATTTAATTCTATAAATAATATAATTTAATTCACCTCTTGGGAGGATCCCCATTTTTTAATTTATTTTAAACTAAAGTAAATCATTTTAAAAATAAATATAAAATTATAAATTATCAAGAGACTTCAAAATATCAAATTTATTTTATTTTAATATGTGAATAAGTTTTGCCAATATTTATATTAAATTTAATTTAATGAAAGCCTCTACTTCTATTCCGTAGCATATTTTTCTATGCTTCAGGGATATCAATTTTCTTTAATCAGGCAAAGATCTAAACTTTCATTTCAAAGACAAAATTTCCACAACCAAATAACATCTCTAACATGGAGGCATTTCTATCTTAAAGATGTGCTATTTCTGTCTGACAATCCTAAGCATTAACAATGTACAGATTTATGTTACCCAGCAGAGTTCTGCAGGGAAAGCCTGATTTTTTTTTTTCAGACTAAAACTAAAGTACAAAGAACATTAACCACTGAGGAAAATGAGAGATTTTTAAATAGTAGAAGTGTTGGTTCAAACACTTTGGGTAGAAGTGTTTGGGTAGAAAATAACATTTTACCAAGATGCTGTGATATTTTGTGCTAATATTTCACACCTAAGGTGTTGTTTTCTTCATGCAGAGGCAGCAATCAGTTGGAAAATAGACAACACAAACTAACACACTTTTTTTCTTTATCTTAAGGCTTAAGCTAATTTGCTAAATGGTGATTAATGCTTTAATCAAGATTCTTGGGTTTGAAAATTAATCATTTCATCAACAGAATATGGGATATATGTAGATGGAAAAATGCTATAAATCAAAAGGAGAAATGGGAACACTTAGACATTCAAAAATTACTAATTTTTCAAAGAAATCTCTGTCCACCTTCCCCTTGGAGTCTTTCCTGCAGAAGCTCCAATCCACTATTTAGCTACATTGCTATGAGTAAATGGTCAACCTCTAGCCTTTTTGTCTTCATTATTTAAAAAATGATATTAGAAGTTATGAATTGAATAAGAGGAGTCCTCTTATTGGCAGGAACCACAAAGTCATTTACAAAGGGTCATGGACACAAAGAAATGATTCACTGGGAACCATTAAAGAGTCTGACATATAGACCCAAAGGGTCAAAGGGATAGAGTTGAGTCTGGTGCTATCTTGTGATAAAGTTTCACCAGGAGGCAGAAGGTGATGGAGGGGGTTAGAGACAATGGATACATATATCCTAAACTTATATGAACAGAGATATCTTATATAAATAGAATTCTAACAGGTGAAAGTCCAGAGTAGAAACAGAAGATGGGGTCAGTATATGTCATATCGGAATTTCTGGAAAGAAACTACCTCACAGAGCACCCACACACATACACTGAAATAGGGCAGCTGCAGCAAAGTAAAACCAGCAATGCAGGAGAAGTTTAGCTTGTCAGAGTAACCTGTACAGTTCCTATATATCGTTAAAGCTCTCTGATGGTTTATATGTGCCCTAAATAAAAATATAAGTACTTAAAATAGCTGACATTGCTCTCTAGTGAAAATACCCATGGAACGTTTCTGAGATGGGGAGAGAGAGGACGTAAGGGAGTGGTGTTTGAGGAGAGACTGAGTTCCTTTAGCCAAAGATTGTAGGTCGGACAATTTTAGTCCAAGGCATATGCAGCACTAACAAGCCAAAGGCAGGCTCCCATTCACAATGATGACCATGACTCTGCTGAGACATAACAGTTTGGTTGACAAACTCTGGATTGAAGTTCTGAGTATCAACAGAGTAACAAGAATCTAAATGAATGTGAAATGAACAGGTCCCCAAACTTCTTTCTTCCAGATGCCTTCTGGTCATATTATGTTCCTATCCTCTCTCCTCAAGCCACCAGAAGAACAGGAGAAGAGAGAGAAGAATGAAAAGTCTGTACATTTACCTGGAAGAGATATAAATGTTGGGGCTTAAGTGAGATTAATTTCCCAAATGGGAATAAATTAGTTTCCTCTTGAACCATTCTCATTATTTACTAATATGCAAGTTTTATAAAGAGGAACAAATCAGTTATAAGAAACGAAGTAGCCACTTGTGGAGCTTGGGAAGATAGTGGAGTGAAAGGTCTCTGAGCTCACCCTGTCCTATGTTTACAGTTAGGTATCATCCACATCCAAGTAAATAAACTAGGCAGCAATCTGAAAATTGACAGAAAAAACTCCACAACTACAGAGAAGCTGCATCTGAAAGGTTAAGAAGGTCAGAAAAGTGGAGGGAGGCTGCCTACAGGAGGGTGGGAGCTGTGTGTGTGGAGAGAGCAGAGAAACAGGCCCTTGCACCAAGGAGCTCACATGGGGAAGACTAATCCTCAATACATTTGTCTTTAAAACCAGAAGGGCTGACTTCCATGAGTTTGTATAATCAGTGGGAGTTGGAACCTGGAGCTTTAAAAGCCAGCTGACTCATAACTGGGCAAGCTGGGAGGGTGAGTGGTATCTTGTTCTTGCCCTTAAAGAGATAGCAGCCTGTGTGAAAAGACAACATAAATATGACAGTTTATACAACCTGGAGCAAACAGGAGACAGATCTATTTGTACCAATTTTGAAGCATTTTGGGAGGCTTCTCTGAAAATGGAGGAGCTGGCAGGTGCCATTTTCCTCCCCACCCCCAGCCCAAATACAAGGACACCTGCAGGAGGCCGAGCTGCACAGACACTTGCTACCTAACCTTATAGCTGTGTACAGTGCCCATTAGTTCTCTTAACAGATTGGGCACTTCAAGCTTGTTAGCCTCTGCTCCGGGCAGAAGACAAATTTTATTAAAGTCTCCTGCATGCTGCACCCAGTTTTCACAGTTCCTGCTTCGTTGTATTGTGTACCAAGAACAGCCTCGCCCAGCTATTGTAGTGCTGCACCCAGCCTTGAGCCCCCAGCCACCAGAGAACTCTAGGGATCCAGCTAGGACTAGTGGCTCACCACAAATTTTACTAACACCACCACCCTACTTCCAAGTTTCCTGGAGGGCACATCCCCTCGCATGTCACCTGCCTGCATCCTACCAACATCAAAGAGAGAAAGCACACCCCACAACAGGCAGAGAGTCAGCACAGAAAACTTGTCTGAAATAAAAAGAGACTTACAACAGCAGGGCATAAGCAACACAGGTTGGATACACTCCTGCAGTGCCAGATTCTGGTGAACAAGGAACATTACACTGGAGGGCACTCCAGGACTTCTTCATAATATCACTACTTTCAAGAACAGAAGGCACAGTTGACTTTCATAACATACAGAAACAGACAAGAGAGGCAAAAAGAATGAGGAGACAAAGAAATGTATCCCAAATGGAAAAAAAAAAAAAAAATAGGACAAGGCCATAACCAGGGCCAGTGATCTAAGTGAAATAGTTATAAGTAACATTCCTAACAGAGAATTTAGAACAATGATCATAAGGATACTCACTGGACTTGACAAAGAGTGGAAAATATGAGTGAATGAGTTAAACTCTTAACACAGAGTTAAGGAACAATAACAGAGATGAAGGGCTCCATAAATGAAATGAGAAACACTCTTGATGGAATGAATAGCAGGATGAAAGAAGTGGAGGAACAAATTAGTGACAGATAAGACAGTAATGGAAAGTAATCAAATAGAACAAAACAGAAAAAAATAATTATGCAAAATGAGAATAGACTTAGGAAACTCAGTGACTACAACAAACATAATAGCATTTATATTATAGGACTCCCAAAAGAAGAAGAAGAAGAAGAGAGAGAAAATGGGGCAAAAATTTATTTGAAGAAACAATACTGAAAGCTTCCCTACTCTAGGGATGGAAACAGACATCTAGATCCAGGAGGCACAGAGAACTCCCATTAAAGTCAACAAAAGCAGACCCACACCAAGACATATTGTAATTAAACTGGAAAAATATAATGATAAAGAAAACATTTTAAAAGCATCAAGACATAAGAAGACAGTAAACTACAAGGGAAACCCATAGGGGCAATAGGAGATCTTTCAACAGAAACTTTGCAGGCCAGAAGAAATTGGCATGGTATATTTAAAAGTGCCAAATGGGAAAAATCTGCATGGCTGTCAGAATAGAAGGAAAAATAAAGAGTATCCCAGACAAACAAAAGCTAAAAAAGTTCATGACCACTAAACTAATCCTGCAAGAAATATTAAAGGGGACACTTTGAGTGCAAAGGAGAGACCAAAAGTGACAATATAAAGGTAGGAAACACAAAAGCAATAAAAATGAATATTTCTGTTAAAAAATCAGTTAAAAAATTTACAAAATAAAAGGATGTAAGACATAATAACATATACCTAAAGTAAAGGAGAGTAGTAAAGAATGGGTTCAAACTTAAATAACCATCAACTTAATATAGACTGATATTTGCAGAAGAAGTTGTACACAAACCTAATGGTAACCACATATCAGAAACCACTAAAAAATATGCAGACTAGAGAGAGAGATCCAAACACATTACGAAAGAAAATCAGCAAAACACAAATGAAAGACAGGAAAGGATCGAAGAAAATCTATATAAAAAATCATAAAACAATAAGATGACAATAAATACATATCTATCAATAATTACATTAAATGTAAAAATGATGAAACACTCCAAACAAAAAACATAAGGTGACAGAATGGATAAGAAAAAACAAGACATTATCTACATGCCACTTAAAAAAGACTCATTCTAGACCTAAAGACACATGGAGATTGAAAGTGAAGGGATGAAGAAACATCTATCATACAAATGGATGTCAAAAGAAAGCTGGAGTAACAATACTTATATCAAACAAAATGGACTTTAAAACAATGATTGTAACAAGAGACAAAGAATAAAGGTAACAATCCAACAAGGAAATATAACAATTGTAAATATTTAAGCACCCCACATGAAAGCACCCAAATATATACAACAGTTAATAACATTTATTATTAAAAGAAATAATAATAATACAGTAATAGTAGGGGACTTTAACGAACCACTTACATCAATGGAAAGAGCATCAAAACAGAAAATCAACCGGGAAACAATGGCTTCTAATGACAAACTGGACCACATGTACTTCACAAATATATTCAGAACATTCCTAAAACAGCAGAATACACATTATTTTCAAGTACACATGGGACATTCTCCAGAATAGATCATATATTAGCCCACAACACAAGATTCAAAAAATTTAAGAAGACCAAAGTCATAGCATGGATTTTTTCTGGTCACTGCACTAGGACACTAGAAGTCAATAGCACACAAAAAACTGGAAAGGTCACAAATGCATAGAGGTTAGATAACAGGTTACTAAACAATGAATGGGTCAACAAAAAGCATATGGTAACAGATGAAAATGAAAACAGAAGAAACTTGTGTTTTCAAATGAAAATGAAAATAAAAACAAAACCTTTGTGATGCAGCAAAAACAATTCTAAGAGGGAAATAGATAACAACATAGGCTTACCTCAAGAAACAAGAAAAATCTCGAACACCCTAAAGTTAACCTAAAGGAACTAGAAAAAGAGCAACCAAACCCAAAACCATGAGAAGGAAGGAAACAAAAAAGATTACAGCAGAAATAAATGACATAGTAATTAAGAAAACAGTAGAACAGATCAATGAAACCAGGAACTCATTCTTTGAAAAAAATCAATAAAATTGTTAAACTTCTAGCCAGACTTAGCAAGAAAAAAGAGAGAGAGAGAGAGAGAAAGGACCCCAATAAATAAAATTGCAAGCAACAGAGGAGAAATAACAACCAACACAGCAGAAATACAAACAATAATAAGAGATTATGAAAAACTATATGCCAACAAATTGGACAATCTAGAAGAAATGGATAAATTCCTAGAAACATATAAACTACCAAAACTGAAACAGGAAGAAATAGAAAATTTAAGTAGACTGATTATCAGCAATGAAATTGAATCTGTAATCAAAAAACTAACAAACAAAAGTCCAGGACCAGATAGCTTCACAATTGAATTATACCAAACTTATAAAGAAGAATTAATACCTATTTTTCTTAAGTTATTAAAAAAAAATAGAAAAGGAAGGAAAACTTCCAAATTCGTTCTATGAAGTCAGCATTATCCTCATATCAATACCAGATTAAGACACCACAAAAGGGGCACCTGGGTGGCTCAGTAGGTTAAGGACTGCCTTTGGCTCAGGTCATGATCCTGGAGTCCTAGGATCTAGTCCCACATTGGGCTCCTTACTCAGCAGAGAGTCTGCTTCTTCCTCTGGCCCTCCCATCTCATGTTCTTTATTCTCTCTCTCTCTCTCTCGCTCTCAAATAAATAAATAAATAAATAAAAAGACACCACAGTAAAAGAGAAATACAGGCCAGTATCCCTTATGAACATAGATGCAAAAATCCTTAACAAAATATTATTAAACCCAATCAAACAATACATAAAAAAATTATTCACTATGATCAACCTGTATTCCTGGTTTGCAAGGGTGGTTCAATATTCACAAAGAAATAAACATGATGCATCACATCAATAAGAGAAGGATAAAAACCATTTGATCATTTCAATGGACACGGAAAAATCATTTGACAATGTATAACATCCATTCATGATAAAAACCCTCAACAAAGTAGCCTTAGATGAAACATACCTCAACATAATAAAGGGAATCTATGAAAAACCCAGAGCTAACATCATCCTCAATGGGGAAGAACTGAGAACTTTTCCTCTAACGTCAGGAACAAGTCAAGGATGTCCACTCTCACCACTTTAATTCAGCATAGAACTGGAAGTCCTAACCACAGCAATCAGACAACAAAAATAATAAAAGGCATCCAGATCAGTAAAGAAAAAGTAAAACTTACTATTTGCAGATGATATGATACTCTATATGGAAAACCTGAAAGACTCCACCAGAAAACTGCTAGAACTGATAAACAAATTCAGTAAACTCGCAGGATATAAAATCAATCTACAGAAACCTGTTGCATTTCTATACACCAATATGAAGCAGTAGAAAGAAAAATTAAGAAAAAATCTCATTTATAATTGCACCAAAACCAATAAGATACCTAGGAATAAACTTAACCAAAGAGATGAAAGACCTATACTCTTAAAACTACAAAACATTGATGAAAGAAATTGAAGATAGCACAAATAAATGGAAAGACATCACATGCTCAAGGATTAGAAGAATAAATATTGTTAAAATGTCTACAATACCCTAAGCAACCTACACATTTAATATATGCCTTTCAAAATATCAATACCACTTTTTATAGAACTAGAATAATCCTAAAATTTGTATGGACCCACAAAAGACTTTGAAGAGCCAAAACAATCTTGTAAAAGAAAAGTAAACATGGTGTCATCACAATTCCAGACTTCAAGCTATATTACAAAGTTTTAGTTATCAAAACAGTGTGGTCCTTAAACAAAAACACATAGATCAATGGGACAGAATAGAAAACCCAGAAATAAACCCACAATTATATGATCAATTAATCTTTGACAAAGCAATAAAGAATATTCAATGACTGGGGGGGCAGGGACAGTCTCTTCCATGTATGTTCTTGGGAAAACTGGACAGCAACGTGCAAAAGAAAGAAACCAGACCACTTTATTAAATACACAAAAATAAAGTCAAAATAGATGGAAGGTGTAAATGTGAGACCTGAAACCATAAAAATCCTGAAGAGAACACAGGCAGTAACCTAGTTAATATCAGTTATAGCAGCTTTTTTTCTAGATGTCTCCTAAGACAAAGGAAACAAAAACAAAAACAACTTGTGACTTCATCAAAATAAAAATTTCTGCACAGCAAAGGAAACAATCAACAAAACTAAAAGGCAACCTACAGAATAGGAGAGGATATTTGCAAATACCATATCTGATAAAGGCTTATTACCCAAATTAGTCAAGAACTTATCAAACTTGGGGCACCTGGGTGTCTCACTAGGTTAAGCCTCTGCCTTAGACTCAGGTCATGATCTCAGGGTTCTGGGATTGAGCCCTACATCAGGCTCTCTGCTCAGTGGGGAGCCTGCTTCCCCCCAACCCCTGCCTGCCTCTCTGCCTACAAATGATCTCTGTCTGTCAAATAAATAAATAAAATCTTTTTTAAAAAAGAACTTATCAAACTTAACAGCCCAAACACAAATAATCCAATTAAAAAATAGGCAGAAGACATAAATAGTCATTTTTCCAAAGAAGACCTACAGATGGCCAACAGACACATGAAAAGATGTTTATCACTTATGTTCAGGAAAATGTAAATCATAACTGCAGTGAAATATTACCTCACACCTGTCAGAATGATTAAAATCAACAACTTAAAAACAACAGGTATTGGTAAGGAGTGGAGAAAAAGGAAGCTTCTTATACTTTTGGTGGAAAAGCAAACTGGTACAGCCACTGTGGAAAAAATATGGAGGGTCTTCAAAAAGTTAAAAATAGATCATTTCTCAGCCTTTTGGCTAAGATCAAGTACAAAAAGTTAAAAATACAGCTAACTTATGATCCAGAAATTGCACTACCGGATATTTATTCAAAAAATACAAGAACATTAATTCAAAAGGATACATGCCTCCCAACTTTAGAGCAGTATTATTTAAAATAACCAAGATAAGGAAGCAGTCCTAATATCCATCAACTAATAAATGGATAAAGAAGATGTGATTTTATATATATATATATATAAATTTATTTATATATATAAATATAAAATCACATCTTCATCCATCTATCTACCTATCTATATATACATATATACATATATGAACAGATTAGAAGTCAGTCAGAGAAAGGCAAACATCATCAAATAACATCAACTAACATCCATCTACTAATGAATGGATAATATATATATAATATTATTGATGATATTGATATTGATCAATACTGATATTGATATTGATCAATATTGATATTGATAATATGATATTATAAATTATGGATAATTTATATATATAATCATATATTCTTTATCCATTCATTTATATATATATACATATATATCTCTCTCTATATATATAGATATATATATCTATGAACAGATTGGAAGTCATCCAGAGAAAGGCAAATTTCATGTAATTTCACTCATATGTGGAATTTAAGAAACAAAATAAATGAGGGAAAAAATAGATAAATCAAGAAAGAGACTCTTTAGTTATAAAGAACAAACTGATGGTTACTGGAGGGGAGGAGACTAGGATTGTGGTGGACATTAAAGAGGGCACTTGTCTTGATTAGCACAGGGTGAGGTATGGAAGTTTTGAATCACTATATTGTACACCTGAAACTAATATAACACTGTATGTTAAGGAACTGGAATTAAAATCAGTACTTAAAGGAAGAAGAAAAAGAAACAGAAGTAGCTACTTTATTTTTATACTTCTAAATGTACTGCCTAAAATAAAGATAACTCCATTATTCTTCCTAACCAGGGCAGTTGTTATAACAATTAAGTGAAATTAATTAACAATTAATGAAACATAAGACGTATATACCGTGGTGTCTATGACTTGTAAGTCATTCAGTAGATGGTAGCTCTGGTATTGTCAGACAGGTAGAAAGATAGATTCTCAGAATTTTTTGCTTAGACATCTTTATACCTTGTAGAGAATTCAGCTCTCCTACTTGCATTTGATAGTGGTTCCATAGTTGCAATGTGACTGCCCATATGCCATGTTATTCATAACATATTGAAATGATCCGGGGCAGAGAAAGCAATTATAATAGAACCTTGACAAAAGAACCTGCTAACTACTTAATGGTTATTGAATGCCATTTTAAAAGCCATGTAAGTTTGTTGTTTTTTTTTTTTTATGTTGGACTATTAGGATCATGTGATTAGTTGTGCAAAAAAATTGGTAAACTCTCAGTTGGAACTTCCCAGGACCAGAAGGATCACCTTGAGCTGACTACCAGGTTACCATGAGTGCTACCTTGAGCACATCTTGCAAGAAACAAGGAAGAAACTTGAGAAGCCTCACTGAACAAATACCCAATAATACTGACACACTTGGTATGCATCACAGACAACTATTTTTTTTTGGTGAGATTGATGTGACAGTGTTCATGTGCAACAATGCATCTGTATTGCACACCAGAAGCTGGCATGGTCCATTGGTACCCAGCATGGAGAGAATGAAACATGCCTCAAACTTGTCCCACCACTTGGCTACTGAGTCTTCTGTGTCTATCCAGAATTCATGAAGAAATGCTATGACCACCTCCCTTGGGGGGCCATAAACTTGTAACAGATGATTCTGTAATACTTCCCTGGGGAAGGGCTGGGGAGGTGCATTACGTAGGTTTACTCTGTAAAATTATTGATAGGAAATTTTTTTTTATATTACAGTATAAATAGTAATAATGGGCAACTGAATAATAGCTGCTTGATTTTTGTTAAAGTATGGTTTATATGTTTGAAGGATTTAGATTGCAAAAAAACAATTGCTTCTTCCTGTGGCCCACTTCCTACAACCCTCAAAAATCTATCAATCAATCAATAAAATAAAATAAAAAAGAGAGAGATGACAAAATGGCAGAGAAGTAGGAGATGTTGTTTCAACTGGTCCTCTAAAGTGAGCTAATTATATTCCAAAGAGCTCTGATCACCCATGAAATCAGCCTGAGATTAGAATTATACACTTCTGGGTCTCTACAGGGGTAGAAGATGCCAGTGGACAGATAAAGTGGAGGGGGAACATTGAACTGATATTGGAAGATAAACAAAAGGGGGAGGGGGCCACCAGAAGCGAACCACTGGAAAGTAATACCCCAATATGAGAGTGCCCTCTGATTGGGGGACCAGCATTAACTTGGAGTCTGGTTGAAAGCACCCAAAAAGGGCAAAAGATCTTAAGAGGAAATTGGTGGAATCAGGCAGTTAGGGGCAGGGTTAATTAAGCCCACAGACCCAGGATGGCCTCTGCTGGTGCTGAACCAGAGAGGGTGCAGCAAAGAAGCCAGGTCTTGGTCCCTGAGCCACCGGCATGTGTGAGTGTCTGGGTGGCGGTGTGCATGAGAGAATCTGGTGTGGACACCAGCCGGTGCTCTCTAGAACCACAGCCTTTTGTACTCTACACACACGCTGCACCACCAGGGTCTGAGTCGCGCTCCACACACTCTCCGGAGAAAGGTCCATGCTGGGGCTAGCCAGTGCTCTGTAGCACCGGGAGATTCTGAACATGCCCAGTCCGGACCAGCATGAGAATCTCAGTGTGCTATCTCTGGTTGGGACCTCTCTGGCCCTCTGGACCTGCCCAGAGAGCCGTGGCAGAGGCAGCTGCTGGGAGCCAGCTCTTTGGACTAATATTTCTCATGGTTTTGGGTACAAGTGGGAGTTCCTACAACCCCTGAGACCGTGACGGGGAATGTGCTCTGCTGGTGGCAGAGGGGGAATTTATGTGCTCTGGAACACCCAGGGGGGAACAGATTGAGGCTTCTGTCTGAGATGGAGGTCTGGGTAGTTTGCTTTCCTCTAAACCTCCACAGAACTGCCAAAAGGAAAACAAACAAACAAACAAACAAACAAACTCCAGAGAACAAAAGCCTGAAAAACCGGTTTCCTCAGAGCCCAGACCCTTGATAGGGGGCAAAAGAACTCAACTCTAGAAAGACTGCCTGAAAACCCACGCAGGAGGGCCCTCCCCCAGAAAGCCAGCCAAAAACAAACAGAGGACAACCACCACCACTTCATAGATACAACTTTTATTTTTAATTTGTTCCCACTATTCTCATACTTTTTAATATTTTTTTATAATTTTTAACCTATTTACCATCACAATGTGATGTTCACTACAACAAATTCCAAAATAACCTTTTAACTTGAACTTTTTTGATACATATACCTGTGTTTTCCTTTTTGCTTTTCTATTTATTTTTATTTTTTTATTATTTTTTAATATTCATATAGAGATGAGCTTCAAGGTAATCCCCTTTCCCCAATCAATGCTACTCCTATAGGTAAACTAGTTTTAATCCCCCTTTATCTCAGGAAAGTTGAGTCCTTTAACAAAGATATCAAGATACATCCAGGAAGAATCAAAATAATCTTCCTCGTCCACACTGATTTATGACCACCCTCCCATCTTTTTCTTCTGTCAGTGTTTCTGTGTATTTGTTTTTGCTCTAATAGTATATAAATCTTATACTTGGGGTTCATTTTGGCTGGGTTCTTTTTTTTTTTTTTTTTCCATGTCATTTACTTTTGTCGGTCTTTTTGTTTGTTTTTGTTTGCATACTTTATAAATCTTACCTCTGGGAGGTAATATTCGGGCTGGGTCTTCTCTTATCTTTTTTCTTTTTCCTGTCTCTCTCTCTCTTTTTTTCTTTCTTTTTGGCAGGGACTCCAGATTGCTCAGAAGCGTTCCAGAGTGCACCTTGCCTGCACCACGCTTGATACATTCAGCTACACATCCCATCAGCCGTCTCTCACCAAAATGACTAGGAGGAGGAGTGCTGAACAGAGGAAAAATTCAGAGACTGTGCCCACTCCATCAGAGCTATTGGATATGGACATAAACAGTATGTTGGAAAGGGAATTCAGGCTAACAATTATTCAGACAATGGCTAGATTGGAGAAAACCTTTAATGACAAAATGGAATTGATTAGGGCAGAAGTGAAAGTCACCAGGGATGATGTTAACAATACTCTCAATGAGTTCCAATCAAATCTAAATTCTCTAACATCTAAGGTAACTGAGGCAGAAGATAGAATCAGTGATCTAGAGGACAAACTGATAGAGAAAAAGGATCAGGAGGAAGCCTGGAACAAACAGCTTAGAAGCCATGAAAACAATATTAGGGAAATAAATGACACCATGAAATTTTCCAGTGTCAGAATTATTGGAATCCCTGTGGGGTCAGGAGAAAGAAAGAAGATTAGAGAATATAGTTGAACAAATTCTCCATGAAAATTTTCCTAATCTGGGGTGCCTCGGTAGCTCCGTGGGTTAGAGCCTCTGCATTTGGCTTGGGTCATGATCTCAGGGTCCTAGGATCGAGCCCCGCATTGGGCTCTCTGCTCAGCAGGGAGCCTTCTTCCTTTCCTCTCTCTCTCTCTGCCTATCTGTTTGCCTAATTGTGATCTCTGTCAAATAAATAAATAAAATCTTAAAAAAAAAAAAAGAAAAAGAAAATTTTCCCAATCTGGTGAATGGAACCAGTGTTTGTGTCCTAGAGGAAGAAGGGTCTCCCCACAAGATCATAGAATCTAGAAAGACCTCGAGATAACCAATTGTGAAAATGATGAATAATAATTTTAGACAGGAGCTCTTGAAAGCAGCTAGGGGTTAGAGATTCCTTACATACAGAGGAAGGCCCATCAGAATAATGTCAGTCCTGTCCACAGAAATCTGGCAAGCCAGAAAAAGCTAGCAAGATGTATTCAGGACACTAAATGAGAAGAACATGCAGCCAAGAATACTTTTTTCCAGCAAGACTGACATTCAAAATGGATGGGGAGATAAAGAGGTTCCAAGACTGGCACGGTTTAAAAGAGTATGTGACCACCAAGCCAGCACTACAAGAAATATTAAGGCGGGGGGGGGGGGGTCTATAAAAGAGGAAAAAAACTAAGAATATCATTGAACAGAAATTTATGGAGACAGTCTATAGAAACAAAGACTTCCCAGGTAACACGATGTCAATAAAACGTATCTATCAATAATCACTCTCAATGTGAATGGCCTTAATGCACCCATAAAATGGCACAGGGTTGCAGACTGGATAAAATGACAGGACCCATCCGTATGTTGTCTACAAGACACCCATTTGAACCCAAGGATACACCCAGACTGAAAGTGAAGGGATGGAGAAGCATCTTTCATGCCAGTGGGCCTCAAAAGAAGGCTGGGGTAGCAATTCTCATATCAGATAAATTAGATTTTAAACTAAAGACTGTAGTCAGAGATACAGGACTCTACTTCATTCTTAAAGGGTCTATCAACAAGAAGATCTAATAATTGTAAATATTTATGTCCCCAATATGAGAGCAGTCAACTATATACGACAACCGTTAGTCAAGATAAAGGGTCATATTGATAAGAATACATTAATAGTAGGGGATCTTAACACACCACTCTTAGTAAGAGACAAATCATCCAAGGAGAAAATCAATAAAGAAACTAGAGCACTGAATGACACATTGGACTAGATGGACCTGATAGATGTATACAGAACATTCCACGCTAAAACAACAGAATACTCATTCTTCTTGAATGCACATGGAACCTTCTCAAGAATAGACCACATACTAGGTCACAAATCAGGGCTCAACCAATACCAAAAGATTATCCCCTGCATATTCTCAGAATACAATGCTTTGAAATTGGAACTCAACCACAAGAAAAAATTTGGAAGGAATTCAAACACTTGGAGGCTAACGACCTTCCTGCTTAAGAATGTTTGGGACAACCAGGAAATCAAAGGAGAACTTAAACAATTCATGGAAACCAATCAGAATGAAGACACATTAGTCCAGCAACTGTAGGATACAGCAAAGGTGGTCTGAAGGGAGATATATGTAGCCATCCAAGCCTCACTCAAAAAAATGGAAAAATCCAGAATGCACAAGCTCTCTCTACACCTTAAAAAACTGGAGAATCAACAACAAAATTAAGCCAACTCCACACACAAGAAGGGAAATAATCAAGAATAGAGCAGAGATCAATGAGATAGAAACTAGAGATACAGTAGAATGCATCAATGAAACTAGAAGCTGTTTTTTTTTTTAAAGAATCAACAAGATTGATAAACCATTGGCCACACTAATCCAAAAGAAAAGGGAGAAGGCCCAAATTAATAAAAGTATGAATGAAAAGGGAGAGATCACAATTAATACCAAGGAAATAGAAACAATCATCAGAAATTATTATCAACAGTTATATGCCAATAAGTTAAGCAACCTAGATGAAATGGAAACATCCCTGGAAAAGTATAAACTTCCAAAACTGAGTCAGGAAGAAATTGACAACCTGAATAGACCAATATCTGTAACGAGAGTGAAGCAGTGATCAAAAACCTCCCAAAAAACAAGAGCCCAGGACTTGACAGAGTCCCTGGAGAATTCTACCAAACTTTCAAAGAAGAAATAATACTATTCTCCTGAAGCTGTTTCAAAAAATTGAAGCAGAAGGAAAACTTCCAGACACTTTTTAGGAAGCCAGCATTACTCTGATCCCCAAACCAGGCAAGGACCCCACCAGAAAGGAGAATTTCAGACCAGTATCCCTGCTGAATATGGATGCTAAGATTCTCAACAAGATCCTAGCTAATAGGATCCAACAGTATATTAAAAATATTATCCATCATGACCAGGTGGGATTCATCCTTGGGTTGCAAGAGTGGTTCAACATTCACAAATCAATCAATGTGATAGAACAAATCAATAAGAAAAGAGAGAAGAACCACATGGTTCTCTCAATTGATGCAGAAAAAGCATTTGACAAGATACAGCATCCATTCCTGATTAAAACGCTTTAAAGTATAGGGATAGAGGGAACATTCCTGAACTTCATAAAATCTATTTATGAAAAACCCACAGCGAATATCATCCTCAATGGGAAAAAGCTGACAGCCTTCCCTTTGAGATCAGGAACATGACAAGGATGCCCACTCTCACCACTCTTGTTCAACTTAACACTAGAAGTCCTAGCAACATCAATCAGACAACAAAAAGAAATAAAAGGTATTCAGATTGGCAAAGAAGAAGTCAAATTCTCTCTCATTGCAGAGGACATGATACTTTATATGGAAAACACAAAAGACTCCACCCCCAAACTACTAGACTCATACAGCAATTCAGTAATGTGGCAGGATACAAAATCAATGTACAGAAATCAGTTGCTTTCTTATACACTAACAATGAAAATACAGAAGGGGAAATTAGAGAAATGATTCCATTTACTATAGCACCAAGAACCATAAGATACCTGGGAGTAAATGTAACCAAAGAGGTAAAGGATCTGTACTTGAGGAACTACAGAACACTCATGAAAGAAATTGAAGAAGACACAAAAAGATAGAAGACCATTCCATGCTCATGGATAGGAAGAATAAACATTGTTAAAATGTCTATACTGCCTAGAGCAATCTATACTTTCAAAGCCATTATGATCAAAATTCCACCAGCATTTTTCAAAAAGCTGGAAAAAACAATCCTAAAATTTGTATAGAACCAGAAGAGAACCCGAATTGCTAAGGAAATATTGAAAAAGAAAAACAAAACTGGGGGCATCACGTTACCTGATTTCAAGCTTTACTACAAAGCTGTGATCACCAAGACAGCATGGTACTTGCACAAAAACAGACACATTGACCAGTGGAACAGAGTAGAAAGCCCAGATATGGACCCTCAACTTTATGGTCAAATAATCTTTGACAAAGCAGGAAAAAATATCCAATGGAAAAAAGACACTCTCTTCAATTAATGGTGCTTGGAAAATTGGACAGCTATGTATAGAAGAGTGAAACTTGACTATTCTCTTACACCTTACACAAAAACTCAAAATGGATAAAAGACCTCAATGTGAGGCAGGAATCTATCAAAATCCTAGAGGAGAAAGTACCGTCTTCGTCATTGGTCACAGCAACTTCTTTCGAGACACGTCTCCAAAGGCAAGGAAACAAAAGTGAAAATGAACTTTAGGGACTTCATCAAGATCAAAAGCTTCTGCACAGGAAAGGAAACAGTCAACAAAACAAAGAGGCAACCCACAGAAGGGGAGAAGGTATTCGCAAATGACACTACAGACATAGGGCTAATATCCAAGATCTATAAAGAACTCCTCAAACTCAACACACACAAAACATATAATCACATAAAAAAATGGGCAAAAGACATGAACAGATGCTTCTCCAAAGACAACATACAAATGGCCAACAGACACATGAAAAAATGTTCGTCTTCATTAGCCATCAGGGAGATTCAAATCAAAACCACATTGAGATATCACCTTATACCAGTTACAGTGGCAAAAATTAACAAGACAGTAAATAACAAGTGTTGGAGAGGATGTGGAGAAAGGGGAACCCTCTTACACTGTTGGTGGAAATGCAAGTTAGTGCAGCCACTTTGGAAAACAGTGTGGTGATTCCTTAAAAATTAAAAATAGAGCTTCCCTATGACTCTGTAATTGTACCAGGGGTTATTTATCCCAAAGATACAGATGTAGTGAAAAGAACTGCCATCTGCATCCCAATGTTCATAGCAGCAATGGCCACAGTCGCCAAACTGTGGAAAGAACCAAGATGCCCTTTAACAGACAAATGGATAAAGAAGATATGGTCTGTATATACAATGGAGTATTTTGCCTCCATGAGAAAGGATGAATCCCCAACTTTTATATCAACACGGTTGGGACTGGAAGAGATTATGCTGAGTGAAATAAGTCAAAGAGAGAGTCAGCTATCATATGGTTTCACTCACTTGTGGAGCAGAAGGAGTAAGATGGAGAATATTGGGAGATGGAGAGAAGTGAGTTGGGGAAAATTGGAGGGGGAGACAAACCATGAGAGACTGTGGACTCTGAGAAACAAACTGAGGGTTTTGGAGAGGGTGGGGGGGGGGTTGGGTGAGCCTGGTGTTGGGTATTAAGGAGGGCATGGATTGCATGGAGCACTGGGTGTGGTGCATAAACAATGAATTTTGGAACACTGAATAAAAATTAAAAATAAATAAATAAAAGCAATGATACTCCAATCTAAAACAAAGCAAAACAAAACAAAACCTTTCATAATGTGGCTGGGCCTCACCTAGTCAGTTGAACACCTTGAAAAAAAGACTGAATGCTGCCTTATTATTTGTGTTAAAACATCACATACAAAGAAACTTAAATATCAATGATCTTAGCATTGTTTCACATCTCTTTTCTATAACCATTTTAAATGATGGATTTTTAAGTGTCAGTGGAACTTCTGCGTTTCACATTAAATGCAGGAATGTTAACTTTTTACTTCTAATAAATTATTTTACTTATCTAAAATGATTTAAAAGAACCTATAATAAAACTTCCATAATTAGAAATGGCTATAATTAAAGGTTTTTCCTATTTAACATGAGCAGCTCTAGTGTGGTAAGATTCATTTGTGAAACTTAGCCATTATTATAGTTTCAGAAATTAACTACCTGGTACTACTTTTCCAACACTCTTATAAGCACTACTTCCTTCTCTATTTTGGAACAATTCATTGGTGGTATTAGTAGATGATCTTTCCTATTATACCTTGTTTAAAAATACCATTTATCTATAGAGTAGAGTATAGATGTATAGTATAATATAAAAAATTGATTTTTTTCACCAGTTGATTGAGACAATTTTTATCAGTTATTCAGGAAAGCACTGAACTACTTAAATATGACCCATCCAGTTTTTAATTTTTAATGT
Organism: Lontra canadensis; assembly: GCF_010015895.1. Taxonomy (NCBI): domain Eukaryota; kingdom Metazoa; phylum Chordata; class Mammalia; order Carnivora; family Mustelidae; genus Lontra; species Lontra canadensis. The sequence continues at coordinate 7,482,243 of NW_022631064.1, read as the reverse complement.
AATCAAATCATATTTGCTAATAACAAAATCATGACTTAATTTTAAATATTATGAAGGATAGAAAAAGAAAAGGAGATTTAAGATTAAAATATTCATCCTAAATAATAAGAAAAAATAAATATTTCAGGTATGTTCCTGACTTAATAGCTATACTTGCATGAAAATTAGTCTCTGAAATGATCAGAATAACCTTGGTAAACAGTAGATTTAGTACTGATTTATAGACCTGAATTAGAGTTTTGATTTTATTAATAAGAATGTAGTTGATTTTTAAAATCAATGTAGGCTGCTTTACAAATAATTTGTTTAAATCTAGGGACCCATAAAATCTTCTTCCGCCCTTCATCATACTTGTCATTTTCATAGTAGTGATAAATCTCATATTGTACGTATATAAAAATATTTATACAGTAATACTGCTAGGAAATGCTTTCAACCATCATTTTAATTCCTTTCTGTAGCTTGATTTATTTAGGATCTAACTTAATATCTTGCAGAACCCAGATTTGTGGGCTCACATGAATGAATTATAGATTCTGATTAGTTTACTTTTATCTCCATAAAGTCCATTCATCTTACTTCACCAAAGTCTTTTTTTGCACTGTACATAGTCATATAGAAATGAATATGTACAGAAAACTGTCTTTAAATCCCCAGTTAAACAAGGAGGAAAGAAATGGTGCATCAAGGTCTCGGACTGTCATTGTGTTGTGCTTAATAACCCCAAGGACATGTTCTTTTCAATGAATACAAATTACTACGGATAAGAAAAGGCTTAAGTAGAATAATTGCTTAAATAAACAACAGTTCCATATTCTTACAATAGAAATTTTTAATTACAGTGAGGGGAAAATTTGCACCAAATATTTTTCTATATATATTTTGACTGAAATGTGCTAATTTATTTAAAGTAGATAGGCCTACTGAGCCATCTACTATTTCTGTATTTCTACTCATGCATCTGGAACTGTGCTTTGGGTCAGAAGAATTCCAAGAAATAGAGGAAATAATTACCTTTATAACAACATTAAGAAGAAAAAACTTTCCCTACTGTCTTAGAATTTCACCAAAATAGTCAAATCTGAGGACAATGTATGACAGATATCTTCAACTTCTAAAGAGAAGCCCTTAGACACACTTGAAAGACATCCCAAAGGATAACCAAGTTGCTCCATCAATCTAAGTCCTCCCTTCATCTGAGGTAAGACAAGGCAAGAGAGTAACTGAAGGTATTTTCTTTTTTTACATTTAAATTCAATTAGGCAACATATAGTACATCATTAGTTTTTGATGTAGTGTTGAATGATTCATTAGTTGCATATAACACCCAGTGTTCATCACATCATATGCCCTCCTTAATGCTCATCACTGACAGGATTGGTAACATTTAAGACTACCTGGCTTTTCCCCTTACTTGCCCAAGTGAGCCAGAGATAGAACATGAAGTTCTAAAGAAGGCAGGTTGGAATCTTGTGTCCCAGTAGGATATTTGTAGAGAAATTTGTTAGTCTGTCTTGTGCTGCCACAGGGGCACAGTGACAGAATATTCCAGAAAAAGCTTTAAATATGTCCTCTGGAATTTGTGAAGCACTGAGACCAATGGTAATGTGTTCCTCCTAGAGAAGTCTCAAAAAACAAGAGCAAGGCTGGAGTAATCTACAATGGTAGGATGAACAGAAAATCAGAGTGTGAGAGTAGCATTTGAAGAGGCAAGTGTGAATTTTCTCTTTCATCAAAGTATCAGAATCTGGTGGTATTGAAAGCATTCCACTAAAAAAGATTACCTGATGAGTGAGGCATAGTTGCCTCCCTATAGTCGCCTTCATTGTGGAACAATTGAGAGAGAAATGAGACAGATTAGCCAAAAAATGCAACACTATCACCAGGAAATGGATGTTGCACCAGGGAAAGAGGTAAAATGTTTTCCTAAAAACCTAGTAAAGGGCACACAGAAAGCATCATTTTGGTTTTGTTCCAAAGAGGGAATGGAAAATCTGATTGCCATACACTGGTCATATACATCTTCTTCTAATCATTTATTCCCTTGGCCTTGACCATGATACTGAAGAAGCTAAAATCCACAAAGGGGTAGTAGATGGGGAATATCACTGAGATAAGTAACAACAACAATAACAAAATCAGACCCATGTCCTTTTGCCCAGCATAGGCCCTCTGTCTCCCACCAGGCTGATCTGGAGAAGGAAGAAGATATGTCAACTGGATCTGAGATGGAAGGTGATTAAGTTGACCCAGGTGCTATGCAACTAGACTGAGAGATAGAAGTAATCAGACGAGCAGTGGTATGTGCCTGAAATGCCACCAATTAGAATGGAAGAAATATCACTGCACCTGGTGCTAGCAATAGGGGGGGGGGAAGGAAAACAAGTAGGTTTTCTGATTTTGTCCTGCGACATTCATCCCATATAATAAATCAAGTGTACTTAAGCATAACAGAAGTTCAATAATGCTCAGGAAAATACCATTTCAAAGAAAACAACTGGCCTTTCACTTATTGGAGTTATCTAGAAATACACACAAAAAATTAAGCATTTTCCTTCACTGTATTTAAATGATATGGACATGAACACACATACCTGCACACACACATACAACTTTTTGATAAGGAATAAAAAATTGTACATAGGAAAACAGTGATTTGATCATGAAACCTTAATTTCATCATCTCTTCACTTTCCAAACATTTGTGTTTTCTGTGTCTTGCAATATTGAGGTGAATTTTGTAGGAATCACTATTGACACTTCCTGTTAGTTACTGTGACTCACAGTGAATTCTAACATTCCTAAAATTAAGATGGACAATTAGATTTGACTATAAAAGAAAGGGGGGAGAAAAGCAGTCTGAGGAAGCTAGCGTAGATTTTCTTGACCAAAAAAATGTACAGAAATCTTAGATTTTCTGGATAGGAAGATGTGGAAGTTAATGGCTTATGTAGAGAAAATGTGAAGATTATAGAATATAATTAATAATATTCATGAATTAATGCATTCATTCATTCTTTCATTAAAAAACACACTCAAATTTTTAGTGTGTACAAGTACTATATTTTACAGTAATTGAAAGTAAAAATAGAACTTCTTATCTCAATAATCTTATAATTTTGAGGAAAAGCAAAATGTAGATAAACAGCCACCACCAACACACAAATGCTTGTTTGCGTGCAACCATGGGTGCACATATGCACATGCACACATACACACACACACACACACACACACACACACATACTTCTACATTTACCACATAAATTATGTGGTAATTTAAATATTCAAGGAGACTGTGCTGATGAGTGACTCCTGTAAGGAGAAGATCATCTTTAAACTAAATATTGAAAGGTGACCAGAAGTCACTTGGGCAATAAGGGTGTAGGAGTAAGCCAACTGAGATATTTTGAGGTGAGAGAAGAACATATTTAAAAATACAGGCTTGGGAAGGAATGAAGAATGCCAATAGTTTGCTCACCTTAAACGACATGTGAGGTATGTTCAAAACAGGAGCAGCAAATATAAATGGAGGGAAAGATCAAGAAGGATACTTTCTCAAACTCTTGGAGCCTGATTTGAGAGAGTGAGAGAAAGGCGAAGTGAGTGGAGCTCAAAGAGTGCTACTCTCCAACCAGAGAACTCTACTTTAAGGTTTTACACATATATATTACTTTCCATCTTATATTTTAGTTGAAGTGTTTGATAACTTAAAAAAAGATCAGGATACGTGGATCCTGAAGAATAACAGAAGGTACATGGATAGACAAAAAGCACCAATAATGGGAAAAAATATCAAAAGAATAAAGAATGCTAAGTCATAATAACTATGATGAACTATGTTGATCATTCTTGAAACTCTTCTTCTTTTGTTTCCCGTTCTCTTACTCTAAATTGCTCTGAATAGTCTCTTTCCCTGACAACTTTTCTTGAGCCTACATATTTAACATTCACTCCTACATTCATTCTTTCATTTTTTCCTACCAGAAAATGCAAAACTTAATCAGAACATCTCTGATTAGGAACCAGCCCCCTTATGGGACCAGATAACATACAATTCCATATGCCAAGTGCTGTGTCAGTTGCATGAATAAACAGCTTTGATTCCCAAAGGATGAAACAACTGACCAGAAAGAAAGAGCATGGTCTCGATCAGACAACAATTACATTCAAATCTCATCTCTGCCATTCCCTAGCTCGGTGCTCTTGCTTCTCTTCAATTACCAGCTCTACAAATACCTCAATTCTCTCTCATGCCCAATAAGGAATGATCGAAGAACTTGCCTTATTGCATCGCAGTGAAGACTGAATATGACTAAGGACATGAAGTGCTCGGCAATATGCCTGTTGCAGATAAACACTAGATAAGTAACAGTGATGGGGGATCATAATAGAGAGAAGGAAGAAGGAGAGGAAGAAGGGGAACAGGGGAAGTGGAAGAATACAAGAATATTTCAGAGAGAAAATGAAATTTAAGCAATGTCTTGATCAGCAAAGAGAAATTCACCAGTTGAGTGAGGTAGGAAAGGGATTTGCAGGCAGAGGGACTGTGCTGCCTCAAGGTTGTTTCTTCAGATGACCTTACCATGCTCTCAGAAATGACATCTGCCACTATTATGGCTCACACGCTCAACTAGATTGATGCCTCCTACAGTTACAAAATATTTCTTCTGAGCTTCCTTTCTATTGGACCTCACTATACTGATGTCCCATAACCACCACAAACTCAAACACTTAAAAAGTAAACTCAAAATCTTTCTCTTTCCCCACTGTTTCTCCTCTTCCTATATTCTCTTAGGGAATACAGAAATTTCAGAGCTGCCATAGACCCTTCCCCATTTGCCCATCTACCTTCTTCATTTAAATTCTTCTAAGATTTTATTTATTTATTTGTCAGAGAGAGAGGTGCACAAGCAGGGAGAGTGGCAGGCAGAGGGAGAAGCAGCCTCCCTGCTGAGCAAGGAACCTGATGTGACTCGATCCCAGGACCCCAAGTTAAGCAGATGCCAAACCAACAGAGCCATCCAGGAGTCCCTGCCCTCTTCATTTAAATCATCACTAAATTCCATGTCAAATTCAACTTCTAAATTTGACTTTATTTCTCCAAATTCATTCATCATTGCTTGCCTGTACTTCTAAAATAGTGTCCTAGCTATTTTCCTACATCTAGAATTTCCTTTATCCAGCAATTGGCCAATTATGTTTTTTTGTTGAATCCACAAAGATTGTTTGGGAAATTAAAAGAAAGCAGGAATTCTTTAGTGTGCTAGAAATTAAATAATGAATACCTCTGAGTTACTGAGGCATTTTTTTAATATTGTCCCAATATCATCTTTGCAAAGCTAATCATGTCAACATTCAAAAACCTCAATCAACTCTGTATTTCCTAAAGACTATGACTCAGTAAAAAGTCCTTAGCATGTCATAAAAAGCCATTCATACTGATAAGCCAGTCTATTATAAAGAAATTTTTGCTAAAACAAAAACAAAAACAAAAACACTCCATCTCCAACTAACCAAACTACCCAAACGTCTTTCTAATCTCAGAGCATTCCATGCTCTTCCTGCTCTTTGTACATGGTCATTATTACTTCTGCTCATCCCACCACATCTGTCTGAGGAAAGTTCCAACTTTTAATAACCAGCTTCATATCTTCCCTACAAAAATGAAATTTTTGGTCAATTAAATGAGTTTTTACTGTGCCTTCTTCCTGCTTTAGTCCCATCGCTAATCACCCTACCCTTCAGACTTTATTTTCTGACTGCTGAGCTTAATGCTTTTGGATTGCCAACAGAAAAAAAAAAATATTTTCAACTCCCTAGAAAGCTTATTCCTTTTTCTCTTGTCCCTACTTTATGCTACCCTGTTTATATTCAAATACTGTAGTCCCATGTGACAGATTTAAAACATACAGAGAATGACCTAAATTGAGCCACATTTGAGGAGATTGCTAGAACTACAGAGCACTTTATTCTCTTTTTCCAACATGTAATTTCTGAAAGTGAAACCGAACTCATATATTGAACCAACTCAAATATTACTTACAAGTTGAACTAGAATCAGTGTAAAGTATACAGTAATGAAATAATCATTTAGTTGACTATGTGACTATTCAACTCTGTTCCTTAAATGCATTCTCCTAATTTCTTTACATGAAGATTTGATAACTGAAATTAAACACCCCCAGGCAGTGTACATCAATCCTAAATTCATTTGCTCATTCAACAAATGTTCTTTAGATAATTACTATGTGGTAAGCACATTTCAAGGTCTAGGGTACATGGGGTTAAATTAAAAAACATATATATATTTGCTTCCAAGGCACCTATAGTCTACTAGAAAACTAAGAAAAGGAAATCAAGAGATATAGCATAAAATTATAACTGCTGTGACAGAAGTTTATGTGGTAAACTCTGCAGCCCAGAAGCTGAACTTCCAAGGAAAAAATGTGCAGATGGGACTATGTGCATCAGGAAAGGACATGTGTCTAGTATGTGCAATTAAAGAAGAAGGCATAAGTGCTCAAATAACCCAGAGAGGTATTGTATAAGCTTAAATGTAGAGTCCCACCTGAACTGTACGTTCCTAGAGCTCATCATTTCACCCACAATTTATTTAATAGCAGGTACTCAGCAAATGTTCCTTGAATAGGTAACTGTCTTGTGAGAACTAATGAAAAATTATAGTTCTAAAATTACTCAAAAATTCTAATGTATGACATAGTATTAAGTTCTAGGATTAGGAGTAGCAGTGTTTATATAAATGCATGTTTTTATATTTGAAGGTTGACTTGGACACTAAAGATTATAAGTTTGACAAGGTATGCTGTAACAGAGAATATTAGACTAAAGTCATTATGGGCTATGTTTGTTTTGTTTGTTTGTTTGTTTTGTTGTTTTTTTGTTTTGTTTTGTTTTTCCCCAGACAGAATTAATGAATGCTGTCAATGTAGAACTGGATGAAGCAGATAAATACCAATACAGGGAAAATTAATTAATTAATCACCTAATTAATAATTAGATAAGTAAAATATGTGTATTTGTATAAATGTGTCTATGTACATATGCATATATCTTTTAAATGCAATAAAAATAATGTTCTTTGTTATAAGCCTTTTAGAGTGATAGAGTGATGGTGTAGAAGAACTTGCATCCTCTACAGTTCAGACTGAGAACATTCCTATAATGTCAGGTAAATTTGGCTGTAATTCTTGTTTTTGTGCACTAATGTAATACCATTTTTGCTCTCCTTTCCTTTAAAACTATGAAATTCTAAAATAGCTCCACGGGGCAACAGGCAAATTCCTTATTATCCCTAAACCGATTGGGAAGGACATAGTAGAGCAATGTGGAAAGAATATGGATACTGGAGACAGTTAAACCTGACTTGAAATTCTAGATCTAGACAGAGTGACTTTGGGTAAAATGAAGCCCCATTCCCTTCTTCCTTCTCCTAGTTCTGGCTAACTCTAACTCATTGTTTAGGATGAACTACGGTCACCATTGTAAAACCTTAGAAGGTCTCAAATGAAAAGCTTGCTTTTTCTTCCCAAGCTCCATTCCCTATCTCCTCAGAATTTGCTTCCCCAGTTTATGAAAGGACATGCTTCTCACTCACCCAATTTCTCAAGTGAAACTCCTATGCCTTTGTTGCTTTTGTTAAAACACCGTTATCTAATATATATAAAGAATTCCTGCCAACAATATTTTTGAAATAAATTCTGATCAATTCTTATGAACTCTAGAACTATCACTTTCATCCAAATCCCCATCATTTCCTGGACACTAACACCTCCTATCTAGTCTCCTAGACTCCACTTCTGCCATCTTGCATGTTAGTCTTTGTATGACAATTAGAGTCACCTTCTGAAATAGAAAATTATGTCACTTTCTTGTTCAAAATCCTCCAAAGTTGTTCATTCTAATCAGAAGAACAAACAAATCCAAAGACTTAACCATTGTCTCCCAGACCCTATATATGCTTCCTCTGGCAAATCTCAAACAATTTCCCATAGTCACCTCCTCACTTGGGCATTGCCAGCCTTCTTGCTCTAATTTGAACAATACCAAGCACACCCTAACCTAGGATCTTTGCACTATTTCTGCAGATCTCTCCTCAGATCTCCACATGGCTTGCTTCCTCTTTTCATCTAGTTCACTGCTCACATCATGTCCTCAGAGGGTCCGACCATGACCCTTCATCAAGAAGGGAAGAAATGAGACTCATGATCTTCGGCCCTGTTTCCTGTTACCCTGCTAACTCTTTCTTAACCCTACCCAATATTATGCATCTATGTATTTGTTCATTAGGTATCTCCCCTAATAGATAAACGTATCCAAGATAGCAGGAATTATGTCTCTTGTTTACTATCACAGTGGTAAGCAGAGTACTTTGCACATAGTAGCTGATTCTAAATGCTTGTTGAGTAAATAAAGTGTCCTCTGAATTGTTCCCTTATCTCTCCTCTGGAAGTGCATTTTAGTGTTCTATGTGAAGTGTGTTCATTGAAACCAGCATGTCTTTGTTTTTCCCTATCTCGTGATGCATCTGTTTACTTTTTTTTTTTTTAGATTTTATTTATTTATTTGTCAGAGAGAGCACAGCAGGGGGGCAGCAGCTAGAGGAAGAAACAGGCTCCCTGCTGAGCAAGGAGTCCAGCATGGGACTAGATCCCAGGACCTGGGATCGTGACCCGAGCCAAAGGCAGATGCTTAACTAACTGAGCCACCCAGCTATCCCACCTGTTTATTTTTCTACATCTGTCACTAGATTATATGCCCTTTAGGGCATATACCACGTCTGTCTTGTTCACCATTGTGTGCTGAGTGTCAGTCTCAGAATCTAATATACAATAAATGCTCAAAAATATTGTTAAATAAAGCAGTGGTTGATCTTAGTGTTCAGAACCTGATAAGAATGAAATAAATGAGAATCATGATAATAATAATACATATTCTTCTTTTATGCAACTGGGAACTTCTTAACTAGCGCCTGCTTAAGGAGAGGAAAAAAGCTGATTAAGAAGTAGATATAGGTGTGAAAAACAAGCCATTTGTCATTTCTGTTTTAATTTTAGAAGACACAATCAACTTAATTTAGATTTATCATCCATACTGTAGTCACTCTGAGACAAGGATGATGCCTGCGGTTTATTTCCAGTAGATTAGGAAGTATTTTCCCAGCCAAGGAAAATAGCAGGTATTAGTGGCATTGTATTTATTTCTCTTTTGTTCTCTTATCTTCTCTATACCAACAAGCACTAAAAGGAAGCATACTTTTAGTCTAGGGCTCTTGTAATACACTTGCATTCAACACAGGGCTGAATTTAAGCATATGTGTATAGAATGCTCTTGACTAAATAGGAAAAAAAGAAAGAGGTAAATTATGTTGTGATAGAAAAGCAGTCACTAAGCCATCAGGAAAACTGTCAAGAGATTACACCATTATTTTCAAAAGTAGAGATAGGAGATGATCTTAATCCCAAGAAAGAGCTGAGATAAATGACTGTCAAAGCAATGAAGTAAATCAATCTGAACAGTAGGGGCATCCAACACTGTATCATTTTGAATCGCTGTTCTGGGTATTTAATAAAAACAGCAATGTGTTCCCTGGAAAGCTACCTGAGTTTTACATTAGCTTATGCAGAATTAGTGTGTGTGTGGGGGGGGGGGGAGTTAATGTGAATATAAATGACTAAAATCACAGATTCTAGAATTATCCCATGCCCTCTGAGCAATGCAATATTCACTATTAAAATTTAGGAAGAATTAAAGTTATAACAGTCAGTTAGGTAATTAGAGAGTATGTCAACAAACTATTTCAATCCAAACCAGGGTACCAGGCATTATTGTGTGGTTAGATAACGCAAAGAACGAGTGGATGATTTCAGATCTAACATCATCTATTTGCTGTTAATACCTTTTCTTTCCTATATAAACACTCTCAGAAAACTTTGTTTTTGGCTTCAGGTTTTAGTGAATCCTTAGTCACTATCTACCTTCATTCATTCAAAAATTCTTCAAGAAAAAGTGGTTTTCATTTTGAATATATTGGAACACACTTAAGACTATAAAAAATCATGTGTGTGTTTTTGTGTCTCTCTCCTAACACACAAAGATAAGTCCTGTTAGGTCAACTGAGTACATGTGGGTTCTGGTTTGTTAGAACTTTTTAAAGTCTCTCGATTTTTGACATTTCAAATCTAGATACAATTTTGAACTTACCTAAATATCATGTTAGAGATCTTTTGGTTGGAAACTTGAAAATATTTAAGTGGCCAATAATGCCTTATTTCCCTGCAGGTAACATATTCCAAATAAGCATTAAATACACCACATAGTGGGGCGCCTGGGTGGCTCAGTGGGTTAAAGCCTCTGCCTTCAGCTTAGGTCATGATCCCAGAGTCCTGGGATGAAGCCCCGCATAGGGCTCTCTGCTCAGCAGGGAGCCTGCTTCCTCCTCTCTCTCTGCCTGCCTCCCTGCCTACTTGTGGTCTCTGTCTCTCAAATAAATAAATAAAATCTTTAAAAAAAAAAATACACCACATAGTAATAGAAACTGTGGATATCACAAAACATGCATTGACTCCTTTGAAATTAATGAATTTCCTTGCTTTATTTTGCAGGCAAATACCTTTTCCCTCTCCATCCTTATATTCCAAAATGTTAGCAATTTATACATAATCACATAGTTAATAACTTCAAATCTTAATCCAGGTGATAGTAATGTAACAAATGCTATTAAAAAGGATTCGTATATGTCATCTTTTGTACATGTTTTTAAGGCATGAGCCCAAAGGACTGGAGGAAACACTGATAGCTTCAATATCTATTATTTAGTTATCAACAGGCCTTCCCCAAAGAATGTATTTGAATCTTAGCAGGCAGCATATGTGGAACGTTTGAAGAAACTGTGGTACACAGGTATTATTTTTATCTATTTCAGCCACTCAGGGTCTCTTGTTTTCCTAGTTCTAAGCTATCTGCAATGTTACAGAAGATATACATTTATATGTCAATTTATATTCTGGTGCATACTTGCATACAAAAACAAATCATCAAACCTAATAAAAAAAGGGGGGGGAGAAACCCTTGAATGGTACAATCGTATAGTAATAAAATGATGGAAGTCAACATTTGTCAGTGTTTTCATATAACGTCACCATGAATCTTGTAAATCAATAGAAAATCACTGTTTACTTGTTTTATTTTTCAGTTCCTGACATTATTTGAGAAAATGTATTTTAAAAATTTCTTGAAAGACCTAAAGAGGCCAAGAAGGATGTAACCTCAACCCATCAAATCCACTTACCTTCAAGTTACTACTTTGAAAGATATTTCTCAACCTCTTGCTCTGAAAGATAATTCCTAAGGCTCTGATTCCTACCTTAATTCTTCTGCTTCTCAGTCTCTCTCCCTCTTTCTCTCTCTCTCTCTCTCTTTCTCTCTCTTTCATCACTGAAACTGCATGGAAGTAAGTTAAAATTCTCGGGGAATAGGAACCATTATTAAGTAATTCCGAACACCTCACACGTCCAAATATGCCCTAATTTATACTTCCCATGTTCAGATCTAAGTTCAAAGCTCTAAACCAGCAGCTGTAGTATCTTTATAGATTCCAAGGACATGGCTATGAAGTTTTTACTTTTAGATATATTTTTTTTTACTGTTCGTAAAAGTCGGATCTCATAAATCTGCTAGTTTTAAAAACCTGCAGCTTTTTGAATCGTGGCCCTTGTATTTCGATTTAAATCAAATGGGACCAAACTTATTACTTCTATTCTGAAAGGTCATTTTTCATCAAGATTGTATTAGAAAATAAATCATTTAAAGCCATCCTTTGGATGGTTCCTTGCATGAACATCTTAAGAAAGCATCTAATAAGAGCCTCTCTGCAAAGCAAAGCTGATTTGTTAATTCAAAGTGGTCTGAAGCTGCCACCTTCTGGCGCTTAGGCTATATTTCTCTAAATTCAGTATTCTGCGGAGGTAACAACATAATTAGAACAACTTGCACAGTATCTCTGTCGATATCACAGGAAAGTCTGTTAAAGACAACAAAAGCAACATGTCAACATCGACTATTGTGTGTGTGTGTGTGTGTGTGTGTGTGTGCAGGTGTGCGCACGTGTGTGAGTGAAATATTAAGACATTGTTCATAAAAATAGGTTGCACAGCTAGAGCTCTAGGAACTGGGGAAGTTGCTACTAAAATCACACAAGTTCTAGAAACAACTTATACTATGTGAAACTGGGACATTTGTATATGCCTTAGAAAACTGGGGCACTTGGGTGGCTGAATGGGTTAAGCCTCTGCCTTTCGCCCAGGTCAGGATCTCAGGGTCGTGGGATCGAGCCCCGCATCAGGCTCTCCGCTCGGCAGGGAGCCTGCTTCCCCCTCTCTCTGCCTGCCTCTCTACCTACTTGTGATTTCTCTCCGTGTCAAATAAATAAATAAAAAATCTTAAAAAAAAAAAAAAGAAAACTGAAAACTTTCTGTAGGATGGAGATTCTGGCGATAGTTTTCTCAGCGTAATTTCAATTCAGAATACATCATAACATGAAACTTCATCAGTACCTTCTTTAAGTCTAGCCAAATTCATTTTCTACTGAAGAGGCTGATATTTTACTCCGAAAAAGAGAGAGAATCCAAAATATTATCTCTACCTATTAAATATTCAAAAGTGGAAATTCATATTGCTAAAAGATTTTTAAGTGTATTTTTTTTAATCAAAGGTAAAATGAAGTCTGTTTGATTATGTTGATAGTGCATGACAAGTGATAGATTTTCTCTTTGGAAAATCTTTTTGGAAAGTCTTGCGATCATCAGGAGCAAACGCTAAAGCCTGGGAAATGAGTGAACTGCGAAAACCCAGAGTTCCATGAATGACCTTTATTGGGAGAGGGGGTTCTGAAACCACTTTTTCTTTTTCTTTTTTCTTTTTTCTTTTTCTCTCTTTCCTTTTCTTTTTTATTCTCCTTTTTTCTTTTTTTCTTTTTTTTTCTTTTTGCAACAGAATAAATTAAGAATTTTACAAAATAGCAATATCCCTTTTTCCTATCTTGCATACAGCGCTCTCCTCCAAGCGAAGGGCATTAGGGTTAGATATTTAGAAGGAATAAAATAACTCCAAGAAAAGAAACTGGCAACTTCTTCTGTGATGCTGAGTAATTAAACAGACCTAAGGAGTCTGCTAGAATTATAGAACATAAGCAAAGATTAATGAGGCCTGAAAATGTAGGGTCCCATGGTCTCCAAACAACGTGCAAGGTGTCTCACCTCAGCTTTCTTCGCAATGAACAGCTGCCCATTTTCAAGGCAAGCAAAATTGTACTTGTTCCTGCTTTGATTCAGAAACAGTTTAACAAAGTCTAGGGCAAAAGATTTTGCTTTAAAAATTAGTTTTTTTAGTTCCCACCCCTTAGTAGTGGGTCCTGTCTTCCGGCCAGATCGCAGAGTGCCGGTGCCTAGGTAGTGTGTTCTGAGGCTATTTCCCACTTTCCTCCCTGATCTACGTGATCAAGGACAAAGAACTTAGATCTCCTTTTATCAATTGTAACAGGAAACTGGTATAGCTTCATTCCTCTCCCCCCACTGCTTAGTCTTTGGGGTACAGCGTTTCTGGTGGTCAGGAAGCTTGGAAGGCTTGCAATACCTGGGATGACAGAAACTGTGACTCTAACAAATAATGAATTTCTCAAATTAATTCTAGATCCCCGATTGTTGCTAGTACCACATAGTTATCCCAAGAAGACATGGAAAAAACTGGTTTGGTTTTAATTTTAGATAGTCATACGGACATGTAACAACAACCTCTGACAATACTGTGATAAAGACTTTATGCACTTAATGCATCTTTTCTTGTTAGGAAAGGGTACCTCCTGTAAGATCCTCTAAAATGTTTTTAGCCCCCGTATATACATTGAAATGGAATTGTTGTATGTTCACGTTCAGCCTAGGATTTTTGATAAATTGTCTCCTTCCCATAAACATTTATTAGGCTCAAGCCACTCAAATGTTGGATTATCCAGAGATTTTTAATACTAGACCAACCAATCCCAATACATGAATATATTGGAAACACCATAATATCCAATTAATAGCAGACACAGTTCTCTAAACTATGTAGTACAAGCAGTAAGGCACATAAAGGCTGGTTGCTTCCCCAAACCATTTCATATCATTTCAGTTTGTGCTTAGGTCTCCTTTCAAAGCAACCTCACACTCCTACCTCCCCCTATCTGTAGCTCCTGTGTTCTTCTTGGTCACATGTTCCCTCCCTCTCTCTTTCTCTCTCTCTCTCATTCTCTCTCTCTCTCCCTGCCCCTCTCTCCCCCAGACATTCTCTCCTAGATATCTAATAATGATAAATTCAGCCAACAAGTTTGCATATTTCATGAAACTCAACTCTCATATACAGTGTATTGATTCAGTGTGTATTACACTCAGCATACACTTAATGACTCTCATTATGAACACTAGTGATCATTTTATCTCTGTAGGCTCCTACAGTGGCAAGAATATTGCTTTGGAAATATAAATAACTCCATTATCAAATGTGACAAGATATACTTTTGCTAGTGAATGTCCTCCAAATAAGAAATCTCTTGGTGAAATATTGAGACTCTCCTGGAGATTCTGGTCCCTCTCTCTCTCCTACAATTATAATATTATAATCTATTTTTCTTCTATTATAATAGATAATATTATAATCTAATATAATATTATAATCTATTTTTCTTCTATTATAATAGATAATATTATAATCAAACATAATATTATAATCTATTTTTCTTCTATTATAATAGATAATATTATAATCTAATATAATATTATAATCTATTCTTCTTCTATTTTTCTTCTATTTTTAAGAGCAGCTCCTTCATTATTCGAGTTTGTTTGAATATGCAACAAAAAAGCTAAGAATTATATATGACATTCTCAACCAGCTTCTCTAGGAATATAATTGTTTCATTAGGAGAGACAGAAAAGTGTTTGTGTATGCATGTTTATTGTTCTATTTAGTTAAAAAAATATTTAATGTATTTGAATAAATTCACTTAAATAGATAATTAAAATAAAAATAGTTTTAGTCCTTACATTCTTCATTTTATTCTCTAATTACCATCTAGCATGCTATAAATTTTTTAGCTAATTTGTTAAATATTATCCTTCAGTTTTCCCACTTTAGGGTGGACTATATTTTATACTTAAATGAGTAAAAACAGTTTATAACATTTTTTTGAACTTCAGTTACTTGAAAGATGGGTGTAAGATAAGGAATCTTTTTGTTTTAGGACTTGCCAATAGTTTCTGATCACGTATTTATTAGAAAAAAAATTTCTTAGAAACCCTACTAATACATGTAAATATATTTACTTACATATGATACATACTTAAAAATTTGTTAATATATTTTTGTAAATCATATAGAAATGAGAAATTTATAATTGATAAGATGAAATGAATAACATTTAATTATAGCATGTGTTAAATGTATCAACTACTTCAAAAATATTAGAGTTACTTTATTTTCATCAAAAATGTTTACACGTGGTGATATAACAATTCAAGTATCTGAGTCTAAGAAGAGTATACTTTGAAGCATGGTTTGATAATTCACATAGACGGAAAAACTTATACAAACCTAAACCCCAAAAAAGCCATTATTGGCTGTTCTTAATTAATACATTAATTCTTTAATTTCAACCACACATTATCCAAAAAATTTGCTGGAATATGGCTAGTTAAATAGACATCTTTTCTGATACCAATCAGTTGTCCTAGTAAACTACTTCTAATGGCTTTTGTTTTAAATTTTTCGAGCTCAGTGAACTCAGGTATGCTGTATGACCAGAGAATACAGCCAAAGAAGCAATGTCAATCCATAAGTAAATATTGGCAATGCTGAATTGCTTTCATATCACCTAAAATATATGTAAATTTAAAGTCTAATATTTCCTTAAATATTCCAAAAGAACCCTTTGTCTATGATCATGCCCTCATGATTAACAAATCTTCATGTTCTCTATTCTAAAAGTTTGAAAAGTTAAATAACAAAGATTTCTTTGGGAAAAGTCTTGTGTCTTTAGAGATCTTCAATGATTTATTCCCCAGAACAAAGACTGTCCTCCCTTTAAATATCTTAAATCTTTATGAGAAATGCTATGACCTCTAAAATGTATACATTTGTTTCCTTTCGAAGAGCCTTTTTTTGATTTTGCTAATTTAGAAGCTACAGTATACTTTTTCTTCCTTTACTGAGTGACATAATCTCACAACCCCTTCTCCTCCACTGCTAACCACTTGCACGTATTAGAGGATGTCTTAGGTGCAATTGGAAAGAGCCTAAAATTGTAATCTGTTAAGGAACTGGGTGTAAAGTTTCCAATCCCTATTAATGAGCATTCTCTTGCCTTTCTGCAGCCGGTCTTATTAACAAGCAAGTCTTGCATTTAAATGATGGACCTGTGCCTGTGATATTTTCTCCCATGGCAACACTGTTGTGTGTGTGTGAGGGGTAGTAGAGAAGGCAGGTGGGAGAGGGGTTTCCTTCTTTCTTTTGGGATTCACTTGTCTGAAAATGGCTAGTTTAAAAAAAAAAAACTCTTTAAAAGAAACATGGCTAGTTGTTTTTAAAAAGAAAAAAAAAAGTTAAAATACCCTTTCGTTCTCATTAGCTAAGTTGCAGGAAAGTGCTTTTAAATTAATAAAATAAAAAACTAAAATGTGAGTGAGTTGTTCTGAAGTCCTAACCATGTTTACTAATTTTGCTGCATGCCTTTTTCCCTCACAAAGTGTGAAAAGGTCACATCTGATTGAAAAACCCATCAGCGTGAATATCAAGTTCAACAATACAATAAAAAGAAGATAAAGATGTATAATTCAGCTGACAGTCATGTTTAGTTATTTGATGCTTGTCGGCTCCCAGAAACCTTATCTTTATTTGAAAGCACCTACTAAAAGATTCTTCAAAGACTTCCTATCACAACATAAGCATTATTGTGCACTTAATGTGATTTCCTGCTGTCTCTGGGAACAAATGAAAACTAGTTCAAACCAAGATGTGAAATGATGTGAAAGGCATATCTCAAAGCCAATGGAAAAGCCTTAAAATTTGCTTTTTTTTTTTTTGCCAAGAAACAGTACTAAAATGACAAGAAATTTAAAAGTGCTATCTACAAAATAGACCTAGACTTCCATAAAAATAATCACTTATTTCAAACAAAAGGAAATAAAATTTCCTATTTTGTTTTTAAATGTTCGGGGGGAAAACCTACATTCTTGTTGGAATGAGTTCCACAGGCACAGCAGACTTTTCTCTATCACCCAGAATGTGACTCAAGATTGCATGGTAAATCACTACTTATTCAATCTATTTCATGCAAGCATTAACAAGAACAAAACAAACAGCTAAGGAACTATTGCCAGACTGTATTTCCAAGTGTCTTGAAAATTACTTCACACCATACACTAAACATATCAAATCCCATAGGAAATAAGAATTGAAGCAATAAGACAACTATCTAGATAGTTGAGTTTCAAATCTTGTTAAAATTCAAAATGGTTAATAAATGATAGGCTTGGTTCTCAGTAGAACACCATCTATAGAGACATAGGCTGACCAAGTTTTAATTCCTTATGCCACAGTATAACCCTCTTGAAGAGGGATTGTCAGGCTAGTGGTCAGAGATATTCTGAAATAGCCTCATATTATTTCCCAGGGCCACACTGACCCAAGTCTCAAAAAACATCAGGGATGAAAAACAACAACAACAACAACAACAAACAAACAAAACACACACACACACACACACACACACACACACACACACACACACACACCAGGGATGGGTATGCCCCTTATGCCCTTATGTCCCTCAGTGATATAAATTTTAAAAAATATGTAAAGTTTAACTTATTTCAAAGTGACAAAGAATAGATTGGTAAGACATGTTTGTTTGCTTGTTTCTATTGTTTTGATCATATATTTGTCTTAATTTAAATTAATTGGTTAATGTTCTGAAAATACCAAAAAATACCTCAATGAAAACATGTGTTTTCATGTATATATATAGTCATACAATAAATGTTTATTTATTGCCCACTTGGGGGCCAGAATTGTTCTAGAGATTGAAAGATCAAGGGAGCAAGACCTAATCCCTGGCATAAGGAGATTTTATTCTAGAATGAGAAACTGACAATAGGACAGGCACCTAAGTGCCATATTATATGTAATAAAGGACAACTGGGAAAATTTTTAAAATAATATATTCAGTTCAACTTAGGTTGGGAATGAGACTAGTCAGGATAGTCTTTGTAGTCTAACTAGTACTCAGAAGACTTTACTAAAGGGAATAGAGAGGAGGGTGAGAGAAGAGAGGGTTCCAAATGATATAAATTGTTCATAATGTGTTGAGTATAGAGCACTGAACAAATTTGGTTGGTGAAGTATTTCGATATGGCTAAAGTATAGATAGATATTGTCAAATTTGAATTTATTTTAAGAACAAAGATGAGCCATCTCAGTGATGGGCATTAATGTGTGTATTTTACAAAAAGGAATTTGAAAGTCAAAAGCCATATGTGAATTTCAAGGTAATTTAGTGTACCACTCTGAGTTCTGGCAGGAAACAGATGGCATATTCCAACAAGGTGACTGAGGAGACTTGAATAAAGGCACTATTTATAAAGGTGAATTCAGGGTGTAGGGAAATCAACAAAGTGCAGGTCTAAGTAGGAAGTCCTTACTAACTCTAGACTGCAAGGACCATGGGGACAAAGAATTACCAGAACCCAGAGAAAAAAGATACATGGAGAGGCCATCTGACATTCAGTAAAGAGAAATCTCTTACCCACTGTGACTAGCAGAAAAGGAGGGGGAAAATGAAAACCTTGATCCCGTTGTGCATTGTATGAACCCAAGTGGACGCCAGAGGTTATGGGAGCTATTTGGTGCAGTCTTAAAACATAAAGCATGGTGAAGAGAGGAAGAAAGAGAATATAAAGAGGCAAACTACAAGCAAGAAATCATGAACAGAGCTCAAACTTAAGCTTAGTCCTCTGTCTCCAATTCCAAATACATACATGTATATGTATATACATATATATGTTTATATATTTGTATATTTATATTTATATGTGTGTGTATATACACACATACATACACATATATATTTACATATTTATATTTATATAACATATAAATACATATATATTTATATATAAATAATATATATATATATAAAGCACTAAATTATCAAGAACAAAAGTTACCTTCAATAGGCTGCTATCCTTTTCCATTTCTTTATAATGAAGAAAAGCCATTAATAAGATATTCAAGAAAGAAATTATTTTTTAAAAAATACTTGAAACTCCGGCACCTGGGTGGCTCAGTCATTTAAGTATCTGCCTTTGGCTGAGGTTACCATCTTGATAAGGGAACAGAAGGCTGGCTGAGAATAAAGCAAAAGGCTGACACCTTGCAACCTCTGCCCCCACCCCCACTCCTCGGTGGGACATATTGTGACATTCTTTAGGAATTTCCCAACTATCTTAATAGCTTGCTAAAAAGGGCAGAACAACCTTGGCAATGGCAAGGCCTCTGGTATCCAGTATTTTGTAAGTCCTCTTTAGCATATGAAAGTTGTATTGAAACCTCCCTTTACCTTACCTCCCTCAACTCCATGGTACATAACTTGCCATCCCTCACAGCCCAGGCGCAGCAGCTCTTCCTGCCCACGGGTCCTGTCCCTCTGCCTTAATAAACCACCATTCTGCACCAAAGATGTCTCAAGAATTCTTTCTTGGTCATTGGCTCCGGACCTCACCCCACCGAACCTCACCTATGTTCTAGAACTTCATCATTTGGCGCCCGAACGTGGGGCTATGAGTCTTTTACATCTGGACTCTGAGCTTCGGTGCAAAATTCGTGAGTACTTTTTCTCTTCTTCCTTTACTCTCACTTCAGGGGCTTTTCAAGGAGTATGGTCTTAACTGGAGCATTTTCATGTCGATAGCTCAGGCTGCAAACCTCTAGCCCATGGCTACTCTATGAGGAGGAGAATGTCTGCCTTTCGGCTGGAAGTTAGTACCCTGGCTGGAATGGTAATAAGACCCAGAAACTTGATGCCCTCTCTTTATTCCTATTCTTATATAAAATTGTCTCTCTTGGGCATGGGACAGCCACCTAAGTCAGCAGGACAGCTGCCAATCTTAAGACTCCGTGTGAGGTTTCCTCCTGAGTGATCTAATGTGATCCCCTCCACATCCCTGGTCTAGCCACTTCTGGCCATGGCACCTCCACTGGGAGCTGGCCGAAACCAATACCTGATTGAATTAAAATACAACCAGGGACTGTTTCCTAGGGAAGTTGGCTGTAAGGACCACCCACATGTGTTGGAATGTTGCATAGACCATGATGGATTTCAGTCTACTGTTTCTTGTCAGTGCCTTCTACAAACTACTTAAAGCTACAAAATTGGGTAATTTCCCCTTGCCAAACTTTTCTAGTATTTCCATAGGTTAAAATGGCAAAACAGTATTCAATCTTCAGGACAGACAATGGCATGGCACAACACAGTATTTTTGTCCATTCACCAGGCACCAATCAGCAGCCTAGGATGTGATGGGGAAGGGTAGGGATGCCAGCACCCCTCCAGGGCCTTTTATGGCAGGAATGCCTTCCTGGGGAAGGCAGGATTGTGATCAATAGCAATGTCTTGAGGGACGTATCTGGTCGCTTTTGATACACGGGAACCTCTGACATATCCTGCGTGGGATGCCACCCAGGAGTCAGGAGGATTTGGTAATGGACCTTCTTTACTTTTCTGGGAACATGGACTTAGTAGGCTTCTTCAGTTCCCAAGGACTCTACCTTGGGGTGCCTCTTAACCCACTGGAAATAATTTGGATTGCAAGACTTAGGAAAGGACTGAGCTCCTGTAACACTGCATGGCCTCAGTGGGATCTATCAGTTAGATCTTCTCCGCAGGAAGTAGGGCGAATAGACCTAGGGAAACTTCATTGCTCATGCCTAGGCCTTCATTGCTCTATACCAGGACCCCGACCTAAGGGCCTTTTGCAGAATGTGTTTGCCTGAATGAGTCAACTAGTAAACTCCCTCTGGACCTATTGGATGATAATTATGTAAATAAGCCTCCTAGTCAACCCAGGTTGCTGGAGGATACACTGGCCATCCCTAGCAAAGGGGACTTTATCTCTCTCTTTTTCTCCTATTAGATGTGGGGGCTTCTCCCTCACTCATTTCCCATGTTAATGGCTATAACTGGAGCCAACTGGGGTTAGTCTAACTCGAGACAGAGACCCTAAGGAATATTCCCAAGCAGCTGCCCAAACTCCCTTTGTTTCAGGGAAATTCCCTGTCTTCTCTGGCCCGACGTGGACTGTCTAACCCCTCCCCCCCTTGCTGGTGGGAAAACATGGCGTCTGCTCCTGTTGGTGCTGATGAGCTCTAAAACTCGAAATCTTTTCTCTGCCTTCTGGAAGCACTTTGTTTCTTCTGTCTCCCCTTCTGTTTCTGCACCAACATGGGTGCAGCCTGCATGACTGGCCTCTAGACCATTCACAAGGCTCCTTCTCTCTTCACTATCAAGGAGCAAGAAGAGCACCCCCTGGACCTAACACCCCCCACTCCAGATTTCCCCACCTGTGTCTCAGGTAAATACTGAAAATGGGTTTGGCTCAGGTGGACCATAAATCAGTATTTAAACTAAGTTAATTTTGTTGGCTTAATTAAGACAGACATGTCTTTAAAGTTACAGCAGTAAATGTGAAGATTTATTCTATCAAGGTTTACTGAAGGTCAAATAACCTCGTGTTAACTCTGTTGGGTTCGTCAAAAAGATGACTAAATTGATGGTTCATTGTCTGTCTCGGAGTCTTGTTGTTGTTGTTTTTGTTTTTGTTTAATATTTTATTTATTTATTTGACAGAGAGAGAGAGAGGTCACAAGTAGGCAGAGACAGTAGCAGGCTTCCCACTGAGCAGAGAGCCCGATGAGGGCCTCAATCCCAGGACGCTGAGATCATGACCTAAGCCGAAGGCAGAGACTTAACCCACTGAGCCACCGAGGCAACCTGTCTCAGAGTTTTCATAGGTAATTGTTAATATAGCTTTCAAACTCTTTGGTAACCTGAAAGTTTATAAAGTTTTGCTTGGATGATAAATGGAATTAAATTTGTTGAACATCTAGGTCTTTTCAAATAAGATAAAATGCTAAGTCATTAATTACTGGATATAGGTTTATACTTTTCTACAGCAAAAAAAAAAAAAGAATATTTAAATCTGTTGGTAAACACGTTTTGTGTTTAACTGATTCATAAAGAATTCTGTTGTAACAGTTCACAATTAATACTTAATTGACTAGAGACTAAGGTGTTTCTAAGAGTACAAAATTCTAACTGTAACCAAGACTAATGGAAATAAGGGAAACAACTCTATGCAGAAAAGTAGGTGCAGAAGAAAGATAAGGAATTGGAATGCATTTTGTTAAAGATAAAAGGTAATTTTGTTTTAAATGAGATGGTTGTTTGGAAAGCAATGGCTTGGGACAAAATCTAAATGTAAAAGAAAGTTAGTAGAATGTTTGTGTAGGGAAAACTTTGGAATGGAATTTTAGGCATGGTCAGGACAGACTAAGATTGAAATGAATGGGTTTTAAAGGTACATTGGTATAAGAATAAAATTGTCTCCCCTCAAAAAGACAGTTTTCTTAAATTAATCTGCTTTTAGGAAGAAAATGTAAACAGTTGTTTCCTCTTTGCCTGTCCAGAAAACATTTTCCACATTTTGCCTATATCAGGTATATAATTCCTAATTATATTTAGGAATGTGCTTTAAAACTTTATAAGATTTTAGCAAATGTTGACAAGATTTAAGTTCTAAATGAAATCTCTGTAACTCACTATGCTTTTCCTTGGTATGCTAAGTTACTCAGGAAGTACTGATAAACAAATGATAAACCTTGGGTTACATTTGGGTAAATGTTATAACTATTCTAGAGATTCAATGCATTTCCTAAAGTTTTAATGTTTTGATAGACCATCACTTGATATTGCAACTATTGAAGTGTTGTGTCACAGAAATAACCTGATTTCCTTGCCAACTAAATTGTAAACTCTCATCTCATCAGCTCTTTAACCATATCCATTCTGACTTTTTGTCATTTATAATTGTTTTAATTCTCTTGTAAAATGAGTTTCACCTTAAAGGAGATTCATATAAAGGACTTTCAGGACAGATACAGATATTCGATATATTTGAAAATCCTAAAACTGTAATGGGTAAGAATTTCCAGAATTAACTAAAGCTGCATTCAAGCTAAACCAGAATTAGTAACATGGGACTAAATGAACTAAAAGATTATAGTGTCGCATCTGTTACTTTATTTTTTTTATTTGCTTCTGTTATTTTAAACATTGCTGGTTCTCTAATGTTTGCTCTTCAGACTAAGGAAACTTTTTTTCTTAAGATATCTGTGACTTACAGAAATGTAAAAATATTCATTTGTAAACAAATCAAAGGATACAACTTTTCTCACTATCTGAACCCTCTGAAACTCAAAAGATCTCAGTAAGCATTCTTCCCTGGCAATCAGTCATTTGCATAGTTTAATAAGAATCTGTTCTCCTTGTAACAGGACACCATTGGAAACATTGGTTATTTTACCAAAGCTTTGACTGATATGTCATATTTGAGAAAGACATGCATAGACTCAGATATGACCAGACAGCTTTAAGGAACTAAGGTTGACTTTATGAAACTTGGAGCCATAAAGCCCCTTGGAACTTTTGGTGACTTGTTTACAGAATTCCCAGCAGCATCACCAGGTGAGTAAAGGATATCACTTCCTGGAAGGTGCAGGAACCTCAGGATACTTTGGGAACCTTATGAAGAGGAATTTGCCCAAATCTACAGGCATTGCAGGCATGTCTGATGGCAAGTACTTGGCTTGACTTCTGGCCTGGAGAGGCTACTAAAAGTTCAACCTAGAGATTCCTTATAAGAAGTTCCAGCAAAGCAGATTCTAAAAGATCTATATGATCACTCACTGTTCTTGCTGAGCTTATGTAAATATGCCAAATCTGTTTAAACTGGACTTGTTTTTCAAATAAATTAGTCCTAATTTGGCTATCTCTGGAAATGAGGGTTATTTTAGAGAGAAAAATTATGTTTTAATAACACACCTTTGTGGATTCTACGTTTGATTATCTTTCAATATTGTTTACCTAAGCTAGACAACTAGAGGTAAACTTATGAGAAATTACCCCAATAACTCATATATAGACAATATTCTGCTGATTGTTCTGTGGGGAAAATAACAGAACCCCATGGGAACATAACAATTTAAACAGCTGAAAAATGGGATTAATTCCCCAACAATTGTATAACTCAACTATCACCTTGACCAATTCTGTGGGGCTAGGATAATTGCCTAAAAGCCAGCATATCCCACTCCATAGGATTAACTATGGACTTGTGGAGATAATGGATGACCCCACTTTCTTTATGATTGGATTGGATGATGCATGTGGGACTCCCCTTATCTCTTGACAAGTTTTCTCCCACTTGTCAGTGATCTTTTGTAATCAGGATATTGTTAAGTCTGGACCACTCAAAGAGCTTCTTAATGGTTTCATTCCTTAGTCATATTTATCCTAGAAGCCAACTGTATTGAGGTACAGTTGCAAACAAAGGCTTTAGCTAAGCATAGAACAGCCCTCCTCATAAAAGGAGTCTCAAAGCTCAGTATGGGACAGTCCCTGACTGTAATGACTTCACATCAGGTCCAAAATGTCTTAGAAACCAAAGGCCACCAATGGGTGATGGAGGCCGACTTATTAAATACTGGGCTCACTTACAGATATGCCAGAAATAAAACTTGTCAAACTTTAAACCTGATTGCCCATATGCCTGAGTCTAACCATTATACTTCTTTCTCTATAGAGCAAAAACTGTTAGGTTATTGATCTTGCTTACTTTAGCTGGCCATATTTAAGATGCCCCTATTAAAAATACAAATGACAGTTGTTTTACTGATGACAGTAGTTTTCATAAAAGGAATAAGAAAATCTGGGTATGCTGTAGTGCTGACTAGCACTTTGCAATTGCCAAAGCCTTACAAATGGATATTAATACTGACTCCAAACATGCTTTCCTAGTCCTACATGTCCATGGAGCAATTTGGAAGAAAAGGGGATTATTATCAAGCCACAATCAAATAATAGACCTAAAATTATTACTCTTAAGGCCGTACACCTACTTAAGGAGATAGCTGTAATTCACTTCAAAGGATGTCAAAGGATATGACCTTAGGAACTAATGAAAGTAATATAGGGTTTACACCAGGACACTGATTTGTGCAAAAAGGCCATGGAGATAACAAAACTTCGTAAAGGAAACTTGTCCCTAGATTTGGACTCTCTTGGTCCCTACACAGTAACAATGGACTGCCTTTTATTACACATTAAAAAAATGGCCTTCCAAAACTGAGTAGCCTTGACAGAAACCCAAAATTGGAGGACTGTCTCCTAAAGGGACCCAATGGTTATATGACTCTAAATTATGCTCATGGTTTCCCCCAGGCGGGATAGGCCACTGTACTCTGGGTTTGGCCTGGAATCACGAGTGCATTATTAAAACCATTACCAACCTGGCCAACCTTCCAAAACTTAAAACAGTAGTAAAATCATTCTGTCTCATTGGTATGACCAAATAACATCCACTTTTGTTCCCCCTTTGGAACCGGAAGATGTTTGGCACATGGAAGCTCTTACTAAGTACATGGTCAGTCCTAAATGACCCTTGAAGTAACATTTCTCTATTAAAATGCTATGGTAATACAAATATGTAAAGTAACTTTACAAAATAGAATGGCAAAATACTATGTTTATGTTCCAGACTATGACAAAATAATTCTTGGGTTCTAACATACTCAAGTTGGCACTTTAAACAGTCACTCTTTCCTTTAATGTTTGATTAAACTCCGGGACTGGAAAAGGGTTTTTTGTCAACTAACAAAAACTTAATTTGAGCTTCATTTTCTTTTTGTTACACTAATCATGTTTTGCTGTTTTCTCCCATGTCTCCTCACCTGACTTCAACTCCTTTACTGCCATAACTTCCACAGATGATCCTTTCCACTTGGGAAGATCACCTGAGCATTCTCCCCTGGATTCAGATGCCTCTGTCTTTTGTAACTCCCCTACACATTCCCCAGCTGTCCAGTGCTGACCCGAGTAGGTAGGGACAACTCTATGCCCCTGTTCAGCAGGAAGAAGTTATAGAAGCTGAGACCTTCCACCTTCAACAACCTTAAAGATTTAAGGGTCAAAATTGTTCAGGGGGAATGATGAGGGAACAGAAGGCTGGCTAAGAACAAAGCAAAAGGCTGACATCTTGCAACCTCTGCCCCCACCCCCACTCCTGGGTGGGACATATTGTGACATTCTTAGGAATCTCCCAACTATCTTAATAGCTTACTAAAAAGGGCAAAACAACCTTGGCAATGGCAAGGCCTCTGGTATCCAGTATTTTGTAGGTCCTCTTTAGTATATGAAGGTCCTATTTAGTCTATTGAAACCTCCCTTTTCCTTACCTCCCCCCAACTCCATGGTACACAACCTGCCATCCCTCACAGCAGAAGATATTAACATTAAGATAGGTGGGAGATTCCTAAAGATTGTCACATATGTCCCACCCAGGAGAGGGGGTGGGGAAAGGTTGGAGGGTGTCAGCTTTTGCTTTGTCCTCAGCCAGCCTTCTGTTCCCTCATCAGAAGCACTTAAAGGAAGATCAGAGATAATTAATTTCATTTCTACTAAGGCAAAAACTAGCTTGTTAACATGTTCAGTTCACCCAACTTCCCCAGGCCTCCATTTCTTCCTTTGGAAAGTGAGGGAGTTAATTAAATGACCATTGAGATTCACTCCAGCTTGAAGTCCTAGAATTCCTGCATAATAAAACCAGCCATTTAAATTAAATATGTTATACCAAAGAGCCCTGGGTTCTGGCTCCTCCATACAGTTCTCAAAACTTAAAACATTAAGCCTCAGCCTGTTCACATATGAAAAAGGGACAATAATATATTAAATTCCTCAGAATTATTGGGAGAATTCAATTTTAAAAATGCATATGAAGTGAGTCTAGAAGTCTAAAGTTTAAAGATAGTTAATAGATAAATAGTTAATAGATAAACAGATAAATTTGGAAGATTGTAGTAAACATTCCCTACCCTGTTTCTCTAGTTCCTTCATGGTAACATTTTTTTGGTTTTGTTGTTGCTGTTGTGTTGTTGTTGTTTGTTTTTAATCTCACTGAATGTTGAGAGTCCCTCAGGGACTATGACTATTAAAGAAATTACATGCGTTTTATGGTTTGATCAGAACTATGATGTTCAGTAGAGCAAAAATGAAAAGTATAAACACACAAATGCTACTGAGGATAAAATGGCAGACTAACAAGAGCTGTGGGCTTCCTCTCTAACCCTCCAACCCCAACCTCATTCCGATGAATTCTTCAAAATGTGATAAAAATTTACAAATGGGAAAAGCTAGTGAAAACCTGTAAGACTCTCCAGGGAGGCAGAATTTATTTGGATTCTATTCTAGGAGATGCCCACCCAGAGTGGAAGAGAGGAAGGTAATACTGGGAAGCTTCCCCTGGAGAACATGTTTTTGGTTGTACTTTTATCTTTTATGCATTTATGCGCTTCTTCTCTGGGAAGATCATCACTTGCCACTTGCTGGAGAAAAGGCTGAAAACACCTGCAGTAACTGAATTCTAATGTCAGATGAAGGTGTAACCTCAGGAGACATTCATTCATTCCTGCTGGGTGGTGAGTAAATGAGAGGTACAGGTAAAACTAATGGCCCTCAAGGGCCAGTTTCTACTCCAACATGCAAACCCAGTTCTCAGTAAACTCTTAAAAATGTCCATTATCTAAAGATAGGGTCTCTGAAGAGGAGGCACATGAAAAACAACAATCTTGGATTACACTATCAGAGACACTCCACTCTGAAGTTCAGTTCTTTCCCACTTTTAACTCTTCAGGCTTTGGCTAGGACCCCAAAGTTAGGAGAATAACACTATGTTGCTGATACCCACAGAGAATACGAGCTTTATGAGCTTTCAGGGGAATATGACAAGACTTCTGACACTTCAGAGAACAAATATAACAAAACAATTTAATCATCCTGATAAACATATACACAATAAAGATAAATTCTCCTTCCAAATGGAAGAATTAAAATGACACTGAATGAAAAGTAAGAAAGAATGGTAACATGACTGATGCACAAAACATTTTAAAGAAGAAAGTTGGAAATACAAGGTACACAAATGTATTAATTTCTACAAGGCATTGAAAAGAATTGATAAATAATAGAATGAGTACAGTAGAAGAATGTACCATGAGCTGGAAGATGAGAGAAAAATTTCCCAGGAAAGGATAAAGAGATTATAATGTCAATTTAAAACATCAGTGAGGGGTGCCTGGATGGCTCAGTTGGTTAAGCAACTGCCTTCAGCTCAGGTCATGATCCTGGAGTCTTGGATTTGAGTCCCATGGGAACTCAGTCCACGGGGACTGTGGGGAGCCTGCTTCTCCTTCTCCCTCTGCTTGCCACTCCCCCTGCTTGTGCACTCTATCTCTGTCAAATAAATAAATAAAATATTTTTAAAAAATAAATAAAACATCAGTGGGTAGAAACAGAAGTGTCAAAATCTCTTTTTTTTTTTTAAGATTTTATTTATTTGACAGAGAGATCACAAGTAGACAGAGAGGCAGGCGGAGAGAGAGGAGGAAGCAGGCTCCCTGCTGAGCAGAGAGCCCGACGCGGGACTCGATCCCAGGATCCTGAGATCATGACCCGAGCCAAAGGCAGCGGCTTAACCCACTGAGCCACCCAGGTGCCCAGAAGTGTCAAAATCTCTACAAGGTAGTCACAAATAAGAAAAGAAAATAAAGAAGAGGAAGAAATATTTAAAAAGATATTAACTCAGAAACTCCCAAAATTAAGCAGAGTGGAAAAGTAACAACTGAGAAGATGGGAAAGCCTAGATATTTAAAAATTGCCAAGTGGGATATATAGAAGATGAAACCTAAACCAAGATAATGAAATTCAAGAATTCCAAAATAAAGAGAAACTTCTAAAACACTTTCATAGAGAAAGAAAATGTAGAAGAATCAATCTATAACATATTCTCAACAGTAATATAGACTTTTAAGAAGAAAATGGTGTGATAGAGCAAGGCACAGAAGGAAAATAACAGCAAATTCAGAATTTTATGTCTAGCTAATGCAGCATTTTAATACCAGAATAAAATGAAGATATTCTCAGTCACATAAAGCCCTAGGCCATTTCTGCACAAAGGACACCTTTGAAAACCACCTTATGTTTCAGCATGAAGAAGAATTAATCCAAAAGCTGTACTAGAAACAAGGGTAACTAAATAAATAACTTAGAAAAAGAGATAACTCACTATGCATCTGGAACACAGTGGGATTGTGATCTCTTACTTCAGCCTCTTAGGGCATTTTCTTATCTTTCCTTTCCTTTCCTTTCCTTTCCTTTTCTTTCCTTTTCTTTTCTTTTCTTTTCTTTTCTTTCTTTTCTTTTACTTTTCTTCCTTTCCTTTCCTTTTCTTTTTTTTCTTTCTTTTCTTTTCAATTTTATTCATTAATTTGAGAGAGAGAAAGAAGTGAATAAGGGGGAGAAGGAGAGAGAAACTGAATCAGATTCTGCACTAAGCACAGAGCCTGACACAGGACTGGATCCCACAACCACAAGACCATGACCTCAGCTAACACCAAGAGCTGGACAGACACTTAACCAACAGCCACGCAGGTGCCCCTCTTAGGGTATTTTTCATGGCAAGATGTTACCATGGTGTACTGTTACTGCTTTGTCAGCTACCATGTAATGGGAGCCAATTCAGAGCAAGGACACTTGGAATATTTTAGTTACGTAAAAATTAATGAAGAGTGTTTATTAAGTGGGTGATAGTCAACAAATAATATATTTAACATATATAAATTTCACCTGATAAATTTTGCTCCCAGTAAAAAGATTTAATGAACTATCATACTTCCATGTCAATGATAGACAAATCATATCCATTTAGAAGACATCTGTACATTGTATTATTTTTCATCATAAATAAAAGTCAAGTGCTCTTCTGGCTTTGAGCTAGACTAGAGACTCTGCTCTAATCGTACTCAAGGTTTTTTCCCCTTTTCCTTGATTCACTAAAAATTTTGAAACCTAAGGATTTCAGTCCATTTGTCTTCAATTTTGGGGGTATATACACAAGAATACATTCTTAGTATGAAAATGGTGCTTCTTGTATAAATTACAGACTTTGTTCCTCAGAGACAAAAAAAAATACATATCTTAAAAAAAACTCTCCCACTCATGTTGAAATTATAAGAAAAAGTGACATCTAATTTCTAGTTTTGTTAGTCAAAAATTTTTCCCTCAATTTTTTTTAAAGATTTTATTTATTTATTTGATAGAGAGAGACAGTGAGAGAGAGAACACAAGCAGGTAAGCAGGAGAGGGAGACTCCTTGGTGAGCAAAGAGTATGATGTGGGGCTCGAT
This sequence comes from Lontra canadensis, assembly GCF_010015895.1. NCBI lineage: Eukaryota > Metazoa > Chordata > Mammalia > Carnivora > Mustelidae > Lontra > Lontra canadensis. The sequence goes on along the minus strand of NW_022631064.1, from coordinate 7,451,623 downwards.
CCCAGGACTCTGGGATTATGATCTGAGCCAAAGGTAGATGCTTAATGACTGAGCCACCCAGGTACCCCAAAATTTTTCCCTCAATTAAAACAATAAAATCTCATTTGGCTATGGAGGGTTAGGAGACTGATCTGAGTCTTAGAATTATCTCTAGCAATTCTTTAGATGTAGTGTCATATTTCATATTTTAAAGAATATGCATTTTACTTTCTGAATTTAACCTATAAAGGAATTAGATTTAAAAATCAACATTATGAGACATTTATCAATAAGAATTCATACTCTGTAGGATTATAAGAATCATTGAAGTAAACTGTTTTTTTCTATTCTATTCTGTTCTTTTTCTCATCGAATCTAATAGATCTATTTCTTTAACTGAATCTAATAATCTGCTTGATAGCAGTTTTTCTTCAGTCCAACTTCAAGTTTAAGATTAGGTATCATATCTTTTCAGTTTCTTTCAACTGGATAAGTTCCTCAGTCTTTCTTGATCTTCTAAGACATTGACATTTTTTGCTGAATAATCTCTATTCCCATCTCCTTTTTAAATACAATGCTCCTCATTTTGTTTGTTTGGTATTTCTTCATGATTATTCCGGTCATACATTGCTAGCTAGAAAATAACATAAGTGATATGTCCTTTTCAAGATATCACATTCAGGGCACCTGGGTGGCTCAGTGGGTTAAAGCCTCTGCCTTCGGCTCATGTCATGATCCCAGGGTCTTGGGACCGAGCCCTGCATTGAGCTCTCTGCTCAGCAGGGAGCCTGCTTCCTTCTCTCTCTGTCTCTGCCTGCCTCTCTGCCTACTTGTCTCTCAAATAAATAAATAAAATCTTAAAAAAAAAAAAAAGATATCACATTCACAGGGACATTAAGTCCACTTGCCCCTATTTCTGAAATTAATTTTGATTTCCTGTTCAAGCTACCATTCTATTTCCCTAATACATACTTTTTCCCTCCTTACTAATAAGGAGTTTGTGGGGGAACATTCTTTTGTAAAAAAAGATGTATTTATTTGAGAGGGAGATCATGTACGTGTGAGAAAGGGGACAGAGGGAGAAAATATTCAAACAGATGCCCCATTTAGTTCACAGCCCAACTCCAGTGCTGAATCTCATGAAACAGAGATCATGACGTGAGCCAAAACCAGGAGTAAGATGCTTATTCAACTGAACCATGCAGGTACCCCTGGGCGACATTCTTTAAAATCAAACACATATCCTGATCTTCATCAAGATTTCTCTTAAATTAAGCATTTATTGATGATTTTTGCTGACCCAATTTTACTGAATAGTTAAAAAATGGGGATTTTCCATCTTTAACATGTCCCCCATATTTAACAGTCAGCATTGGTATCTACTGTGAACAAGATCCCCGTTCTCCTTTCTCCCACATTTATTTGTAATGTATTATTGACCAGGAAATAAGGACTCATGGATTCTAATTTTTCCAATATTTTATAATTAATTACTCTCCTCTGTTCTTTAATGCTCAGATTGTCCTTGCTTTGGTAGGTGGGAGTGTGGCAGGTCTCATCATAGTTTTTAGTAGTTTCTCACCTTCTGGCATAACAAGATGTTCCAGGCTTATCACTGTATTCAGCATCCCTTCAAGGAGCGCTAACTCCTTTTATTGATGTGTGGTATTAGAGCCGACATCTGGGGTGCTGGGTGGCTCAGTTGGTTGAGCGACTGACTTCAGCTTAGGTCATGATCCTGGAGTCCTGGGAACAAGTCCCGCATTGGGGGGGGGGGTCCTTGCTCAGTGCGGGATATGCTTCTCCCTCTGACCTTCTCCCTCTCATGCTTGCTCTCTCTCATTCTCTCTCTCTCTCAAATAAACAAAATCTTTAAAAAAAAAAAAAAAGAAACCAACATCTGGGTGCTTCGTGTCCTCCTCAATACCCATGTGTCTTTGTTTCTAGGCTTTTTCAGTGGACAGAGTTAGGAAATCTACACATGTTTATAAAGCCATACATATACCAACATACATAAATTTATAAGCATATACAAGTATATAGATACCTAAATACATAAGCATATACCTGAATATACACATATACATTTCAGAAATCAAGTTCATTCTCATCCTTCAATTGTTATCCATCCTCACATGGTTCACTCTTGTCTTCCCACATTTTATATTTTTATCTCCCTCTTTCCTCAGTGAGAGCTCTGTCTCCCAACAATATCGACATATTTACATTTTTGCTCAATCAGTATTACTTCGCCCATACTACTATGAAAGCAATCTTACTTTGTAAAAAGTTTGGTGTTTGCTTCTCAAGAGCAAGGATATATACGTGAACACTGTGCTCATAAGACTCTCAACTCCAGATATCCACATCTTTGCTTCCCTCTTCTACTATTCATAATGACATACTTTAGCCAAGACTCTTAATTTCTCTGGACTTCAGCCTTCTTATCTGTGAAACAGGTATAATGACAATTCTCATTTCACAGGATTGGTTGAGGATTAAATGAGATAAAGACATTCACACAGTACTCAATGCTGGAAGCCCTCCATAACTGATCTGTAGTTAGAGAAAAGAGAAAAGAATTTGTAAACTTTTCGTCTTAGTGGTAATAGTGGTGCTGGTGAAAATAGAATTAAAATGTTGATTTTTGAAAAATCAGTCTATTCCACCAATTATTAAAATATGTGTACACTTAAGCCTGATTTCAGAGAATGACAATCCATTCCAAACATGTCAAATATGAACTTTATTCAAAATATACTCACTGTGTCCATTATTTACTGGGTGTTGAATTTAAAAATATGAATAAGATATATTTTCAGCCTTCGAGTGTTTGTAATATAATATGCAAATAGAGATAAGTAAAATAATTCTCAACACAAATTACTATAAAAAATACACATGCTGCTAAGGGGGTTAAGATTAGGGAGAATGTGTTAGAGCTAGAAATAAAATATCTATGATTACAAATGGAATCCAGATTATTTCTGTAATACTTATAATACCCACCCAAACATTGCTATCAGAAATTATAGAGTGTTTACTATAATGAAATAATATTCCAGAATTAGAATGAAATTACTTATAGTAATTTTTGCACATTGAAAGCGAGGGTCTGAGATAATTTCCATGATAATCAAATTAAATTACAGCCTTTTCTTGGCTATAACTTGCAACTTAATTTTTAAATTTTAAATGATATACTATTTCATGAAATTCTAGTTATCTGTGATTTATTTTATCAAACAAGTCTTGAGACTCTAGAAAATCTTGATACAGATTATCTCTCTCATCAGCTTAACAATTTAAGCTCAATGAAAAAGAGGCTTCAAATGAACAGCAACAAAATATTACTCATTTTACAATGTCTCCCAAATGGCTAATATATTGGACTAGAAAATTATCGGTAATCTTATGTAGCTTTTTTTTTTTTTTGAGATATGATTGCCATATAACCTTATTTTAGTTCCAGGTGTACGAGGTAATGATTCGATACATGTAAATATTGCAAAATTATCACCACAATAATTCTACTTAACAGCTTTCACCACACTTAATTATGCATTTCTTCTTGTGATAAGAACTTTTAAGATCTATTCTCTTAGCAACTTTCAAATATACAATATGTTATTATTAACTATTGTCATGTATATTACATCCCAGGACTTATTTATTTTATAACTGGAAATTTGTACCATTTGACCACCTTCACTCATTTTGCACACTCCCCATCCCCCAGCCTTTAGCAGCCATCAATCTTTTCTCTGCATCTATGTATTTGATTTTGGTTTTTGTTTGTTTTCTTGATTTGGAGTTTCAATACCTGATTCTTCTAGGCAGTCTTTAAAAGTTTTCCAAATGGCATACAATAAGAAAGCTCAGCTATCACATGGAAATATTCTCTAATAAGTATTTTCCCTCAAGAAAATATTTGGTGGGGCACCTGGGTGGCAGTGGGTTAAAGCCTCTGCCTTTGGCTCAGGTCATGATCCCAAGGTCCTGGGATCGAGCCCCGCATCAGGCTCTCTGCTCAGCGGGGAGCCTGCTTCCCCCCAACCCTGCCTGCCTCTCTGCCTACTTGTCATTTCTGTCTGTCAAATAAATAAAAATCTTTAAAAAAATAAAAAAATATATATTTGGTGACCTTTTTATGACATAAACAGTAAAATTCTAAATACATTTCCTGCTTTCAAACACTATCCATAATTTGACAACTATGTTGGTCTTGACAACTTTCTTTTATGGAATTTATGCTTCACTCAAACTAAGAGTGACCATTTTCTTCACATTCTAACACTTCTTGCATCATTCTTTGTTTATTCTATTCTCTCTACCCTTCTCTTAAGGTCTCCCATATCACTTAAAATAACTTAAAGTGACTCGAGAGATGAAGGGAAATGATTATCTATACCTAAAATAATCTAGTGGGAAAGGCACACATAGAATGCATATGAACATGTAATTTAACAGTCCCTAGGCAGCTTATTATAGACAGAGACTACTAAATCATTTATTTCCATGCCCTCCATTCTCAGTTCTCATCTTTCATTCCTTTTTTCCTTTCTTATTTTCTTTTTTCTTATTTTTTTCTTCTTTTCCATTGTTTTTATTTTTTTAAAGATTTTATTTATTTGACAGAGAGAGAGAGAGATCACAAGTAGGCAGAGAGGCAGGCAGAGAGAGAAGAGGGGATGCAGGCTCCCTGCTGAGCAGAGAGCCCAATGTGGGGCTCGATCCCAGAACCCTGAGATCATGACCCAAGCTGGAGCCAGAGGCCTAACCCACTGAGCCACCCAGGTGCCCCATTGTTTTTATTTTTATTTTTACTTTGGTTTTTTTAATACATTAATTTCAAAAATATAATACTCCATAAATATTGAGTACTTACTACACACCAACCCCTGCTATAGGTACTATTATAGACAACAAATATACTCTGGTAAAGAATTCGAAACCAGTCCTTGCCTACATAACTTTTACTCAGTGTGTTTTTGTAGGTGCCTAGGCAGCTGTTCACATACTAGTAGAAGATATGAATAAACAAATAAGTAGCTATATAATATAATGGTAAAGTATTTTAAGGGCTTTAGGGAAAAAATAATTCCCAACAGAGATGAAAAGTAATGATTATTTAGATAGAGTATTTAGCAATATTCTCACTGAAAGATGACATAGACATGAAAATATTTAGGAAAAGGTCATTCCAGAATGTCAGAAAATATTAAGAAAAAGGATAGGATGGAGATATTAAAGGCAAGAATAGTTAGGGAAAGCAATGTTAGGAAAGTAACAAAGAGCATTTTATTATGCCAAATTTTTGAAATATATATATGGCTTATAGATATCACATCCAGAGTTTTCCTTTCAAGTCTTTCAGGAACATATATTCCCGTAAGATGAAAAAATAGAAAAACCCCTGGGTAGGGATGGGAGGAAGTTAAAGAACTTGGGAGTAAACATCCCAAAACTAATTTTAAAGTGCCTTCTTCTGAATTTAGCTGTTTCTTTGGGAAGAGGAGGGATTTTAAATGTTCCAGGTACAACAGGAAAAAATAAGTAATAAACTCTGCTTCTGCCCCTTATGGTACCACAATCCATGTCAAATGGTACTGGAGGTTGAGCTATATGCTTTTCAAATTTGAAGCAGAGTACTCTGCCCACTGGCCCCTTGGTGCCCACAAAAACAATTCATAAAAGTGATGCATTTATTTCTCTAGTATATCCATTCATTGGAAGAGTTATCCTCCTTTATGCCTCAGTGATATTAAATTTCTTCAAGTCGCTGGCACATACCATTCTTCATGTAGAATGTCATCCCTTCTCTTCTTCACCTTCATTTTACTAAGCATTATCATCCTCCAATATGGACATGAGTTTATTCTATGTTCTTATAGCAATCTCTGCTGAGCTTTATCATAGTTCACACCACACCAAATGGAGATTAGCAGCAATATTTCTCTCACCCTCTAGACTAGAATTACCATCAAGACAGAGGTTATTTCCTATTTATCTTTTTATTACCTACCCCTGCATAGATTCTAACATATAAATATTCAGATAATTATAGACAATAGCTAAAATGAGACAGAAGAGTACTCAAACCTTCCAACTCAACACAAATTGATGATCTGAATCATTTTTTCTAAGAAAAATCAATCAGGCTATTTCCTCAAAGGAAGTAGTAGGATGCAATTAAGTATTTTCCCATGACAATCAATGAAGAAAGCAGGATAAATCACAAAAATCATATTTAAAAAAAATAGCTGACCTCAAATTCTAAACTGAATTTCTAAGCTCAACTGTTAATCCCATCAATTTTCCCCTTGAGGCATTTGCTAATTCTAAGCACAGGCTGTGTATTGGGATGGCTTAAAAGGCAAAGAGATTCTGCTGAGGAAAACTAGTTAAGTTTTTAGCAGTTAAACAAACCCATTGGGAATAACTGGTGATTGGTAGGCCACGAATGCATACTCAGCTTTATCCTCTATACCCTTGCTGAAATGTGGGATTTCCATGTGAGACAGGGAAGTCAGAGTGAAATTCCCTGCATTCTCACAGTGCTTATTCTAAGCACAGATATTCTGGGAAAGGGGTCCTGCCTCAATCACATTTCTAGTTTCTCAAAATATCTGACAGATTTTTAAACTATGAGGGGTGGGGGTTGATCAGTAATTTTACATATCAACTTGAATGGGTCAAGGGACAGTTAGATAGTTGGTTAAACATTGTTTCTGGAAGTGTCCCTGAAGGTGTTTCTAAAAGAGATTAGCATTTGAATTAGTGGACTGAGGAAAGCAGATTGCTATCCCCACTGTGAGTAGACATCCTCTAGTCTTTTGAGGATCTGATTGGAACTCAAAGGGGGAGAAATGTTGTGTCCTCTTTCTGCTTGATGCTTGATGCATTGATCTGCTCTTGCCACTCCTGGTACTCAAAGCCTTTGGATTTGGCTTGGAATCTACACCAACAGATCTCTAGCTATGAGGTCTTTGAACTACACTGCAGGCCTTTCTGGGTCTCCAGCTTATGGAGGGAAGATCATGGGATTCCTCAGCCTCCATGATCACATGAGCCTATACCTTTTATAAATCTTTTTTCTATATATAGACAGATAAATATCTGTTTATATGTGGATAGATGAATAGATAACTATACATCTTTATCTGTATCTATGTCTATGTACCTTTTTATCCTACTGGTTCTGTTTCTTTGGAGAACCTTGACTTGTACAGGGATCTAGAGTGCTAGGCTGAGGAAACCTCAAGAGCATAATATATCAATCTCCAAATGGATTTAGGTGATGAGTTCTCCATCTTAGATGCTTATAAATGGAAAGAAAAATTTCTCTGGTGAGTTGTAACTGTGAGGCAGGAGAGAAAGAAGTCTCAGGAGACAAGCTAACCAAAGTAACCCCATTTTGATCTTAGGCTGACCCTTAACCTAAAAGTCAGAAGGTCATAAAAAATTTCATAAGATCTGATTCATGAAAAACTACAAGACTCCACTTCCTCTGGCAGTAAAAGCCACATAGGGTGGACATTCTTGAAATCACTCCCTGTGGGTAATTACACAATGCTAAGACATTGGAAAAACTAATCACCTAATATAAATGATAAACCTCAAATTAAAGAGTAAGTCCCTCCCTGTATAGTTAGCTAATTTTTAAAAACTTATAAAAAAGTCTTTGTTAGAGACAGATTTGGGGAGGGGAGGGTGCACTTCCTCATCTAGGAAGAGAGACTGCTACACTCTATGAAGGAGCTCCTGTCTTACTTCCATACTTAATAAATATTTCTCCCTTATTCTAAAGGGCTTGCTCTTGAATTATTTCTCATGCAATGCCAAGAACCCTTCTGGTGATGGGATTAAGTGTCCTCAGCACATCGGGCATCAAGAGCATCTATAACCTCTAGTTTTCTTTACTACACAATATCTGGAATAAAATTTTTAAAGTTACTAGATACTAAGAGACAAAAAAATCAGTAAAAATCAAGAGGTGAGATAGTAGAAGTAGACACAAGGATAACCTGAGTATCACAGATAGAAGATGAGGACTCTGCACTAACTAGGATTCATAAGCTTCAAAAATCAGAAGATAAGATAAAATGGAACAAATGAAAAGTGAATGATTTCAACAGATAAATAGAATCCAGTTTTTAAATGGACATTGTAGAACTGAAAAATTTCAATATATGAAATTGAGATTTCATTAGGTGAGTTTAAAAGCAGAGTGGAACAATGGACTACATTATTAAATAATTGGAGGAATGCTTGAGTGACTCAGTAGGTTTGGGGCATTACTCTTGATATCCTCTAAGGTCTTGATCTCAGGGTCACGAGTTCAAGAACCGTGTTGGGCTCCATACCCAGTGTGGAGCCAACTTAAGAAATATATAAATAAATAAATAAATAAATAAATAAATAGGAAAAGAGACCAACAGGAAATAGAAAATATTCATGATGAAACACAGAGATTAAAAACAAAACAAACAAACAAAAAATACACACACACACACACATTCAACAAGGAGAAGAAATCAAGAAAGAATATGAGACTTATTTGGGGCAGTCAAAATTTATCAGCTAGGATATATATGAATGGAGGAGAAGAAGGAATATGGCAGAAACAATATTTGAGGAAATGATGGTTGGAACCTGTCCAAGATTATTAAAGAAAACAGCTCAGAGATTCAAGAATTTCAGCATATCCTGGGCAGGAAAAACACACACATATATATACTTTATAATGAAATTCTTAAGAACCAAAGATCTAAAAAAAAAAAAAGAAGAAGAAGAAGAAGAAGAAGAAGCCTTACTAGCAGCCACAGAAAAGAAAGGATGTGGGAAGGAAGCACACATTACCTTCAGAAGAGGAGCAATAAATTTACAATTGACTTATCTAGAAACTAGAAGCCAGACATAATGGAACTATATATATAAAATGCTGTAAGAAAATGGCAACCTAGGATTTTATATTATGGGCAATGAACTGTTATTCAAAAATGAAGTTTATAATGCCATAAAATTCAATATAAGACAAAAGACCAAAATAAGTGAGATGGGAATAAAGAAATTAGTTTCTTGTGTAGTTTAAAAAGTGGCTTTAAAAAAGTCTGAAAGTATATAGAAGATTTGAACAATATTTCCCAACTTTACCTAGTTGATGTTTATCAGACATTCCACAAAAAAGTGCAGATTATAAATTCTTTTCAAGTGCATATGGAAATTTATTGGAAATCAAAACTTATCTGGGGTCATAAATCAGGCCTAGGCAAATAAAATTAAAATCATACAGAGTATGTCTTATGACCCCAAGGAAAAATGAAAGTATCTGGATATAGATGAATTAGAGAAAATGAAAAGTACAACTTTAAAAAGTGACAAAGAAAAATAGAAAATCTGAGTAATACTATAACTTTTCAAAGAAACTCAATTTATAATTAAAAAATCTTCCACAAGAAAAATCTGAATTTGAATATACCCCAGCAACTCCTTGAGAAAAAAAGAGAGACAATGTGCAGCACATTTTATGAAGCCACTATATTTTTTTAAAGATTTTATTTATTTATTTGACAGAGAAAGACACAGTGAGAGAGGGAACACAAGCAGGTAGAGTGTGAGGAGAAGCAGGCTTTCCGCCAAGCAGGGAGCCTGATGCAGGGCTCAATCCCAGGATCATGACCTGAGCCGAAGGCAGACACCTAACGACTGAGCTACACAGGCGCCCTAAGCCACTATAATATTGATGCAAATACCTGACAATGATATGAAAATTTAAAAAAAAAAACAAAAAAAACAAAAACAGGTAAACCTATCTTATGAACATATATACAAAAAATTCCCAAACAAAATATTAGCAGAAGAAATCCAGTGATATATAATAAGTAAATACAGAATGAGTGTATCTAATAAAAGAAAAGTTCATTTAGCTTTATAAAATAAATCAATGTAATTCATATTAACAGAATAAAGGTGAAAATCCATACAATAATCTTAAAATATTCAAATAGATTCAACTTCCTTTTAGGATCTTAAAAAGTCTCGGTAGGGGCATCTGGGTGGCTCAGTTGGTTAAGCATCTGACTCTTGATTAAGCATCTGACTCTTGATTTCCACTCAGGTCATGATCTCAGATTGAGTCTTAGATTAGGTTGGAAGCTCACCTCAGAGCCTGCTTGAGATCCTCTCTCTCCGCCTCTCCCCTCACTCATGCTCTCTTTCTCTGTCTCTCCCAAATAAATAAATCAGATTTTTTTTAAAGTCTCAGTAAATTAGTAAGAGAAATGAATTCCTTTAATTTGGTTAAGGGTATCTACTAAAAAATTCTACAAGTAACATTATAATTATTAGTGAAATATTGAACATTTCTACCTGCATTTAAGAACAAGATAAAGATGCCTAGCATCACCACTTCCAGTCAACTCTGTGCTGGAGGGGTTTATCAATGCAGTAAGGCTAGAAAAAGAAATAAAAGTTAAGGAGTTTGAAAAGAACTAAAATTGACTTTGTACATGGATAACTTGATTGCATGCATAGAAAATTTGAAAAGTCTACACAAAAATCACTTAGAATTAATAATCAAATTTCATAGGGGGCTTGAATTAAATGTTAATATATATAAAAAATAAATTGCATTTCTATATACAAGAGACAAAACCTGAAAAAGAAATTTTAAAATGTCACTTAAAATCCCATCATTATATATAAAATATCATTCAGGGTGCCTGGGTGGCTCAGTGGGTTGGGGCCTCTGCCTTCAGTCAGGTCATGGTCCCAGAGTCCTGGGGTCAGGCTCCGCATAGGGCTCTCTGCTCAGCGGAGAGCCTGCTTCCCCCTCTCTCTCTTATGCCTGCCTCTCTGCCTATTTGTGATCTCTACCTGTCAAATAAATAAATAAAATATTTTTTAATAAAAATAATGAAAGATAAATAAGGCTGTTAAACTAATAATCACAAACATGGAAAAACTGAAGACCTAAACAAATAGAAGGTGTATAGCAAATGGTAAGTTCCATACAATTCTTGTATGAGTCTAAAATTGTGCATTCTCGAATAAGGAGAAAGTGGTATACACACACACACACACACACACACACACACAATAAAATATTATACAGCCATAAAAAGGATGAGATCATGACATTTAAGACAACATGGTTGCACCTAAAGATATTATCCTAAGTGAAATAAGTCAGACTGAGAAAGACTAATACCATATGATTTCACTCATAAGTAGAAGCTTAAAAAAAAAACAAAAAAACAAAAAACAGAATCAGATCTATAAATACAGAGAACAAACTGATGATTGTCAGAGGGGAGGGAGTTGAGGTATGGCCAAAATGGGTGAAGAGGAGTGAGAGATATAGGTTTCCAGTTAATGAGTAAGTCATGAGGATAAAAGGCACAACATAAGGAATACAGTCAATGATATTTTAATAGTGATGTATCGGGGGCACCTGGGTGGCTCAGTGGGTTAAAGCCTCTGCCTTCGGCTCAGGTCATGATCTTAGGGTCCTGGGATGGAGCCCCGCATCAGGCTCTCTGCTCAGAGGGGATCCTGCTTCCTCCTCTCTCTCTCTGCCTGCTTGTGATTGCTGTCTGTCAAATAAATAAAATCTTAAGAAAAAAATAGTGATGTATCAAGATAGATGGTTCACACTTGTAGTGAACACCATATAATGTATAATCTAGTTGAATCACTATGTTGTACACCTGAAACTAATATAACATTGTGTGTCAACAATATCAAATAAAAAAATTAAATATAATAAATTTATACATTCTCCTAGGAAAAGTTTAACAATAATTATTAACACTGTAATGCACATAATCTATAACCAAACAATTGCACTTTGAAGTAAAGAGAAATGCAAACTTTGGTGCATCAAATATAAAACACAAATGTTCATTCATATTTGTAATAGCCTCAATGCCCACTTAAGTTGAATAACTAGCAAACTGTGGGATGTAATTGTATATAATCATCTATTATATATAGACAAAACAAAGAATACAATTTCTGCTACACAAAACAATAGGGATGAATCTCAAAGACATATGCTGAGTGAAAGAGTTCAGCATAGTCTTTAGCTAGAGAGGCATATTAACTGGAAGGAGGCATGTGGGAGCCTTCAATGTCTGGGGAAGTGTTCTATATATCGCTCTACATAGTTGTTACACAGGTGCGTACCTGTGTTTTCAGTTCTTGATTATTCACTCCACGAGCCTTGAGCACCAGATCTTAAGATCCTACTGTTGTATCCTTAGTACCTAACTCACTGCCTGCCACGTAATATGCACAGTACAACAATAAACATACAAGATGATTGTGAGGGATAAATGTCATAACATTGATAAGGAATATATAACCTAGCACAGAGTCAAGAAATAGCATGTTTTTAAAAATACTTACTATTTTCATAGCAACACAAGCTAATTGTATGCTTAACATGCAGGGATTTATAGCAAACTGCCTCTTTCATTCTATATCAGAATTCTCTGTGAGAAATGCACTGTGGTATATATTCCCTTCTAATAACACGACTTCCTTGTAAAGTATGATTCAAAGGTATAACAGAATTACTGTGCCAGTGGTCAAATAGCAAAAGTTTGAACGATGACTTTTCCATTGAAGATAAGCCAGGATGATCTGTTTTAATCATTGCAATACAATAATATCTGCGGTGTAACAGTTGATTCCTTTACTTCATTTTTAAAATAAATATAGTTGAACAACTGATTTATGTAATATTTATATAAATATTTATTTATATTTAAATATATATTAAATATATATTAAGAGTGATGGAAGTCTAATTGGATTAGACACACAATCCTGAGAGGATTGAAAAATTAATTCATAGTTAACAGACTGATGTTCTCAAGCCATTACTAAGATTCTTTCTGTTTCTATTGTAATTACTTCTAGGCATAAACTGTGTCTTCTTTGCATGCATCTAGGGCAAGGGAAGGTTACATTTAAAAGAGATAAGACAAGTAACATTAAAAGTAGGAGAAATAGGAGAGGCTCTTGCATTTCCCAATCAGAAGTAAACAGCACGATTCCAATATGTGCCTTAAATTGTAATTCACAGGGACAGACAGAAAATTACTAGCATTGATTTGTGATTAACCTGCTGCTCACATGAGCAACTCGATGAAGTATATTTCTCTAGTGAGTAGCATTAGGAATATATTCATTTTATGATGGGAAATTATTTTCCTCCAGAATAGCTGGAGAGGTCAGCTACTCAAACATAAATTCACATGGCTAATAAAAGAGTTGAGGGGTTTATAATTGTGTTATGGGAAAAAGAGCCATTCTCAAGGGTTTAGCCATCCATGAATATGACACTGTGTTGTTGGGTCACTTTTTTAATAATATACAATAACTGTTCTTTAAAGAAAAAATTTAAGTGGACTTCAAAACACATGTGGCACAGAGATCTTATGACAACCACATTAACTTGCTTAGATTATCCACATAATTTCACTAAGTGTCACTAAGTGTCACTAAGTTTACATTGAGCAAGTTGTCATATGTATGTGTATCTTCCAAAGACACTTACTTGGCATACGTCATATAAGAATGCAGAGGTGACCCCCCCCTTTTGACACATCTCCTCATATTTTCCTGGTTTTGAGATTTCTTTACAAGTATGTATTTATTTTACTAATAAACCAAAGATAAACTGAGCCAAACATAATATGGGAAAGTTATTGCTATGCCCAAAGAAAGGAAACAGTATGTATTTTCGTAAGATAACTAACTGTTAAATTTTTTTTAAAAAAATTTCACATTACATAAATATATTGGAGTTTCCTCATTTGCAATGGTCAGAATATCTTACCTGTACTAGAATCTATGGAGACAATAAATACCTTAAAAGCATTTTCAAAAGGTATATAGCCTCTCTAGCCAGCTACAATTCAAAGGCGGAAGGATTGGAAACCTTCTCAGCAGATGGGATGGTGTAATGTGTCTAGGGCTGGGGATTTGCATGAATATGAATTACAAATAGCACAGATAATATGGTGTTCAAGAGCTGTTACAAATCTTGAATGTCAAAGTCATTTAGCTGACATTTGGAGGGACATAATTACCTTAAGAACATGGAAATGGGTTGGTCTAAATTGCATGGGCAGAGAATCACAGGACACACAATGGCATTGCTTTGGCAATAATTGTGACAAGTGGGCATGGCCAAGAAAGCCAAGAATGGCACACATTAATGCAGTGACATTTTTTCAATGCATGCTGCCCTTTCAGAAATATGCATATGAAGACCAAGTAACCTCTGACCCAATATGAAATAACAGAAGACAAAAAAAAAAAAATCTACCATACGCCCTATCACTAGCAGTTCAAAGAAAAAGAGTTCATTCACATCTTACACACACAGTTTTACATATTTCAAACACTTAAAATGTACATAACATTACTAGACTTCAAAATTTCATCATTTGTAATAGGTGTACTTGTAAGTCACTAATGGTACCTGGAGAATTTGCCTTGAAAAGAATGACAGTTCCTGATTGTACAATACCATGCTGATCGCTAAAATAATTTCCTATATTAACATAAATTATCAATCAAAAATTAAATATGCTGCTCTAAAGGAAAAACGCTTTCCATCAGTTTCTCATTTACTTAAGTGTATATTCTTTTAAATGATGTTTGAAAAGTGAAGCACTGTGAAATCCTAAGACAGCGTAGAGACATAGTAATACACATACACAATAATGTCAGCTCACGGTTCCCTGGAGGAGATAATTTACTATGCATGGAAGGGACCCACCAGAGAGCATATTTTACTCTCGAATTTTTGCCATCAGTGCTAGAATTTCAGTATCAGCTATGATATCAGAGGATGCTGCAAGAAAGTAATGCTCCATTAACATTTCATCAGAAAATTCACATACTGTTTCTGAACCACTGATTAAAATTCAACACTAGTGATGTAATGAACATTTTAGTATCAACCCACTAAAAGGATATTTGTGAACTCTAATTAATATTTCATTTTCAAAATTGAATGAGACTCTCGATTTCTTTAACAGATCAATATCCCAGCCTGTAATAACACTTGGAGCCCAGCAAGGAGACTTCAATTTACACTTCTATTTACCCCCCTTCTGATTGAAGCTCTGATGAAGCCCAGCCTCCTCAAGCACCAATTCCTCCCATCATCAATGACACTAGTGGTCTATTCCACGCCATTCAACACTTATTAATGCCTGATGTGTTTGCTAATCTTTCATGTACATCAGTATTTCCTCTTCAGTGGAAATAGATAAATTATTTATGGAATAATTAATATTATATTAAGGATATAATAGTTACTAATAGAATTTGTTGGTAGGTTAGAAAAACACTGACTGCTGTATGGTGATGAAAACAACAAACAATCAGCCTATTGTATGCTACAGACAGTATTAAAATGTGGGATAAAAAGGCAAATAACAGGTAGTCCCTCCTACCACGAAGATCACAGGCTGTGGAGTGGTCGGAAAGCAGATAGATAGATACAGAGAAGTCAGAGTGATTGACGGACAGACTTGATGACAATTACAACAGAAAAATATTGTTATAGCAAGCAGGGTGAAAGATCCAAGGAGATTCCTGTTAATGAAGGAAATAAAACCACTCCTCATAGAAAAGCCTATTTGTTAACCATAAAATATTTCAAGGTCAAATTCCAAGAATAATTTAACATCTCACAAAATTA
Source organism: Lontra canadensis (assembly GCF_010015895.1). NCBI lineage: Eukaryota > Metazoa > Chordata > Mammalia > Carnivora > Mustelidae > Lontra > Lontra canadensis. The sequence goes on along the minus strand of NW_022631064.1, from coordinate 7,435,917 downwards.
AATTGATAAAATATTTGAAAGGATGATGTAAATACAATCAATATTAGGTTAATATGTAATTTGAGTTGACACAATACTAAATTCATTACAAGAAATTTATTTGTAAGGTATTCTGGCCTAAAGACCTTGATTTTGAGGGGCGTCTGGGTGGCTCAGTGGGTTAAAGCCTCTGCCTTCGGCTCAGGTCATGATCCCAGGGTCCTGGGATTGAGCCCCGCATCAGGCTCCAGGCTCTCTGCTCGGCGGGGAGGCTGCTTTCTCTCTCTGCCTGCCTCTCTGCCTACTTGTGATCTATGTCTGTCAAATAAATAAATAAAATCTTTAAAAAAAAAAAAAAAAAGACCTTGATTTTGAAATATAACCATCAGAATCAAAGCTGCTTTTTTCAGTCAATGAACAAATACCACAGCCATAGTTACTCTCCTCATAAATCTTCACAAGCACGTGTGTTAATGCTTTTATATTATTCTGATTCATTCATTCAACAAATGCTTATTCAAGGCACACTGTGCTCATGACACCATTCTAGACGCAGGTGATACAGCAGGGGGTAGGCGGATAAAAGTCTTGTTCTCAAGGATCTTGCTGTGGCTTATATGACTTTACCATTATTAACTCTTTAATTCACTATTTTTGAACACCTATTTATTATTTATCACTAGAATAAGAAAGTGCAATAAAAGCCATATGTAAATATGTCATCATATACTTTACTGTTAACGATAGAGTTTTTGAAATGTCATGTCATAAATAGGCATGTGCAGCTTATATTTTTGATACATTAACACAATTTTATAGGTATTCACATGCCCACGGGCTGTGTATAAATGTGGATAGTATTACACACTCAAAGATATAAAGGTCTTTAAAAGCCTTTGCCAATTTAATGATGAAAAATATATTTGAAATTATCAATTTTATTGATTACAAGATTGCATAAATTTTCTTAAGTTCGTGTGTATTTCTATTATTTAAACTTCTTGTGCAAAACATTTGGCTGTTAGTTGATGGTATCTTTTATGCATTTATAAGTGCAATTTTATAGTTTAGCTTATAATTTTTGTAAATATTTTCCTTTTAATAAAATGGTGTGTGCTATAAAAGTACTTTTATATTAATGCCAATTATTTATCTCTTTTTAATAGAGATATATATTTTACATTAATGGGTTTAATCCATTTAATCTACTATTCTTACTGATTCAGTGTATAAGATAAACATCTAATTTGATTTTCTCCCCTGTAGTTAACACCAGCATCATAGCAGCATCATCATAAACTTCTCTCTTTATTTCCAGGAGGTATATATTTTTTTCTATTTCATGTCTCACTACAGTAGGGGGAGCCCTATGGAGCCTGATGCAGGGCTCCATCCTAGGACCCCAAGATCATGACCTGAGCCAAAGCCAGATGCTTAACCAAATGAGCCATTCATGTGCCCCTGAACTATGCATCTTAAATAATGTTAAGGAAATACTCTTCTGTTATTTGGTAATCAAAAGTTTATTTTTATCAGAAACAAGTATTAGTTTTTCTTAAATGTCTTTTAAACATTTACTAAGAACTCCGTGATGTTTCTTACTTTTACTTGTTATAGAATATATTGTTAATTTTCTTAAAATTACTTTCCCCTTTGTATTTCTAAATAAATTTTTGATTAAAATGTGCTATATTTTAATAAGCTTCTGGAATTTATTTGCTGGTATTTTATTTTGAATTTTGTACCTATAATATAACATGAGATCAGTCTGTAATTTTTATGTGCTATCATTATGAGTTTTAGGGATTAAGAGATTTTAGAGTTTCACGTAATAAATTTGAAAAAATTCTTGTTTTCTTTTTATTAACATATAATGTATTATTTGCTTCAGGGATACAGGTCTGTGAATCATCAGTCTTACACAATTCACAGAACTCCCCATAGCACATACCATCCCCAATGTTTATCTATAGTATAATTTAGAATGCTAATTGTTTTCATTGGTCTTAAAGCACTGTCAAAACTTAGTCCATCTTGCTATTTATACATGACAAGTTTTATCAAAAGTAGAAAGATGTCTGAAAATACTTGGTGGATTAGTGAAAATCTGCACAATCTGTTTCTATGACAGAAAACAGCTGGAACTAGGATTATCCCAATTTTTATCACAAGTTCTTAATAATCATAAAAGTTAAGTTTATCAAGGTGTTCTAATCTCTCATCAAATACCAAGGAAGACGTCTGGACTCCAAAGAAATCTTTCATACCAAAAAAATTGCTATATTTTTAAAAATGTGCAAAATAATTTTATATAAAAATAAAATTAAGGGGCATCTGGGTGGCTCAGTGGGTTAAAGCTTCTGCCTTTGGCTCAGGTCACAATCCCAGACAGCGAGGAGCCTGCTTCCTCCTCTCTCTCTGCCTGCCTCTCTGCCTAATTGTGATCTCTCTCTGTCAAATAAATAAATAAAATATTAAAAAATTTAAAAATTTAAAAATAAAATTAAAATATGTGTAATATTATTTTGTATGGCAGATAGTTCAGTCTTAGGTAACCAAGAACCATAAATATAGTTATGTAATTATATAAAATATTTTTTACATTGAGTCAGGTTTCTCTCTCTTTTTTTTTTTTGAAGGTATCTCTTTAATGTCGAAACCAGACTCCAAATAAGACATAATAAACATACAACACAAATTTTATACTTGTCTTTCCATACCAACAAAGTATTTATTTTCTGCTTCATTTCCTTACTTATTCATTTAACTCCCTGTACTCAATAGTGTAACACTTCCAGTCTGGAGTTATATGGAATGGATCTATTTTCCTTAGAAATTTAATAGTTTTACCATATTCCTTTTAAATAATTAACGTGATTTCTGCCTTGGCATTAATTATTCTCCAGAAGTTAATTGCTGTGAGTGTATAATTAATGAACAGATATGAAGGTGAGGTATTGCTTAAGTAGTTGGCAGAATATCTCTAAAATCAATAATCTGTTTCTCCAACTATTTGCACTTATTTCAAGGTGCTACTTTCTTATTAATGCCGTTAAGTCTCAGATAATGACTCATGAAAAAGTCTCTGAATGGGTGCCTGACTCAGGCATGACAAACTTAATTGGAAAAGAAGAAATACGATGTTGTTGGACTTGTGAGAACACAACCTTTTCAAAGTTTAAACTGGCGAGGGACTTTCAAACTTGTGAAGGGAACACAATATTGCATTCTTTGTCCTGCAGGTCACGGGTTACTCGCACATATGCGTGCGTACATAACTGACGTCACTTGGCTCAATGAACAATGCCAAGTTATCAAAGCACCCATGAGAGCTTCATTTATGCAATTCACTCAGCTAGTTCCCTTTTGCGTGTATTCCCTTGGCATTTCCCTCAATTTTAAAAAAGTATAATGGTTTTAATTTTCTTACTTTGGAATTTCTCTGATTTGACTTGGTCAGTGTAATTAATTCCTTTCATGTCTTTTGAGTCTCAGTTTCTTCATATTACATAGTTTCCATGGATTCCATGGTTTCCAAGATCTGAACCCTGTGTAACATACCATAATTTGTAGATGACAAGAGATATTGGCACGGCAGTTCACATTAATGACTTGAAGGTAAATTCAGGGGGAGTTTATGTTTGTTTTCTGTTTGGGTTTTTTTTGTTTGTATAGCTTATCTGAATCATCTAACTTGGAGTATCTTCATGTGATGATGGTAATAGACTTGACCTCATAAAATTGTGGGAAAATTTGAAAAGTTTGTAAATACTTTCATATTACCTAGCATATGGTGGGTGCGCAATAACTACTATCATCACCAGTCTTCCTTCACATTGAGGGGGATCCTCTTAATCAACTACTACTGTAGTGAGGGCATTGGGCCCTGTACAGTATCTTTCTGCAAAAAGAAGGTACAGATACGTTACCTGTATCCTTATTTTTTTAGTTAAATTTTGTTTAATCGTCATAAAATTTCCTATGTGCACAATTTTCACAAACATTTAATGACTCCATATTTTAGTATCCACATCTTTACTAGATTGTAAGATTACTAGAATGTCATAGGCATAGTGTGGTTGATTCTGAGTAAGCCTTTTCGATAATATTTTTCCATCTTGCAAAAGCTAAAATAATGAGTGCTGAATTAATGTTAAGTGGCTTTTCAGTGGCTGATTCAATGAGCCATTACAACCAAGCAAAGTTCTCATGAAAGAATAACTCTGTTCTGACTTTAACTATTAAAATTGTGTCAAGATTTTGAAAAAAAATACATAGATACGTGAACTAAATTTACAAATGATGCAAAACTGGATATAAAGTCTAGAAAATAACATTTTTGAGTTATAATATATCTCATCAGGCCATAAAAATCGACAAAATTGAACTAGTTAACTATAACAGGAATAATCCAACACTGAAAGCAGAATTCTAAGGTAAAAGAAATTTAAGGGAAGTGATTTATCTATCAACCACATGTATAAAGAATTCAGGTTTGGATGCTGAGGCCACTAAAAGCAACAACAACAACAACACAATCTTAGGATTTATTTTAATTAAAGAATAGAATTCAAAAATGGTGACAGAAGTCCCACATTATTCCATGGTGGGGTGAACATGCTTAAAGACCTGGACATAACTCTAGGTACCACAATTTAAATGGTACATTTACCTGAGGGAGAATGTTGGATAGATATCAACAGAGTAGGCATAGTCCTGGAAATGGAATAGTTAAAAAAAAAAAACAACTATATATGTATGTATATAAGTATGTGTATTTGTGTGTGTATGTATATGTCTCTGTATATGTGTGTGTGTGTGTGTGTGTGTGTAATCATGGAATAATTGTGGAGAAGAAAGAATACTGGGGTAGGTGGGGACAGATGACAGCTATAAAGACATCCCAGCTCAAGCTGGTCTAATCCTTTGTGACGGTGTCCATGACACCATGGAGCAGAAGTTACTAAGAGACTTAATCTGTTTCTGTGGCTAAACTTTAAATGCTGTACCTACAATAAAGGGGGGAAAAAAATCTCTGCTTCATTGCCTGTATCTGATTAGCTCAAGCCTTGGTTGGATAACTATTTAAGAAACCAACTTTTTAGGAATGCCTCCAGGAGGGGTGCCTGGGCAGCTCAGTTGTTTCAAGTGTCTGCCTTCAATTCGGGTCATAATCCTGGGGTCCTGGAATCTGCCTCTGCCCTCACCAGGGTTGAACTGCCTGCCAAATGGGGAATCTGCTTCTCCTTACCCCTGCTCTTGTGCTTGCTCTCTCTCTTTCTCTCTCTTCCACTCTCAAATAAGTAAATAAAATCTTAAAAAAAAAAAAAAGAATGATTCCAGGATATTGTTGAAAACATTGTAAGATATAGTGTCTTTGCCCAATATGAAGCCCCATCAGAGAAATATCTTCATTATTTTTAACAAAAAAATTTTCATCCTTTATCAGGAGAACTTTTCTTTATTGGACAATAAAATGTCTGTAATTTATCATATCCCCCTTTTCCCTTCTATTGCTTACAAATGCAGAATTCACACACTCCCTCACTCATTTATTCTATGTGGAATTATTATAAACGTCCAGTACAGTTCAGAAATTGTTGGGTTCTAGGTACTGGGAGTGCAGCAGTGAAAATGACGGGCAAAGAGCATTGTCTTGCAACATCCATTCTTGTGAACCTGGGAAGTAGAAAGATGAAACAAACAAATGAAGGAATACCTGAGCAAAATAATTTCAGTAAAAAGAATGTTAGGAAGAAAATGAAATACATTCACATGATTGAGAGAATCTGGCATTTTAGATGAGAATTAAGTCCTAATTCAGGGCAACTGTCAAAGCTCTGGACCAGAGCATCTAAACAAAGCAAACTTCAAGTACAAAAGCCCCAAGGAAGTCAACAACTAAACCACTGATGGAAAATGAGAGGAGAAGGAAGAGGCCACAAATGTGGCTAGACTTAGTGTGCAATCAGGTGGGACAGAGAAATGGGCAAGACGAGGCAGTGTCAATATTGTAGTATAAAGAAGTAATTAGAACCATGTGTGAGGAGAAATCATTTGAGGGTCTTCAATAGGAAACAGCAATATTTATCTCTTGTCTTTAAAATAATCAATCACTCTATAATGTTGTCAACTCTTTAGAAATCTTGGATATGCATATATAAGCATGTGCAATCTCAGTTTCTCCATCTTGATCTTCTAGTCAGGTTTCTTTGCTCTCTAGGTTTGTCAGCTTATTATTTAAATTTCTCTCTCTCTCTCTCTCTCTCTCTCAGTCTCTCTCTCTCTATATATATATATGTGTATGTATGTATACACACACATACATATACATATATGTATATATATAAAATACATCAAACATATTTACACACACACACACTAAATACATATCATTGCTAGCATCTCATTTACTTAGCTCAGAATGACTACCCAAAATGATGTAGCTTTCCACATATTGCCACATATTGTGTATAGAAATATTAGGATCCTGTGATCCAAGTCCTACCTCCTTGAGTATACCATGTTACTAACCCCTGTGAGACTTGCCATGTTCCTTGTTTTCCACCAGAGAGCACTTCTAAGGTACCCATTACTGCCTAGACAACTCCCCCAATATATCCCTACACATGCCCACCTGTCTCATTCCCTTACATAATACAGCTTCCCTAAACTTCGTTATGATACTTTCCTCTCTCGCAGTAAATCAAATGGAATCCCTTCAATCCTTTACTCAAATGTGAAGGACTAGAGAAATAAAGATTAAATGAAAACTATTCCTTCAATAACATACTGTATCTTTTACAAATCATTACCGTCTGAAGGTACAGTTTTAGTCTAAAAAGCATATGAAAATTGTGGCATCAAGTCACTAACAAATCACAAATGTTGCCTTCTGGATTTTCTTCCTATCAAATTTGTTTTCATTATAAATGTCATTTACTTAAGGAAAATATAAAACATTATATAGAATTCATGCTGGCAAATTAGTGAAGAAAGTACAGACTTTTTTAGGACAAAGGAGCAAAAGGAATTAAACTACTCAAAGGTAAAGTAATGAATGTAAAATCCTGATGTTTATGAGTTTTAGGGGAAATTAATTGTGAATTTGCAATTTCTGCCTTCAGTCTCTGATTATATGATTATATAACCAGTATCTGTGGTTCTTTGATTATTCCAGGGGCCTTCTGTAAATGGGTCGGCCATAGGATCCCATATAGATCAATAATTTTTTGTAATGATTAGATAAGACCAAGAGTAATGGTTCAAAATGTTTAATAACAGTAAGAGAGCTTCACTGATCAGCTGGACAGATATAAGTAACAGAGTCCTGTAGCTCCTGGCTTTAATCCAGTACTTAAAAGATGGTGAGAAGGTATACAGGGTTCTAAGAAAGGAGCTTGAGTGGGATGGGCTCTGGGAACAATTTGCCCATCGATGGAGAAGCGTTTCAGTGTTTTAGTAACTAACAGCAACTCTGCTGGTATATAGCAGCTGTTATGTAGGTAACCACATAAATCCCATTCTGTGAGCTAGGGAAGTTGGGTCAAGTAAATTCAAGTGTTTCTTCTTTCTATATTGAAAGCAGAAAAATGAAATTAATTACCTATGTTACAGATGGTATATGAAGGATATAATTTGAAATTCAGTGTGAGCAGCATTTTAAGAGTTTTATATTAAATGCCACCTCCTCAAAAAAACCTTCCCGATCTCCTCATTAAAAATGAAATAGGTTTCTGAACTCTCCCCTGTGAGCTTCTTTCTCATCCCTGTATCTGTTCCTTCATACTGCCTTTCACAATTTACATTTCTAATTCTTGCATCTGTATGTTGAATTGTCAGGGTTTGGGACTCATTTTTTATTTGTTCTCTCTCTCTAGAATGTGTGTGTGTGTGTGTGTGTGTGTGTGTGTGTGCGTGCATATGTGTTTATGTATTTGCACTGGTTCTTTTACTAGAATACAAACTTCTTGAGAACAGGGCCACTTTTGCAATGTACAGTCAGTATTCCCTTTGTATTCACAGTGCCTGGCATGTAGGTGATCAATAATTTGTTGAAGAAAATAATGATCCTAGATCATTAACCAAAAGGAATCACTCCATTCTCTGTATTTCCATTTCTTTGGTCATTTACCTCCATGTTAGCAATTAATAATTTGTGCCATTTTATAATGATTTGAGCTACTTGGGAATAGGAGGCATACCTCATTTCTTTGTGCATCATTCCATTACCCAGTGCCAAACCCATAGACAGAGTTACTAAATATTAGCCGAAATGAGAAAGGAAGACAGAGAAAGCTGCTTCTGTTACTTTCCTTCAACAAAGACATGATTATTTGGCCAGACATTGAGATACTTAGCTACTCAGAGACTGGATCTCAGTCTCAAAACATTGGGTGTTTTCCAGGATCATATGAGTTACAATGAAAAAAGAAGAAAGGTATGTAAACTATTTCTGCCTGAAAGCACAGTCTCACTGTAAAGTCATATGAAAAATCCAGCAACTAGTACTAACAAATCACAAACATTGCTATCTGAATTTCTCTAATTACATATTCCAAATACTTTATATTAGGAGACAAAGAAAGAATACCATGACCTAAATCTGGTTTTTCTTCCAGCTTCTAGAAAGCTGGGGAATTGATTAGGCTATGGAACTTACAAATAGCTCAAATCTTGCTCCATGTCAGAGAACCAAAGATTTGGGACCCATAGAAGGATTATGTTAAATTTTTAACAAGTTGACCCAAGGCAGTATCCACAGCCAATGAAGGTGGTGAATTGGTGAAAGTCCTCTATTGAGGTGAATGCTGGCAGGGAAAAGGGCCCTGTGGTTAGTCTAGTTCTGTTATGGCAGCTTAGGCCAAGCGGTGGCAGCTGGGTCTTTGCATTTCAGTTGAGGGGCAAGGAGTATATCAGTTTTATTCATATCAAATCATCCACATTTTTTGTTTGAGAATAGTCTGGAAGAATAATAACCAATACCTTTTTTGCATTTTAATCTGAAAAAAAAATTACACTGCTCTTCATGATATAGCATTTACTGTGACTATGGAATCGTAGACACAGTGTGTGCCTTGAAGACTCTATGTTAGGGATGCCAGATTCAACAAATAAGGTTATAGGATTTCTGGGTAAATAGGCAATTTATGTGGGATTTTATTAAATAATATTTATATTATATTTTACATATTATGTGTCAATAAGCAGCATTTTTTTTAGATTAAGTATGCCCCATGCAACATATTTACAATGAAAAAATCATTGTTTGTTCAAAATTCAAATTTATCTGGGAGTCCTGTGTTTTATCTGGCAACTCTTCCCTAAGTTCAAATTCCAATTTTTTTTCTGGACTACCTTTTGACAGTTATTTATAACCTCTCTGAGACTTACTTATCTAGGAAATTGGAATGAACAAATCTTTCTTGCATGGCTTTTAAGACAATTTTTTTTTAAGATTGTATTTATTTATTTATTTGACAGATAGAAAGAGTGCAGAAGCAGGCAAAGCAGCAGGCAGAGGGAGAGGGAGAAGCAGACTTCCTGCTGAGCAGGGAGCCCAGTGTGGGGCTCGATCCCAGGACACTGGGCTCATGCCCTGAGCCCGAGGCAGATGCTTAACCAACTGATCCACTCAGACATCCAGCTTTTGAGATAATTTAACAAGACTTTGTTGTGTTGTCAGCATGGATGCCAGATCAGAACTAAACTCAAACATATCTCTTAATGTAAAGGTGTATTATTAGTCAAGGTAATGTTAACCAGATACTGTGCAAACAATGTCCAGCTCGGTCTCCTAACATGAAAAGAGTTTGTTTCTCACGCTTGCAGTACCACTTTGGATTCTATGTATGCCCTGTAATTTAGACTGCCTGGATGTTGTAGCCCTGCGGTTCAGTTCAGTATGGAGCCTCCTTCGTATGTGTCAGGCACAAGCGAAAACACTGTAAGAATCGTGCCAGTAATTAAATCCTTCAGCCTGGAAGTGATAGACTTCACTGTCATACATGATCCACAGGCAAAACTCATCACATAGGACTACTTATCTACAAGGGGGCTGCTTACTATACACCCCATGCCTTGGGGGGAATGGTAACAAGAGTGGGAGAGTGCTAGAAGCTTTCACCACAATGTGTATCAATGTGTACTGTTAGGTAGACGCTAGACAACAGTAATGGAAGGAACACCCTGAGGCAGAGTCTCAAGTCCTTGAACTCCAGTGATAGAGACCTGAGCTGGAGGCAAGGACAATGATAAATAAACTACACATTCAAAGCCTGGGACTCAACATCCTGAGCTTATTGCTTCCAACATCTTAGGCTGGCCCGGACAGACCAAGAACCACAAGTGCAGAACCTGCTCCTTTTCCACCTCTGCCCCCGGGGTAACCCCTAGACTCTTTTTTTTTTTTTTTAAGATTTTATTTATTTATTTGACAGACAGAGATCACAAATAGGCAGAGAGGCAGGCAGAGAGAGGAAGAAAAGCAGGCTCCCTGCTGAGCAGAAAGCCCGATGTGGGGCTCGATCCCAGGACCCTGGGATCATGACCTGAGATGAAGGCAGTGGCTTAGCCCACTGAGCCACCCAGGCGCCCCTGACCCCTAGACTCTTGATAATGCATTTGCATTACAGGAACTGTCCCGCCTGGTGGAGAGGGCTGCAGGGAGGAGGGTTCATGTACAAAACTTGTAGGGTCAAAAGCTCCCTCTCCCAACCTGCAAGAGGAGCTTCCCCAAATGACTGGAAGCAGCCTCCACCAAACACCACCCCACACCTCCTCCCAGGCTGGAGAAAACCAATGATTTCCAATCCTGAACAACCTAAGGCCAGTCCCATCTTGCAGAACAAGTCCCCTCTCCCACCTGGAGAGTGTACCTTCCCTTTAATAAACAGCTTTGTGTGAGCTACTTTCCTACTGGCTGTCTTTATTTGCCTGTGAATCCCCAGTATATCTTCTCATGGGGAATCCAAGGACCAAGACCTCCATTCACATAACACAGACTTTCTCACCCATAACAGTATTAGAAGCAATAATAGAATAGGTAAGTTAGATAAGCACTCAGTGATCTAAACTTCTTCCTAATGTGACAATCTTTTTCCCACATATCACCAGTGCTTCATCTAGCCTTTGCTTAAATGCCTCCAGTGACATGGGGCTCATGGCTCATTATTAAAGATTTTCTTCTTTGTTGAGCTTTGTTGACCTAAAATCTGCTTCCATATAATTCCTAAAATTTGCTTCACTCTGGATGTCACAGCCAGTGTTTGAATTTTACTAAAATTTTTTAAAAAACTTGAATAAGAAATTTAAAACCATACAAAGTAAGGTACAAATTCAGAAGGCATAATTATTTTAGGAATGAAGAATAAAGACAATTATCATATGGTTTCATTCTTATGTGAAACATAAGGAATAGTATGGAGGACCACAGGGGAAGGGAGGAAAAACTGAAAAGGAAGAAATCAGAGAGGGGGACACATTCTGGACTCAGGGAAACACACTGAGGGGTACAGAAAGAAGGGATGGAGGGATGGGGTAGCCAGGTGACAGGTATTAAGGAGGGCACTGTTGTGATGAGCACTGGGTGTTACATGCAACTAATGAGCCATTAAACACTACATCAAAAACTAATGTTGGCTAACTGAACATAAAAAAAAACATTTAAAAGAATGAAGAATAAACAAATACTTGAAAAAAATAATAGACCACTTTAAAGGCTAAGAATGCTAGGAAAAATCACAATATATAATCATTTTTCTTTTTAATTTCTTATAAGCGAATCTTCTGAAGGTGGGGATAGAGGTGCAGTGGTGAGGGGTACTTAATGCTTTTCCTTTTGCTCTTTGTTCAGGTTGCTATGTGTTTGTTCCACTTTTATTTTGAAAGAATAGTTTTAATGTGGAAAATTTCTAGCTGAATAAAACAATTTAATTGCTTTGGCCAATTTTATGCTAAATTTCTTAATCTAATAGCCAAGTAAAAGGATGTAGTTTACCACATTATGTTTTAAAAATAATAATGAATATGGGACGCCTGGGTGGCTCAGTTGGTTAAGCGGCTGCCTTCGGCTCAGGTCATGATCCCAGCGTCCTGGGATCAAGTCCCACATTGGGCTCCTTTCTCCACAGGGAGCCTGCTTCTCCCTCTGCCACTCTGTCTGCCTGTGCGCTCTCTCTCTGACAAATAAATAAATAAAATCTTTAAAAAAAAATAAAAATAATAATGAGTAAGAATAATAATAATAAACTGCAGTGACAGCAGTGCCTAATGTTTTAAGAACCTTTTTTTAATTCAGGGATCAAAATAATAATCAGAATATTTAATATATACTTACATGAATAGAGAACATGAGTTATTTTGTAACTGGACTACTATGCTTCTTCTATTCAAAGAAAAACTTCTGTTTGCTTCCATTTGATCTTTCCTACTGATTAGTATCTGGGCTTAATTTTCCTTCTCATCAAGTTCCCATTTTGTTCGTTTAAACCTTTCATGCATGCTGGGGGAAAATCACTGAGCACTTCAGAAATACAGAGCTCTATTTTTACTGACCTACTTGTAGTTCTGCATAAGATAACAATCCGGTGGTAAAGCTCATTTCCAAATACAGGAAAACATTTAATAATGACCACTGATAGAAAGGAGACTCAAATAGCCCCAGAACATTGCACCAGTTAGACAAGGGTTTGATATTAAAAGGATGTAAGACTATAACCTTTTATAGTCTCAAGAGCTCATAAATGAAAAACATGTCTTCTATCAACCAATTTATCAGTTCCTTCGGCCGTTTTTTATAATTCCGTCTGTGCTCCATTCATCCCCAAAGCCTGTCACAATTGTCCTGTTTATTTCAAACTATAGAATAACACAACCACAATCAGCTGTAATGTTATGGAAATGTCACTGAAAATGGGATTAAGAAAACACAGTCGATCCCAGATTGCTTATTTACTGGTATACAAACTTAGGCAAATCATTTCACTTTTATGAACCTCTATGGGTAAGGATATGTATCTTAGAGAGTTGGTGTGAGGATTATATGTAAAATGGGTTACAAATGTGCCCCCAATATTGTAAGTACTCTTGGAGTGTGAGTTCCTTTCCCTTACTGTTGTCCACAGAAATGAAAGGGTGGATAATGAATGGTTAAGTGAGGAATGTCTTTACCACTAACTGCCCAGACAAAGAGTTACATTATGGAACAACAAAAGACAAATATTAAAACCGAAAAATGGAAATTAACAAGTCCTTGAAAGATGTAAAATATGAAATAAGCAGTGCTAATAGGTCATTTCCTAATAAAAAACAAAAGACCCATCCCTATAAAGTCTGTATAAGCACTAAGTTCTTAGAATCCTACCCAGGAATTTTTACAATGTTCTTAAAAGGTAAGAAGTCACTGTTGACATTAACAAAACCTTTTTGTAAATCTCAGAAATTTCTAGATACTGGAAACAATATGTGTGAATAAACAGTCATGCCATTCACAATGGGTAGTGTAATACAATCTGCCTCACTTTCTCAATGTGACCAATAAGAAAATCAACATATTTTTTTCTTCTACTTTCATCTATAGTGTGTATTTCTGCCTGAAGACTACTGTTCCCGACGTACATCCACCCTCACACCAAACATTCCAGGAGAATAATCAAGTGCAAAAAATTCTTTTACATTAGAGATAGCAGTTGTAACTCTGCTGTGACCCTAATTTATAAAGATAGGGTGGTTGAGCACTTCCAAATAAAAGTTTTAACCGACAAAATTCACTCAGTTTTAGACAGAACTCATTTTTAACCATCTGCTTAATTTAAATGTAAGGGGTGTTTCTCAACGATACAGAGTCCATGGGGTGGCAACAATCGAGAGTGCCTTCTCCAGGGTAGAGCAAGTTCTGAGGGATAGCCTCCTGACTCAGTCCTGGTCTTCCAATGTCACCTTACGGAACTCTGCACATCTTTCCTCTGCCCCCTCTACCTGGCTTCCAGGACTTCAGACCTGCCAACTTCCTCATTCCCTCCCCTTGTGGTATAACTTCTGAGGTCCAGCCTCTCCCATGGATTATCAGAGGGAGTGTGGAGGGAAAAGAGAGTGAATTTTGGTTCTGGGGAAAAAGTAAGAAAGGTACGGGAATCCTCCGCCATTGTCTCACATCTCAAAGGTTATCTAAAAATTAAGGGGGTATCTTTAATGTGAGTATTCACCAAATGTTAGTTGTCTCTTCAAACTTTTTTAAAAAACTTCTTATAGTAAAAAAATAAAACAAAACAAAACAAAAGAAAAACAAATCTGTCTTCTTATCTAAATATGATTTAATTTACCAAAATCCCCTCAGACAAGTTTCAGGGTAAGAAAGGTATGTGTCTATGTGTGTATGTATCTGTGTGTGTGTGTATGTGTGTGTGTGTATGTGTGTGTGTGTGTGTGTGAAGGGAAAAAGGGAGGCATGATAATCCTTCAAAACATATCAAAACTACTTATAAAAGGGGCACCTGGGTGGCTCAGTGGGTTAAGGCCTTTGCCTTCAGCTCAGGTCATGATCCCAGGGTCTTGGGATGGAGCCCCGTGTCGGGCTTTCTGCTCAGCAGGGAGCCTGCTTCCTCCTCCTCTCTCTCTGCCTGCTTCTCTGCCTACTTGTGATCTCTGTCTGTCAAATAAATAAATAAAAATCTTAAAAAAAAAAACTACTTATAAAAAACAATATCAGTAATCACATATGCAACACAAATCCCTTGATGTTGACAATGCTTTTAATTTATATCTCTGAATTCCCTAATTTTAAGTTTTTAATATTTCATTTTCCCATTCTACAAATAGGAAAATTATAATATTAATTCAATTTTAAAAAATATTTGAAATGAAAATAAGCTAATTTGATCTTCCTCAATTCGTGGCTGCATATGGATTTCGTCCTATTTTCTTAGTAAATTTGATACTAATTATGGTAAAACATTTCCACTGCCTTACTTCTGCATCTGCATATTTCAAAGTTTAAGTTTAACTTCTAAGGGAACGACTTTTTAAAAAATCTTTAACCTCTTATAGGATTTCAAAGAATTTTTTTTTTTTTTTCCCAAAGGAGAGCTGTCTTTTGGCTGACAGGCAGTAAACAACCTGTCCCAAAAGGCAGTGAACTTCTTCTTCCAAAGTCCTCCCGTTACCTGCTCTGGTATTTTATCAGTAAGTTCTGAATTTCTTACTCTCTGAATGTTTCCCTGACACTTCCCAAAGCTAATCGTTTTTTCTGGCCTCAGAATCATCTCATGTCCTTTAGCAGAAGAGGCAGTTTCTATAAAAGCTCTGTTAAGAAAAAGAAAAAAAAAATACCAATTGTCCTTCAAGAAGGCAATAAGAAGGGGAGTTTAATCCAAAACTCGGGGCACCTCCTTTGGTTAGCAGTATTTAATTTCTGGTAGGGCTCATTTTATTGCATTAGTGAAGATACTTCTAAAAATCAGTGCAGCAGTCTAGTCATTCTTTCAAAGAAAACAGACCTTTTGTACTTCTTTTAATGCTTGTCACTGCATTATCTGTGAATGGGGACCAGATGTGTTGTGAAACAGGAAAGTGATTTTGCCACCCCTGAGAAGTCTCATCCATCTCTAGGCTTCCCGTTTGGTAAAGGATTACTAAGAGAATGATAATTGATTTCTCAGTTGAAAATGTCCCTGGCTTCTCTAGCCCATAGAATTGCCCCCTGCTGTACAGACTAGGCCAGGGTTTGAATGTCACATTTTTTCTCCACATCTGTATGTCTCCTGGGTCACTGAGTTCCTCACCTCCTCCTAGGCTTCTTTTTCAGTGGAGACAGTTACCACAGAAGCAGTTAGGTAGTGTGCTGCCAAATGCTTAATGATGTTACATCATGTGATATCCATTCTATCCAAGCAACAGCAGTATAAGCACAGAATATTATCTTGGCGCCAGAGCAGCACTTCATTCCATCCCAATCAATCCCCAATCCTCAATACTATTTTCTTCAAGACTGCCCTGAAAAGTAACACTGATCATGCATCAAGTTATAATGATCTTACTGTTGGTCAAATTTCCATGTCTTATATAGTAACTCTCAGTTAATTCAGCATACTTTGGGGATCATAATTCTCTCAGCTAGATGTACCCTCATTGAGAAAGAGGGGTAGTTCCTACTTTTCTTTTATGTTTGAGACATTGACCAGGATATGAAGAATTTTACCCATGAGCTATATCCATCTATTTAGAAATCCTGTCAGAGGACTTCTAATGAGTGGCGTGAACATAGGTCAAAGAAAACTGGATCAAGTGAAATAATGAATCACTAATGAAATCTACATCTCAAAAATATGAATCTTCCATCTGTAACATTAATAAATTTATATTTATAATTATTATACTGGCTCTTTTGGGTCCTTAAAAGTACTTAATGGTTGGTCAGTGGAATAGAGACTACTGGCTATGTGTATTTCCTCTTTCTCCGTGGCATATAGCTCATCTACATTCTCCAACCTCCCTTGTAGTTGTGTGGACAACTGACTAACGATGAATGACTAATTTCTAGCCAATGGAATTTGGTAGGAAGTGATGAAAGCTCCTTTCAGGTCTGGCTACTTAAAAAAAAAAAATTCCTATGTAATACTCCATATTCCTTTCATATTTATTATATTGATGCAAACCATGGTGATCTTTGAAGCCATTATGTTAAAGCTGAAAGACTCACAAATGGAAGGAATATAAGTTCTTTCACTTCAAGAAGAACCACTGTGGTAAGGAACGTCCATTTCACACATCACAGAGGAAATTGATAAGCTACTGAGTGAGATTTGTCTATAACTGTAACTAGAGTTAGAAAAATATATTGCATAAGTTATCATGTTGAAAGAAGAGAAAGAAGAAATGTCACCAACCAGCTTCTGGCCTCACCCCCATCCACGAAACCAGACTGGTGTACCACAGATGTTATAGGACTCTCTCATGTAAGGTGTATCTCAGAAAAAGCCCCAATGTCCATTTTACATGTGCATCAAATTAAACACAGAGACTAATTTCCAGAGTAGTCACTTTCACAAATTTTATACATATATATATATATATATATACACATACATTGTATTACATACTATATTTGCTTACAATTTACTATACATGATATATAGCTATTATATAATAGACATCTATATGTGTAACTTTTATAAATAGAACATTATATATAAATTAAAATTATAACATATATGTTACATTTTTGAAGTAATGAGCAAGAAAAATATTGCTTATTATTCATTATTCATACATTGACATCTTTTTCACTATGTGCCTTCTTAAATATCTTTTTACTACTAAAATTTATCACTATCCCTTTATATTATGAATACTGTAATAGAAGTTAAAGCAGAAACAGTGTCAACATTATTGATACAGATTATACAAGCTTGATATTTTGCTCTTCCCTACATCATTTCAAAATATGGTTGGGGTGCCTGGATGGCTCAGTGGGTTAGGCCTCTGCCTTCGGCTCAGGTCATGATCCCAGGGTCCTGGGATCGAGCCCCGCATCAGGCTCTCTGCTCGGCAGGGAGCCTTCTTCCCCCCTCTCTCTCTGCCTGCCTCTCTGACTACTTATGATCTCTGTCTGTTAAATAGATAAATAAAATCTTTGAAAAAAACAAAACAAAACAAAATATGGTTAAAAAGTAAAGAGCCAACATGTGCACTCTTTCTCACTCACTCTTGATCTCACTCTGTCTCTCTCTCTATATATACATGTATATTTATACACACTCACACACATAAACACACATAATCTCTATATGCACTTTTAACTATTTTATAAGCATTTGGGGTATAACAGCCATACTACCCATCATTTTCAAAGCATCAGCCCTGATTCAGCCTCTTGCTGAACGGTAGATGCTAAATAAGAGGAAGATGTCTATGATGATGACTACAGAGACAGGTTTAGAAATGTCAAGATAACAAAAACTTTATATTTTACTAATATTATTGGGCAAACATAATCTTTGGAAATAAAAACAATAATTTTAACTACAAAACAAATGCACTACTTAATTCGAGTCCAACATAAGTATTTCTGATTATTTTGACTTTGATGCCTAACACACATGTGTTAAGAAATTTTTCTGTAGGGAAAGCTTACAATATAATTGGCTGAAACAAGAATATAAGCCATCAGCAAAAGAAACACTTCACATGTTTTAAAACATATAGTGAAATTCTCTCATGTTTTTACATGTTTTAAAACATGATTCTTTCTCAAACTCAAATTCCTTCATGTTTTCACATGTTTTAAAACATGTAGTGAAATTCTTTCATAGAAATCAAATTATTGTTAACTGTCTTATGCCAGTATTTGCAATATTATGTAAAGGTCTGAAAATGCAAATAAGAAACTAATGGCAGGTTTTATCAAAGACCACTTTATCTGAGACCTCAATTTCAAATATTCTGCCCTAAAATAGGAAATGTTATATTTGACAGAAACTCTGCTTAGTGACACAAAAACACAGGCCTAACATTCTTCCCCTTTGTTTTCACCGAATTTAAGCTTCTCCATGAGGTGAAAGCACATGACTGACCTAACAGATGACTTGGAGTTAGTTGCCTTAATGCCTTTGGAATTCTAGCCATTAATCTAAGCTTAGTACAAGTAAGCACACAATTTAATAACATATAATCCAATTGGACAATGAATATACTCAGTATCATTTGCCACAAATGATCATGAAAGATATTAATATTCATTAACAATTTTATGAGAAAATTAAGATGCTCCTAAAACTTTTTTCTCCTCAATTTAACCTCAATTCCTGGTCATTATCATCTAGATTTCTGATAACTTCTTTTATAAATGACATTCATAAGACTTGAAAGGAAAAAAAAACAGGAAGTTAGGAACTAATCCTTTTTCCTGAGATGTGATTTTCACATCAGCTGTGATGGTATGGCACACACACCAATGGTGATTCCTGACAAGTTTTCTTATGCTGCTAACATGTGCATTTCTGATCAGCCCAGTTCTTTAAAAGTTACTGTATAAAATTTAATTTCCATTAAAGAAGTCTTAGCAATAATTTCTGTAGTGGGTCAAGGAGCATTCCCCATGTATTTTAACATTCATTTCTGACCTATGCTTTGCTGGATGATGGCATTTTAACCACTCCGTGATGTTGAGTCAAAGAGGAAAGACATAAGTACGTTTTTTTCTTTTCACAGTTGCACCAGCTTCCCACATTGGAAAACACCAGTAAGCTAAGAAATGATATCAGTGTATGCAGTAAAATGTGCTTCTTGTCATCTACTTGCAGGTTTTCACAGTTAATGACACTGCCGTTTCAGCTTTTCCTTTCTTCAGTGCCTGGAATTCTTATTCCACAGCACTACTTGTAACATTGATTGAATATTTAGTAATAATGAAGACACTGTAAAATGCATTCCAGTCTACTAAGATAATCATGATTAAGGTATTAATTTCAGCATTTTTCAACTACTTTACGATTTCTACCGTTGATTCATTTACTAGTTAAACTAGAATTGATCGATCGTCTGCATTCTGCTGGTTATTTTTATCTGAGTTTATTTACCTCAACAGTACATTTTATTACATATAACTTACAGATGAGGAACGGAGACTCAGGGAAGTGAAGGCACTTTTTTACGAGTATATTTTTACTGGTATATTTTACAACTCAAAGTGCAGTGCTTTTTCCATTCTCCAGCCTTCTTTTTTTTAGAATGTCAGCAGTACTTGCAAAGCACAAACATTTAGTTTTTGAACCAAACTAAGTTGACTTCAGAACCTAAAACTGCCACTTACAAACTACTTGATTTTTAAAGAATTCTTAATCTCCAGAAGTCTCTGTCTTCATCTGCAAAACAGGAATAAAAGTAAGAGTTTAATAATATTTTTAAAGAATGATATATGTCTGTATAACATTTAATCTACGACATATAATGTATGTAATGTATAACATATAATGGTGTATGTAACACATTTAGGAAGTAATAGATGTGTATTAATAGTAAGAGATAAAGGGGAGCCTGGGTGGCCCAGTCAGGTAAACGTCTACCTTCAGCTCAGGTCATGATCCCAGGGTCCCAGGATAGAGACCGAGTTGCCTGGATCCCTGCTCAGCAGGGAGCCTGCTTCTCCCTTTCCTCCCCACTTGTGCTCTCTCTCTCTCTCTCTCTCTCTCTCTCAAATAAATAAATAAAATCTTTTAAAATAGTAAGTAATAAATACTTACTTATTTCCCGGGGGAAAAAAAGGAAATATTACTGGAGATAAGTTATATCTATTCCTTTAAATGGGAATACGGATTAATCACTAGGCTGGGAGTAAATAAATCGGATGTCTAGCCCTTCTTCATTTAAAAAAAAAAGGACTATATGGTACATGGTTCTCTAAAGATCTCTCAGGTCAATATTGAAAAAGAAAGACAAAAAATTTCTCTCTGATGAGTGAGAGAAACAATGAAAATATACTATGTAATAAAAATTACAGGAAGTGTTTGGTACTACGAAGACTAAGTCTTTAAAGGAAGTGATGAACCATGAGGTTAGGAACTAGCATGCGGGATTGTCAGGCAAGGCCTCTCTGAAGAAGTAACATTGGAACAGCGACCTGAATGAAGTGACACAGAGAGTCATACATAGACCTAGGGCCATGGCAGAGCAGGTAATAAGCTTGCAATTGAACAAAGACGTTAACAGGGAGGATGGAAAGAGGTTGTCAGAGATAGGAGGGGCCAGATCACGTAGACTTCTGTAAGCATTTGGGTTTTATTCTGTGTGTGTTTAGAAGCCACTGAAGGGTTTTATTGAGCGTGGTGGTCATCAGGTATTAGCAATAAAGATCTCTCAGGCTGCTAAGTGGAGAATAACATCCTGTATGGAGAAAACACTTCTGTGTGGTTAAGCATGGAAGATAAGGAGATAAATTAGTTGCCACAGGGCAGGAAAGAGCTAATGATGGCTTCAAGTTAGACTCTGTTAGTTCAACTAATGAATGTAGTTTGCATGAAACAGAGAAGAAAAACAAAACAAAATGACTTCTGTGTGTTGGTTTTTTTTTTTCCCCCAAAGCAACAGGATGAACAATGATTCCACTTACTGAGATGGGAAAGATAGAGGAACACATTTTATAAGTGTCTGATGAATCTCTTGGGCACCAAAGTGGATTTAGCGAGCAGGCAGTTAGATATGTACGTCAGGACCTCTGGGGAGCAAGTGTTATTAGAGCTCCTAACTTGGGAGTCAGCAGTCCAAAGATGAATTCCACATGACTGGATGAGATCACCCTTAGCAGTGATCTTCAGAATGGGAGTCTCACAATCACCTAAAGGGGTCCAGAAAGAAATGACCAGGACATAATTTTATATTTATTCTTACGTTTAATTTTAATTAATATTATGTGATTTGATACTGATGCCCTCGCATTGTGCATATCGTGTATCGCACTGCACACAGGGTACCCTGAGGTAACTGCAGGAATTACATAACAAGGAGGTGTAATGGGCAAAGCTTCATTTTTTTTTTTCAACATAATGTGACACACTGTGGTATACTTATATCTGCACACATGAATATATATGTGAATATATATGAATAGATTACCTAGTTTTTAAAATAGCTTCTTAAAATAAACATTGTATTTTTATAATAATTTTAGATATACAGAAAAGTTACACAGATAATACAGAGTTTCCAAATATCCATCACTCTGTTCTCCTAATGTCACCATACATGACCTCAGTTCTTTTGTCAAAATTAAGAAACCAATGGTACATGACTACCACCTTTATTAGAGAGAAAAATGATCATCTACTTTGATCCAGTAAGAAGTTGGACTAAAAAATCCAAATAGCCAAAAAGACTACTGAATATCATTTTCTAGACCTTATTTTTCACCCTTAAATGTACCCCAAGTGCATATGAAACTTGAGATATTGACTAATGTTTGTATGAAGCCACTAAAATTCCCACACTTTTATAATTTAAAATTAGTGTCCTTGGATTAAGACTGCTTACAGAGAAAGCAGGAGAGAAGAAGTTACTCGGTGGTTACCTCCTAAAGAACAGAAGTAGCAGTGTCCCTGGGATGCTCTGCCACAGAAATGGACCCTACCCCAAAGGAGGGAAGGGAGCTGGAGTACCCAGTTGTCAACACCAGAGGCACCAGGGAAGGCACTGCCATGTGATTTGATGTAATTGTATCTGATGACTTTTCTTTTTCTTTTTTTTTTTTTTTAGATTTTATTTATTTATTTGACAGACAGAGATCACAAGTAGGCAGAGAGGCAGGCGGAGAGAAAGAGGAGAAGCAGGCTCCTTGCTGAGCAGAGAGCCCGATGCGGGGCTCGATCCCAGGACCCTGGGATCATGACCTGAGCCAAAGGCAGAGGCTTTAACCCACTGAGCCACCCAGGCGCCCCTCTGATGACTTTTCTACTACAATTATTCTCTACAGAAATTATAAGAATGGCAGCATCTGTTTTCAAGACCAAAGATAATCAAAAGCAGATAAAGTAATAGTCTAGCCCTGTGTCACTAAGAAAGTGTAAGTAATCTCATTTATTTTCTAAAGATATAAATCAAAGGGGAAAAAAAACCTAAATCTCTACAATGCAAACAAAAGCTCCCTAGTTTCTCTGACTTCTATTCCAAATTACCGCCTCTGACCTTTTCTTAAAACTTTAAGCATCACAAGGAAATCAGTGGGAAGGGAATCATGTGCTAACCAAATACTTAAAGAGCAGAAAAACGCACTGGAGTGAAAGGGGATTAGTAAAGGGTGGGGAAGAGGACAAAGCCCCTCCCAGTTTTAGTGAGCAGATTTGGGATTAGTAATCAAGCAGAAACCCACATGCAATTAACGGCTCTGACATCAGGGGAGAAGCCCATATAAAACACTCAGCTCTAAGAGGGGTTCATCAGAGAATCCCCTCCGGAGTGAAAGGTACTGGAAAGAAGCTCTATGGGGAGTGGGTGGACTCCCGCCAAATCTCCATTAGGATGGGAGACTTTAAGTCACGGAAATTAACTCGCTGAAGATCTGCTTCCAATTCTTCTTCCAGCTTCATGGTTAAATGTAATTAATGGCTGTGACCTGCTAATGAATGCTTTTGATAAGAGACATCTATGATGAGTTCTTTTTTTAATAAATAGAAATTTAAAATGAAGAAAACTAAATGCTCAGAGCGGGAATTTAATTATGTAGGTATTATACATGTCAAGTTTCTAAAGGTAAATTAGTATTTTTATGATTTGCTAGAAATGTCATTTTACAGATATGAAAGGTATTTTGAAGGGGGTTGGGAAGGGCTCATGCCTGTTTATAACAGACCCGAAAGAGAACTGGCACAATTTCATTTTGTTTTCTTCTTTTCAGCTCCTTTTTTAATTGATGTGCTTCAGTCTCCACACAAAGGGCTGCAAACCAGAGATTTGTTCTTCGCTCTTGTTTAGAGCAGAATGAAAGCTCATAAACTCCTCTTCCTGGGATGCATCTTCTTGCCCCTGCTTTTTTTTCATCGGACCTGGGCTCAGTTCCCAAGAGAGTGTGCCACTGTCGAGGCCTTGAGAAACGGTGTGTGTTGCCCCAATCTGTCCCCGCTGTCTGGGCCTGGGACTGACCGCTGTGGCTCCACATCAGGAAGGGGCAGGTGTGAGGCAGTGACCGCAGACTCCCGACCCCACAGCCCTCATTACCCCCATGATGGCAGAGATGATCGGGAGGCTTGGCCCACACGGTTCTTCAACAGGACATGTCACTGCAGTGGCAATTTCTCAGGACACAACTGTGGGACTTGCCGTCCTGGTTGGAGAGGAGTTGCCTGCGACCAGAGGGTTCTCACAGGTAAGTGGGGATATCAATGGAGGAGACACAGTTCTTCCTGAGACTCAATGCATTTAACAGAAACCTAAATCACTGGAGCTGGAAGAATACCTGGAAATCCTATAACTCGGTTGAGGGAGATGAGACTTGGAGAGGATAGTAAGTTTATGCAGTTTAAAGAGTCAAGGCTCAGATGTGAGTTATGCGATTTTCTTCTAAAACACTTACTGGGCAACCATGCTACTCAAGAAACTGTGCTAGGTGTTTACAACTAGAACTTTTTTTTTTTTTTTAGATTTTATTTATTTATTTGACAGAGAAAGAGAGATCACAGGTAGAGAGGGAAGCAGGCTCCCTGCTGAGCAGAGAATCCGATGTGGGGCTTGATCCCAGGACCCTGAGATCATGACCTGAGCCGAAGGCAGAGCCTTAACCCACTGAGCCACCCAGGCGCCCCATGACTAGACGTTTTTGTAACTTATCAAGGTAGTTATGTTAATGGTCATAAGCGAGGTTCAGAAAGGTCTAATCCATATAGCTGGGACTTGGAAACCCTGGAATTCACCCCTGAGGTCAGTCTAGCTCTAAACCATGAGCTTCTTCCACTGCCCTTGCTAACACACAATGAAATTGCCCACTG
Source organism: Lontra canadensis (assembly GCF_010015895.1). Lineage (NCBI taxonomy): Eukaryota > Metazoa > Chordata > Mammalia > Carnivora > Mustelidae > Lontra > Lontra canadensis. The sequence continues at coordinate 7,411,471 of NW_022631064.1, read as the reverse complement.
TTATGGATGGTCAAGTTCAGCCATTTTAGATGACGAACCTCACCTGTGCCCTATTAAATAGCAATAAATAGCAAAGCTCTGAAGAGTAAAACCAGAAATACTTTCTTGTTTTCTATGTGCCAAACATTGGACCAAAGGGTCTAACAAGAGTTTTATTGAGTCTTTATTATGAGCCAGGCTCTGATATAATTTTATGTGTGTACTCTTTAATCTTTACAATTCTGTAAAGCAGATATTGTTTTTACATACACCTGACAGATGAAAAACTGAGACTTAGAAAAATGAGTGCAGAGTCATAGAATGAGTCTCTGGCCTTAACCACTATATCATGTTTTTGCAAGGTTTATGATTTTAAGAATGTAGAAAGTTCCCAAAATACAGCAATGGTAAGCAGAACTAATTACAAGATCACAGAATCATAAAGTCCACAGTCAGATTAAAGAAAGCTAACAGAAATCCTAGGGTAAGGGGTGGGGGATGAAAACAGGCCTAAAGAAGGCATTTTAGTAAGAGGTATTTTTAAAAAGTATAAAATGATTTAAATATTTATGCAGATTATCGTTAGTGGGTAAATGGGACACGGCGTTATGATTATGGTTCATGAGGCGGATGCTTTCATGGTTGAATTTTGTATCCTTGAAGTCAGGAGAAACCTTCTGGACTTAAGTGCAGAAGAGAAGAAACGCTTCATCCAGGCCTTAGACATGGCAAAGCGCACAATTCACCCTCAATTTGTCATTGCGACCAGGAGATCAGAAGAAATACTGGGGCCAGATGGCAACACACCACAATTTGAAAACATTTCCATTTATAACTACTTTGTTTGGACACACTATTACTCAGTCAAAAAGACTTTCCTCGGGCAAGGACAGGAAAGCTTTGGTGAAGTGGATTTCTCTCACGAAGGACCAGCTTTCCTCACGTGGCACCGGTACCATCTCCTGCAGCTGGAGAGAGACCTGCAGGTATGTGTGGAACTTTTCTGTTCTCAGGTCCAGTTTGTAAGTCATCTTAACTCACTGTGTTCTTAATGATCTAAACATGTGATTAATCTGCCTCTGACATTCGTGAAGTTTCTCCCTCTACTGATTACTTACTCATTAATTAATCTTTCTCTTTTGTGAAGGGTTTGTGAAAAGATGGTAGTATCAATGATGAGGGAGCCAGTTGTGACATTTGTAGGTGTGATTTAAAGTGTTGGACGTATTCTATAGCTCTGTAATTGAAAAAATGATCTTCATATGGCTTGCAACAAAAGAATCTCATTTGCTATGTCTTCCTTCTTGAATATAAACCAATACTCCCTCCTCCAGGTTTGGATGAAAACAAGTGTGCATACACTTCTGAGGCTACCAAGTCCCAAATACATCTCCCATTATGCCAGCCGATGATTCTAATACAGTATAGGTTTTAAATTATGGAAAATATCTTTTACATTTATATAGTCCTATTTTCATTGAGTGCCATTTTGTTTCCATGACCCCTGACACTTCAAGGCCTGTGGAAGAAACCTAATAAAATATCATATCAATCAGACAGCATTTTTCCTTAAATAGCATTAACTCTCTGGGGGCCATAAAGTGAACCTCAACCCAAACATAAGTATTTCCTGCTTATTTTTAAGCAGAGAAGCTCTAGCCACATTAAAGGATCCGTTAACACAGATATCTTTATTATCGTAGTTTCTTTTGCCAATTGCCTTTCTTGAGAGAAGTGTTGGAATTTTCAAGTGACATTTTAAATTATTATATCTCAACAAGGAAATCCACAGAGTGAACCCGTTCTCTAAATGAAATGAATTCTTTCCCTCAAATTAAAATCTGAAAATTAATCTGAAAATATCTGAGGGCAGAAAAGGTGTTTAGATTCACCTATTGATATAGTATGCCAGCTGTCAGCATTATCACAAAGTAAATGATTGGAATACAGAATAAAATATTGCTATGAAAGCAGTCCAAACATATGCAGTTTGAGAGTGATTAAATTAATTCATCTGATACTCTGAACTTCATATTTTAAAGTTCCGATTACAAGTAAGACATTTAGTAGATGACGAGTAGATAAATCTGTCATTTGTAATCAGCTCCAGATCTCCGTGCCTTTAAGTCATTTTCCCATGGGCACACCAAAATGAAAGGGCAGGTGGAAAGTATCTAAATGCTTCGATTTTGCCTGTGTAAACTTCAACCTCTATGACTTACCATTTTAAAACCCAACAGCACAAGGGATCCAACAAATTACAATCTAAATGTAATGCACAGTTGAAATGCCACATGAATACGCTCCAGCTCCCAAATGTCAGCTCTGAACCACAAACTGACTCTTATTGATCCCTTGGAAGCTGCCACTAATTTTTGTGAACCAAAACAATGGCTTCTAAACAAGGGCTCTCAACCCCTGGAGATCAATAACTGAGGACTCCTTGGAAAGCTTTGGGTCCTCTAAAACACCCCAAGGGCATGGAAATACTTCCTGGGAAGGGTTTAAAGTAAAAAGGCAGAAAAGTACTAAATGCTTTGGAGGTGAGATAAAACAATGGCAGGCTCTCCATCTCAATCCCAGGCTTTAAATATACTCCCCAAAGTCCTAAGGGGAATGAGAACAAGTACAATAAATGCATGTTTTAGGGAACTCAATAAAAGAAGCATGTGATCTTGAGTCCAGTACATTTAAGAATTGTTGCGTCAGCTCGGAAGGGAAACTTGGACCCTGGTTTAAAGAACAGTATGCACAAAGAAGTATTTTGCTTCTGTTGAGTATTTCCTGACAGTATTAGTTTCGAGCAGAAACCCAAGTCTTAACAGTTTAGATTCTGAAGCAGGGGTCTTTTAAGTAAAACACCTTCAGTGCCCAGGCAGGTAAGGTAAGTGTGAAAGACTATGTAACCTGTGAAAAGTCAAATCCTTGTGTCTGGGGCTTGGAAAACCTGGATTGTACCATTGAGGTCTTCGTTGCTCCGATCCATAGGCTTCTCCCACTGCCCTTGCTAACCCACAAAACATTTTAAAGGCCAGACTCCAAATGCCTGAAGTCGTTTAAGTTAAATTTTAAAAGACAGAAACAAAACAAAAAGTACTGCTCTACATATTTAAAGGCCGGATCTGGCTCCAGACCCAGACTTAGTGAGGCTTGAATTCAAGATATGAAACAGAAGGAGGTAAAGTGTCAAAGGGTGAAAGTTATTATTGGTATTTTTTGGTATAACCAATAGAAATGTGATTACCTGCTTAAAAAAGAAAGGGAAGAATCCCACCCCCCCCGAAAAAAGTCATTTGCAGAAACTTCTGTATGCTGAATGACTTCTTATAGTATATCAGAAGCCTTGTTAAATAAGGTGTTTAATTCCTCTGGCCCCTCAGACACCACTGATACTCTCACTGGTTCTAATTGCCCAAAGAGAGTTGATAGAAACACACCGCTGGGGAGAAAACCAAGCGAAGAGGGAGAATTTTAAACAAAAGCAGAGAATACTAATAAAAGTTTCTGTGATCTAGGAAATGTTGCAAGATCCTTCGTTCTCCCTTCCCTACTGGAATTTTGCGACTGGGAAGAACATCTGTGACATTTGTACCGATGACCTGATGGGATCCAGAAGCAACTTTGATCCCACTCTGATCAGCCTGAATTCTGTCTTTTCTCAATGGCGAGTGGTCTGTGAATCCTTGGAGGATTATGATACCCTGGGAACTCTTTGTAATAGTAAGTTCTAAATGACATCCAGGGTTCAGAATTCCCTTTTAGATAAAGAGATTAATTGTGTTGCCCTTCATTCTACTAAGGACTTCAGGGTAATATCTACTTTTACTATATAGAGAATCCATGTACAGATATATTCCTTGAACACTGGGGCTATTCAAGGCAATCTCAAAGGTTCCAGGGGAGAATAAACATTTTGATATGGCTTTTCTTAAGCAATTTGGTTAGTGCATTGCTCACTCTCTTATTTCGTAAATGTTCACTGTCTTATTTTGGAAATGTATGGTTATATAAAATTCATCCTCTTAGCACACTCAGCACTGCTCAGGAGTCATGTGTCTTCTGCTGGACTTTCACAGAAAATTGTTTCCCTGAGAAATCTGAAATGTGCAGAAACAGTTGAAGAGCCCAAAGAGTAAAATTCTAGTCAAAGGGTCAAAACAAATGGTGATATGAAGGATATCCTTAAGTAAAGGAAGATAATGGGGCACCTGGATGGCTCAGTTGGTTAAGTGTCAAGAGTCTTGGTTTTGTCTCAGGTCATGATCTCAGGGCTCTGGGATGGAGCCAGGTATCCGGCTCTGTGCTCAGCAGGGTGCATGCTTGAGATTCTCTCTCTGCCTTTCCCCCTGCTCTCTCTCTCTCTCTCTTTCAAGTAAATAAAACTAATAAATAAGTCTTTTTTAAAAAGAAAAGGAAAGGAAGGTACTGCACAGAAAAGATCTGCCAGCCAATCACTTTCCACCTCTCTCAAAGCAAACACATAAAGAGAATGCTTAACCAGCTGTCCTAGCTAGCATCCTTTCTCCAGTGATTTAAATGCCACTTTTGCCTTAGGCCAAGTTTCTCTGATATGTGGATATGTTCCTGAGTATACCATTCTCTTCCTTGGATCACATTATTAGTCTCTGTGGTACTAACACAAGGTCTTAATTATTAGAGTCTCCCTACCCTGTCTTATTTTTCTTCTTCAGGCATGCTCAGTTATTTTAAGCTTGTTCTTCCATGTAAAAACTAGATTTCAGGAATTTATTTTATTACTATCTTCATAGCACATTTTATGTACATTCTTTTAAGTTTAAAATATTAAATTCCTTTATAAATGTAAAAAAAAGGATATTCTTAAAAAGAATATTCTAAATAGAACAAAAATTCAGATTTTTTCACCATTAGAAAATTATTTAGCTGTGTATAGGAATAAAGGAAGAGGGAAGTGACAGTATATTAATTTTTTTTTTTTTTCTGTAGAAGCTTAAACCTTAGAGTAAAAATTTTGTTTGGCATGCTGAATGAGTAACCCCACCTTGAAGTACAATTGAGAATCAATATATCTTTAGATACCAAAACATTAATTTTTGAGCATGTTATTGTATTTTGGCCTGGGATTTTTTTTCCAGACATTTTCAGATGATAGATAATTGTATACCAAAATGTAGCATAGTTTAATGGGTAAATAGGAGAGAAGTCCCTTGGTCACAATCTCTTGGTCAATTAGTCTAAGTCTCATAACAAGACACATAGTTTCATGAAAAATTGAAGATTATGTATTTTAAATGAAACAAATTTGAAGATTACTCCTTGTCTTTGTTAAAAATATAAATGCCAAGCATTTTATTTATTAGGACAGTGAAAGATAAAAGGAAACTAATAGTTGATTCAACACATGCTATGGAGCTGATATTGTGCCAAATGCTTTAATATGATACTGTATTTAATTCTCCTAGAGAGGAGCACCTGGGAGGCTCAGTTGGTCAAACCTCTGTCTTCTGCTCAGGTCATGATCCCAGGGTCATGGGATCCATCAAGCCCTAAGTCTGGCTCCCCGCTCAGCAGGGAGCTGACTTCTCTCTGTCCCTTTTGCCCCTCCCCCCTGCTTGTGCTTACATGCTCTCTCTCACTCTCTCTAATAAATAAAATCTTTTAAAAAACAATTCTCCTAGAGATTCTTTCCTTTCTTTACTGTTCTTGGATGAAATGATCCATTCCTGTGGGGGTTTTTTTATCATATTTTACAGGACAGCCATGCATAGACATATCACATGCCTGTGTTTTCATGGGCTTGTTGAACCATGTCTCTCCAATGTTCCATTAATGCACCAAACTTGGTACTTTGAAAGAATGAATTAGGGACACCTAAGCCTCTTCTAACCAGTAAAATATCATGATGAAAATACTGTTGTTTCTAGAGTATTTCCTCCATCTACTTTCTCCTTCACACACTCAGAACTTTTTATTCCTTCCTGCATGAAAACTCCACAAGACTCCAATCTGTACAATGGTTTTAGGCGCATTTTAGGCAGAGGTTGTCCATGCCTATTTGGTCCAAACCTAAATACCCTTGGGTTAAATTAAATTGGTTTAAACTAGTTTCTTTACTATCTGAATTCTCCACTATGAAACTCCATGAGGGCAAAATTAGAAATGTAGTGTTTTCAAAACCCACGGGATTTATTATTTTTTCTTGGAATTTATTGACAGCTCCTGAACAATAATCCCTAAAATATAAACTTGAATTGATAGATTAGCCAGTGGTATCTGAAACTTCTAATAATAATGTATACCTAAAAAAATGTACATCTACTTTCTAATCTCAATATTGTCATATGTTTAATTTTTATATATATAAATAAATTTGCTATGCTAATTCATCAGGTATTAACCATTAGGTCAGTTATAAACATTACAACATAGTAAGCTTTATGAATGAAGTAAAATGTATACAAGTTGCAGTTGTAAGATCACCTCTCCCATGCAGATTATTCTGCATATACTAGTAGGACACACACATTCCTCTGGGGACCACTGAACAGACAAATGCAAAAGGCTCCTAACCAATCTCCTTTCCTCCCAACGACCTAAGATTTCTCTTCACTTCTTATTGAATTAAATATAAGTTTATCCTATTGCTCTTTATTTCTTCACGTATGGTTCTGGTCTAGCTTTTCATTGTTCTCCCCGTCCACTACTCTCATACAACACCCTGTGCTCAAGGCAAGTTATTTCCCACACAGGCCCTCTTTTATAGCCAACATGATCTTTCCATACATCAGCATACAGCAAACGATGATTTAGCATCTGTTACATGCCAGACACTATACCAAGATTAAGGGGTGTGCTGGTGAGAGAATACAGAGAGCATTCTTGCTCTGACAGAACATATCTTATAGACAGGAGAAAGCTTATCATCTGTCGTTATTACCTCTGCCTAAAATGTCTGACTTGTAACATTTCTCCTCTTTCACCTGAAAATTCTCCTCAGTCCTTCAGGGCTCTTTGCAAATCTCTCCCCTTTAATCACACCCTTCTGGAGTCATTCAACTAGAAAGGATTGATATTCTTTCTCAGTCTCTCTCTCTCTCTGTCTCCCTCTCTGTCTCTCTCTCTCTCTCTCTGTCTCCTTTCTCTACCTTCCAGTCTGCCTCTTTCCCTCTCTTTCTCTCCCCTCTCCCTCCCTTAAGGCACCTATCCTATTACCCCTAGTATCACAGCTCTTTGTTTCCTGTTTGTCTTACTGCCTTTTAAAAAGTCTAATTATTTCTCACATTAATTGCTGTAAAACATGAATTGATTGAAGTACAGACCATGTCCCAAAGAGATTTTGGATTGTATTTCTTTATTTCTCTGAAGGCTTGAAACAAATAACATTTGAGTACAAAATTTCACATATATGTGAAATACAGATTTCACCATGGAATTTAGGTTTATGAGATTTTGGTAAAATTCAATTTTCCAAGGAATTTTTATGTTAATATATTCTCACTACAGAAGCATACATCGATTAAAAATATCAGAACCTCTACCTATTTGTGATTTTATAGATCCCATTGATTTTATAGATCACATATCTATTTTAAAATCTTCTATTGATTTTATGGATCGCATATCTAATTCTGTTCACAGAAGTGGTCATGATAACTTAGATTTTCTCACTGTAATGCTCCTAAGTAAGCATTTTTAAAATTTTTCTCTTCTACCAAGAACTTATCTTTCCATGTTCTTGCTATTAATAAAAATTAAAGAGCAAAGATAAGATCTCTAAATATTCTATAAATGTTTACATAGTCCATCCTTTTTCCAGGTACTGAGGGTGGACCAATTAGGAGAAATCCAGCTGGAAATGTGGCTAGACCAATGGTGCAACGTCTTCCTGAACCACAGGATGTCGCTCAGTGCTTGGAAGTTGGTTTATTCGACACCCCTCCTTTTTATTCCAATTCTACAAACAGTTTCCGAAACACAGTGGAAGGTAAGTAAAAGAAATCAGCGTTTTGAATTCATCTGGTTATCACAGTAGACTGAACTGTTCACATTCAGATCTTTTTGAAAAATCTTTGAAAGCCGCATTGATCCTGTGAATTTACAGGAATGTTTCTTCCAATTATGATGCAGTCACAGTTCTTTGCTCAAGAAAGAACTTGTTAAAGAAAAGTGTCAGACCATGAAACTCTTTTTAATTATCATAGGAGAAGCCCTTGGAAATTGTTCTTCAATCTCTTAAATACCTAAAAAGTATTTAAACAAATCTGTTAGGTGGCTGATCAATAAGTGTATAACTATATCAAATTCTAGTAGCGTCAAATAATATTCAACAATTTGAGAGCTTATTAAAATTTTTTCTTAAAAAATAACAATAAAAAATTCTAAACAATTAGTTGACAGCCAATAAAGCCTGGTTGGGGCATTCATTTTATTTAAGTTTATATCATCCTGTAACTTTTCTCAAAGGTCTAAAAATATTCAAATTACCATGTAATGATATTTACTTTGATTTTCCTTATTTAATTCAAGCATTTTAAAGCTGAGGAAACTAAAGACCAAAGAGTTACCGTGAATATCCCCCAAGGTACTCAGTAACAGAGCACAATTTCAAATCCAAATTTTCTAAGTCCAGCGTCTTTATATGATGAATTTTGATTTCGGTAAATCATTATTGAAACATAGTTAAAGTTTTAAAACAACAGAATCACATTTAAGTATTAAAAATCTCTTCCTGTCAAAATTCACATTATATGTAGCATTAAACATATTAGACTCCTCCCTCTGAAAAAGAATGGGAATAGATCTCTCTGGCCTCATGATCTGAGATACTTGAAACATAAATCTCATCATTATTTTCATTCTCTCCCCTTTTCTCATCAAAAGTGTATGCCATTCTCTTCTATCTTCATGTTAATTTTAATAATTAAATATGAATGTACTGATTGGTAGATTATTCAATATATCATCGCTATATTTTGACTAAAGTGGTATATATAAACTAAGGCCATAAGCACTAATTTTTTTTTAAAAGATTTTATTTATTTATTTGACAGAGATCACAAGTAGGCAGAGAGGCAGGCAGAGAATGAGAGGAGGAAGCAGGCTCCCTGCTGAGCAGAGAGCCCGATGTGGGGCTCGATCCCAGGACCCTGGGATCATGACCTGAGCCGAAGGCAGAGGCTTTAACCCACTGAGCCACCCAAGTGCCCCATAAGCACTAATTTTTAAAAGAATGTGTAGATTGCATCTTACTGAAGGTCAATCAAAAGACAAATTGCTCTGATGTCCTGACAGAACATATGAAAAGGACCAGCCCCTACCAACATGACCATTATGTTACAGGCAATCTTTAAATATTTTATAAATAAAAAACAATAATGGGATGAAAGTATGAAACATGGCTAAATAAATGAGTGTAATTATACAAATGGGTTAATGTATTTTAAATTCTAATTTTATTTTATAGTATGTAACTTTTCCCTGCTGTCCCACCTCTGATTCTTACTCCATCCCACATCATAGACCCTCCATTTTTGTTTGTGATCTTTCCTCACCTTTTGCCATTTATACATATATATACATATATATATATGTATGAAAATATGTATGGAAAATACATATATAATATGAGGATATATAACATGAGAAATATATATAATACATGTAGTACAGGAAATGTACATATTATATGGGAATAGCATATATATATCATATAGAATATGGGAAATATATATGTAGAATACAGATAATTATCAAAAGTCCTAGAAATATTTCAACCAATAGACTGTCCAGATGTTTAAAACTAGTACAGACATGATAAGAACGTTCTGAGAAATTGTGACTTTTCTACAAAAATAAGATAACTTTCCAAAAATAAATATGCTGACAGTCAAAAGGAATAAGGCAGGAAACTAAAGTAACATCTGGCGATGTATGTTCTAGGACAATCAGAGGGATGTTCTCCCAATTGTGCCAGCAGTTTTTAGAAGAAGCTGGAGATTTCCATTGTCTTTATTTCCACTAGACCAATGTTTGCCTTGTCAAAATAGTGTGTTCTATATATTTTGACTGGTATCCTTTGCAGGCCATTATTTTTAACCTAGAGGCTACATTTAGCAAATCAGGCCACTAGTTTAAAGCTAACCAAGCTCTGGGTAGAGCAGGAAATGACACCAACCATAGGTACAGAGAAGCGGTGCTATTACAGTAAAGTAAAAATTGGCCTGAGAAGCTTAGGAAAAATTGTTTCCCAGTTTAATCACTACCACTGATTTGGAAAGTAAGATGTTTGTGATGGCTTTTACTAGTCTCACCCATGTTTTTTTATCTAGGTTACAGCGATCCCACAGGAAAATATGACCCTGCTATTCGAAGTCTTCACAATCTGGCTCATCTGTTTCTGAATGGAACAGGGGGACAAACCCATTTATCTCCAAATGATCCTATTTTTGTCCTCCTACATACTTTCACTGATGCAGTCTTTGATGAATGGATGAGGAGATATAATGCTGGTGAGATTTTTTCATACGCTTTTTTGCAGGCTCAACAAGGACACTGCTTAGGTGATAGAGTTATCACTATAAAGTAAGCACTCGACACATCTGAACTACACTTCAAAATAAGGATAAAATAGCTGTGATATCTGGACATTTCCAAATATCCCAAACTACTTTGAAAATGCAGATGAAACATCTCTTATAACAGTTATAAGATATTAGCATTCACTCAGACTAAGCACATAATTCCTTCCCATTTTGTATGAAAAGATGACTATCATACTCTTCAATTTTTTCTTCCCCAATCTTCCAAAAAACACTGGCATTGTCTTTTTCTTTTTCTTTTTTTTTTTTTTGGAACGTTCTCATTGTGAATAAAAAAATCCTACTGAACTCTTCCTCAATACCCAAAAGACAAAAAAATTATACTCACAATCCACAGTTTTGATTTTTATTACTTTTGGCCTCTTATAAATGGAAATTTTATTCAACTTGAAAAGTTAATGTTGGCTTTTTATCACTGCATATATAATCTCTTTCAACCTCATTTTAATGCATTTTTTAAAAATATTATTTAAAAGGCCATTTTCCTTTCAGTTCTACTCAGCTGAGAGGCTCACATTACTTTTCAAATAACAAAAGTGCTTCTATCGGTTAAAACGTCATGCATTTTCATATTTCAAAACTGTTCTAAATTTTTGCTTCTGTGCTTTTACTTCATCACACACATAAACATAATGTTGGGGATTAACTATTGATTTATCTATCCAATTCAGCCAGCCTCTTATTTCTGTATGTGTGTGTGTGTGTGTGTGTGTGTGTGTGTGTGTGTTTGTGTCTGTTTATACACCAGAAACCTCTAATCCAACCTGATTAGGAGCATTAACTAATGTATTGAACAAAATCGTATGTTCCATCAGAAAATCCCTGAAGAATCAAATAACTTACATGTAAATATTCGCTCGTCAACCTGCTATGAGTTCACTGGTTGGAGTGCCACCTTATTTCACATGTATTTACATACATACCTACAAACATAATGAATTACCTAGAATTTACAATGTCTATTTTTTAAGTGAAACAAGAAATTAACAACCCTTGAGATGCAATGAATGCAGTATTATTGTAGATTTTCATAATGCCTACCTTATCTTTACAAACATAGTGCTCACTCCTAAATCTTACCCAATATCTCTTCAACAAATCTTTCCTAAGCAATCATATATTTAATATAACACAACATCTTTCTCTTTTTACAGTCATAATTATCATTTTATGTATGCTTAGCTGTCTTACTTTTAGGACGATAACAAGTAAATGGGAGTTAATAGGTTTAGGAATGAACAAAAACTTTCATTAAATATACACTTCTGGGAACTAGACAATGATGTACAAACTGCACTTACGCAGCCATTCAAAATGGACTGTTTGTAAGTTTTTCTTACTTAACACTTACTTAAGAAGTCAGAAGAAGTGGAGAATCTTGGTTACTCTGGCAAGTCTCTTAAGGGGAGCTTTCTTTCATCCATGAAAACAAATGATCCTTTGCCTTACATATCTTGATTGAAAAGATCATTATTTCACATTCATAACAATCCATTAAAGGTCATTGATGAACCAGATAAACACCTTTGCTTCTTAGCTAATTTCTTCCTGCTCCCTTTGTGTATGCTATAAATAGCATAAGATCTCTCAGTTACCTGGAGAGTAACGGAGGGAAAAGCACCATAAATGAAAAATAGGGAACTTGAACCTATTCTGACAAAATACGGCCACAAAATTATAGGACAAGCCAATGTAAACACTAATAAATTGCATGAACACTAAACACTAACAGTTAACTACCCACTTAAATATTCCATGCACCTGCAAATGTCCCTTGAAAAACAGTGTCATAGAACAACTATGTTAAAGAAAAAATAAAACAATGGGAAAAATTTCTAAAATTATCCATATAGTAGAAATCTTTGTTGAAAATAAGGATGGAATTATATTTTCAAAATGTATTAAACAGCTTTTACAGATAATGAGAACTCTTCAAAAATCATAAGATTATAAAATTATTAGGATCAGAATGGAATAAGAGTTACATTTTACAGCTGAAGGAAATTATAGTCATTTACAGGGAAAAGTCTATTACAGAATCCTTTCATTAGACATGAGGTAGAACAATATAGAACATCCAAACTAATACTAATTTTTATTCACTAACATTTTTTATCTATGTGCATATTTACTTCAAATCTCTTTTTTTTTTCAAATGAGAATCGTGTGAATTAAGTTTTAAATATAGTACTCCAGAAGTTCAGTGAATTTTTCAGAAGAAGCAGTTTATATATTTCCTAGACCAATCACTACTATTATGCCCTGAAAGAAATGAAGTAATCACACACACACTCAAATCCTTTCACATATATTATCTGATTCCATATCCTGGTTATTGTGAATAATGCTACAATAAACCCGGATGCAGACATCTCTTTGAGATACTAATTTCACATCGTTTAGATATACCCCCAAAGTGACATTGCTGGATCATATGGTGGTTCTATTTTTATATTTTGAGGAACTTCCATTCTGTTTCCATAGTAGCTGTACCAATTCCCACCAATAGTGTGCAACGGCTCTCATTTCTCCACACTCTTGCCAATACTTGCTTTCTCTTTTCTTTTTGCTAATCGCCATCCTAAGATATGTGATCTCTCATTACAGTCCTAATCTGCAATTTCTGATGATTAGTGATATTCAATACTTTTTCACATACCTGTTGCCCATTTGTAAATCATCATGTCATACATCTTAAATATATACAATTTTTTGGTCAGGTGGACCTCAGAAAAGCTGGAAAAAATACTATGAGCACCTACTATTCCCCTACATTGTCTTCTAGATACCAGAAATACAGTAGCATTCAAAACACACAAAATAGTTTCCCTCCTGGAACCCTCCTAATTGTTAGTAGAAATGACAGTAAAAATATGTAAGTAAATATATAGTATGTTAGATGGGGGAAAGTCTTTTTAAGCAAAGAAAATCAGGAAAGCGGTTAGGGGGTATGAGGTAAATACATGGGAGATCATCCCTAGGTGAGCAAAGGAGCCCACTCTGACTGAAGAGTGGAGGGAAAATGATGGGAAATAAGGTCAGAGGGACAATAGGTGGAGATTTTGAGGGATATTAGATGTACTTCTAGGATGGGGGAGCCCCTGAAGAGTCTTGCATAGGAAAGTCTCGTGACAATTCTGCTGTTACTATTTATTATTTTTATGATTATTCCTCCACTCATTTTAGTGGGTATAACTTTATCACATAGCTGATGCTGAACTGGGTTGAGACTGACCAAGTCAGGATCTAGTAGAAAGGTGAAATGAAAAGTTAAAAAATTATCTAAATTATTAACTTTAATATCTAATTTTAATAACTAATTAACAATAGTACACCAAAATGTGAGCTCCTTGAATCCAGGCATTTTGTCTGTTTTGTTCAGTGGCATCACCTCCATGGCTAGGCTGGTGTCTGGCATTGGTAAGAGCTCAATGGATTTGAATAGATAAATATTTAATTAGCATTAATACATAGTAAATTAAAAGTCACAAAAATATAAACACTATATACCATTTTAATGATCAAAAATGTTTTTTCAAAGTAGATGCTAAAACACTCTTCTGAGCTTCCTAGGATCACAGTGACTGTTTAGGTAATACATTTCTTGCAAACAGAAAATCTAATAATCCATTAGCCTTCTCACATATCCCAGCTCTTCTAAATATATTCCCACTCATGTCCTGCCCAAGCCCATTTCCAACTCTAGTCTTGACATATCCCAACTGGTTTAGTTGTATTGACAAAAATGCAGAACAACAATAACAAAAAAGAATAATCTTTTGCCACAAAGAGCATATCACTCTTTTTATCCCTGATGACAGAAACTCACTAATAATATAAATGTCTGTAATTTGCATTTAAGTAGAAAGAGGAGAGGAGGCAGGAGGTAAATAATATTTCAGGACCTTGATGTAAAATTTTAAGTGTTTTTCCTAACAAAGTATCTGGAGATAAGTTAATATTTATATCTCTGAAGATAAATAGAAAAAGTAAAGAATACCAAACAGATATATTTATATTCAAGGACAAACTTCCATTATATACAGTACCTCTCAAATTTAAATTTTAGATGAAGCTACAGCAAACTACAGATCCATCTTTTTTAAGCTTTGAAAAATAACTTCAATGAATTTTTTCAAATAAGCTTTTGTAATTTAAAAATAAAATAATTAATGATCATCATAGATGATAAAATATTAAAACTTCCCTGCTTTTAAACTTTCTTGATCTACTGAATGATATGCTAGTGCTGTATTCAAAGCATTTGAACTCGGTTTTATGCAATTCCCTGTTCTGCTGTAGTGAAACTATTTTTATAAAAAGAAATTTTTATGTTATCCTAGAATATTTCAGGTCACCTTCAGAACATAATAATAATTTATTAATACTAACTTTATTATGTCTAATAACAAGATGTCTTTGGCATATTTTAGATGTATCCACATTTCCACTGGAAAATGCCCCTATTGGGCACAATAGACAATACAACATGGTACCATTCTGGCCCCCAGTTACCAACATAGAAATGTTTGTTACTGCTTCAGACAATTTGGGATATACTTATGAAGTTCAATGGCCAAGTGAGTATTGAAAATGTAACTACTGTGGAAATTTCCAAAAGCAAATTTGTTGCCTTTTAAGGTAATCACAGTGTTCTGTGGCCTATATTTTCCACTTAGATTTAGAAGGTGTTATTTGGATTTTTATTTTGGGATAAAGAGACTAAATTTAACATATGTTGAGAGCCTACTCTGACCGGGAATTAAGTTGATTATATAGCACACTATCGCACTTAATCCCTACAACCCTCTGAGATAAGTATTGTAATCCTCATTTTACAAGTAAGGAAGAAGGGGCTGGCCATGATTAGTTTAGAAAGGATAAATGTCAAAGATCACATTTTTAGTAGGCAGGGAGAATTAATTTTGAGCTTAGACCTTTGTAATATGCCCCAATTTATTCTACTACATAATTGTGCCTCCTTATCTTTATACTGAAAAAAAATTAAAAAATCGAGTGAGATACTGCTCACTGCTTTTTCTGAGATTCTGAAATTGAAAAGTTTCTTGTTTAATATCCAATCCCTTCCCAACAAAGGCAGTAGGGTGGAAGAGCACACAGCATGTAGATTCTGAAAGGCTTGGGCTCTAAAACCAACTCTAGTGCCTCCTAACCAAGTGACCCAAGTGGTTCAAACCCTACAGCATCATTGTCTCAACTTTAGAATGGAATTAATAATAACTATTCCAGGAGGGTCCATTTATTATGAGAAACTGGGAAGTGCCTTCAGGATAACAGGTGCTATTATCAGCAATGTGGCCAGTAAAAATTATATATGAAGAATGTGGTAAAATGCCTGCAACAGTGTCTAAGTTTAGGGTGTCTGATTTTGGGGAGGCAACTATTTTACTGTTTATTTTTTATTCTCCTTTTATTTTTCCAATAGGTCGGAATCTTAGTATTTCTGAGATTGTTACCATAGCAGTAGTTGCTGCTTTATTACTGGTTGCAGTCATTTTCACAGGTGCTTCTTGCCTGATCCGTGCCAGAAGCAACATGGATGAAACAAATCAGCCTCTTCTCACTGATCAGTATCAACACTATGCTGAAGACTATGAAAATATGCAGAATCCTAATCAGTCTATGGTCTAATGACAAATGACCAATTCACTTATGTACTAGTATCACAAAAACACTTGGTTGAAAAATAATAGATTAAATTGCTTAGTGTATTTTCTTTCCCTCTGTTACTTTCTTCCTTATGCATGCACTTGTTAGAATTAAAGCTCTAAATATTGTTTTTCATAACTAGGAAGAGTCAAAATATTTTTTAATGGGATCTAGGTTTCAAATCTTTAAAATGGTAAGTTGTATGATAACTAACCAAAATTTAACCAAAATTTGAAACAACAAAAAATAAAATAAAATAATAAAATAAAATGAAATAAAACAGTAGTTTGTAGACAAATACCCTAACTTCTAACACTAATTTCTAACCCTAACCCTAACTCTAACCCTAACACTAACCCTCTTGAGAGGTCCCTGAACAGCAAAATACCAAGGACATACCCTAACCCTGACCCTAAATCTGAGAAAGTGGCTTCCTGAGTACATAAGAAGCTGAGAAGCAGCCTAGTTATCCTAGAGAAGACCCCAAACACTTAAGCATTGGTAGTATTTCTGAAAATGGGTGTAAAGGTAAAGATTAAAAAAAAAAAATGGTAGGTTGCACCAACTTCATGGTATTTAAGCAGAGTCTGAAGGTTTTGGGTACATTTTACAAGTCAACTATATGACAATGTTAATAAACTATTGTGCTCTGTTTATGCATAAAGAAAAATCATGATAGTAAATCTCTGATTAAAATACAGGAGTAAGAATTTCTACAATGTAAAATGTAAATATCTTTCCGTTCACTTACATTGAACAACAGATACATAGGAAGCCACAATTATTAGTTAAAATCAATTATGTGGAGCTATCAATGAGATCCCAATTAATTTTTTCAAACTAGAATTCCCCGTTGGACATCAGCATACATTTTAGTCCAAGGTTCAAAGTCGCAAAAAAATCATAATCACTGTCACATTTTGAAGTGGTAAAAACGTCACTTTGTTTAAAGGACAATTGATACTGCCTCTGTTTGCCACTATGTTCTACCTCTCAATTCACTGAAAAAGGAACTACCCATTAGTACACTTCACCTCCCAGTTCCTCTCCCAGTATCTTAGAGGTCCACAAGCAAACCACTAAGGTGAAGAACACACAGTAGGGTGTTCTATAATTACCATTCAATTCTTTGTGTTTACCCCCAAATAGCATTCTCTTATCATTTACCAGCCTTTTATATGTTTTCAAAACAAAGTATTTAAAATATTATTTCATCAGCTATCCTTTTCTATGCAAGCATGCAAGACTGTCATCAATTTTTTTCTTCTTCCTAGCTTCTAACATAAAATATTTTTTACTATTTTTGATCTTGGGGTACTGAAACAATATTCCCAAAGAACTTTAAAGGCTGGTCACTGTGAAAAAACATTTTCGATAAAATAGGTAAAAAGAAATACTAACAATGGTAACTATACACTACAGAAAATGGAGATTCTGGTATTCCCAACCCAAGAAATAGAAACTAGATTAAAGTTAAATACACACAGGGATGCCTGGGTGGCTTAGTTTGTTAAGCATCTGCCTTTGGCTCAGGTCATGATCCCAGGGTCCTGGGATGGAGTCAAGACATTAGGGTCCTTGTTAGTGGGGTATCTGCTTCTCCCTCTCCCTCTGCCACTCCCCCTGCTCATGCTCTCTCATTTGTTTTCTGTCAAATAAATAAATAAAATACTTTTAAAAAACTTTAAAAAAGTATGTACCCACAATTGGTTACTGGTTTTCCCTATATCTTGTACCCATAGCCTAAGCAACCATAAGGCTATGGGCAAAAGATAAATAAACAAAATGTGATAGTGAAGGAGAATGCATATACTAATAGTATCTTTTTTAATTTTCAAATAGCATTACTGAATTGATTTTCTGAATATATTTGATTTATTAAAATACTATATACTCATAGCTTTTCAGATAACCTATTGTATAATGTAAGATTTCTTTTCATATAAATGTCAATAAAACCAAATCCACCACATCATATTTTTAGAGATTTTTTAAGTGCTCATTTCATAAACATTTATTAGGCATATCCTCAATTTTTAGACACAGTTCCAGGTACTGTGGATTGGAGAGGGAAAAGTAAGAAATACACAAAATTGAGAAAGTCACATTTGATGTGGGCTTCGAGGAAAGCTAATGGATTTACCAAATACAAGAGTAGAGAAGGACACTTCATGCAGAAATGACAGCAGGAGCAAAGTGACAGAAGTTTGGATAAGCATGGAACATTCAAAAATATGAAGTAGGTCAGTGTGTAGAACATAGTTTTCATGGGGAGAGTTGAAAGATAAATTGGGAATAAAATCGGTGTCCTATATGAAGTCCTGACAAGTTTGGAATTCATTCTACAGGTAAGAGGGAGCAGGGAAGAGTCACAAGTAAAGAATGTTTTACAAAGATAATGATGGTGGTGATGTTTGTAAAGAACATCTATTAAGAATAATTTGGAATAGTTAAAGTAAAAGCAGAGACTAGCTAATATCAAAATATTTCATGGGACAAAGGAGGAGGGCCTATCATAAAACATAAACATTAATTCTAAAAACAAAAACAAAAACAGGGCTCCTGGGTGGCTCAGTCAGTTAAGTGTCTGCCTTCAGCTCAGGTCATGATCTCAGGGTCCTGGGATCAAACCCCACATCAGGCTTTCTGCTCAGCAGGGAGCCTGCTTTCTCCCACTCCCTCTGCCTGCTACTCCCCCTGCTTATGCTCTCTCTCTCTCTGTCTCTCTGTCATATAAATAAATAAATAAAATCTGTAAAATAAAATAAAAATAAATACATAAATTTTAAAAATACATAAATTTTTAAAAAATTTAAAAATACAATTATAAGAGAAAACTACACCCATTATATTGTAATGTAACTTTGACTATTTCTCCCTAAATATGTGGTTTTATATCTCTTTCTTTCAAGGAATCCTATTTATTTTTCAGCACTGTATGATTTTAGGAGTTATCTTGATCAGGTGACCATTACTCTTCTATAGTATGTCATAGCATTCTCTTCAGATAATAGTCATTTGCAATCTTGGATATTTTCTACTGTTCTTAGTCCTTCAGTTCTCTTAAAGTCAATGACGGTATTATGCACTTACTGGAAAGCCCATTCTACACCACTTGATTTTGCCCTGTTGCATCAGCACCCATTATATGCCAGTGCCCCAACTGAGCTAAGCATTACAGTTTAAACAGAGTGAATAAGAAGGTTGACTGGATCTTCCTATTTAATCAGAAATGAAAAGCTATTATTTTTGTGCCTCTCTGAAGGTATATACTATCTTCATTCCTAGAAGCAGACTTCAGAGCCAGTGCTCACTTAGAGCTCTCTGTAATCTTTAAATTTGGATGCAGGGGAAAATATTTTGACTATTAAGATCTCTCTTCCAAGATTTGGTTATAAGACCTTTATTCTGAGCTCAGCTCATGAGTATACACCAATGTTATGTATTTTGTCCTTTGTCTGGCCAAAATTTTTATTAACCAACCAGCCAGTGGAACATCATGTTGGGCAGAGAGAGCTAATATGAAATAGAAAAAGAACAAAAAAATTTGAGATATATTAAACAGACCAGAAACAGAGCCTGATATAAAATGTAAAAAGGAAAAATGCAAAATCTGGCACTTCAAAAGCACAAGTGCAAAACTGGAGGATGAAGGAAGATAAGAACCAGGATTCTTTACAAAATAACCAGGAGATTCTAGTAGATTTCAACTTCAATGTAAGCCAATAGTGCAAAGCAACCAATAAAGGGGAAAAATGCTACACTACTGAAAAGTGAGGAAAAGTACTGTGCCAATGGGGATATGTTGTGCTTCATTAATACAGAAACAGAAATCTGTGGTGTTAGAGTCACATCTGGAGTATCTATTCAACTTTAAAGCCACCGTTTAAGGGAAACATTGACAAACAAGAAAGTGCTTCCTCATCTTTCACGTTATACAATACTACAGTTACTGGCCCAAGAGAGAACCTTGGAAGTCACTCTTAAATTCTACCATCCCTCTCAATCCTCACATCTAATTAGTTAACAAGTTTGTTAATCCTGAGCACTGAACCCATTCTCTAAAGTAGTGGCTCCCAACTGGCGGGCAATTTACACCTGGGAGTCATTTGGGTGTGGGATGGCTGCTGGCATTTATTGGGTACACCCAGGGGTGCTGCTAAACATCCTACCATGTATAAAATTGCCTCCGCATTGAAAAATTAATCAGCCTAAGATGTCAATAGTGCTGAGGTTCAGAAAATGTGATATAGAGCTATAAGGATAAACAAGTTTCACAGTGTTCCTGGCTCCTTCGAACTTAATACCTAATGGGAAAGAATGATAAAAACACAATGTACTTTATTAGGAATACATTATTTCCTCACAAAAGAAGTTTAGAAGGTAGAGAGTCCAAGCACAACAACACTTACAAGGACTCGAGCTCTTTTTAACTTTTCCCCACTACCTTCAGTGTGGGGCCCTCCTCCTTTTGTTTATACTGTCAGGGCTGCTAAATGGCTGTTTCATTGGCAGACCTTATATCTATCCCACATAGAAGTTTTCTTTTTGTTCAGAAATGGATGCCACCCCAAAATTCTACATCTATCTCATTAGATGTTTGTTAGATAGAAAGAGAGTGTAGAGAATTGAAGGTCCTTTTTTAGTGTTTTGTTTTTCTTTGTTTGTTAGTTGGTTACTATCCTGAATAAAGTCAGAATTCTGGTAGTTAATCAGAATACCTAGTAGGGATAAGAGAGAATAAATTTGGGATTGTGGTAACTCAGAGTATTGCCACAACAAATAAACAAGGAAAAAAATCAAGATAATAATTAGAGCAGTATGAAAGAAACACACAGTGTGCTTTCCTTAAAAAAAAAAAAATTCAGTGGAAGCTATTTAATTCAGACAGGTGATTGAAAGATTAGCTGAGGAAGTGAAGTTAAACTGAACTAGGGTACAAGACCACCACTGGAAGAGTTAATCCAACAGGGCTAGGATAAAAGCCAAGTCCTCATTATCCACAGTAGAATGTTAAAACATGCTACATCTATTTTTTTAATATAAGAAATAGAATTTTAGGGGCGCCTGGCTGGCTCAGTGGGTTAAAGCCTCTACCTTCGGCTCAGGGTCCTGGGATTGAGCCCCGCATCAGGCTCTCTGCTCAGCAGGGAGCCTACTTCCTCTCTCTCTGCCTGCCTCTCTGCCTACTTGTGATATCTGTCTGCCAAATAAATAAATAAAATCTTTAAAAAAAAAGGAAATAGAATTTTAAATACACTATTTAGAAATATGGAGGCAAAATCAGAAGAAGCAACTTGAATAGATGAAAATTATTATTTCCAGAAAGTATGATTTGTGTCGGGGAGAATTGGGGCAGGAGAGGACATTTGTGGTTCTTCATGATTCTTAACTTTTTGAAAGGAAATTCCATTTTTTAAAATATTTTATTTATTTATTGGACATAGAGAGAGAGATCACAAGCAGGCAGAGGCAGGCAGAGAGAGAGGGGGAAGCAGGCTCCCAGCTGAGCAGAGAGCCCAATGTGAGGCTTGATGGAGGGCTCAATCCAGGACCCTGAGATCATGACCTAAGCTGAAGGCAGAGGCTTAACCCACTGAGCCACCCAGGTGCCCTGAAAGGAAATTTTAAAGAAGAGAGTAAGTCTTCTGGAAATCTCAGTAAAGAATGATTGGTTTCAAAATTCATATCACTAAGCAGAAGTTTATTCTTAAATTTTTCCTCTATGAAATAGGAAACTTTAGAACTTTAACTTTGGGGAGAGGGAAAGAAAGGACAATGAATAAAATCCATCATAGCTTTCAAATAGAAACTGTTAACGAAATGAGTAAGACTGTTATTTATCAATTAGACTAAATACATTACAGAGATAAATACGCTCTTGTCGTCTTTGTACACAGGCTTCAACATACAAGTTTCTCAAATGTATTTCTGCAATATACATTCCTTCTCGTCTTCAGATTTAGTCAGACTTTTATCAATATATCTGCTAAAAATTGAATAGAACATTACCACAAGATGGCAGCTTTGAATTTGAAAATGTTGATTATGAACATCAGATGCCTCCAACTGAAATGAACAGTGAGACATCTGCTCTCCCTCTTCTGGTTTAAAAAATGTTCATGTGATCCTTGAAAGCAGAAGAAATGCAATGTTTCATTTTGGTGGAAAAATGGCGTGTAAAACTGGTTATCCTCAAGTGGCTGAAGTTTTCAACCAAATAATAATGACCAAAATGTGTCTTCCTGTTGACTGGAACTCACCCATATACATTATCCTCCTTCATCATGATCACTTATCATTAGGGCTTTCTGGGCCACAAAATGAAGAGTGAGCGGCATATCACCCCAATGGTTTCACATACAATAGACAATTACGCCAGCACCAAAGACACTGATAATTTGTGACAAGAGTGAAAGGGCTAGTCAGCTATGGGAATCGTCTCCATTCAGCCACTGAGACTACAGATAATGAGAGTCATGGTTAACTTTATAAATGTGCACCTAAAGCTTTCAAAGAAAAACCAGCCTAATAGAAATTTTAAAAACAAACAAAACTCACTTTTAAATGACTTTGAAAAAAAATCCAATTATAGAATAGTTGCAAGAATACAGTGAACCCCCCCATACACTGCACCTAAATTTACCAATTGCCAGTATTTTGCACATTTTCCTTGTCACTCTATTTCCATATGTACTTATGTACGTATTTCTTTTTTTTTTTTTCCTGAACAGATTGAAAGTATCAGATACCATGACCTCTTCCCTGTATTTATACTCACCTTCTAGGACTAATGCCATTCTCTTAAATAACCACAACACAGCTGTCAAATTCAGAAAATTTAACATGATACAACACAGTTTTCTATTACACAGTTCATACTAAATGCTCTGATTGTTCCAATAGAGTCTTCTAGAGTAATTTTTTTAAAAAATATAACCACGTGAATGCTTTAAAAAAGAAATTAAAATACCATGACATAAAAATATCAAAAATATAAGAAAAACTTCTATAACTTAAGTTGAACAAAGCCAAGAAAATCCAAAGAGGAGGGGGGAAAGAAAATGTGAAGATCTACAGAACTCCGTTAAAAAAAAAGAGAAGAGGAGAGGAGAGGAGAGGAGAGGAGAGGAGAGGAGAGGAGAGAGAGAAGAGAAGAGAAGAGAAGAGAAGAGAAGAGAAGAGAAGAGAAGAGAAAAGTAGTCAGCGCCTGTTTGTGATACACAACATGAAAGGACCAACCAACTTTGTATCCATACACCCCTAGGTTGGTTTCATGTCTTTCTATAGGAATGTGTCATTGAACTAGTTCCATTACTTCTATAAGCCTCAGTTTTCTTATCCATAAAATAAGGACGGTTTTTACAAAACAGGGATTTTTAGAACATCAAAAATACAGTGTATGGCAAGTACGTCTCCCCATACCTGGAATGTAGTAAGGGCTTAATAAATTGTAACTTTCATCTGTAGAATCATGAAAACGTAACACTTTCTCACAACATCCTTTAAAAAAACAGTCAAAAAGAACTGACACCCAAAATTTAAATCTCGCGATTCACGATGCCATGTTGCACACTGGTTTCCAAATGAACACTCGCATCCCACTGCCATCGAGGGGCATGTCACAGCTAATTATCTGTCATCACGCCCTGTTGCATAGGCAGTACCTTGCCTGCTGCTGCGGGGACCTCCGTGCTGTTTGTTGATTCATTTGCATTGCCTCCTGAGTATCTCTGCTCTGTATGGATCACACAGAATGAAGCCCAGGGGCCAACTGGCAGGCCCATCTGAATTGCGGAACATATCTCAGGCCCCTCCTCATTACTTAGTGAGTAATGTGGGGGATGTTCGCTGGTTCACACACCCTGGCAACGTAAACGGTCATCTGCTGCCTCATCTGCTTTTCTGCGTCGGGGGTGCAGGACCAGATCGGCTGAGGAACTTTGCTAGCGCTTATGCAAATAGCTGTGGGAGCTCCTGGGTTTGGCAACATTTCCCTTCCAAAGTCTCATTTGTGGCTGCACCGTCTGCCTCTTCTGTGCTTTCACAGCTTTGTGACGCAACCTCAAAATAGATCTCTCCCCTACTCTTGTTGTATTTATGTCCCTTCACCACGGAAAAACTGAAACTCTTCTCAGTACATTTAATGCACCCTGTTCTGGGACTGTGATGTTTCTGTTTAAACTCCAAAAGAACATACATTTAAGACCGAATCAGACTATGCATATCCAATTCTCCAAACTAACGGGAAATGCATTTCCTTAACTGACTCCCCAATTTAGTTTTTAAATATATAAATACATTCTTAAAGCATGTGGAGACATAACACAATGAATCCTAAACTGTCAGGCATATATACATAATATAATTTTGTTCCAATACAAACTTTATTTTTCCAAATATACTGCATAATAGATACTTTAAAAAAATAAAGCTACTTTGATTCAAATTTTGTAAATTATCTTCGAATAGCTAACTTCCCAGAGTACAGTGGAATCTGCAATAGTGCATTACTAAGTAACAAGGATACAGTTTAATTTCGGTATGAATTTGTATTCCATCAATAGATCAGATTTCGTAATTTTTCCTTCTCTTTTCTCTGTCTTATGCTATAGCTTATGATATGAAACACTTCTACAGAAACTAAATTCAAGTTCGCTTAGAAGAGAAAAACAAAACAAAACAAAACAAAACAAAACATGGTAAATAACCCCCACTATGGGAAATTTACCTAACGAGAGACCAAGAAAACCGCAGGAGATAAGTGATACTTAAAACTGATTTCCTCTAGGTCTAGTCCCAGAACTTACAAACCTTAGAGCTAATGAAAAAAATAAGAGCACAGTAAAATAAATATGTTTATGCCAGTCTATACTATTTATACATTTGAAAGATTTTTCTTTTGAAAACTGAGCTAAATTTGCAACTGTGAATGTTCATCTGCAGATGACAGGATGGTTTTTGTCCTAGAAGGAACAAAATGTGGCAATGGTATATTTCTGCAAACACACATTATTTTCCACATCTTTTTTGGCATTGTAAGACCCTATCATTCATTGTTTGGTAGCATAACTTACCTACTCCTGTCTAGACACGTAATGTTTTAAAAACACACTAAGCATTATCTAAGGTTACTTTTGATATCTATTACAGTAATTGGAGTTGATTCAACATGCTCATTGGCATCACTGGGTGCTAACACAGAATTTTAAAAGTAAAAAACAAGGTGAAGGGGGTTCAGAGTACACTTATCTTGATGACCGATGAGGAGTATATGGAAATGTTGAATCACCATACAGTTCGCCTGCAACTAGCATAGCATTGTATGTTAATAACACTGGAATTAAAATAAGGAACTAAAAAAAAATAAAAAATAAAACAATAAAAAACAAGGAACTAAATAATTATTTTACATTAAAAATAATACACGAGCATACAAAGATTTGAATGAGTATCTTCTTGATATGTTTCACAATATGCTCTCTATTAAAATGCCCATTCCTTCAGTCAGATCTTTTTCTCTCCAACTGAAGTTTCTCAGTAGGTTATATATTTCATCTGGATGCCTTCCAAGGATCAAACCAGAGAATAGTGATATCTCTATACTTACAGATCTATTGCATTTCAGAAATTCACTATGCCTTATCTTTTAATTTTTCTCTAACCTTTATTTTGAAAAAATCAAGCCCTCAGATAACTGAAAAAGCAAAACAATGAATACTGACATACACTTCAGTCTTTAGTCCAATTCCTATATTGTAGGACACATGAAGTCTTCATGTATGTATGCATCTAATTGCCTAGTGGTATGATTTGTAGAACCCCCAAAAACCTGGAGATCTGGATCCGGCAGATGATCACACACAAAGCAGTTCAGGAAATAATAAGATGATGGGATCTTAGCAACATCTCCCTGAGCTCACACTACACAGCCAACCTAGCCTCCATCTCCTCCAAATAGCCAGTGCACTTCCTACCTTATAATCACTCACATGACCTGTTATCTGAGGAGGGAAAATTTATGGGGAAAGCTAGATGGCCTGGGGCACAAAACTATAAGGCTGTGGAAGACATCACTGGAAAATTCAGAAATAGGGTTCTAATGACCTTACAGACAACTCCTTTCACTTATGGCAAAACATAAAGTGGTCCCTCTTTGATCAATTCCTCTGAGAGGAATTTGAGAAAGAAACAAGAACAAGGAGGAGGAGGAGGAGGAGGAGGAGGAGGAAGAGACAAAGGGAGGAAGAGAGGCAATTATCGACAATCCGTGATAGAAGAAACAACTGCCTACAAAATAAATGAATATATATTTATTCATTTACAGTTTGAATGGCTGAAAAATTATAACCCTATCCTGGACACCAAATATTATGCTACTCAATTTGCTTTCATAGCCCTGTGGTCAACTCTACTGATCATGTCCTTCTTAGAGTTGAAGTTTGAAGTTCATTTATCAAAGTTCTCCAGAGTACTGGATTGAAACTATGCCCACTTTTTTGAGGCTTTATTTTGTACTTCGTCAAAATATTTGTATAAATATTTCTACCTTTGTTCAAGTAAAGGATTTTTTTTCTTACTTAAGAATATTTTCGGATATCTCTAGAGAAATTATCTTTATAAGCTTAAAATACTGCTTTATTTTCCTACTTGCCACAGTAACAAATTACCATAAACTTGATGGCTTACAACAATGCAAATTTATTTTCCCAAGGTTCTGGAGGCCAGGTGTCCAAAATCAGCTTCGCTGGGTTGAAATCAAGGTATAGGGAGAACTGTGCTCCCTTGGGATGTTCTCGGAGAGAATCCTTCTCCCGGCCTTTTCCAGCTTCTAGAGAGCATCATTACTTGGTTTATGGCCCCTTCCTCCACCTCCAAGACCAGCAAGGCTGTCCCTATCTAATTTAGCTCTGTTATATGGCCTTCCCTTCTACTTGTAAAATCTTCCTTTGTCTTCCTTTTAGTAGGACAGTTGTGATTGCATTTAAGATCTAGATGACCAGAATAATATCTCCATCTTGAGATCCTTAATTTAAAAAATCCATTTTGTCCTATGAGATAACATTCACAATTTCCAGAGATTAGGACTTGGATATGTTTGGGAGCTGTTCTTTAGCCAACCATAAATACTTTCTTTGTGTGTCCATTTTGAGAAATTGGCTCAATTACTACCAAGAAAAATTTAGCCAGTTCCAAATTCTTCATTTTTCTTCATTAAACTGCCATGAAAAGTTTATCCTTAGCCTTTCTTCTGGCTATGATAGAAGACACTGAATCAAGACTATAAAACCAACTAAAGATTTCTGCTCTGTTCTTATAAATCTTCCATGAAATTTCATGCTCTCCAGTTATTTTCCCTCTTATCTACCTTGAATCCTTATTTTCTGCTATGTTTCTTTTCTAATACTATAATAAACATTTTGGTTTAACCATATAGCAGGAATTTTCAGATTCTTTCTCTTAATTGTAGTTCCCCACCCCCCCTTTTCTTTAAACTTCCATGTAATGAAGATGGCCACAATTTTCACAAGAAAGGCAATCCACTTGCCCTTGTAAAAATATACTTCAGACTTAAGAAGTGTCCCTGGGACATCTGGTAACACAGTCAGTTAAGCATCCACCAACTCTTGGTTTCAGCTCAGGTCACGATCTCAGGGTCTTGGCAGATTAAGTGTGGAGGCTGCCTGAGATTCTCTCTCCCTTTGTCTCTGCCCCTTCTGCTTATGCTCTCTCTCTCTCTCTCTTAAATAAATAAATCTTTAAAAAAAAAAAAAAAAAAAAGTGACCCAAAGTAGCAACCTCATTCCATTGTTCTTTGCAGACTGAAAACTCTCCTAAGTGTCTCAACCATTTTCATAGTTTTGATTTCCCTCTCAAAGCTGATAATGCCCAAATCTCTAAAGTTAGCCTCGGCCACTGTCACGAACTTGAGTTTCATATATTTAACTGTAGGCTAAACAAATCCATTTGACTTGCTCTCAAGAATTTAAAATTCTATGTATCCAAAATGGAACTATTTCATTTCCCTACACTAAAATGATCCCTTCTCCCTTAGCCTTTGCCTCAGGTAAAAGTGTCACTACCCACGAGTCACTGAGAACCTTGGCTTCCTCTTTTCTCCTCCATCTGCTAATTGGCTACCCCATCTTTATAACTAATCTACACCATATCTGTTCATTCATCTTCCAAAATATTTTTTATTTCCCTTTCTTTTACCACGGCCTACCTGAAATTTTTCTGGTACTTAAGAAAGGCCTTAGAGATGTTTTCATTTTGTGATACTTTCATAATGTTAATAGGTCAAATCCGTTATAAAACATAAAGAATATGTTAAATTCCTAGGTTGAAGAATGCTCTCAATACAAGGAAATAGTGCTATTTGGGAGGAATTAATAGGACTCATTAAAAATACAGACTATATTACAGGAAATATGGCTAATATTGGAACATAAGTTTGAAATTTCTTCATAATGTTGTCTTTCAAATCTATCAGTGTTGGGGCGCCTGGGGGGCTCAGTCAGTTAAGCATGAGGTGACGATCCCAGGGTCCTGGAATGAGTCCCAGGTTGGGCTCCCTGCTCAGTAGGGAATCTGCTTCTCTTTTTCCCTCTGCTCCCCCCAGCTTGTGTTCTCTGTCAAATAAATAAATAAAATCTTTAAAAAAAAAAAAAAAACCTGTCAGTGTTTACCTGAGTCTGAATGCATAATTTTATTTCAAGATGGTATCAAAAATCTGTATTTGAGGTTCTTTGTGAATGGGAGTCTGATACAACACCTCCTTCCTATAATTTCCTTCCGCCCAACCTCTCCCTCCTTGATAGGACCTGAGGTTTCGGTCACCAGTTTCCTTCCCCTTCTCAAATCTATCCTCCTTTCTACTAAAACACTGCTTTACTAAGTCTTGTCTCCCTGCCCCCATCTAAAACAGTGAAGTACCATCTCCTTCGGGTGCCTTCTGCGACCAGGCTCCTTTGTCTCGTCCTCCTCCCCGATTTTCAGTTCCAGGACTACAAACCTCTTGTTTTTCCCCGAAACAACAAACCTCTTGCTTTTCTCCCTTCTGCGCTAACATTCGTGCTATTCGTTGGGCACCTGGCTAGTCTTACTGGGCGCTGCAATTTGCCCGAGGCATATCCTTGGCGTTTCCAGGCTCGCAGCCTTGCAATCCCACTACGTATTCTTTGAGAATAGAACGATGTCTTCCTTATTTTTATGACCAGATACTCCACACATTACCTAGTGCAGGGTAGATGAAAGTAGCTATGTATTAAAATGAGCAAAATCAAGTACAGCGAAATCAAAGGAGCTGTGCTCACGTCTCCTAACGTCCACCAGGTGGCGCTATTTTATTTTCAATAGAGACTAGGTCACAAACACAGGAAGTGCAGGGATGGGGTTCAGTGTATTTGTATCTTTCCACGCACATGTAGATGCGTATGGAGAGTGGAACTCTTCTCGCTGCTGCCCACTTCTATCAACACGAAATACAAACTGTCAATTCTGTTATCTCCTTTTTGATCTTGGGGCTGGGGCTTATAAGCAAAGAGCCTTTGCTGGATACAACTTTAACCCTCTGGGATTTATGGATTCAAGTATAGAAAATGGCCAATAGTGTTTGCTTACCTTTAAATGCTGATTAAAAGCTTAAATGCTGCACAACCTATAAGACATTTAAAGTGTTGGCCCAGTGAATAAACAGGGGAGGTGGTAATGATTATTACTAGAGGAAGTTAGATGGATCAGGAAAGTTATGAATTTCATGTGGCTTTAATGTTTGTTAAAAGATAAGCTGAAGCGTATTAAAAATGTTAAGAGTTTGACCAAAACTCTGTTGTAATCAGGGAGTGCCAGACCCGAAGTGGTTAGGAGCACTCTGCAGACAGGAACCAGGAAAAGGACTTACATCAACAAAGTATGGAAGCAAAGAAAGGAAATTATTTGATTGGTTACAGCTTAAAGCCTAGTTGGCTGTGAATGATGGGTTGTCCTTAGTGCTTTGATTTCACGACCTTGAGGCATTTACCGGCATAGATAAATATGGTATAGAGATCACCGCAACCCCAGAGCTCCAGCAAGCCTCTTCGTTTAATCAATCTAACAAGTTGAAAGAGTAAAAGTGCTGTTTGGTTTCAGCGGACTGCCTGGGCTGGAGTCTATTTTAACTATGTTTTGGATGTGTAGTCATCTAAGCCTCATTTTTCTCAGCAGTAAAATGGACCTCAAGGAACTCTCTGCCTCATTTATTGTTAAGGGGATTGACTTTAGCTCCTAGTCTAATCCTAAAACCGGAGCAAGAGTGGAAGAAGCATAGGATGTGGCAAGAGCTCAATTTGCCCAAAGTTCTATCCATTAGTCCCAAATCGGTATCCAAACCTCACTTTCAGGTCAGTGCATCATCCCACTAATGGTTCTGGATTCAAAAATAATGTTTAGGATCTTTCAATGGGGTTTAAAAATAAAACTTTATGTATATTTTGTAACCTCTTTCATCGGCAAGGTGTCCTTTCCCTTTAAGGAAGCAAAGCCCTTTTGCCTAGTCTGTATATTTACATGGTAAATTCCATCCTACAGATGCTGCCTTAATTCCTGTGCTGGTGCTTTCCCTCCTTGAGTGTGATAACAATGTCATTGTTACTGGTAATATTTTATTTGGGAGTTCTGTCCTTCCTTGACAAAGTTTAGGCCCTTATTTCTTAAATATCAGGCAGCCATAGAAGGAACAGAAGAAACCTGGTATCTTCAAAAAAAAAATAGGAAATTAATTTTAAAACTATTAAATATTTTAATATTAATATTTAATGTTATTTAAAATAATATTTTTAATATCCTTTGTCACAAGTGCACACTTGGCTGTTGGCTAGTCTAAGCATAGCAGATTGCCTACCATCATCATGATTGGAACACAAAAGCATGGGGAAGTGAATATCTCAGTGAATATTTCCCTCAATAAGTAGTTAATTCTTAAAATTCCATAGTTAAGATTCATTCTTTGGACTTAAAACCTTTGACCCCCCTCCCTGGTAAACACATCCAAGGGCAGATGACTCTTGAAATCTTATCAAATATTTGCATCTAAATAGGAGTGATCTTATCAGATTGCTTCTGCCTTAAGCAAGCTTTGAAAAGGTGAAAGTTGAGGAAGCATAA
Organism: Lontra canadensis; assembly: GCF_010015895.1. Classification (NCBI taxonomy): domain Eukaryota; kingdom Metazoa; phylum Chordata; class Mammalia; order Carnivora; family Mustelidae; genus Lontra; species Lontra canadensis. The sequence continues at coordinate 7,380,098 of NW_022631064.1, read as the reverse complement.
AGGGTCCAAAACCTGGAAGGCAAGGGGAAGGCTGTTTGGGGTACACTAACTCCATGACTTTAAATACTCCTAACCATGCAGTGAAGTTCATATTTTTAAGATATTTATTGACATTTTACAGATAAAATGAAGCTCAGAGAAGCTATGTAACATCAAGTAGCAGAACTTGTATTCAGATCAAAGTCCTTATCTCTAAATTATAAATATCCAAAGACTGAGACCAAGACAAAACTGACTTTATCAGTCAGTTTCTCCAACTGTAGATGCTGTTTCTTTCCCATCTCATTCTGCCAGAAGGCTGCTAGGTTATGGACTGCTCGAGGAAAAGGAACTCTCTAAATAAGGAACCTTTCTTAAAACAGCAGTCTCAGGAGTGCCTGCTCAGGCAGTTAAGCGTGATTTCAGCTCAGGTCATATCTTGGGATTATGAGATGGAGCTACCCCCCTCCTCGGTCAGTTTCCACATTCAGCGAGGAATCTGAGAGTCTCTCTCATTCTCTCTCTCTGCCTCTGCCCCTCCCCCCACACACACACATTCTCTCTCTCAAAATAAATAAATAAATAAATAAAATCTACCAAAAAATGGCAACCTCAACTTTAAAGATCTTACACGTACATCTAAATCTCTCTTGTCCTTCCACATACATTATTAAGTTTAATTTAATATATTTAAGAAGCTTGAAGAATATGTTTCAAGTTCTAAGCTATCTTCTGGCAGCTATGAGTGTTCACAGAAAATGTCATAACCAGCAATTACTTTATAAACTTTTCTCCACAATCAAAAATTATTTCACTTGCTCTCCATCTTTTTTTTTCCCCCAACTTAACTACAATTATAAGAGATGTTGTAAGGGAACCTAAAATGATACTATACTACGTTCCTTCACAAAATTAAATATAGAACATGAAACTGGCCTCTGCTAAGATTTTTTCCACAAGTTCACTGTCACAGCTTGACAGAACTAACGACATTCTGCAAAAGTGTTGGTGCTGTGCTGAAATTGTCAACATTTCTATCACTGTCTTATTTTACAAGTGGCAGATACATTTCTACCAAGAAAAGAACAAAAGTGAATTCATCAAAACCTTTGTAAGCAAATAATATTAATTAGTACAATACAAGATCAGATCTCATATATCATTTTTAAAAACCAACCACTTTATTGAAATTCAACAATGATACAAGGCATGTTCAATAATTATGATCCATGGTGCAATTTTCTTACTTGTCTATGAATGGTTTTCTAACATGCTTTCTTCAGTTGACTAATCAAAGCAACTGGAAAAAAGTTTTTCCAATTAAAGAATTTATAAGATGTGGCAAAGTTTCATTTATTTGCTCATTGGTTCATTTAACAAGTAATGAATTACAAGCCTACTGGTCATATAGCAGTATGAATTTACAAATATGTGTAAGGCAAGTCTCAGTTTGATCTATTCAATCAAAAGAGGAGATCCAATTTAAATAGCTTAAACCACAGTAGGTGGGTTATTAAAGGTTACATAATTGGTTAAAATCCAGAGGTAGGACACTATTTCAGCTGTGGTTCAATCAGAACTAAAGCTCTAATTCTCTGAGATCCTTTTGGCCCTGGTGTTCTCAAAGGGTCTGCTTAGTCCTTTGGCTGGTGAAGAAATGACAGCAGCAGTTCTGAGCCTGACATCAAAGCACAGCAACAATCAGAAGAATAGAAACCACCTCTTTTAATGCCCCCACCAAGTGTCCTATTATGTCTCATTTACCAATTTGTGAACCATTTCTCATGGTGGGTGAAAAGCCATCGATAGGTTAGTATAGTGCAGTGTTTCTGAATTAATCACTGGAGATAGAAATTGGATTTATCCTAAGACCAGCAAGGCTCAGTGTCAGGTCTAGAGTAGGAGAGTATCAGCCCTGAAGCCATACAGCTAAGGTGGATAATGGAATGCAAATCAAAAATTCTTGAGAAGGGGAAAATAGACTAGATAAGTAACTGATGATCTTCACTACAATAAATAACAATGCAACAAACACTTTTAGAAAATGAAAGAGAGGTGGAAAGGTGGTTGGGTATAAAAATTATGTCCTTGGAATTCATTCCAAGAAAAGGAAAGGGTAGAGCAAAAGAGATATTTCTGAATGTGGATTTTGGGGGTTTTTGTTTGTTTGTTTGTTTGTTTTTGGTTGTGTTTTTTATTCAATGTCAACTGGTTAACTAGAATTGAAAATCCAATTTATACTCCTTCCACCAGTGTCTGAATTCTAGAAAGGGCGGGTTATTTGGCTTACACAAAAGTGGCTAATATTTGGATAGATTAGAAACTTAGGCTGGGCTGACCTATAGATTTTCTTAAAATGTAAGAATGAGGAATTTGGGCTTTCAAAACCCATGCTTTCAAAAAAATGCTATTTTTTTCTTAAAAGGGTTTTGAAAGGGCTTAAAGGACAAATAACATTAAGTAACTAGTTAATTAATCAGTGTAGGAGAATGAGAAGACAAGACATAAACTGAGAGAAAATATTTGCAAGAGACACATTGGATAAAGGACTATTATCCAAAATATACAAAGAACTCTTAAAACAACAAGCAACCTGACTGAAAAATGGAAAAAATGGCCTTAACAGACATCTTACCAAAGCATATATAAAGATGGCAAGTAAGCACATGAAAAGATGTTCAACACCATGTCATTAGGGAACTGAAAATTAAAACAAAATGCCACTATATACCTAATAGAATGGCCAAGTCTAAAGCACTGACAACATTAAATGCTAACAAGGATGTGGAGCAACAGGAACTCACATTCATTGTTGATAGGAATGCAAAATGGTACAGCCATTTTGGAAGACAGTCTGGGGGTTTCTTACTAAACTAAATATAAATATACTCTTACCATAAAATCCAGCAGTTGTGCTCCTTGGAATTTACACAAATGAATCTGTATATTGATATTTATGTCAGCTTTATTTATAAACACCAAAATTTGAAAGCAACCAAGATATCTTTCAATAAGTGAGTGGCTAAATAAACTGATATATGCAGACAATCAAATACTATTCAGCTAAAAAGAAATGAGGTGTAGAGACACAGAGGAAACTTAAATGCTTCTTACTAAGTGAAGGAAGCCAATCTGAAAAGACTATATACAGTTTATGATTTGGACTATATGACATTCTGGAAAAGGTGAAAGTACAGAGACAATAAAAAAGATTAATGGTTGCCAGAGGTTTGGAGCATAGGGAGGAATGAGTAGGCAGAGCACAGAGGATTTTTAGATCTGTGAAAATACTATGCATGATGGTATAATGGTGGATATGGGATTATTATATGCTTCTCAAAACCTGTAGACTCAGGGTACAACACCAAGAATGAACCTTAATGAAACTATGGACCTCAGAGAACGATGTGTCCAATGGAGGTTCAGTTGTAACAAATGTATCACTAGTAGTTTCTTAATGGGGAAAGTTACTTATGTGTGGTGATGAGGGGTATATGGGAAACTCTTGTCTACTTCTGTTCAGTTTTGCTATGAATTTAAAACTGCTTTAAAAAATAAAGTATTATATACACACACATACACACACACAGTTTCTTCTACAGCAGGGAGTGGCCATACTTTTGAAGATTTAGCCTTGTTTAGGAAGTATTGTTTTGGAATTGTTGAGGAAGAACTGAAAAGTAAATGAAGCTGGTAGAGAGAGACAGGTAGAAAGTTGTTGTAATTTTCCAGACAAGAAGTCATAAAATTCTGAAGTAGGATGGTGTCAGTAGACACCATCTACACATGGGAAATAGAAGAACAATGAGATTTGCTACCAGATTGCATGCTGACCTGTTTGGGACAAGTTCCTACTAAATATTCATGGAGTTGGTGGAAAATTAGATCTAATTCCATAATCCTCAGTTGGTGAAAAGTCACTTGGAGCTAACCTTTGTCTGCCTTTTCTTCCTCATATCCTGTAACTTCTCATTTATATTTTTACTCAAGCACATTGAATTATGTATAATTCCCAAACAAGACTACATTCTTTCATGCCTCTGTACCTTGCACAATCTATTCCATGAGACTGAAGTATCCTGTTTTGACAGAGTGAGGTTAAAATATCTGCCATTTATTGGTTGTGTGACCATGGGCAAGTTAATTCTTTTTATGAGTCTCACTTGCTTTATCCATGATATTGAGGTAAGAAAATAAAAATATGTAACTCACAGGATTGTCGAGGTAATAAATTAAGATAATACAATATGTCAAGCAGAGTGCCAGGCACATATTCAATGTAAAATAATTTATTTTTTCTTCTCCCTTTTCAGTAACACCTCAGTGTGCGCACACACACACACACACACACACACACAGGCTCATCCCGGTAAGTTCATTTATTCTTTATCAGCTCCTTTACATGCGATCATGTAAAGACCTGATAAAGGGATTTACCAAGTTACATAAGCCTTAAGCCCCCCAAAAAATCTATCGAAATTTAAGCATCAGATGATAACGGCAAAAGATATTTTCTTAGGCAGGGGATCTTTACCAATATTCCTTAAATGTTCTCCAGTCCCTGCTGTTCATCTCCTCCCAAAGTCACTCCAACAGCTAATTCTTCCTTAATACCATGAAGCTCTCAAGCTATCCTCTTTCTGTGCTCTCACTGCCTGGTGTGTGTGGCAGAAATCATTGCTATTGTTTGTATGTATTTCTTCCCTACCAGCCTATAAACTGCTTGAAGGAAAGGACTTAGTTTTCTAAGTTTGCAGTCTGGGGCCTTGTGGGGAAACTGGAAACCCACAGAATTACTATTTATTGGATGAGTGATTTAAAAAAATATTGATAGCAAAGCAGTGGTCATTTTATGACTTTAGTGCAAGAGACTTCTGACTCCTTCTCTCCTGGAGGCTCTATGAACATAAGCGTTCAGGGACTACATTGGAATTGCCATAGGTATTTTCTGAACTATTTCATGGTTTCTTTTTTGAGATGAGACATGATCCTCTTTCCTTCCCTATCCACTTTATACCCCAACTTTTATCTTCAAACTTGAGAGGGAGAAGGTGGTTCTACTTGCGGAGTACTGGGTGAAACCCAAGTTTCTCTTTTATCTATCTTTATTTTATGTATTTCATTTCATATTTTTTCTTTTACATATATTTTTACTTTGGATATTTATTTTATTTTATATACTTCATGTCCTTTCTGTAGATTTTATTTCATGTTATTATTTTTGAAGATCTACTCTATCAGAGCCAGTCTACCTCAGGGAAATGAACTTTATTGTAAAGAGTCAAATGGATAATATAGTGAGCTAAGAATTGTTCCCAAATTATGTCTATATACTTATCCCAAGAATATGTGAATGTTGTTTCATTTGGGGAAAAAGAAAAAGGGTTTTATAGATATAATAAGTTAGGGATTTTAAGGTGAGGAGACTCTTCTAGATTATCTGGGTGGTCTAAATGCCATTACAAGGGTCCCTATAAGACAGGCAGAAGGAGATTAAACAACACAGAAGAGACAACAATGTGAAGATGGAAGCAGAAATTGGGGTGATGTCTACAACCACCAGAAGATGAAAGAAGCGTGGAATGGATTCTTCCCCAGAGCCTTTAGAAGGAGCATGACCCTGCTGACGACCTCTGACATCTGGTCTCCTTAATTGTGAGATAATAAGCTTCTTTGGTTTTAAGCCACCAAGTTTGTGGTCATTTCTTACAGCAGGTACAGGAAACTAATATTACTAAGAATAGACCTGAACCAGTCAAGTGATCAATGATCTGGGCAACTTCAGAGATTGCTGATTTTCCTCTATTATTCTTATGCGAGTGTTCTGCTTTTTCTAATTCATATTCTCCTCTTCTTCTTAATGGAGCTTTTCTTCTCTATCTAGTTTCCATTTACTCTGAGCTTGTGTTACCTCATAATTTTTGCTTCCCATTATTTCTCACATTTGACTCTACATCAGGAATCACTCTTTTCATCTTTCTGTGTTAATTCCTATCCCCAGCTGCCAAATAATTTTATCAGTTTCTAGTTCAAATCCTGAAAGGGTGAAAATAACTGGCCCAGTATATCATAGGTTCCTTTGGATTTGTTTTTCTTGGGTCAGATCTCAGCTCTAGCTTGGGTCTCATGGTACCAACATGGCTCCCTATGGCTAATCCTTCAGTAAGGATTCCGTAAGTACATAATTACTCTTAAATATGGCTGTGGGTGTGATCTTCTGTAACAAACAACCTACCATATTTCTTATGTTCAGACATTTATAAGCATGCAGAAAGATGTATAATCCAGCCACCATCACAAGCACTCTATATCACCTTTCTCTTACTATTGGGAAAGCCAAATGGAAATTTTGTAGCCTCATGCTATCATAAAGTCCATTTTCCTCAATCTTTGGGGCAAGAATTTTGTATGGGCATCACTGCAGTTGCTTGAACAATAGAATAACATTGCTTTGGAAAATCTTTTCTGATTACCTTTGAATAACCTTAAAAAATAAATGGACATATCTGGTCAGTTTACAAACAAGACTTAAGGGTAATACCTGATAGATTCATATTGACTGTGAAAATAAAATGGCTGAATACCTATTATTAGCTACATATTTAACCACAATCTTACACTGTTATGCTTTCATGGGGTTATTTTAATAGCTAAACCTATCTGGGTTGGGACAGGATAAGAAGGAGTCCTAAGGATTCTTCTTTTCTCAAGATATCCTAAGTAAAATTGCACTCAGGATGCAGGAAGTTACAAAAATACTTTGGGGGGATTTCCTGAAGGCAGTTATTGAGAACCAATGTTAATTTAAAAAGCAGAGCCTTTGGCACAGGAAGACAGGAGCAACAGGATATAATGCTATACACAAAAGCTCACACATTCAATAGCACTAAATATGGGCAATGGGACAAAGACCATTGTTCTTCCTTCCCAACTCCATCTGCTTACACTCAGAAGGTAATTTGAAATGCCTTACATATGATACCTCTAGGCAACAAAGACAATGAAGCATGGATGGAAAATATAAGATTATTTAAAATTTAATTGCACCAATATTTTCATTACATTCCCAAACTTGCACATTTAATCACCAGATATAAACACATTTTTCCTGTGTCATTTCATTCATGACTATTTAACTTCTTAATAAATGAACCATGCATCAAAAAAGCTATAAACACCATAGTAAATTAGTTTTAATCCATCAACATAATAAATGATCATAAATTATATACAAATTATCATATAATTTTTATGAAATATTAATGGTTTCTTTGAAAAAAATTAACATCTCCCTTCTATATTTATTCTGTTAAACTAAGTTAATCCAAGTTCCCTTTTTGTGTGTGTGCGCATGCAGGTGTGAGGCTACTCTGGATCTTTGTTAACCTTTAGGTAGGTGGTCTGGTCATGAGGTTGAACTTTGTTTTGATGAAAGTACATCTGCAGCTCCAAAGTGTAGAGACAAGCTCTGTGCAGTTCTGGAACTTTAGAATCACAGGAGCTAATCTGACCTCCCAGTCTCCTTATTAAAGGAATGAAATTACACTCACCTCCCAAGAAGCTTTCTTCTAGACATCCTGGCACCTCCCTGGTTAAGACTCAGGATTAGAGATTCCCCTAGAACTCCCATTAGAGCTTTCCATCTCACATCTGTTTTCCCATCTGAGTAAACCATTTCTCCCAGGTGATTGTTCCAAAAAGGACCTCATTTTGAAGGTGAGCCCCCAACACTTTCCTAGATGGGCATCACCTTATGATTCTGGCACAGTCTTATATATTTGCAGCCTAATTCAGCACACTTGTGGTTCCACTCATTCAGGTGGCAAAGCAGCGGAAGTGATGGATATTTTAGCAATACTCCACAGAACATTTATATGTGGTTAAAATAAGCAAATGCATTGTTTCACTCTAAATGAGTTGCAACCTCTCAACGGATGTGTAGTAGCAGACATTAAAGGTCTGAAAAACTCATAGGAGAAAAATCCAAAGTTAAGAAAAATCTATACATTAATTGACTATATTATTTCCCTGAATATAAGGCTCCTATTGCATAATTTTACTTCAAGGAACACAAGTACTTAATATGACACAGCATGTAAATAACTACAATTCAATAAACCAAGTGTAACACACATAGAAATGTGGGCTGAAAGTGTGGCATCTGTGAGATTAACTGAGATATTACAGAAGGGAGAGTTGTCTTTTGTCCATAAGGACACTGAATGTGGATATATCTTACAAAATGTTTTTTGTTTTTTTTTTTTCCCTCAGCCTCAAAGTTGGACCCCAAATCTACTACCTAATGAAATCTAGTTCATCTGTTTGGCTCTAGTAAAATGAGGTCCTATCACCCTATTTAGAGACATTACACAACGATGTCAATGCAGAAAATGTGTGGTAATTTAGGATAATAGGAATTTTTGAGTCTAAAGATACAAAACCTCTTCATTGAGTTCAGTTGAAGCCATAGAGCTTGATTGGATTTTGAAGGAAATGTGTGGCCAGGGTAAATCAGTTCTATAATTCTGATAATGTAAATACTATAACTGGTTTCATTATACTATTATTATTATTATATCATTATTATTAGGATGCAATATATTAGTCTCCATTAACGAGCTCATTTTTAAGTAAATCTAGTCTCTCTTCCCCCTAAAGTTCCTTTAGGAATCTTAACCATGTGATTACACACAGGTAAGTGGCACTTGCTGCTCATTTTTCCATCTTTGCAAAAGGGCTTTTCCAAGCTCTTAACAAAAGAATAAAATCATCTCTGGACACCTGAGTGGCTCAGTCAGCTAAGTGTCTGACCCTTGATTTTGGCTCAGGTCATGATCTCAATGTTTTTGAGATCAAGCCCTGTGTCTATCTCTCTCCCTCTGCCCTTCCCCTCCCCACCTTCCTCTTTAAAAAAAAAAAAGTAATAATAAGTTCATCTTATATGTAGCCTCAGTTTTCAATAAGACTCTTTAAATAAGAATGTTTGAAAGTACTCTCAGGGCACCACTGTGGGCGACTCAGTTGGCTAAGCATCTGCCTTCAGCTCAGGTCATGATCCCAGGACCCTGGATTCCCTGCTCAGTGGAGAGTCTGTTTCTCCCTCTCTCTCTGCCCCTTCCCCCACTTTCACTCATTCTCTCTCTCATTCTCTTTCACTCATTCTCTCTCTCACTCATTCTCTCCCTCATTCTCTCTCTCAAATAAGTAAATAAAATCTTTTTTTTAAAAAAGTATTCTTGAACTATTTGTTTCATTAAAAAAAAATAAAATAAAAAGACTGCAGCTCTGCCTGATATTCAGGCGTGGGCTGAATGTGGAATGCTATGAACCAGTTTGGGGATAATGTCATTGTCTTATCGGGTAGTAGTTTTCTGGTTCATCTTCTCATAAAGTCTGTGAACAAAGGAGAGAGCCCTTTTATTATAGAAATGCTGTAGGTCTTTTTAAAATTATGGTTAACACAGGGAGAATATTCCGAACCAATCCCAGCTTGCTGGAAAGCTGTGCTTGCCCCAGGTCACTGCCCTGTCTCTGGCCACCCTGGCCTTACAAGCACCTGGATGAGGCACTGCTGTGTGCCACATGACCATTATTGCTGGGCTTGCAATGTTTTCTCCAAATGTGGTCCACAGAAACCTCATCAGAGTCACTTGGGGTGCTTGCTAAAAATATAAAGTATTGGCTCCCAACCAATTCAGTTCTCCTGAATCAGTTTCTGAGAGTGCTTCCCAGGAATCTACTTTTTGCAAGGCTCCCAAATGAATCTTACAAGCATTCATTTGAGAATAGTGGAGAAAAGGTAGGATGATTATATTACAGCCCAGAGATACACTAGTTATCTAAATGTGGTGTCTAGCAGTCCTTAGGAGACAAACTTGGTGTGAAAATAAATTTAAATGGAGAGGGTTTTATATTTTTCTTCATGGGTTTAGAAACTCTACCTCAATGAAACCCATATCTTTGTAGTAGATTTAAATCTAGCAGGCTGAGTACTGGTCCGTCTGTTTTAGGATTTCAATGCCCCCATTTAAAAGTGACATCAATTTGACTGCATCAGAAATCGATGAAAGCACTTAATGTCCAACTATAATATTAAATCTGTTGTGTAACAGGATAGCCAATAGGAACATCTGGGATCCAAGCTTTATTACAAGTCAAGTTTTAAGTTTGTTGGCATTGGCATCAAGGAACTAGTTTTATGCTGCTCTAGGAGGCTATGAGAAAATATGAGTAGAAAGGATGTTTTAGTGGTGATACATGATTATGTTCATGTTTTATAGCTCTCAGCACAATTACTTGATTATCTGTAGGGAATTACACTACCTTTGCTTAGCAACCATTTTTCTTCTGTGGTCATTTTCATGTTAATATGCAGCTGGTTAAATATTTCTTTAACTACTAGTAAAAAATAAACACTTGATACAGTGAGAGTATAGCCTGGATCAATTAAAGAGAGAACAGGAATGAATAAGAAAAAGAATGAATGGACTAGCTCTCTCTTTTGACACTTGGCTCAGAAATCCCCACCCATTTCAAAGTAGCCAAGGGAGATGTAAAGAGCATTGAACCACAAGACAAGACCTCAGTCTTAGTTCTACTCTGCTACTATCTGTGTGATTAGATAAATATTTTAAACCTCTCACTTACCATTTCCTTTTCTACAATATAAAGGTATTAAACCTAAGTACCTCAAGGATTCCTTTAATTTCTAACTTTCCAATACTAAATACAGAAAATTTAAACCTACTCAGTAGAAAAGTAAAATATATAATAAGCTGAACTAAGTTTTAATTAATTTGCAACAATATGAACAGTGGTTTAAAACTTTCTATGGTTGGGCAGCTCTTTTGTTAAAGATAACGCTATGAATCCCATGTGATGGTATTTTTATTTTGGTTATAGACTGATTAAAAAAAATCAAATTCTACTAGAAATCCAGGAATATACTTAAAGGAATTTTTATTTTATTGGTCATAACACCATCTACATAACTCTAGAAAAACAGCATCCACAGACACAAAACAGAACCGTAAATAGAAGCTAGATCTTATTCATCTGAAGGAGGTAACATAAAGTGTTAGAACAAAAAAGCTAGGCACACAGAGCTGGGGAGAGAGCACTCCAGAGAGCATGGTCTGTGAAAGCCTGGAAGGAATGCTGGACTTGGCGATGGTACAAGTGGGTGGCATGGGTTCAGCAAAGTTAGATGTATGCTGGAGACTCTTCCAGTTCATCCAAAGAGTGTAGATTATGACTAAGCACAAGGAGAAAATAATGAAAGATTTTAAGCAAGGTAGAGACATAATGCAGCTACAGCGTGAGAAAAATCACTTCTCCTGTTATATAGGTAACAGATTGGAATGAGGAGAGAAAAAAATGAAAAGACAAGTAAAAAGACTTGTGCAGTGGTCCAGGGACAAGACGATGTTGGGCTGGAATAAAGGCAAAGACAGTAGATAGAAAGAGATGGAAGAATGAGAGAATATTTAGAATTACCGAGACAACAGTGGGTTGAATACTTAGAGTAAGGGAAATTGGGCGGCTGGAAGAGAACTCCAAGTTTTCTGGCTTGCATAACTGTATAGCTGATAATTCTTCTGAGACATGGGAGATTATGAATGAGGAAATAAGCGGGATAGGGGAAAGTACATGAATTATACTGACAGTTTTCTACAAATGTGTCTGCGTCATCTATCACTTGAGAAATAAGCAAGAGAATGAGTAGGATATATTAGATGTTAAAGGATACTTTGACCATAGTGTCTTTTCTTTTTTCAGGTTGAAAGCATTCTAATAGATACATTACATTTCTATTAACTTGGCCGTGTGAGTCTTTAGTGAAAACCTTCTTCCCACGGTTTGTTAGCAGAACCTTCAAACTTAACTGTCCATACCGGCCTGATTCTTGTCCTTCCACTTGAAGTCTGTGTTCCCGGTGGGAACTTGTGTTTTGCTTAACTGTCAGTCCTAAGCCCTGAGGCCGCATGCTGGAATGTGGAGTGGCAGGAGGCCGCCTATCATCCACCCCGTGTGGGTATCCACCCACCCTGCGACTTCATTTCTGCTTCAGTGGAAAGAAGGGTAAGTGGGTGGATATGGCTCTAGGGCCGTCTGCCTAAGAACTGTGAGACTAATAGTATTTTCAGCCTACCATATGCTGGAAAAATGTTAGGAGTAATATTTTCTACATTTTTATTGTGAAAATGTCCAATATACAACAAAATTGAAAAAATTTACAGCAAACACCTATACATCATCCACCACCTAAATTCTATTAGTAATATTTTAGCGAAGGTGTCTTATAATATATCTATCCACTTATTCACCCCTCTATCCATCCTTTAATTCATCTTAATTTTGGAGGCATTTCCAAGTAAGCTGTCAATAGTACACTCTCCACCATGCATACTTTGGCTTGCATATCATTTAATAGGATTGATGTTTGGGTTTTTTCACTTGTGAAAAATAATGATATGTGTAATGTGCAATTCTTAAGTGTGCATTCACTGAATTTTGACAAATTTTTGTATCTATGGAAACCAAAACCTGTTAAAATAGATTATTGCCAGCATCCCAGAGGTATTTCTCATATTTCTTCCCATATAATCTATTTCCACTTCCCCAGAGTCAATCAGTGTTCTGATTTCTTCCGTTCTAGAACTTAATAGAAATGAATTTTAGGGGCACCTGGGTGACTTAGTCATTAAGCATCTGACTTCAGCTCAGGTCATGATTTTGGGGTCCTGGGATTGAGCCCTGCATCGGGCTCCCTGCTCAGCAGGGAGCCTGCTTCTCCCTCTCTTGCTCCCCCTGCTCGTGTTCCCTCTCTTGCTGTTTCTCTCTGTTAATTAAATAAATGAATAAAATCTTTAAAAAATGAACCTAAAAGAATGAATTTATATAGCACATACTTTTTTGTGTGCATTTTAAGTCAGCTAAGTGTTTTTGAAATTTATCCACTTTGTTGTGTGTATCAGCATTTCATTCCTTTTTATTGATGAATAGTATTCCAGTGTAATGTACCGTTATTTGTTTACCTAGTCTTGTGCTGATGGATACCTGGACTCTTCCAGTTTTTGCTATCCTGAATAAAATTGCTATGAATATTCTGGTTTTTTTTTTGCTATGAATATTCTTAAACACATCTTTTTGTGGGTGTATATTTTTATTCTCTTTGAGTACATATCTAAAAGTAAAATCACAGAGTCATAAAGTAGGTTCACATTTAGACTTATTAGTAACTTCCAGAAGTTTTTCCAAATTAGTTGTACCATTTTCTCTTTCAGCCAGTAAGAGCTCCAGTTGCTCCACTTTCTTACCAACATTTGGTTTATCTGTTTAAAAAATTCTAGACGTATTAGTGAGTGCACAATTGTATTTCATTGTTGTAGTTTGAATTTCACTGGTGACTAATGATGTTATTTTTTCCTGTGTTTATTACCATTCTTGTAACTTCTTTTCATAAAGCATCTGTTTAAATATTTTGCCTATTTTTAAATTGAGTTGTTTGTGTTTTTATTATTGAGTTGTAAGAGTTCTTTATATATTTTTAACACCAGTCCTTTGTCAGATATATGTCTTACAGATACTTTTTTCCAAACCTGTGACTATTTTTCTAGTGATGTCTGCTAATAACCAGAAGTTTTACATTTCAACAAAGTCTAATTTATCCTGTTTTTTAATTTTCTGGTTATTGTTTTTTATGACAAAAATATCCTTGGTTTACTACTAAATCAAAAAGATTCCTCTGTGTTTTCCTACAAAAGTTCTATAGTTTAAGCTTTAGGTTGTGAATTTATTTGCAGGTATGGAATAAGGCAAAGATAAGGTTCTTTAAAAAAAAAAATGGATACCCAGTTTTTTGTTACAATTTATTGAAAAAGTTTCCTTCCCTGAGCAACCAATTACCTTCTTGCTATGTATTGCTTACATAGAACTGTACTTCTTTAAGATATATACATATACATATATATTTTTTATATAAATATATATTCATATAAAACATATATTACATATATTTATAAATTTATTTTTAAAGTAGTCTCTGCGCCCAGCATGGAGCCGAAAGTGAGCTTAAACTCACAACCATGAGATCAAGACTTGAGCTGAGATGGAAAGTCCAAGGCGACCTTGCACTTTATTTATTTTTTTAAGACAAATGTAGAGTAAGCACTTTTTACTTTGTATCGATACTATAAAATCTGCCTCATCCTCCACAGCAAAAGCCAGCCATAATAGACTGGGTGAGTCTGACCCAAGCTTGCATTTCCTCCTCATTGACAAAGACTGCTTATTACACAGAATAAGGAAACTTTGTAACATTCAGATGATTCAGAGATCCAGGAATATGATTAGTTAGCTTTGATTCATATGGCAATTCCTTTACTGTGGCTTACTAGATGTGGTCTGTGGCTCCTCTCCTACCATTCCTTGACAGATACTCTGTCTTCAACAACTCTGAAATACCTATTCCCAGAAAAGCCCAGGCTTTTCTCACTTCCATAGATCTGCATATGCTATGATCTTTACCCACAATGCTCTTCTCCTGATGTCTGAGAAACTATTCATCTCAGAGGAAACTGTACTCAGTCTCCTCATAGGTGTTTAATATCCCCTCTTGAATATTTCCATGGCACATTGGTCATAAAGGCATTACATTGGTATATGTATTCCTCTAATTATTTATCCTGTGTTTTTCTCTCCTCCCTACACACAGGCTCCTTAATATGAGCCTCTGGAAAGCATAATTATAGTCTTTCTTTGTACCTCAGGAAGGTAAAACACAATAGATTTTCTAAATGAAAGAATTTGAATTTATGATGTAGTTTAAATTTCAAATATCCACCTATGCAGAAGTATATCTACATTTTATTTTAAAGTTATTATTATTTTATGTTTGTTTACAAGATCTCACAGCATAATCATTTGCTTTAGAATTTAACATTCTTCCTATATCATATAATGGAGGAAAACAACTCCCTTGAAAGAATAAAACATCTGTAATTTCACCTAGTGTATATGTTGAAGTCTCCTTTTATACAGAGATTGAAATAATGATTGTACTAGGACATTTGAGGTATATCATCTCAAAAAAGTTTATTAGGTGTAGCCTACTGTTTTCTAAATTAAATTTCTTCTAGATGTTATTTGAGATTCTTGAAAGAAAACTAATAAGTAAGTAGAGTCCCAATTCTGCTAATTAGTAGCTGTGTGAAAGTACCAGTGAGTACTGGTTAATAACGATCTTGAAAATTGCAGTGGTCTCACTCGCATTATAAGGCCCATCATGGATTGGCCACGGCCGTATTTGATGTTCTCATCATTCTGGGAATCAGGTTAGTATAACAACCTCTATTTTGAATATTGCCAATCATTGAGACAAAGGGAAAAGAGACATTTCAAACCACACCCTGGCTCTTGAAGCTTCTTTGAATATTACCCACATTACTAATGGCCACTCCTGAGTTTATCAGAATAGAATACTAATCTTCAATTAGGAAGAGAATTTGGAATAGTTTCAGCAAAAGTAATTCAATGTACCAAATAAGGGGTAATCTTGAGGAAAACATACAGTCTATCTGTATCTCTGTTTCCTCATCTATAAAACCATAATGCAGTGATAATAGTAATTACTACATAGGGTTATATGGATTAATGGAAATAATGATATAAAACACATAGTACCTGGCATATAATTATTACTCAACAAATGTTTGTTATAAAATTGAAAAGAATTTTCTATTTCTCTGTCAAGTTAGTAATAGACTAATGGAGCTCATTGATATCTGGAGTTTTACCTGGGTGGTTTGAATAGTTAGTGATGACTGGGAAGATGGCTCCATTTGGGACATATGCTTAGGGTCCTAATGGAGTCTTTGGACTGAAATATGCAAGATAACTCCTTCACTCAAATGTCCAAACCTAGGCTAGGACAGCCGTAACTTCTCCGGTCTGGTCACCATCACTCTCTAACCACACATGGTAAACTCAGGTAGCCTTACGACCTAGGTGACACCTGGCTTCTCACCGAACAAAAATTACAAAAGTGTACATTTTAGATTCAGTTTATCTAAAGGTATGAAAAATCATGTTGGTTTTTTATTTGTATTGCATTAAAACTATAAATCACTCTGGGAAGAACTGGTATTTAACTACATTGAATATTCTATCCATGAGCCATAAATGTCTCTCTATTTATTTGGGTGTTCTTTTTTTTCTTTTTTAAAAATCAGTATTTTGCAGTTTGGGGCATATATGTCCTGCATGTCTTGTTAGATTTATCCTTGAGTATTTTCCTACTTGGAGCTACTACAAAAGATACTTTTTTATTGTAATTGTCGATTATTCATTGACAGCATAAAGAAATATGATTTTTTTTAAGATTTTAGTTATTTATTTGACAGATAGAGATCACAAGTAGGCAGAGAGGCAGGCAGAGAGAGAGAGGAGGAAGCAGGCTCCCCGCTGAGCAGAGAGCCTGACTTGGGACTCCATCCCAAGACGCTGAGATCATGACCTGAGCCGAAGGCAGAGGCTTTAACTGAGCCACCCAGGCGCCCCTGATTGATTTTTTTTTTTTTTTAATGTTGACACTGTATAATAAGACTTGTTAAATTCACTTATTAGTTCCAGTAGTTTTATTGTGGATTCTTTGGGTTTCTATGTAGACCATCCTGAGAAGAGGAACTATTTTAATTTTCCCTTCCTATGCGCCTTTCTTTCTTCCTTCCTCCCTTCCTTCCTCCCTCCCTCCCTTTCTCCCTCCCTTCCTTCCTTCCTTCCTTCCTTCCTTCCCTTCTCTCTCTTTCTTTGTTTCTTGTCCTAATGCACTGGCTAAGACTTCTGGGACCATGCTAAATAGCCAGGGAAAGGGTGGACATCCTTCCTTGTTCAATATCAAAGTAATGTGGCCTTTCATCATGAAGTTAGCTAAGGGTTTTTTTGTTGTTGTTGTTATTTTGGTTTGTTTGTTTGGTTGGTTGGTTTTTTTATAGATTCCCTTTATCAGCTTAAAGAAGTTCCCTTCTGGGGCACCTGGGTGGCTCATTGAGTTTAGTGTCACTCTTGATTTTGGATCAAGTCATAATCTTGGAGTCCTGAGATTGAGCCCTATATCCAACTCTGTGTCCATGGGGCAATCTGCTTTGGATTCTCTTTCTTCTTCTCTCTCTGCCCCTCTCCTGCTAGGGAGCATGCTCTCTCTCTCTCTCTCTCTCTCTCTCTAAAATAGGTAAATAATTTTTTTTTTTAAAGAAAGAAGTTCCAGGGACACCTGGCTGGCTCAGTAGGTTAAGCATTTGCCTTTGGCTCAGGTCATGATCTAAGGGTCCTGGGATAGAGTTCTGCGTTGGTCTCCCTGCTCAGCAGTGAGACTGCTTCTCTCTCCCTCTCTGCCCCTCCCCTTGCTCTTGCACGCACTCTCTCTCTCTCTCTCTCAGATAAATAAATAATCTTTAAAAAAAAGTTCCCTTCTTTTCCCAGTTTCCTCAGTTTTTTTTTTCATGAATACATGTTAAATTTTGTCAAATGATGTTTCTTTATGATGAATAGTTATAAATATCTAGTTTACCTTTTTAGTCTATTAATATGATTAACTACATAAAATGCTTTTCAAATGTTTAATTAGTCTTACATCCCAGGATAAAGCTCACTTGGTTGTTATCTACTATTCTTTTTATATGTGCTAAATTTGAATTGCTAATACTGTGTTAAGGATTTCTGTGGCTATGTTCTTGAGGGAAATTGGTCTCTACTTTTCTTTTCTTGTACTACTGTCTTTGGGTGTCAGGGTAATTCTGCCCTCGTAAAATAAGTTGGCAAGTATTTTCTCTTCCTGAATTTCCTGGAAAATGTTGTTGTAGAATTTGTGTTATTCTTTCTGCAAAAGTTTGGTAGAATTTACCTCTAAAACCATCTGGGACTGGAGATTTCCTTTTTGGAAAATGTTATACTATAAATTCAATTTCTCTAATAGACATAGATTTATTCATGTTATCTACTTTGTTGGTGAATTTAGTGTTTTCAGCCTTTTAAGGAATTGACCCACTTGATCCCCATTGTTGAATGTATGTTCTTGGTATTTCCTTATTACCATTTTAATGCCTGTAATAACATTCCTCTTTCTGTTGCTGACAGTGATAATTTTGTGTCTTTTCTTACTTACTGAGTCATTTCAGATGGAGGTTTTCAACTTTCTTAACCCTTTATAAGAAATAGCTTTTGATTCCATTGATTATCCTCTCTCTCCTCTTTTTTTTTTGTTTTCTATTTATTTATTTCTGACCTTACCCTTATTATTTATTTCTTTATGATTTCTTTGGACTAATATTGCTCTCATTTTCTAGCCTTGTTTTAAAAGATTTTATTTATTTATTTGAGAGAGAGACAGAGAGAGTATGAAAGGGGAGAAGGTCAGAGGCAGAAGCAGAGTCGCCATGGAGCTGGAAGCCCAATGAGGGACTCAATCTGGGACTCCGTGATCATGACCTGAGGCAAAGGCAGTTGCCCAACCAACTGAGCCACCCAGGCGTCCTCTCATTTTCTAGTTTTTAAAGTTTTTTCTAGTTTTTTAAGTTTTCTCATTTATATTGTTGATTAAAGACTTTTCTTCTTAAAGTTTTTTTTAAGTTTTTTTTTTAAGATTTTATTTATTTATTTGACAGAGATCACAAGTAGACAGAGAGGCAGATGGGGTGGGGGAAGCAGGGTCCCCACCGAGCAGAAAGCCCGATGCAGGGCTCGATCCCAGGACCCCAGAATCATGACACGAGCCAAAAGCAGAGGCTTTAAC
Source organism: Lontra canadensis (assembly GCF_010015895.1). NCBI lineage: Eukaryota > Metazoa > Chordata > Mammalia > Carnivora > Mustelidae > Lontra > Lontra canadensis. The sequence goes on along the minus strand of NW_022631064.1, from coordinate 7,361,329 downwards.
CCCCTGAGCCACCCAGGCACCCCTTCTTTTTTAATATAAGCATTTAATGCTATAAATTTCCTTTAGAGTACTTGATATATCTTCATTCCATACGTTTTCACCTATTATATTTACATCTTAGTTTAGGCCAACACATTTTCTAATTCCCACTAAGCCTTTATCTTTGATCTCATGAATTATTTCTAAGAATGTTTTTATTGGGGGATTTTCCAGATTTTCTGTTATTGATCTCTAGTTTAATCATATTGTTGCCAGAGAATATACCTTGTATGAATTCAATCCTTGAACATTTGTTAAGGTTTATTTTATGATATGGGCCTTTGTCTATCTTGATGACTGTTTCATGGACACTTAAAAAAGAATGTGTATTCTAATGTTGGGTAGAACATCCTATGAATACCGAGTAGATCCAACTGGATGACTGTGTTGTTCAGTTTTTTATTCTTGCTGATTTACTGTTAACTTTTTTCATCAAACACTGAGAGAAGTATTGAAATCTTCACAGCCATAATTGTGGATTTGCCTATTTCTTGTTTCAGTTCTATCAGTTTTTGCTTCGTGTATCTCTAAGTTTTATTAAGTCCATACACATTTAGAACTGTTAGGTCTTCTTGGTGAATTGACCCTTTTATCATTACAGCATACCTCTATTTATTCTTGGCACTTTTCCTTGTTCTGAAGCCCTTTTTGTCCGATATAATATACCCCCTCCAGCTTCCCCGCCCCCACTGGTGTTTGAATTGCATCCTTCTCTTTCCTTTTACTTTTAACCTATGTTATCTGCTTAAATCCACTGTAGAATATTGATTTGTTGCAGTTGTTTCTGTTGTTGTTTTAGTAGGCCAGCTGGATTCTTTGCATATTTTGACTCACATTCTGTGGACTACAGTTCCAACATCAGTTCATCATCCAAAGCCTTTACTGTGCCATCTACACTTTTCCCTGACACCATCACCCAGAGGCTACTCTAGGACCTAGGCTGTTGTCTACCCTGTAAGTTTAGTTCTCAAAGTATCTGGCATGCTGTTTGGCATCAAACCTATGCCTTGTTTAGAATTGAGCCCAAGAGTTCATATGCATTTTATGGGATTCTTTTCTTTTCTTTTTTTTTTTTAAGATTTTATTTATTTATTTGACAGACAGAGATCACAAGTAGGCAAAAAGGCAGGCAGAGAGAGAAAGGGGAAAGCAGGCTCCCTGAGGAGCAGAGAGCCTGTTGAGGGGCTTGATCGCAGGACCCTGAGATCATGACCTGAGCCAAAGGCACAGGTTTAACCCACTGAGCCACCCAGGCACCCCTATGGGATTGTTTTCAAAGGGTGTCTCCTCCATTCAGTCCCTCCACCACTCTCTTCCTCAGAGGCACTCCTTTCTGGTCTTCTGGCTAGAGTGTCAAAGGCTTGAGTTCCCCTGCTCTATTGCACACTTCCCATGACTGAGTCAGTTGTAAAGACCTGGTTCTTGGAATGATTAAAAGAGTCATTGTTAAGTTTCAGAGCCTATGAATCTGGTGAAATTTTGGGATTTTTTCTTTTTCACACCAAAATGGTATAACACATGTATGTGTATGCATGTGTGTGTTACATCATTTTCTTTCTCTCTCTCTTTCTTTCTTTCCTCTTTCTTTTTCATTTTTTTTTTTTTTCGGATGACTGTTCCCTTAAAGTCACAACTTTGTGTCAACAGAGATTCAAAGTGTATTAAGAATCTTCTATCAGAGGCAATATAGAATGGAGGCAGGAACACAGAGACTTTTTTTTTCCTGGATCCAACTGTCCATGAAGCTTTTGACAAGTTGTCTTCCTAGGCTCTCAGTTTCTCTTCTGGAAAACTAAAATCTCTGATTCTGTGGTTCTGGTACTTTACCCATTTTCAGTCTTCTTTTTCCAAACTAGGACCTGTAGCAAATCCTGTGACACTTACTTTTGCTAACCCTCCTAACTTCACTTATTTCTTGAAATTTAATCCCACCAAACTGGCAAAACATCAAACTAACCATCCTTGTTCTTCACTCAACTTTAGTTCTCCTGAAGCTGTTAGACAGTCACCAAAACTCCTAGATCTGTGCTTCATGATCTCTCACTCAATTCTATCCTCACTGCCTCTTAGGGATTTATTAAATGTTTCCTCTTTCCATTTCTCACTGTAGAAATGACCAGACCAGGGGCACCTGGGTGGCTCAGTGGGTTAAAGCCTCCACCTTCGGCTCAGGTCATTATCCCAGGGTCCTGGGATCAAGCCCCACATCAGGCTTTCCGCTCAGCAGGGAGGCTGCTTTCTTCTCTCTCTCTCTGCCTCTCTCTCTGCCTATTTGTGATCTCTGTATGTCAAATAAATAAATAAAATCTAAAAAAAAAAAAAAAAAAAGAAATGTCCAGACCAGACAAGACGTTTCTCTCCTGGCCCAGTGACTATTCTTTATCTATTACCTATCTATCTGTGATCTATAATCTATTGTGATTATTGTCTTACTATGCTTTGATCTTGCTTTCTCAATCAATTTCATTAGAGGAAAATGATTTAAACAGACAACTGGATAGTCTTTTTATAAACAGTGAGCTATGTTATTCTTTGTGCGCATTATAACTGAAGAAACTACCATCTGAATACTAGAACTGGTCTGGTCCTAAATCAGTGTTTAAGCAGAAGATATGTCTTCAGTTGCCTGCCTCACTCTGCCTCTGCTTGTGGTTCAACTTCCTGTCCTCTTTAGCACTTAGTTCAAGCTATTTAACTGACTAGAATTCTCAGATCCTAGCGCTTGCATAAGTGGGTGGGGGTGGAGGGTCATTAGGATAAATGAAATCATACTGAACTGCTAACGTCATACTCCTTCAGGGAATGTTCACATTTAAATAAGCTTGTCAAAACAGGTTGCTCCTTTACCTTAATTCTAGATTCTCTAGCATGCCAACACTTGAAAGGAAGGACTAATATGAAGCAGAGGCACCGCTAAGAAAATCCCTTCTGCTAATACAAAGGATTGAAAGTGAGACAGAATTTTGTCTTTCTTAATTGGGGAGGGAGTCTATATAAGTGTGTGACAGACATAATTAGTACATTTTGTTGCTCACATATTTTAAGCTTCCAACTACTTGTAAAATCAGATAAAGAAATCAGTGACTAAAGATATATTACAAAAAAAAAAGATTTATTACATTTCCTTAAAATTCATCTCTGATTTACCTACTCAGACTGAATACACAGAAACTCTTTACAAACTGTGTGTAATGATCATGTAATAATAATAAGCAGTGATTTGTAAAACATTTCCTATTCTTCAGTCATATTAATAATCTTAAAAGCACACAGAAAAGATCCATTTCACCCACAGACAGCCATTATAACTGATTACATATGAGTGTCATACATTTTTATTTAAACTTTAGAAAAGTATTGCACAAAGGTTTCTAAGAAAAAGGGAGCCCATGGCTATGTAAGTTTAGGAAAAGCTATAAACTATATCCCCCTTGGAAATTTAAAATGTATTTAACCATATAAAAGGCTCTGAGCAGCTTTGTAGTTAAGAAATTTGACTATTTTGAGGGAAATTTTCCCCAAATTGATTAGACCACTCTTCTTTTCACATAATCCCCATTAATATTGTGAGATAGTATACTGCATAGCATATTTTGGGAAACATCTTAGTGGACTCTTGTCACTTGAGAGGAATATATTCTGTAACTTTCATAAATCCTCAAATTCATGAGTACCATTGTATCATATAATTTCTATCATAAAATGCACAAATGTTGATCCTTATCTAAAAAGGTACTGGAAGGGTTTGTTGAATAATTTTTCCTGTTTCTGTGAGGAGTACGTGGTAAATTCATTTATATCATAAATTCCAACTACCTTCCACAGAATTAGTCTTTAAACTGCATTTACCTAAAACTTTTTTAACACCACTTTTTAAAACTCCTTTATTTTTTTCTCCATTTCTATCACAGGATTAGCAGAGGATAATTTTGGGGACAATTTCTGCCTCTCTCCATCCACTGTTCATACACACATACATGCATACACACAATTTTCATGTATTTATTTTGTTTTGTATTCTGTGGAGTAATGAAGAGTGGAATACATTGTGGCCTAAGGCACTATATGTATATAAGCAGAAAAAATATGTAAGCAAATATATATAATCAGCCTTACCCTTTAAGCAATATGACCTACCCATAAAACAGGAATTTGGGGGAACCATTGGTGCCATATTTGAGATGGTTTTGGATTCTAACAGTACTGGATAGATGTTAGGTAACCTTGCTCAAGTTACTTTATCTCTCTGGGATGTGCTCTTCTCATTTGTTAAATGGGATTATAATAACTATTTGAAGAACAATTGAAGTAAGGAATGTAAATGTCTGACACCTAGTAAATTATCATAAGCCAATATCAATCATGTAAGGAAGAGCCTCATGGCAGAAATGTCATTAAAATCTAAGTCTTTAAAAAATACTCATATGCCCTATGTATAGAAATCAAGGCTAAGAGCATTTTTTATTTTTGTCAATATGGTTTGGAAGCTAGTTCAGAATTATGTTTATTAAAGGTTCAATAAAAATCTACTGGGAAACTCTTTTCCAGCCCTAAATAGATAGAATGATACTTTTGACACAAATTCTGGAAGCAAATAACCTCCCATACCAGTCTTCCTTTCTGAAGCATGACCTTTCTGAGTAGCTGCAAATTGGACACTAATTATTTATTTATTTATTTGTTTGTTTGTTTATTTATTTTATCTACCTACCTATCTATCTTTCTATCTCTTCAAAAGAGAGATGGAGAGAGTATGAGCGGTTGTGGAGGGGGGCAGATAGAGAGAGGAGAGAGAATGTTAAGCAGGCTCCACACTGAGCTCAGACCTGAGATCATCACCTGAGCTGAAATCAGGAATCAGATGCTTAACCAACTGAGCCACCCAGACCCACTGCACACTGGTTTTACATACATCTCCACAGCTTGTATTTCTTCAGGACTTAACAATCTTTTTCTTTGCAAAGATACTTAGATGCCAATTTTTCTACCAATTGCTCTCTAGGTCAGCACTCAGTATATTTTTAGTAAAGACATGAATAATAGATAAAATTACTAACAGTATAAACAGCAAAGATGGCTGACTGAGGAAGAAAAAAATCATACCCATAAACCCATTTTCCTAAATACAAGTGATTGTTTTTTTTTTTCTTTTTATATCCTCTATTTTACCTCTCAAACACTCTCTATAGGACCTGAAACAAAACAAGGTATGAATTAAAGCATGATAGTAGAAAACTTTCATATTTATTCTCTTTGTTTAATTTCCCAATCCTCTGTAGTGAAATGGGACAGATTCTCCCTGACACAGTGTCACAAATGGCAGAAATACAATGCTTAATGTACTATTCTGTCTGTCTTACACACACATGTGGAAATTCATAGCATAGTAGATGGTGGTTTGTGTGACTGAAATCAAACAAAACACAAACAGTAGCTAGATTACTATGACAACAGAGCCCATGCCATGGTTTCTGAGAACCTTTGGCAACTGTCTTCAATTTTAAGTGTTTGCTCTTCTACCTTATATCACGTTTTCAGCTCTATGGGACTCATACTGTGTACTTTGCCCATTTAAAGAAGTTTCATTCATTCTCTGTGTTTCTAAACATATAGAAATAAGACCAGAGCAAATGAGTCATGTTCTGGGTGAGCCACTTCCCAAATCTCACTCAAAGAGAACCCAGAAGTTCTTCTCATTGTCCCTTTACCTTGTGGAAAAACTGCAATGGTAAGACCATGTTTTGTTGTTGTTGTTGTTGTTGTTGTTGTTGTTGTTTTAATTAATTACCACAAAATTCCTAGTTTCAGTGGGGGACAGTGAGGGTTTGATGCGTTATTTACCTTTTCTTTCATGGAGAAAAAAACATTCTGAAATGACATAAGAAGTCACCTTTCTTAAACAAGATCATTAAATAAAATCAAATAAACCCTCCACACAATCCTATAACGTTAGGTATTATTAGCTTGATTTTGTGAATAATGAAAATTGGATTCAGAAATGTTAAACATTTGTAACAAATCCACAGTCTCAAAACAAGAGAGCCTAGGTTAAAACACAGTTACTCTGAAATCCTATTCAATTCTTCTAAATTAAGACCTTTCTCTTCCTTTTACTGTGTTCATGCGCATTGCTCAGACAGCAGCGTTTCAGGAACATCTTTGCCTAAGAAATATTTAATGAAGGCAAACAGTGCAACTAAGAATAGTGCTGTTGTTGCTAGCCTCTACTAAGTCTGCATGTATATATGAGAAGGCAAAAAAAAAAAAATCAGTGAATGCTTTTGAAAGCTGATAGATGTATTTAAAAAGCAAATAATCACCTTCTTTCACAGACATATTCAAAGAATCTTAATGGAAAATAGGAAGATGTGAGTGTTTTGATCCTAGGTCACACTGAGAATTCTTCTAACATTACCAAAAGATGGTTAATAGGTTATTTTATTCACTTACTCATTGGCTGTCCCAACTGTACACTCTAAATTGTACAACTTGGGTAAGTTGTAAAATGAATCAGTAACTCCATGGTGATAAACTTAATTTCACAATATTATTGCCAGTATAGTACAATGTTTATACACAATTTACTTTCAATCCTTTATTGCTCAAGTCATTCTATATGCTGTAGAGATAAAAACAGACACAAGGCACAACCCCATCCTGGAGGAACCTACCAGGAAGGTGGTGAGTCAGAACTCACAGACATAAAGGAATTAGAATGCTCTGGAAGACAATACAGAATCAAATTATATGAAACATCCTGCTTCCACCCAGCCACTATTGTTCATTGTATTTTTTTTTTTTTCTTTTCAAAAAAGAACAAACTAAAGCTCCATTTATTCTGTGAAGTCTTTCCTGGATTTTCTTTTTCTTTCTTTTTTTTTTTAATTTTTTAATTAGAAAAAAACTTCTTTTAAAATTTTTTATTTATTTACTTGACAGAGAGAGTGAGCACAAGTGGGGGAGGAGTAGAGGAAGAGGGAGAAGCAGGCTCCCCACTGGGCAGGGAGCCCAACAATGTGGGGCTGCATCCCAGAACCCCAGGATCATGACCCAAACTGAAGACAGACACCCAACCAACTGAGCCACCCAAACACCCCTTCCCAAATTTTCTAGCCCATTGTCTCATCCTTTGATCACTTTTGAGTCACATTTTGTCAATTATTATGTATATGTTTGAATTTCAAAATTTTTAGTATATCACCTGCTTTCCCAAATAAAAGGTAAGTGATCAGGAACGATCTGGAATCATATATGACTCTCTCTTAGATTTTGAAAGCCAGATACTTTGTTTTGCACAATGGGGGTACTACTGATTTGGTTTCCTGATTATCATTAAAATTATGACAATTGTTAGTGGAGTATGAATTCACAGAATAGAGCAACAACAGGGCAACACTTGTATGAAGTTACGTGGCAGACATTCTGGATCCGCATGACTATGAGTTCCTTAAGCACAAGGATTATGTCTTCTTCACAGGTGTCCCTTGTTTTTGTCCTAGCATGATACTTAGCACAGAAATAGCAATGTTTGATGAAGGAAAGTAGAAAGGGAAGGTGAATTGAAAGGAAGGAGGGGAGGCTCTAGGTATTAAAGAATGGATTCAGATATTAAAAAAAAAAAGTAGGGAATTCTAGACAAAAAGGACATTCTCAGCAGAGGCAGAGTGGTTGAAATTGGCAGTGTGTGAGTGTGTGTATGTGTGTGAAACTATGTGGAAGCCATTCTAACTGGAACAAGAAATTTGCTTTATGATGGCACAGGACATGATGTTGAATTAGAAAGATATTTTTCATGCTGTGGAGGTCATTGTGTGAAAAGTTAGAATAAATAATTTAGAATTAGGACTGGAGGCAATGGAGCCATTTCTGGTTCTTAAGTTGATGAAAAGCATTTTTAGGAAAACTACTTAGAATATCATGCAAGGCAGATGAAAAAGGAAACATAAAGAAGGGAAATCAGTTTAGATTCAATTGTGATAATGTAACCATAGAATGATGAATCTGAACAATATAGCAGTATGACCAAAATAGAAAATATTTTTATTAAAAAAAAAATCAGTGGAGTTTGATGATTAACTGAACTTAGAAGTGAAAAAGATAGAGGCATAGTAAATATTCCCAAACTTCTAACTAGTGAGAGAGGTTGACCTCACAAGTTGTGGTGCCATAAATTAAAATAAGGAAGTACAGAAAATAGCCAGTTTGAGGAAAACGTCAAATTTAATTTTAAACATGATGAGTTTATGTAGCAAAAGGTCATAAAAAGAATCTTATATTGAGGATAAGCAAAACTCAATTTTCTATTCAGAGTATAAGGAGGTACTTAAGATGTTGAATTATCATTTTCATTAAGTCACTTAACATCTTTAGGTACTTATGTTTCCTAAAATACTAAAAGGAAACATAAATTCCTGGCATAATTACCACCACATTGTGAGAATGAAAGAAAATGGTGGTTGTTAGAATTTTGGTCATTGTTAAATCTTATATTAAGTTATAAATTGGAGATCAGAGGTAGAGTTATACATTTTTGCCTGATCTATATAGAGGTTGTTTATCTGCTCTTTTTAGGATCTTACAGAAGACTGGGGGAAGATTACCCATATCCACTTTCAGATGGTTGGAAGATAACAAAACTGAAGAGAACACAGGATTTATTTTCTGAAAAATAAATCCTAGTATTCGTTGAGCTTTCTTCTGTCAACCAAGAGTCTCCGTTTTCCTTACTATAAAATAATAAAATGATAAAAAATAAAATAAAAAGGATCGATTTAACTGATTTGTTCTACAAGCTTCAGTAAACACAAGAACAGGGCTCTGAATAGGTAGAAGAGGCAGAAAGTGATGCTGAGTGACAAGGCTGTATGGCTCTCTGGATTACAGCAGATCTGCAAAGAGCTAGAACCAAGTAGAAGGAAAGGACCTGATCACGGGGACTTTAATTGGGGAGTAGGGGAAGAAAACATTCGATAATGTTTAAGCATCTGGACTTTGAGGTCAGACAGAAGAGTGTTTATTTTGAGATAAAACACAACTCCTAGCTGTGTGGCTATGGGAAAATTGCTGAAGTTAGCTAAGCCACAAATTGTAATATGAGCATGATGAGAGGACCCGCCTCCCAGCGTTGTGAAGATACAATGACATGCAGAGTAAGTACTCGGTGAGTGTGAGCTAACATTATTAAAAGGAAGGAGCATTAATCTACTTTGGTCAGCACAAGGACACCACTCATTTCTAAAACAAAAGGAGAGAGAGAAAGAGAGAGAGAGAAAATGGAGAAAAGGAAGGTAAAAGAGAAAAAGGAGGAAGGGAAGCAGCAAAGACAGGTCAAGAGAAATGGGACAAAAATGAGGGAAAAAAGTGACAGCAAAAAGTTGGAAGAGCAATAGCAAAAGGGAACAGAGAAAGGATTCTTAAAATTAATACTTACAGTCTGAAATTTCCATGTATTGTTCCTTTGCCATTTAAATAGAAGCAGAACAAAATAAAATATAATTCTGAGTGGAACTGGAAACAAATGTTCATGGGAAACTCATTGGAAAGCTTAATTGGAGAACTGAAGGGTAAGGTAGGAAGGAGCCTTGGTGTTGGACAGAAGGAAATGGAACAGAAGTGTGAAATATGACTTTATCTAATCCTTTTCTGTGTCTTCTTTCTCTTATTTCTATAGCTATATATAAAACGCTTGTTTAAATAATGTGCAGCGTCGGCTTCTTAGCCAAATATGGTTTGGCCTTTATACACTGTTTTAAACAAAGTACGCTTATATAATTAGGAATGGTACTATAATACAAAGCAAAGATATTTTATTACACCAGGAAACTTAAGTTCTATAAAATGGAGGCTACATTCCAGCAAACTAGCAAACCTTTTTTTATAATCCCTATTCATACACAGTTCAGAATGATGTAATGCCAGGTTATATATCAACTAAACTATTCTTTTACTGACTCTCTGACCCAAATGCCTGAAAAAAAATCTGTCTGGAGTTGATGGCGTGCTGAAGAAATGCATTAACTCTGTGGTAGGACCAAAAATAATCCAGTTTAAGCTGTTCTTATAATGCTTAAGAAATGAATATTAACAAGGGATACAAGTTCACTGAGTTAGGACTCAATGCAATTTTCTTGTGGGTTAAAAAATCCTTTATACAAAGTGGGATATCAAGATTTAGTCACCAAGAGATTTTTTGACAAGCTTTTTATGTGTAAGACATGTATATTTACGGTTGGCCACACGGAAAATAAGGTAGTACCTGCAGTTGTATTTAATAATTCACCACCTCTAAATCTTGTCTCCTTCCCGCACACCCAGATATACATACCCAGAGACTCGTCTATCTCTCCCTACACAAGGCTTTCAACAGAGTCCCTACACTTTAGCTTTGGCTTTGATCCCTTCCCATAATACTATCTTTTATCTCAATATCCCTATCCACTTATTTGCCATCTAACATGGCATAACACAAATCAGGCTAAAGTGTCCCTGAATATTCATGTATTGAATTCTTTTCTAATTAATATATTTGAAATTGAAAAGTAAAGGTTAAAAAAAAAGTTCAGTGGTAGTGCTGTGGAAGATAATTTTGCTAGCTCATTTATGAAAAATACAGAGAACTTTTTTCATAAAAGTCACATGTAGTTTGCTTTGACTATTTTATTTCACGTTGCATCAGGCCATAATTCTGCCCAGTCTCTAGAGTTAGTCTTTGCTTTCTACTTAAAGGAGTTATTCCAAAATTATATGTGCCACATACTTCATTATGGGGGAAGAATAACACAAACCTGCCACAAGGTAGCCAGAGAATGATAATATTATGGGCATTGTATAGAGTTAGGGTTTTAATATTTAGTATTCACAAAGGCTCCTTAGAAAATCCCTATAATGAAGATATAGACATACTCAGTAAATGACATTTTTACTTCTTAAAACACCCAGGATTCCCCTTCAAAAATATTCTTAACTTCTTTCTTTAGGGTTAAAAAGACCCTCCTTATTATAAATAGCTTTCATGAACAGTTAAGAATAAAATGGAAAGCACTGAAAATAAATTTTAAAAGCAACATTCTGAGTTATCTTATAATTAATTAAGGTTAATAGAAACGTATAGACATTAAATTAAAACCCCTCACAATTTCATTCCACAGGATTTGGAACATCATCATTTGATAATGATACATAAATATTTTATAACTAGTATATATATATATATATATATATATATACACATGTATATGTATGTATAAGTATATACATATATGTGTATATACAAATATATATGTTGCTGAAACCTGCATTTTTTAGCTTATATTTTTTAGTTAACAATATCTTCGCAATATTACCCTCTCCATTAAGTCTTCTTCTAACACCTCTCTTTATTGTTTGTGGAGTTGTCCAAGCATGGCTGTTACATAATTTATTTAACTAATTCCTTATTGCCAGACTTACATGGAGCAGCTTTCGCTTGCTTGGCTGTTTTCTCTTTGGATTTTGCATTAAACATAATTATAAATAAATCTCTCTATCTATTGCTGATTACCTTTCTAGAGATAAATTCCTAGAAAATGAATTGCTGAGTCTAATGTATGCCTAATTTTAAAACCTCATCACTGGTTCTCCAAAATGTTGCAAATTCACAGGTATGCCAACAGTATATTAAACCCACCCCAGACACAGTCACATCAGGTGTTTCGAATTTTGAGTTAAGTTAGTAAATGAACACTTTGCTTTCTGTATTTCTTGCAAAGACGTTGTAACAACCTGCATATAAATGATCAAAATTCAGCTTTTCAGGATCCCACTAGTCCCCCAAATCATCACTAGCACAAAACCAAAATGGACCAAGAAAATGAGAATGAGAATAAGAGGTGTTTCTGCTCCAAATTTCCACACGGCTGTCCAATGAAATTGGTTGCTGATGTAGCAGAATGACCGCTGTTTGGGTATGTAATCACCTCACAGATATTTATGATCACGTCTCTTCAACTGACCCCTCAGAGCCAGCATCGACTCATAAACTCAAAACAAACATGAAGGGTTTCTCATAGAACATGATGAAATTTAAATAGAATTAGCAATGTTCTTAAAACACACACTGAAGTGTTTGAAGTACCACAGCCAAAGGTCATTATGGAACTGTGGGTCAGCTACCACAAAACTAGCTCTCACACGTGCTTGGGTATAGGAAAATCAGAAAAAGACCAGGCTGAGCAATTGCAGTCTCAGCCCAGCTGTTTTTTATCTTCTGGAATGGTGGAGTGCGTTGGTCTTTCTTTCCCCTGTGAATTTGCCATGTCCTTGGCACTAGCAAGGAGCTGTCTCACTGGCCAAAAGGTCATAAACCTTTCTGACCAGTCGTGATTATTGCACAAGCTTTCATACAGCACCCTTTCATGATTGCTTTGCTACCCATTTCCACTATGTTTCTTAGGGCCATCACCTTGTGAACCAAAGAATTAATTTCTACTCCTTTTCAGATCGGGGCTCCATCAGGGGCCAGATTTCGGTCTCAAGTATTGGCCCCCATGCTGGTAGGGAGATCATGATAATTCACAGGAAACCAAAAGCAGAGAAGGGGACTAGACGTCTCGACTATCCAAATGTCCTTTAATGATTTATTGTAATGAATCCCCTATGAATGCATGGATCTTCTTTAAAAAAAAAAAAAACTCTTATTTTTTATCACTACTTCATTTGAAATTGAATTTTCCAAAACTTCAGAGACAGTAACTCAGTGTTGGCTTATCAAAAATATATGTTCTGCAGTGAAAACCCTTAATAGCCCATCTGTAGGTAGGAAACAACAGGACTTTATGGGCAAAATATAACTCTCTCTCTCTCTCTCTCTCTCTATATATATATATATATATACACACACACACATATATTCATATAAAACTATATGAATATGTATATATATATATGTACATATGTATATAACTGGCAAATCTCAGCTTTCCTACTTGATGCCAGTGGAGTATTAAGCAAGCGACTTCACCCCTGAGAGTTTCGAATTAATCCTATGAGAGTAAGATTGGAAACATTTGTTTCTCTGGGCTGTTATGAGGATTCAATGATATAAAACATGTAAAGAAGTCTGTCATAAAATAATGCTTAATACAGAACAGCTCCCCTGGTAGCCAGAGTTTTCCGAGTTTCCCTACTTTATTTCATCACTGTGATTTGCGCTGTGCTGATTTAAAAGTGTTTTTTCTGATTCAAAGGGTTCTTGCTGATTCATCAAATGGATATAATAACTAGTAATGGTCTGCCTTAATATTTTGAGGACATCATTATAGTATTTATCTTTTATATAAGGTGCACATACTCAATATGTCTCATTACGGTCACAAAAGTATTCTCGTGGAATCATACTTACTCCTGAAAGAAAATCACATCTTCAGTCTCTTTGTCTCTCCCCAATGCAGCAACACTAGTTAATAGCTTAAGAAGGCTAACTTTCAACTGTACAGTAATGCTCTTAAGTCGTAAGACTCAGATCTGCAATTCTAATATGGGCAGTTCTTGAGTTTTAATGCCCAAATAATGCTAAGTAATTCATGTGTGCCTTTACATAGAATCTTTGTGACCTTTTTAAAATTAAAAAACATATAAAAACTTTCATTCCTTGTTCTCTGCCTTCCAAGGCTTCTGAAAGGTAGTTCAACCTTTCCTTCTACACCTGTAACACCAAGAATAAGGAGAAACTAGAAACCTAAAATACGGACAGGAAAGAAGCTATTCATAAGATATCCCCAGAAATGGGCACTGATCACAAAGCCATGATATTCAGGTGGGAATCCTACAGCATATGCTACATGTGCAGGTCAAAACCCTTGTGGAAAATCATAGTGCTCTCTAACCTTCTTAGGAATTATCTTCCCTGTGTGTCTTCAACTTGCTTTCCTCTACCCTTGCTGGGGTTATAGCTCAATATGCTTGGCTTCCTTGCTGCCTAAAAACAAATACTTCAAATAAAATCTGTCAAGTCTTCTTCAAAGAAAATTCATAAGATTACCTCTAAACCAAGACAGAAATAGCATATTCCTTTGTGCTTTTCATGTTTATCTTAATGTTTAATACCATGTATTGTTAGAGCCCCCCACAAATTCAATTTTAGAAATCATCAGGATATTTGGTGAAAGATAGCAAAGGTTGATTATATGAATTATGTTCATGATTATGCCCCTGGATTGCAGGATAAGGGTGTTTCTGTGATCAAAGTTTTCTAGCCTATAAAAACATACTTTTTAAAAAGCTAACAGCTATCATAATCTAACTCACAGGTGATTATTAATGAAGGCATAAACTACATTGTCATTTTTAATACCTGTTGCCTGATTGAGACAGTCTGTTGTCTATTTCTTCCTTGTGGCTTTAAACCTTTAAGGCTGCCTCAATAGCTCACTGCCAAATATAAAAAGAATAACAACAAAAAAGATGCCAGTTCTGTTATTCACAGACTCATGTCTGAGATGGTCCCCAAGACCAAACACCAGTCCATAGAGTTATGAGTTGGACTGTCCCTGAGTAGATGATATGTTGAAATTCTAACTCTTTGCTCTGTCAGAATATGACTTCGTTTGGGAATGGAGTTAGGATAGATTGGAGTAGGGTGGGCCCTTACCCTAACATGACTACTGCCCTTAGGAGAAGAGGAAAATCTGGACTGAGACCCAGAGGGAGGACATCCATGTGAGGATGCAGGCAGATGTTGGAACTATGCTGCCACAAACCAACGGATACTCGGGCAACAAAAGCTAGAAGGGGTAAGTTAGGATACTGCCCTAAGGCTTTAGAGAGAGCATGGCCCTGTCGACATCTTGATTTTAAACTTCTCCTCTCCAGAACTGCAGTTCTGTTGTATTAAGTTACTCAGTTGGTGGTATTTTGTTATGGCGGCCCCCAGGAAATGACCACGCACACTTTCATGAGTTCCATAATCTTCCTGCCTCCGAATTTGGAACTCATTTCCCCAGGCATCACTTTGCCCAACCTGTAGACTCTAAACTGCACTGCTTTTTCTGACTTTGAATTTTGTGTTTCCTTTCTTCACTGTAATTAATGATCATCCTCCAGGATTTTGTGAACCAGACATGCACTGGAAGCATCCCCTACCAGCTTGCAGGAGCAGATTGTTTAATTTTTAGGAATTTTGCAAGTTGATTGCTAGACACAGTCATTATTTTAAAAAATTACACTGTACACATTTTAAATTAGGTAACTTATGCTAAAACAAAGGCAATAAATCGTCAAAATGCATCACTTCCTAATTATTTGACTACATTTTACTGCACTCTGTGCTCTTGAGGCTACTTATGTCTAGTGTATCTATATGGTGGAAATACTATAATAATGTCATACTAGTGTCTATCCTTCCCCAACTCATACTGGAAGCTTGAGAGCAGGCATAGTGGGATAATTTACACCAGGAAAACCATCAAAAGCTACAGATAAATTACTTTTATGTTTTCAAGAGCCAGTTGGCAAACATTCACCAGCACACCCCTGAAATAACCTTTAAGTCCATTCGATAAGCCAAACTGGAATGGCTTACAGGAGCACTGAGCAAGGTTGGCTTCACCTAAGAGAGCTTTTCTGGGCCCTGCTCTGCACCTTTCGGTAGGAATTCAGAAAAGCGATAAAGCAAATAAAGGACTCTATTACAAATAATGAAGACAGAGATTTGACAGGGATTGTGAAGAGGGGATAAGGCAGACTTAGATGCTGGTGACCTACTTTTAGTATTGTCTACTAAATCTCCCAGGGAAGTGTTTAGCCGTGATTATAAATATTAATTAGATTCCAATCAGAGTAGTAATTAAAGTATCTGTGCTCCTCAGGGAGAGACATTTAGATGATAGATGGACTGATGATAGATAGATAGATAGATAGGTGATAGATAGATGATAGATAGATGAAAGATGATAGGGCAGTATACACAGCATACCCATGTAAAAGTTGCTTAGGTTGGTAACAAACTAGATGATTTTATTTAGTAAAACAGACCCAACCCCACTACAAAATTATAGGTGAATCAAATGATTCTAAACAAGCAGGGTAAAGTCTTCACAGCTTTAGCAGATCTATAATTCCACTCTGTATGGACCAGGATCAACATTCTTTAGTTTTGTGATGACAGCTTCCTTTCCAAGCGGTTCATCAGCTGAACACGAACATTTATAGGAACAGCAGCTCTACACATTTAAAACACAAATTCAAAGAATCTGATAGCCATGAAATAGTTACTTCCTCAAATTCTTAAGCATAATTTGAGGCTGTGAGCGGCTTGCTATTATTCTGCACTGTGGGAAGTGGAGTCTCAGGTGAGAGACTCTGCCCTCGCGCTTGAACCCTCTGCCAGTCGGACTTGGGAATGCTGCGAACTTTCAATCCGGGCCAGAGAGAAGGTGGAAGGACTTTCTTCTTTTAACCACAATGCCAGCAGCAGATTAAGGAGTGGCATGACTCACACCATACAGAGTCTTGCTGAGTCTACTTTTGCTGAAAGTACTGTGTCTCATACCAGGAAGCACTGGAAGGGTGGACTGTGTGAAGTCGTGCACCACACTGCTCTGTTTCTGCGGCTGAAGCATTCCTTTCAAACCTGTCACCTGAGTCCAGCAATGTTCCTGTATAATTAGCCACTGTGTTTCTTTCTTGTTTTGTTTTGTTTTGTTTTGTTTTGTAATGATAAGTAAGAGGCTCTCTTTCCTTTTCTGTGAACACAATCCAGCTGGGAAGGAAAATCAGTCTCTTACTCTCCATCTTTTAACACTCATTCTTAGATCTCTTAGGCATTCTAAGTAGAAAAATAAAGGGCAAATCGAGTTCACAGTAATAAAGTCATCTAGATCTAAAAATGTATAGCACAAGCAAATAATATAAGAACTATTTTTATAATTTTACTTTTCAGTATGTTAGGCTTGGGGAAACAGGAGGTGATTGGAGATGGACAAGAAGGGTAGGACCAGGGAGCAAATGCTGTTAAGAATGAGACCTGGGGAAATAGGAAAAGGTTATCCAGAAGATTTTTTCCCTATTTATCTCTGTTCTTCCTCTTTCTTATTTGTGATGACCTCACCCTCTCCCCAGACCCCCATCTTAGACCCACTACTGCAAGTTCTTGACAACAAATTTCCCAAATCAAGATGTGTAATTAACATAAAAGGCTAACATACAAGGTTAGCAAGTGGTTAAACCTCTCACACTTTTTTTTTTTTAATGATAAGAGAAATATTCTCAGGACCCAAAGCTAAAAAAACAAAATAAGACTCTTAATTTTTTTTAACATTTTGGGTAAGGAATGTCCTGAGACAAGACCATATAAAGCATTAATGACACATTTGAGACAATCTATAAGAAATTTAACATTTTGGCATTCAAAATGTCTCTACTTTACTTGTTAAAAATATTTAATTAATTAATTTATTTGAGGGAAAGAGAGAAGGCGGGGGGGTGGGGAGGTGGGCAGGCTCAATCGCAAGACCCTGAGATCATGACCTGAGTCGAAGGCAGAAGCTTAACCAACAGAGCCACACAGGTGTCCCCAAATGTCTCTACTTTAAAATGACATAAGCCATTGAGAAATTTTGAAAGGCTCAGCATAACAGCTTTTCTTAAAATTTTTGCATTTGTTTTATATTGCACTGGCACAAAGTGTTACCTTTACATACAGGTCTTTTTCTTATTGAGGCCAGATTTATTTTGTAAGCAAGAATCAAAAAACAGGGCAACTATGGAAAGAAATGTCATGTTTCTTAAACTATGTTTCATAAATCAGGAGAAAACTCTAGCATACCTTTGTGAGTTATCAGATTCTGGCCCTGTTCTTCATCTTTGAGGGTTTTTATCTATCTGTGAACTGGATCTTGCTGACCGTCATAGTTTGTCAGTCCTTTCCAAAGTTTCAGTTCTTCTAGTTTCTCCAGTATCTGGCTCTAACTTTCCAAATTAATGTTTTCAATTTTCCTCCCACCCTCCTGTCTTAGAGCTACCGAGAACAAAAAGCTGACCACCCAGATCCTTAAGGGTATCGTAGGTTATCTTGAATCTAACGAAGTCGTGTAAGCTGACTCTAACGTATTCGGGCCGTATTTTTATTTTACGAGGAGTTTTCTCTGTAGACATTCAAAATGAAAAACAAAACAAAACACAGACAAACAAAAAACAACAAAAAAAACTTATATTTTTGACTCATCATCTTCTGTATCAAGTACTAATTTTACTGTGACTCACAGCAAAATAGGTATTCCCTTTTTGGACATTGATACTACTAATTTGACAATACACTCTTGTGTTTGTGAGCTCACCTTCTCAGCCAGCCCTGTGCTGAACTTTGTAAGGGCTTAACACACACACACACACACACACACACACACACAACCTGCTCTTGACTAAGATGCAAGACTTTCATGATTTTATGCCACAGTGCAATTCTTATCCAATGAGTTTGTGGTTTTCCAAATTTAAGACAAAGCATGTTTTATCAGTGAGTGGAGATTTAACATTATTCTCCTTTGATTCTATAAATGGTTCTTTCATCTTTAAAATGGCCCACTTCATTTACAACTGTTTTCTTCATTGAGTTCTAAGAATGAGAAATAACACACAAATTTCTGGCATGTTGATAATGAAACTTTAACAATTTTCTCCCGGACATGAACATTTCATTCTGAAGGCCTATGTTCCCTATTCTTGTAATTCCTAGATGAGGCTATACTAAGAATAGACTCTGAATGTATCTGTCTATGTGCTGAGTATAAAAGTTGAGTGATGTATGGGAAAGGAGCCCACGAAGATCAAGAACACAAATATTTATTTGTCCCTAAAATAGAGGAGCCCATATTTTCAAACATCCCAATGGAACCCCAAAATTAGAGTTTACTGATTTGAAAACAATATCCTCTACTTGAGGATTATTAACACAAACTCAATGTTGAGTTAAATCTATAATCCATGTAGTGCCTAGTAACTTACTTGGTAGAAGTATCTCAGAAATAGATTTTATGCCTTAACTATCTTCTAAATAGTTAAAAATATATTGATAAATTATCAAAGACAACTTTTTTACTAGCTAGCTCCGTTCAATATTTTTTTCCCATTATTGAAAGTAGCTCAGCAATTTCCCCCCTTTAAAATCCACTCCTACCTCAGTCATATAAATTATTCTGGCCATATAATTCTTCACTCCTTGCAGTGAACTACTGCAACATTTGGTAAGAATTCATTCTGTACATTCCTACTGAACTTTTGGTGAAATAGTTTCATTTTTCATTAGTGTAAAAGTAGGAAAGGCTTCTGAGGTTAGACTTCTGCTGTATAGGAAGATAGGCGGTGGGGAATGAGACTACCTTTAAAGTCAATCTTCTTCTTCCAACTTTTGTTAACTGTTTTAAAGGTTGTGGCTATCATCGGGCAATTTCGCCAGGAAAACTGAAACTCCTAACACCAGTATTAGGTACCTCCAACTAAAGCAGTTCCTGAAACAGCTGCTGGCAACAGGGTGGGAAAATTGCTGCTGCTCTTATTTCCTGTGAAATACGGTACAAGGGTTGGCCCTGGTTTGGTCCACCTGCCAGCGGAGTTTAAAGTTTCCAGGGCTCGGAGGAACACAATGACTTGGATCAAACTGCCTAAATGAAAAGAAGGGCATTTCTGCTACAACAAGGAAGCCGTTAAACTCCTGCTAAGCTAACCATCTCTTTTATGCGTCCATGCACACGACCGACCTCCTCTATCACTGACCAGGGATTATTTCTGACAATCCAGGATATTTCGAAAGCTTGGAGACATATGGCTGGAAAATGAAACGACCCTGGGAGTGTGGCCACATCATTACTTTGTGTCGCGTGGTGCCAGATGGGCAATCAGTGAATGATGCAGAGATGTGAACGGACAGTTTTGTAATGTGAATTTTACCTCCCCATAACGCCAAAACAGACTTCATTTCCCCCTCTTTTCTTTTGGTTTATAACACTTGGATTTTCTCCTCTCTGCAATATCAATTAACTCAGTTTGGCGGAGGGGTAGCCAAAAAGGAAGAGGATGAAGCGATCTCTAAAATCTTAGTAAGTGTCGGAGGAGCCATTGCCCCCAGGAAACTGCGGCTGCGACCCGCTTCGTCCTGCGCGGATTTCAGGGTTGAGAACAGCGCAAAGCGGTTATGGAGCGGACGGTGCACTCCATCCGCCGAGGATAGAGACCCAGGCGCCGGGAGGGGTCCGCTCATTTCGCCGCAGCCTTGGAGGCCGCTGCAGCCTCTCGTCCGCTGCGTTTCATTACCATTATCCTCGTTCTTGAAAAGTCATGGAAGACAGCCCGCTGCCAGACCTCAGAGACATAGAGCTGAAGCTGGGGCGCAAAGTACCCGAGAGCCTAGTGCGCTCGCTCCGTGGGGAGGAGCCGGTTCCCCTGGAAAGGGACGGGGACCCCTGCGGGGGGAGCGGCGGCGGCGGCGGCTGCAGTAGTAGCAACAGCAGCTGCAGCTTCCCTCCCTCCTTGTCGTCCTCCTCTTCGTCCTCTCCAACCTCTGGCTCCCCACGTCGTAGCCACTGCAGCGCCCTGGAGAGGCTGGAAACCAAGATGCACTTCCTCAGGCAAGAGATGGTGAGTGTGGAGCGCCAGCTGTGGGAAAGAGGGCCCGGCCGAAAGGTGGGGCGATGGGCAGATGGGCCCCGCAGAGAGAGGGCGACTGAGGCTGCGGAGCTGAGTGCAGGGCGCGTGGGAAATGCGGAGTAGGGAAGCGCGCAGGGGGCGCGCGTCTGGAGGCTTGTTTACCCGGGACTTTGCTCGGTCAGGGTTTGCCAAGATAGCAGAGCCTGTTTTGCTCTGTGTACTTTCGATAGCGCCGACTCGGTGCTTCAGACTCTGACCATTTAGCTGCCAGTCCGCAGCCTTCCGGGCAGCCTGCCCACCGAGGGTTTGCAGTCGCCAAGCCCGTCTGGGGCCTGCTGTGTGCCGTTCACACTTTCGGTTCAAAAAGGTGGCTCGGTCCTTTGCACTTAAGCAGAAATACTTACTGGTTTGCCAAGGGGTGGCGAGGCCGGGTCTCTGCCAAGGATCCTTCCTAGCTCATTCTTCCACCACTACCGCCCCCGCCCCTTGGTGCCGCAGCCGCAGCTGTTCCAAGGCTACTGTTAAGCTGATTCTCCACAGCTGGTTCTGAAAACAATGGCCCACTCGTCCTTAGGAATAGCTTGTTTCACTCTTTTGATCCCAGCGAGCAGGTGATCCCCGGGCCCAGGGATTTGCTAATGACCACTTCCTACCCTTCCCCACATCACTCCTCAATCTGCAATTGTTTTCTGTGTCGCTGGTAAACATTACCTTAAGAGTGGGACAATGAGACTAATACAGGATCTGAGACTCCTTCTTATTCCGGATGTACTTAAACGGAAAAACTTATTTACTGGCCATGAATTCTGGGGCAAGTCACTTGGCCTCTGTGAACCTCAGTTTATTTGTACAATGAACTGGTGGGAGGAAATAATTCCTTCCTAAATCCTTTGAAGAAACTAACCACAAAGCAACAGCATTTTCCACTGGCCTGGAGTGGAGGAAAGTTGCAACAGTGGTCTCAGTCAACCCAGAGGACGGCAAGGATTTTCTACATAAAAGATTCTGTCTACTAGGGCTTTGCACTAAAAAGAAATAACCAGAGGTGTTTCCCTAATTCCTCTGCATTTGGAACACTCAGGAGGTAATAAATTCCACAGCATAAAGTAATCTTGGCGTATATAAGTGTAAAAAGCCAGTCTTCAGAGATCACGTCCTGTGTTCAGAATTTTTAGTATTATCTACATAAAGGTCCCAGGATATCACTCTAAGAAACATATCTCAAGATCTTTAAAGCTGCTCTACCTAAGGACTTTGGTTTTCTATCTCAAGGATCTATTTTCTTCCTACTTGGAATGTTCAGACGTTGGAAGCAAATTACACACACACACACACATACACACATCTCTATACATGTAGGTCTGTATATGTGTATGCACATGTGCATTTGTGTGTGTATTCATGCACCATGTATAATGCAAATTATTATTGTATTCATGTTTCACTGTCTAAATGCACACAGGTTATATTATATTATTCAAAAATGTACTTATTAAGTATTTACTACGGGTGCTGAAAATACAAAATTAAAAAGGCAAGGAGTTTGTCTGTTTAAGGCTCTCAAATCTCTTGCACTCATTTGCCTTTTATTATTTGTAGTACATCAAGCCAAGTGTGTTGAAGAACTCCATGGGGGGGGGGGGAATCTGGTTATTTTCAACTAAGGACACTTTCCAGACTTATCTGCTTTTCTTAATGAAAATATCATAGACTGTGTCCCTCAGTCAGGTCTTGCTATGTATGATTAAGGTATATTAATAAAGGTATATTAAGGTGTGTGATTAAGGTATATTAATACATACCTTTTTAAACAGCAAACAGAAACCCCAACAATAGCAGCAGCAAACTGCTAAATTGACCTGTTTGTTCTATTTTCTACGTGAAGCATCAGTAGCTACAGGAGAATTTATGCCAGGACAGATGTTTTGTGTTACAACTTTGTGCTTCACTAAAGGTCTCCAGGAAGAAAGTAAGAACATTAGCCATGGGACTTTAGAGCAGAGATTGAGACAGGTATATTCCCCTGCCAGTGAGACCCATTTGCCCAATTTTAGCCAACTCTTTTGGGTGTTAAAACCCCCAGCTTCAGCGTAACTGGGAAGCAACAGATTTGTTTTTATGTAGACTTGGCAGTTTTCTTATAAACACTGAACAAAGGCAGTTCTGCGGTTCTTCCTGTCTCCTTCTCAGATCCCCATGTAGAGAAGTTAGAGAACCAGAGTGGAATATGACTTCATTGTGATTTTTGTGTTCTTTTCTGCCCTATACTGTGGGCACTGAGTTAACCTCCTCTGTATTATGCATGACCCCACATTTCATGTTTATTGCTCTTAGTTGTTCACAGATTATTCTTCTAGATTGTCTGGAATTCCCTAGCTTTGGGCCTGCCCTTGCAACTCCTTCCCAAGAAACACCTGAGCCAGGCACAAACCTTTCTAGAGACTTGCAGGAATTAAGCTTCCCTTCTTTTCCTGTGAGATGGATGTGTATATCATTGACACAACATTGCATAGACCTGCTGGGAGACAGTCTTAACACTGACTTCTTTACATACACATGATTTCATCATCGTCTCTCATCTCCATTTATATGTTCATGAAGAATTCCCTTCATTCTTATTTGTGATGTTATAATCGCTGCTCTTAGAGGTCTGAGAGATGCAGTTGTAAAAAAGGCAACTTGAAAGAGATTGAAGAGGGGGGAGAAACAGTTTCTGTTGCCAGACCCCCTTATTAACAGCATAAATAGCACCATAGACAGTAAAGTTTGTGGGAGAGAAAATATCAGGAAAGAAAAATTGCAGGCATGCATTTGGTATAGGAGGTCAATTTAAGGTATTGATCAGAATGTCTGGGGGAGGAGGCAGATTTTCCCAGTATGTATGCATTTTTGTTTTGAATTTAGAGATAAGGAAATTTGATGATATGATAAACAAACACAGAGATATACATAGGAAATTTATAATGAAATTGGAAAGAGATGTCAGGCCTCTTGTGCAGTCTGTCCCAATATGTGTTCACTACTTTTCTGTTCAGAGTGTTTTAATAATTGTCATCATTCGAGGATAAAGTCATACTGGGAAAGAGGAAGTATTTTCATCCATGTTTTACAAATGAGATCATTGTGGCTTAGAAGGCCAAGGTCACACAGCTGATTAGTGAACAGAATCACAACTTGAACTCTTATCTGACTCCATGTACTGTACTTTCCCCCTCATTCCAGTCTGCATATAGATCTGTGATAGCTCAGAACCCCCTAGAGTACTAATGGACGAAGAAAATAAATCCTCAGGATGCATCCGAGGGGTTTGTTTTAGATAGACGGTCATTCAATAATTAGTGATTTATTGCATGCCTGCTATGTGCCAGATCTATCTCCAGACCTTGGTAATATACTACAAAATGACTACTTTAAAAAGTCAGTCCTTTTATTCCATGTTCCCAATAGTTTTCATCCATGCAAAGTCTCCTTTTACAAATGTTCTTAAGAATAGGACTTTCAGCATTGCTTATGAAATCCTACTCTAAGTTTTCTAAATATCTCATGATATCCAAAATATTTTTTTCTAATAAATGTAAATAATCTCTGTCAAAACCTGGGTTTTACTGTTTAGTAATAATTTTACATTGCACTTTTACAAAATATTCAAAAAGTTTTACTGTTATATCAGTACATCTGTGAAAATTCTTTTCATCAATTTTTCTTTGAAAGAAATTTCAAATTTGCCTAAGACAGAGGCAGTCACTAAAGAATCAAAATCTGGAATTGAAGGGTCTAATGCATCCTCTCTAGTTTGCCTCCCCGGATAATCACTGTTGAAAATGTCGAAGAGTAGTTTCACAGGAAGTATACACTACCTGTTGATGCCACATTCTGGTTCCAGTCAGTTCTGTATAATGTCAGATTATTAATCTTTAGATAATACAGTGCCATTATGAAAACTACTATGGAATACTATGTTCTGACTTTCATGTTTTGGCAGTTGTTTGCATAGCAGCTGTGTAATATATCTAATAGAATAAACAATCTCAAGCTAGTTACTCATCCTTTCTTACTCACTTAATTAAAACATTCAAATACTCCACCCAGTTCCTCAATTCTCGCTTTAAAAAAGTTTTCTAGCCAATTCCCAGGACAAGACACAAACACACATTCCCTCAGATGAATATGTATATGATACTAGCAGAATGTCACAGTTTTTATGACTGGTAGATTTATACTTGGTTTTTGGTTCTTTCTTTTACTGATCTTTTCTATATTTTGCCCCTGTATGAAATGGCTCACTGACTTTGTAATAAAAATAAAAGTTATTTTAAGTTCCCTCAAAAAATAATTTCATTAAATTAACTTCACAATTGCTTTGGATATACTTTAGAATAGGCTAGGAGATTTCTATCATTTGTTCTATAATAAGTCATTTTTTTCATAACTAGATAGTTTCAATAATATTTTTACTGTTTTATCATTTAACAATTTTTTTTTAAAGTTAGACAAAAATCTAAGAAAAACCTTTAGGTATATAATTGAGAAGCCGTAAAGTAGAAAGTACCTTCCTTGATAAATTCACGAGATAGTGGAAAAGAGAAAATGGGAATATAATTTGGCCAAAGAAAGATTACAAACTAACATGTCAGCAGGTCCACAATACCATAGCAGAGATCAGATGTCCCAGTGGTGAGACAAACAGGTATAGCTGAGGAAATTTTTGACAGCGCCCTAGACAAGGACTTAAAAGTGCTGATAATGATGGGCTTAATATTAGGGATAAAGACATCAAGGAGATGAGGAAACTGACTCCTAATAATGGTTCCTTTTGTTATTACACACACTTATGCTTATTAAATCTGACAAAAATCTTGTCAAAACAGGTTTCCTTACACCGTGGCTCAAGAATCGGCAGCAGTGCCCACAAAGGGAGTAATGTCATTTTGCTAGGAACAGAGACACAGTTCAGAGAATTTACACGTAACTCGAAATCAGTGACATTTCCAAAACCTGATGGACTCCCGCCCTGTACCTAGGAATGTATGTTGAATTATTGGTACATACTTGAAGAACACTTCCTCGCCAAAAAGAATTCCCTCCCATTCCAGTCAAGTTGCACAACCGTGCTGCCTGACCTTGAGAGACCACGAATCTTAAGAGATTTTTTAAGACCGATTATGTTCATTTCCATGACAGCACAAAAAACCATATGTTTAACCTTCTATTTTGTAGTTAATAACTTTACATTTAAACGTATTTGTCACATGTTAAGACTTTAGGGGGTTTTGTTTGTTTTTTAATACTAATTCTGAAACTGGGATTTATGGCTAGAGTCTCTGGGGTCCCTGAAAACGTGTTACTTTTTTGTTGTTGTTTTTTTTGGAAGGATATTCCTTTTGTTCTTCTTTAAAGGTTATTTGTCACTACTCAAGGGACAGACTTCTGGTCTGGTGGAGCCTTCATGGGTTTGAAGCTACACAGAGAGGTCCCAGTCAAGTCTAGAGCGAGTCAAGATACAATCCATCAGGGCCCAGCAGTTGCCAAGTCCCTGTAACCCCTCCCTATGGAGACTCTTAGCCCACCTTCCCTGACAGGAGACCTGCCTGGCTTTCAGTGTCCCTCTTTCTTCACTCCCCACTGTCTGGCATTGAGGACATTATATAACCACTGTAGGACTCATCTTGTCAATATAGGGATAAAAGCAACTCTATTAAGGCATTGTAGAAGTTCAGTGAAATTATATAAGAAAATCAACTATTACGTGGGCATTCAGAAATAGTAAGGACAATGGCAATAAGAGGTATTATGTCAATGACATGGCTGTTCTGTGGCTCCTACACTATTAGCCACAGATGGGCAGTGTGGTTTTGGGACTGATTCAAATTTAAGCATTTCTGCTACTTGGTTATCATGGCACCTCCCATGTCATTACCTGTTCCACCAAAACCATGTTTCTATACAAAGGTAAAAAAAAAAAAAAAATCATGGGCTTTGCCTAGCCTCATTATAACTGGAAATCTTGATTTTGATTTTAGATTTCGCATTTATGAAGCAGATACTATGGGCTGAGCATTCTGCAGTGTATAGGAGCCTAGATTAAAGATCTGTGGAACCAAATTTTTGGTTGAGCCTAAAAAGTCTGCAAACTGAGACTAGTATTTAGCTTCTTACAATGAAAGCTTTCTATGGGAAAAACACTATATTAGTTAAACACTTATATGCATTATCCCACTAAAACCTTATAATACTCTTAACTAAATATAATTGTATTATTTCCTTTATAGATAAAGCATTGCAGACTATCATTAATGCTCAAACTACTTACACAGTAAGGGGAATGAGCAAGGTTGAAGTCAGATCTGAGCTCTAGATCATGATTGTACGATTACTTCTCATGCTTTAGAATATCTTGATGCACATATTGACACCCAAGATTAAATGTATGTATCTGCTCTTCCAGATTTTCAAAATGTTAAACATGTTAAATTGTATGTTTGTTTACTTTTTTGGGGAGGAAAAGGATCTAAAGACAATCTCTGTCTTAGGAACACTTAAGATGTGGATGAACAGGGGCGCCTGAGTGGTTCAGTGGGTTAAAGCCTCTGCCTTCGGCTCAGGTCATGGTCCCAGGGTCCTGAGATCTAGCCCCACATCCTCAGCCGGAAGCCTGCTTCTCCCCTCTCTCTGCCTGCCTCTCTGCCTACTTGTGATCTCTGTCAAATAAATAAATAAAATCTTAAAAAAAAAAAAAAAAGATGTGGATGAACATATCCAAAAGTCACTTGGTCCCCGGCAACTGTACCCTTTGTTTTTTGCCACTGTCTTCAAGATCTTCATAAATATTTCTTCCCACTCCACAAAAGCTGCTGGTGAAGGATTCTCTGCCCAGACCAGCTCAAGGCTGAGAACACAGTAGTGAAGCTCAATAGTGTTCGTTATCCCAAGTTTTACAGGCTTGCAACTGGTAGCATTTTGTTCCCTGAGGAATTCTGTTCTGGATAAACTTGGATCTTAGATAACTCATAGAACTAGGACACTGGGCATCTGACACCATCTTGTATCCATTTGAACAACACCGTCAAGTTGCTCTTCTTCTAACAGGAGCTCTATTATTCTGTTTTTCAGTAGTGATATCAGTTGTACAGCACCAGGCTGGGACTTCCCTGATTATGTGGTTGAAACACATTGATCCAAATTGAGCCCAATATAAATTGTATTTATAGAATTCACAAAAAAGGTTAAATTTTCAAACATATGTTTCAAATATCTCAGTCTGAGCATTAAAAATAAAATCTGAATAACTCATTTTTAAAGCAATTAAACATCGAGCTAGATTTTTATACATAGCTATTATTATCTTCATTTTACAGATAAGAAAACTATGACTTATAGGGGTTAGATAATTTGACTAAGTCGCTATAAGTAGTTTCCCAAACATTCATTCAAACAAATTCCCTGAGCCTGGCTATATATGTTGGATCCAATTCATCCCCAAACTATCCTATATGGACATACCACAGAGCATGCCCAGTTATTATGAATGAACATTTTTACAGTAATTTCATCACACCTACCAATGAATCTTTTGGTATTCCTTTAAAAACATTATTTTCTTTTTGGAAGTTAAATATATGATTTCTTACTATAAAACTTCCAGAAATGTAGACCTATTATACAAAGAAAAACAGAAGTCCCCCTTCATCTACCCCTGACATCTCACCTGCTCCATATTACTCCATACCTCAAAGGAATCATTTGCTGACAGTTTGGTGTGAATCCTGTCAGGTCTTTTGCTGTATCTTTGCAGCATCTTTGCTGGCCTATATATGGCATATACACAGTTATGTAAATTTGGCACGTTTGGATTTCAATTTCCTTATTTTACATAATAGTATTTTATTTGTCACCTGACAATTGTTGAATGTCTACAGTATGCCAGTTAGTATTCTGAACAGTTTTCATATATTATTTCTTTCTCCCTCTTCACCAACTCATGACGTAGGCACTACAAGATGTTGGGTCATGTAAACAGACTCCTGATATACCTTGAGAAATGTTTACCTCGTCAATTTTTATCTTATTCTGTCACATCTACTATATGCAGCCTAATCAGTTACTAATTAAAAAGCAAAGGTGATTATTTCACTTTTCATAATAAGAGACTGTCCAACTTTAAACGGTTCTTTTAGAAAGTAAATTCTGTTCGTAGAAATCGGACTTAATCAGACCATTCTTCAATTCAAGAAATTACTGAGTCTTCAAATTGGAATATGCTCCTCCTCAGTCACATGCCACTTTAACATAATCTTCTAATTGAAGGGTTTTTTCCTGGTAATAATATAAATAAAAATTCTAAAAGTTAGACCAAAAGGCTAACATGGTACAAGGTGACCCATGCCACATGGGGAAGGCAGAACAGCATCTCACAGATTAGTGTGCCTTCAGTCTTCATGGCTCAAAAACATCGTAGATTTTCTTTTTCAGATTTTGGAATGCTCGTGACAACAAAACAGCTTCTGTTCCTTGAGATTAGACATAATCAGAACATGTGAACTTTCAATTAAAGAAATATTCAATATCTTTCAAGTCAACTCTTACAAGAAAGTGATGTATAAAACGAAGACTGTAATATATCTCTGAGTAATAAACCCTCTCTCAGGGAGTCCATGCAGTAGGAAGCTAGAAGACTGGGGAAACAAGGAATCTGGTCAGGACTGAAATGAGAATTTGAGTGTGTCCTGGCTCTGCTGGACCCAGCACTTTGGGACGGCGTCCTCTTTTAACTGCTTTGGTTGGGTCAACCAGCATGGCCATTGCATCAGCCTATATTCTGATACATTTTATTATTCAAAATGTTAATCCTTTCAATCAGGAGATAGTTATATTGGACTGTTTTTAAGGGTGAGTTCTCAACCTGATCTCTGATGTCTTATGATTGATTTCAGATTTTCAGAGGATAATCATTTCCTTCATTTTGGAGTTCTAGGTGACACAGCACATTCCCAGGCATGTCCTGACCCCTCTACTATCAGCATAGCATTGCTTTCGTAGAAAAAATTTTAATTAAAATTTTTTTCCTAGATAATATGGCTTGTCATGTGTGAACTAAAAAATTATTAGCATTATCTACTTGTAATTAAAATTATGGATGTCCTTTTTATCCCTTTGTATCTTAAATTAGGGCACCTGAAGTGGACTAGAATTAAGTCTTTGACTTCCCATGTATTTGATGAGCAGAATAAAATTATTATTGTATTAATACCCACCACTAGTAAATTCATAAAAATGTTTTAATACCAACATCCCAAATAGTGAGCTATGTCTGTTACAACACTGATTTCTGGCACAGGCTGTTATTTGAACACGTTCCCTGATTTTTTTCTGTTGCAAAACTTGTCTACATCATTGTTGTTTTAGTGTCAACTAAACAAAGCTTGATATCAAAGTTGAGAAGGAAATTTCTCTCCTTGTGGTGATGAAGTACAACTTTCAAGCTACTAAATTCAGAGATCTACCTCTCTTTTGCCAATTTTCACTCCCTAAAGATAACTACTATGAATAATATTTTATATATCCCCCAAAATTTCTGAACATATGTGAGCATACCTATAGTTTCTTTTACACCTTTAGCTATAATTATAGACATAAATTTGGAAAGGTATATGTATGTATAATTTTAAAATTGAGACTTAGGAGCTCATGTTGCTGCTAGTTTTCTAGATATAGCCTTGATATATAAACATGCATATATACATATATGTATATATATATGATGTATATATATAATATATATGATATGTACACTGCTTCAAAGCACAATTTACAGTGCTGTTACTTTGGACAGATTGCTGGCAAAGACAGAAGTCAGAGTCACTCTACTTGTATAAAAAGATAGCTGTTGGTGAGGTAGAGACAAAGTCAATAATCTCTAGAAATAGAAAAGAGCATCACAGAATCCTAGGATGGAAAGAAATTTCAGAGATCATCTAGACCAATACCAAATGTCTTTCTAGCCAGTTGATCATGCATTCTTCACTTAAATTTCCTCAGTGGTGCATCCTTCACTGGATCCCAAGACAGACCATTCTGTTTTCAGGCACATCTATTCATTTATATTTGTTAATTGGCAATTCTAGTTGTTCATCAAAAGACACACTCTATAATCATTCACCATGGGGAGAGATGCTCCCGCATGTGTGCCTATAAGCCATGGATTTATAATTTAAAAGATGAATGCTCCATCAGGTATGAAGTACAACAGAAGGCCAGTGGATTTCTCATAGGTTTGTATGTATGTGGCTAAAATAAATGACTTTCTTGCCTTCCTCGCAAAATGAAAAAAGAACAGGAATGCAGAGCATTGGTGAGGTTGGAGAGAAAGGGATGTTGAAGGAAACTTTAGAGAGGTAAACTTGATGGCATCTTAAAAGAAGACGAAGAAAAAAGATTCTTCTTGGCATAGCAGTTATGTTGCCAGTAATACTTAGGTTAAATATAGACATCTACCCCAAGGAAACAATAATGAATTTGCATAAAAATATAATTTAAGTTTATATATTTGGCATTATGTATGACTGAAAAAACTGGAATAATCTGAATGACAAATAATGGCAGGTTATTTATATGCAAATGATAGAACTTTATGTAGCTTTAAAATTATATTGCAAAAATATTTATGAAAGAGAAAATGTTTATGGTTATATTCACATACAGAACAAAAGGCTGAAATAAAAGGCCCTACAGTGTTAACAGTGGTATCATATAATGGTAGGGTATGGTTGGCTTTTTCTCTTTCTCTGTCAAGATCTTTGATTTTATCCAGTTTCTCTGCACAAAGTATATATTGTATGTTGATAAGAAAAATTATAGATAGATAGAACTTTTTAAAAACTAAAAGTCAAAGAGTATGGGCTTTGGAATAAGGTAAAGCTGAATTCAAGGAATCACACAGATCTTCCTTTTATGAGCTATGTGTCCTTAAGCACATAATGAATTTAATATATGTAAACTAGTTGGGATTCTGCCTGCTAAATAGTAGGGACTTATTAAACATTGATTTTTTTGTGTCCTTCCATTTGATTAATGACTTAGTTCTTTGATGCTTTTAGGAAACGATGAGACTAGAATTTTTCCTGCTACTCATTTTTTTTCTTCCTTTTATTCTATTTCATAGAAGAAGGGACATGGCAATAGTAAAATACCTTATCTTGCATATCTGAGTTGCTAAATTTGGCATTAGTCATCTCTGCACAGAAATAATACCCAGAATGATCAGTGCCCATGTAAGAACTGGCCACTTCAAATTCTGGAACATCCTCTCTGCAGAGTAAGGTGAATTAGTAACCAGCTGACTCCTCAGGATTTGGGTCATAGTGGCTGATGTTAATTATGGGCAACTCCGCGTTAAGAAGGTAATGGATTCTGTACACTGAAAAGAAATTAAAAAAATAAAAAATTGAATTAAAAAAAAGAAGGTAATGGAATTGACAGCTCCTTTCAGATATATTTGCAAAGAATTCTGCAGTCTCTTCATATGAGCTTACAGGAATTTTATGCTTCTTGCCAGAAACAGGTGAGTAGAATATATTAGCACTCAGATAGATGTTCACATAGGTTTTGAGAGAGCAAATTAGTCCTTGTCCAGAATGCAGAAAAGGCTGAGGAAAAATTGATTACAGACAAAGACCCTTTTAAGATTTCACAGGAACCACAAGCAAGAACCTGAAACCGTACTCTAGTCTTCTACCATTTAAAAATCTGATGATAAAATTGTAAGGAAATAATACACAGGGAGCTACCAAGTAGAACATAATCACTTAGATCAGTGATTTTAGGTATATGATAAAACTTAATGATTTAATGGTTGACTAAATATTGTGCATTGACAAAAATTTTTCTGTAAGAAAGAGCACTATTATTTAAAATAAAGCTATAAAAAATACTTGTAAGTCTCTGGGACTAAAGATTTCCAAGGGTGAAAGTCTTGACAAAATTCTATATATATGACTTTGCCACTTTCCTAACTTTAGTCTACATAACCAAGTATAACTTGGTTAATACTATTGTTCACTGTCATTTCCACCCCCCCCACAATAATCACCATGTGAACAGAGGCTCTGACTAATCAATGCTTGTATTTCCCTAATGCCCAGCCAATTATTTAGAAACTCCATTTGTTAAATGTGTGAATTAAAGTACACTTTCGGCCTGCTTCTAATTTTTGTGTTTGGAATGCGCTAGCAACATTTCATTTTTGGACTGGAACATAGAACCTCAGTCCCTCCTCTACATCCCACCCGCCAAACCCAGTCACATGGAATGTAGGTTCTTGGCTAAAAAAAAAAAAAACTAAAATACTTTTCTCCAGTATGTTATTGTGACTCCTGACCAAAAAAAAAAAAAAAAAAACCAAAAACCTTTCTGTCTGCTTAGAGGTGGGACAGCAAAATTTCTTGGTTGCAGGACCCATTCTTTCTTTAGGTATCAGTCTCAGGAGACATTGTTCCCAGGAGTGCCAACAGAACATAAAAATAAAAAGAGAAAAAGAGTTGTTTTTCTTCTCTGATAAGTTAACAAAGAACATACATATTTTAGGTTTTGTCATCCTCTTTTCCTGCTCTGGAATGAGATTTTGAAGTCTTAGAGTGGGAAGGAAGAACTTAAAAGAAAAAAATATATATATTGTAACATTGTAGTATAGTATTGCTTGCATACTGTATTGATATATGGTTCTATACCATATTGAAAATAATAATTTATTTATAATTGAAAATACTAATCATTGAATTTGGCAGCCGAATTTAGTACATGGATAGCATTAATCACTA
The DNA here is from genome assembly GCF_010015895.1 of Lontra canadensis. NCBI lineage: Eukaryota > Metazoa > Chordata > Mammalia > Carnivora > Mustelidae > Lontra > Lontra canadensis. The sequence continues at coordinate 7,327,862 of NW_022631064.1, read as the reverse complement.
GGGCATTAACTCTCTATTTTGGCACAGGCCTTCATATAGACTTGAAAACTTATGAGTACAATGTGACTGGTGTCTGAGGTGTTTAAGATAGTTATCCCAATTGGTACTGCCCGGATGGATAATATGGATGAAGGAAGACTAGGTTTCTTAAGTATCCTTGTAAGATTCTAGAATTGTAAGGAATTTCAAGGAACCAACCCATTTTTCTGTTTTTAATTTGGAACTAGAATTGGGGTGCCTGGGTGGCCCAGTGGGTTAAGGCCTCTGCCTTCAGCTCAGGTCTTGATCCCAAGGTCCTGGGATCGAGCCCCACATTGGGCTTTCTGCTCAGCAGAGAGTCTGCTTACCCCTCTCTCTCTGCCTTTCTCTCTGCCTACTTGTGATCTCTCTCTTTGTGTCAAATAAATAAATAAAATCTTTTTAAAAAATGGCCGCCAAATATTCTGGCATTGCTACTAAATAAACAACTGGATGGGTTTTCTTCTGGATTGTTGTGTTCATACAAGAACTTTTTTTTTAAGATTTTATTTATTTATTTGACAGATCACAAGTAGGCAAAGAGGCAGGCAGAGAGAGAGAGAGGGGAGGAAGCAGGCTCCCCGCTGAGCAGAGAGCCTGATGCAGGGCTCAAGAACTTTTAAAATACTCTCCCCTTGGGGCATCTAGGTGGCTCAGTTGGTTAAGCATCTCTCTTCCCCTCAGGTCATGATCTTAGGTTCTAGGATGGGGCCTGGTGGTGGCTGGCTCCCTGCTCAGTGGGGTGTCTGCTCCCTTTTCCTTTGCCTCTCCTTTCCACCCCTGCTTGTGCTCTCACTCACTTTCTATCTTAAATAAATAAAACATTTCAAAATTAAAAAAAAAAATACTCTCCCCAAGGGTATTTGTTTTACCACCTTCCAAGAAGCTACACCACATGGACTTTTGTTGCTTTTAAGCTTGGTCTTTCTTATTTATATCATCCGCAGGAGGAGCTCCAAATATGTGGCAAGCGGTTTTTAAAAACTTTTTATTTTAAAATAATTGTAGACTTCGCATAAAAGCTACAAAAATCACTATATACCCCTCACCCAGATTCTCCCACACGTTAATATTTTACATGTCTTCATTCATTCTCTTCCTCCCCTCTCCTTCTTCCCCTCCCCTCCCTGCTGTCTCCCCACACACATATTCTTAAGCATTCTTAATTTAAAAGTTGCAGAAATGATATTACTTTACTTCTAAATACTTCAGTGACCATTTCTCAAAATCAAGAACAGTTGTGGGGCGTAAGTGGAATCCTTCCTCCCTCCTACATACAGTGCAGTCATAATAACTTACATCACTGCTGAGTTCAGACATGTCCTAAGAATATTTTTCAACAGTGCTGTAAGTGGCCACTCCATATCGGTCGGAAACCTGCCTGAGGCTAGCACTCGGTTAGATAATAGGAGTGGATTTACCTGAAGCATAGTGGGAGCAATTAGAAGAGCATGCCCTCAATTTCTCACTTCCCCATTGGCATAATGCTAGAAATCCTCTTCTCACAAAATCGTCTTTTAGCCAGAGCTCTGGAACCATATGAAAATATGAAATAATAAGTGGAAGATTTGGGACTGTAGGTGGCATTCAGTAAATATGTTTTAAATGTCGGAGACAGTTTCAATACTATTGCCTTCTATTTAAACTGCAAGTAAAGATTTGAGAGCCAATTTTGTTTCTTTGTTTTGTTGTTGTTGTTAAGTAAAGAAAAAGATAAGGACAAAGGAGAAAATAATATTTGGGCATTTTTGTCTAAGGAGATATTTTTCCTGTGAGTCATTATCTTGTACTGTACACCATCGTTTATGAAACATTTGCATATATACTATCCTCAGTCCTGGGGTTATGAGGGTACAGTAATAACACATGAATAAGCATTTGCTATATATGTTTCAGTAATGCTTATAGTAATAATTGCTGGAATATAGGACTTGTCCAATAAATGTGACTATTAATAATAGGCTCCTGCCTCATCTATTATAGTTACTCGGTCAAAGAAGTAATGAATCAAGCTATGTATTTTCTATGTAAATTTAGTTTAAAAAACTCAGACAAACTCCTTTTGGGGATTATATTTAATAGTAAAATCCATATGTTGAATCAACAGTGTGGCTATGTTGAGAATTTGCCAGGAGCTATGTCCCAGAAAACCCTGATGAAACGAAATAGAATTTTAACTTTCCTATTCTACTTCTTCACTTTAAGTTTATTTACTTCATTTTTTTTTAAAGATTTTATTTGTTTATTTGACAGACAGAGATTACAAGTAGGCAGAGAAGCAGGCAGAGAAGAGGAAGCAGGCTCCCTGCGGAGCAGAGAGCCCGATGTGGGACTCGATCCCAGGACCCTGGGATCATGACCTGAGCCGAAGGCAGAGGCTTTAACCCACTGAGCCACCCAGGTGCCCCTATTTACTTCATTTTTAAAATTCATTTTTGTATTTTCTTTGTAATGTAATACTTCTTTCAATTATTCCTTATTTGGAAATTTGAAAATTAGTTTGGGAATGCCAGAGTAAATATGGGAGGAAAAAAGTGAGAATAAGTGAGAGATTTATGGTCTTCTCTGTAAGTGTGTTTTTGTCGGAGGGGGAAAGTGAACTAGTATGTGACAAGGATTATTTTGATATACATTGGACTCATGATGATGAATCCAGATTACATGTTATTAAGGAACAAAGTTAAGGACTTAGAAATGGATCTTGAAATTCCCCCCACTCTGTCTGGTTCCCCTTCCTCTTATCACCATCCACCAGTAGCCTAGGAAATTGTGTAAGTTACCACTATGTGCACCAACGAGCATCCTGGTAGAAGGTTAGTCTAGTAACATGGGGAAATAAAATCTGGATTCTCTACACAGTATGCCTAATACAACATAAAACTATTTTCTTAGATGTCCATCTTGGTGTCATTTCTTTGGATTGTTAATCAGTTTGATTTTTATCAGCATGAGTATTTGCTGCCTATGATCTTGATCCATACTTTGGAGGAGATTTAGACTGATGAACATCCTATATGTCCTGCTAGACATACAGACTCAAGACTAGACAGTTCTTGAACTTGTTGGGTTACTCAATTGCAGTACTTTTTAATTGCCCTCCTTTTCCAACCATGTCGTAATTAACATAAGTGGGATTTAGAGATTAATTTTATAGAAGCAACTGACTGCTTCCACTCTGTTGAAACTGAAATCTTAAATGGATTCACATATGATAGGATCAGGAATTTTGAGAAGATCTTAATGATTGTCATGTGTTCTACTGATATAGACTATAACTTTAAAAGACAATTTAAAAGACAACAGTTTTGTCCAAAAAATAAAAGGCACAGTTTTTTTTTAATTTTTTTAAATCATTTTTTAAATTTATTTTCAACATAACAGTATTCATTGTTTTTGTACCACACCCAGTGCTCCATGCCCTCTCCAACACCCACCACCTGGTTCTCCCAACCTCCCACCCCCCCAACTCTTCAAACCCTTCAGATTGTTTTTCAGAGTCCATAGACTCTCAGGGTTCACCTAAAGACACAGTTTTGAAAAAGCTTCCTCAAACAGTGTTCCTTCCAGTCATGATACAAAGCAATCTTTTCAGCGAACCGTGATCTTTACTAGGCACCAAACATGGAAAATTCTTTACTAGGCACCAAACATGGAAAATCAGCATGCTTGAAGGGCCGTAACAGCACAAGGAGCTGCCCAAACACTTCTGACTTAACTAAAAAATAAAATGGGTTCAGAATATGGCTATTAGTCATCAGTAAATAAATAACAAGGCTGTACTCATAAGTGGATACTATTTTCTCTGTTGGAGCCTTGAAAATAATCATAGCATAACCATCTCACCCTATTGGCATTAGTAAGCAAGTGGGTTGAAATGATTACTGTTGGAGTCTGTATACTGTTTTATTCAAAACCCTAACCATTAATTAGATCTCCTAGGAGCACTGTCAAGTGCTTACAGTGCTGAGTTGGAAATGGAGATACAGAGACTGAGTGATTTACAGTAGATCAAGACAAGGCCTGATTTCCCACTTTCCAAACTGGTTGTCCAGGGTACCATGGAGCGGCCACTATTGAAAGGGGAAATGCATTTCCAGTTCAACTTTAATTCCAAACTTTAAAAGTCCAGGCATCATTACTGAGAATGCTCAGCAATTTCATAACATTAAGTGTTAGGTTATTTTTGTTTGCTTTCAGTCTTGAGACAATACGATTCTATTTGGATTTCACCCAAAATCCTTTAAGGAGAAAAATACTTACTTTTTTTTTTTTTTTTTAACATCACTGAGTTGATTTTGTGCAACAGGATCAGATAACTTGAAAAACGTATCCTCTATATGGAAATAACCCAATATTAGCAAAATTCAGTGCTGCTTAAATGTTCTAACTCTTTTGAGAAGAAATGAGTGAAGTATCCAGTAAGAGTGTTACATTGATTCACACACTTGAAAATGAGTCTAATAAGGATCTATTTGTCATCTCTTGACCTTACACATGAAATTAAATTTTCCCCTGTCAAAAATTTGTTTGCCTGAATTAAATACTGATGATGAATCAATATAAAATCCTCACTTTTAGAGACAGATGGAAACTCTCAGCCGCACACTATTTGACGGTACATGTTCACCCTGGACAGTGCTCCCCTGAGGCACTGTCCTTCATTTTTCCTGTGAAAGAAAGAGATATTTCTTTCAAAGGAATCAAGTCAATGCAAAACATAATTTTAAGAATCATCTATATCCCATTCTTGTATAAACTCCCAAAGAAATACAAATGAAGCTGAAGACATGGATTTCAGTTTATTGACAAACCCATCAGGTAAGTAAGGCATGAGGTTACTACCAAAACAGTAACATTTAACCCCGTGGTATTGAAAATTGTGGTTTAATCCTGAAGTCCATAACCTTCATAAAAGGTAATTTTTATAAGAAACAAATTATACCATAACCATTTAATGCTGTGCCTAGGAACTGTTCCTCTACATCTTGATGTACACACCCAGTCCCATTTCAGATGTGTCTTGTATGACTGACTCTCAGCATTTACTCATGCTGTTCCTTCTGCCTATATCTTTCTTCCTTTCCCACCCTTATGCCTCACATCTCATCCGGTTAGCTCTACCTTGATATCCTTCAAGCCACCCATTGATAATGTAGTATTTTGTTTTCATTTTTTATTGTTTACTCTTTTATATCCCTCACTAGACTGATCTCTCCAAAGTAGAATCATGTCAACGTATATCCTCTCTAGAATTTAGCAGAGTGTAAGAGCTCAGTATTGGAGGAATAAATTAATAAAGCTATCTAGGAAATGACCTTCAGAGAAGGGATTAGAGAGGGGGAAATAGTAGGTAGAGATAATGGCTTCAGCAATTTGGGGGGTACTGTAAGCATTTACTGCCTAGGAAACCGTAATGAGAATGATTGAAGTAGATAGAGGGTTATGTTGGAGTTAATGAAAATAAGACTGAAGAGGTAAAATAATCCCAATTAATGAGAATACTAAGCTGAGAAATTTGAATATGGTTTGACAGGCAGTAAGGACCAATTGTAGTTATTATTTTAGGGAAGTTGTGTAATGAAAGCTGTTATATTTTTGTACGCTTAACATTTTTCTTACAGTTTTTTCTTGAGAACTAAACAGTTGCCATGTGTTTTATATTATGGGATCCTTAAAGTATGTTGTATTTTTGAGACACTTATAAACAGGAAAGCTCACTGAAAGCTCACTGATTACCGAAGAATGAAAGTTTGCAAGAGAATAAAGCTTATAAAAGTATTTTTGGAACAAGAAACAAGAGATTACACTTATGCAAGATATTAATATTTCAACAATGTTTTCTTCCTATCAGATATAATTCCATAATTCCATAGATATTGTTGATTATAAAATATGCCCTCAATAATTTAAGTTGCCTTTATTAGTATGGTGACATTTTCTAAATAAAAAAAAATTCAACATTTTAATCATCCAAATGACATTTATCCATGATTGGTTATTTATATAAATTTTGTTTACGACTACTTGAATTATTTTGTAATTAATGGTTTTTCTTTTATTTTTTTAAAAGATTTTATTTATTTATTTGACAGAGAGAGAGAGATCACAAGTAAGTAGAGAGGTAGGCAGAGAACGGCAGGGGGAAGCAGCCTCCTGGCTGAGCAGAGAGCCCAATGCAGGGCTCGATCCCAGAACCCTGAGATCATGACCAACCCACTGAGCCACCCAGGCGCCCCTGGTTTTTCTAATTAAAATGTAATATACGCTCTTAAGTGGTATTTTAGAAAGTACACAAAATATAAGGGGGGGGCAAAAACCATGATTCTATCACTCTGAGGCTATTATTATAACTTACTTAATCTTATTTTATTCAAGTATTTTTCTTCTGTAATTTTTTCTTTACATTGTTGAAGTTATAACATATAGTTTATATTTTTTCATAGTATAATTTTGCTTGACCTTGTGTCATAAATCTTTTCCTATATGATTTTCCTAAACCTAATTTGCACTGCATAAAAATATTCTCTTTTATGTGCATTTCCTTAATATTGGATACCTTGTTTCTTATATTTTTGTTGTGATGTTATAGTATGTAAGGTTATTTCTTTAATAATTCTTAAGTTGGGGGAATAAGTGTCTTTCCTTTTGACATGATTTTCCAACTCTTGATCTCTTTTTCGTTTGTCACACTGAATATTTGAGTAGTTTTGTTTTGTTTTCTTTTGTTTTGTTTTAAGAGGTGCAAGAATGCTGGGTTTTTGAGCTCTGGATATGGAAAAGGGAGCAGGTAAACATGTGGGCTTCAGAGCTAGAGACATCTAAATCTGAATCCTAGCTCCATCATTTTCTGATTGTGTGACACTGGGAAATTATAGATCCTCTCTGGGTTGCAATTTGATAATAATATTTGCCATTTAGAGTTTTTATGAAGACTAACTGGAAAAATACATATAAAATACTTATTGTAGTATCTGAAACTAGTGCTTTATTTAAGGCTGGTTCTTATCATTTATGTTATCATTATTGTTGGTGTTCTTTGCTGTCACTATGGAAGTTAACAAGCTAATGGGTTTAAATTTCTATTTGGGATTACAAAAATAATAAGAAAATATTCAAAATAACAAATGCATTATCAACAATAAAAACCTACACTACCTTGAAATACATTGCTCCTGGGACTTTTCCTATTATGCCCTCAACCAGAGGGTTTACTTAAGGGTACTATGCTTATTTCCCAGAATTCAAAATACTACCCACACCTGGTCTTTATCCTACTTCCTGAGCAATGAATTCTGGTAATGGCAAAACTAGCCTGAAAAGATGCTATTGCTACTACTGAAGAGTGGCAATGGGAATCACACTCTGATTAATTTATAAAAGCAGCACATACAGAGTGTTAGGAACGACCCATGCCAAGTTTCAGCTGATTGCAAAAATTACGTTTCTGAATGAGGAGATAGACAGTGTGGAAAGAAAACAGCTCTTTTTTTTTTTTTTTCACGACTGTTAGAGGAGCCTAGATACGACGTAGATTATATCTTTAAGCTGCATCCATGAGGATTTTAATTAGTAGAAAATAATCTCAAATTCTAATGATGGTTTGAGTGAAAGTTTAAGCTTTTATTGTGATAACATCTTTTTCTCTGTATGACAATTTAGGATGAGGTTTTGAGTGTTATATTAATTTAAGAAAATTCCTTAGGGATTTTGCTTGAATGAGAACTATATATTTTCTTTAATAGATTTCAAATCTAATCCAAATGTAGCCTTATTTAGAAAATTCACACTCAAAGGAAAATATGATGTGGCATCATCTTTGCTACTTATATGGCAAACAACCATATCCATTAAAATCCATCTACTACTTCGTATAACCTGAATGAATATACTTTTTTTTTCCTTTTTATCATTGGAGTTCATGAATTGTATTTATGAAACCAACTCCAAAAGGATAAAGGAATATCAAAGTTTTATCCTAAGCATCATTCTTATTTCTGACTTGTAATGAAAAGCATGCATGCTTATAAAATTGTAAATTATTCACACATGAAATTTTTGGTGTAATGTTAGGATAAAGTGTCATGTGAGCAAAAATAGTAAAAAAAAAAAAAACAACCTGGTATGATTATGAAACTGAGTGTTGGGACATATCCTGATGAATTCATCATGTGCCATCTGCTCCAATAATTCTTGCCACTATCAGCCGTATTTTGCCAGTGGGTATTGTAGGTTCCTTCTATATTTGCTTGACTCTTTCTATTCTGGATTTTTCTACATGGTTATTATAGACAGTACTATGGCATAAACTTATTAGCAAATTGCAAGTCCTGTATTTTATAATGGGACACTTAAAAACCACAGGAAAATTAGGACCTAATGAAGTCCAAATTGTTTTGATTATTTCCTTCCCCATCCTTCTTACCTTCTGGGATAAGGATTGAGAAAAGTGAACCATCCTATTCCCAGTAGCTCTTTTTAAATGTTGTGACCCATCTGTTGCCATATGCCAGGCATCTGCTTTTATCACCCTCATTTGTGGTCCTTCAGTGCTGAAGTGATGAATTAACTTTGAATTTATGCTAATTTTTACTACAAGAAAATGGCTTATTTGTAAACCATTTAATCTGGCAGCAGTGATTTTCAGATGTAAGTGAATACAAGAAGATAAAAATAGGAATCAGCAACGTATATTTATTCCCAGCTACATTTTTTGAATAGGTGTCTAACTTTTAGGTAATTGTAACACATCTAGAGCTCCATTTCTTTAATAAAAATGTGAGGAGCGATCCTTGATTTTAAAATATATATTGAATTTACATTCAAGAAAATACGACATCAAATATAACAGGTTAGAATTGTTCATGGATGCTTATTCAAGTCAGTGCCTGTTTAAACCAAGTTGTTGAATTCTTTCTTTTCTTTCTTTCTTAAAGATGATTTATTTTTATTTAGTCCTAAACTATCATCAGAAAGTAGTTATGTAATTTTAAAGGCTGATGCAATATAAAATCACTGATCAGATTATAATATAATATTTCTCAACTCTGGTTTTGTGGAAATATTAGTGAATTGGAACCAAACAATCAAGGTGTCAGTTCTCTTTTTTCCACTAAGTAGTGATAAATTTTGGACAAGTCATCAATCCTTAGTTTGCATGTCTGTCTCATAGAATTATTAACTGTAGTATCTTTTAGCACTAACAACCTGAGATTCTTATGCCTGTCTTTAGGGCATATATATATATATTTTTTTTTTTAACTGAATGGCATTAATCATATATGAATTCATCAATTTAGTTTGTCATATATACATTTAATTCTGAATGCAATAGATAGGATATCAATGATAGCAGATATTTAGATTAAAATAATATTATCTTTAAGAGATGAAAATAAATGGGTCAGCTGGTGGCTCAGTTAACCATCCAACTCTTGATTTTGACTCTTCAGGTCACTCAGGGTCGTGAGATTGAGCCACACCCAGGGTGGAGCCTGCTTCCTATTCTCTCTCTCCTTTTCCCTCTGTCCCTCCCTAGCACCTCCACAACACTCACCACTCATGCTCACTCTCTCAGAATAAAAAGAAAGGAAGGAAGAAAAGATGAAAGAAAGAAAGAAAGAAAGAAAGAAAGAAAGAAAGAAAGAAAGAAAGAAAGAAAGAAAAGAAAGAAAAGAAAAGAAAAGAAAGAGAAAATAAAAATGACTTAACTAACATGTATTGTGCAGGTTTTCTAAGCAGAATCCAACATATAAATAATCTTTTTGAACAGGGAACAACCTAACTAGAAACCAATTCAGTCAGTTTCATTGTCCTGCTTAATTACAGCAAGTTTTAGAATCCTCTAATGTGGTGGGCATTTTGTTTTTAATTTAGGTTATTTATTTATTTTTACCTTGTATTTTTTTGTTGTGTTGTTGAGAAATAATTGACATATCACTGTATAAGGCATACAGCACAATTGTTTAATTCACATAATATGAAATGATTTAGCACAATAGGTTCAGCTAATAACCATCTTCTCATATAGATACAAAAATAGAGAAAAGGAAGGAGGAAGGAAAAAAGGAAAAACATTTTCTTCTTGTGATAAAAACTCTTAGGATTTATTATAACAACTTTCTATATATTATACAGCAGTGTTCACTGTAGTCATCAGCTTATACATTATATCTCTAGTATTTATTTATCTTATGACTGGAGGTTTGTACCACCTTTGGGCCACCTTCCTCCAGTTCCCCCTCCCACCACCCTCTAACTCTGGTAACCATAACTCTGATCTCTTTTTCTGTGAGTTTGGAGACTTTTGTTTGTTTGTTTAAGATTCCACAAAGAAGAGGTGCCTGAGTGGCTCAGTGGGTTGGAGCCTCTGCCTTCGGCTCAGGTCATGATCCCAGGGTCCTGGGATGGACCCCTGCATCGGGCTCTCTGTTCAGCGGGGAGCCTGCTTCCCCCTCTCTCTGTCTGCATCCCTGCCTACTTGTGATCTCTGTCAAATAAATAAATAAAATCTTAAAAAAAAAAAAAGATTCCACAAAGAAGTAAGACAACAGTATTTATTTTTCTTTTCTCTTTCTGATTTATTTCACTTAGCATAATGCCCTTAAGGTCCATCCACGTTGTTACAAATGGCAGGATTTCCCTGGTGTTTTGTTTGTTTGTTTGTTTGTTTATGGCTGAATGATATTCCACTGTATATATATATATCCACTCATCCATTAGTGGACATTTAGGTTGTTTCCAAGTCTTGGTGATTGTAAGTAATACTGCTGAGAACATGGGGGTCAAATATCTTTTGATTTAGTGTATTAATTATTTTGGATATATTTCCAAGAGAGGAATTGCTGGATCATATGGTAGTTCTATTTTCAATTTTTCAAGGATCCTTCCTACTATTTTCCATAGTGGCTCTACTGATTTGCATTCTCCCAATAGGGAACAAGGGTTTCCTTTTCTCTCCATCCACACCAGCATTTGTTTTCTCTTACCTTTTTGATAATGCCTATTCCAGATAGCCAGATGTGAAGTGATAGCTCACTGTAGTTTTAATTTGCTTTTCATAATGACTGGTGATGTTTATCACCTACTCATGAGCTTGTTTCACTTTTTTTTGGGGGGGGGGAATGTCTCTTCAGATCTTTTGTCCATTTTTTTTTAATTGGGTCATTTTACTTTATTTGCTAATGAGTCATATGAGTTCTTTATATGTTTTGGATATTAACCCCTTATCAGGTAATATGGTTTGCAAATATTTTTTCCCATTCCATAGATTTGTCTTTGTTGATGTCTTCTGCTGTGCAGAAGTTTTTTAGTTTCATTTAGTCTCACTTTCTGTTTTTTATTTTGTTGCTTGTGCCTGAAGTGTCATAGCCAATATAATTCATTAACAAGACCTCTGTCAAGGAGATTTTTTTCTTTGTTTTCTTCTAGGAGTCTCATGTTATCGGGTCTTATGTTTAAGACTTTAATCCATTTCAAGTTAATTTCTATGAGTGGTGTAAGATAGGGGCAGATCCAATTTCATTCTTTTTATATGTGAATATCCAATATACCAACCCCATTTATTGAGAAGATTGTCTTTTCTCCATGAGTATTCTTTGCTCCCTTGTCAAATATTAATTGACTCTACATGCTTGGGTTTATTTCTGGGCCCTCAATTCTGTTCCATTGATCTATTTGTCTGTTTTTATGCCGGTACTATACTGTTTGGTTACTATAGTTTTATAATATAGATTAAAAATCAGGAAGCGAGATACTTTCTGCTTTGCTCTCCTTTCTCAGGATTTCTTTGGCTTTTGGGGGTCTTTTGTGGTTCTATATAAATTTTAGGAATTTTTTTTATATTTCTGTAAAAACTGCCATTGAAATCTTGATAAAGATTGCATTAAATTAAAAAAAAAGATTGCATTAAATCTATAGATGGTTTTTGGTGATATTGATATTTTAACAATATTAATTCTTTTGTTCCATAAACACAGGGTGTCTTTCCATTTACTTGTTTTCTTTGATTTCTTTCACCAATGTCTTATAGTTTCCAGTGCAGTGATCATTTATCTCCTTAGTTTATTCCTAAGTACTGTTTTTAATATTGTTGTAAATGGGATCTATTTCTTTATTTCTTTTTCAGAATTTTGTCATTAGTATATTGAATTGCTACTGATATCGTATGTTAATTTTGTATCCCCCAACTTTCTGAAGTCATTGATTATATCTGATAGTTTTTTAGTTGAGGTCTTAGGATTTTCTATATATAAAATAATGTATATTTTAACATTAGTAAGTCTTGCAATTCATAAGCACAGACTGGCTTTTCATTTATATGTTTTTTCTTCAATTTCTTCCAACATTTTATAGTTTTCAGTGTACAAGTCTTTTACCTCTCTGGTTAAGTTTATTCTTAAGTATTTTATTCTCTTTGATGCCACTATAAATGGAGTTGTTTTCTAATTTCCTTTCAGATTGTTCATTGTTACTGTATAAAAATGCAACTGATTTTTGCATGTTGATTTTATATCTTTTGACATTGCTGAATTTATTGATTAGTTCTTACAGGACTAAAAACTTACAGGTTTTCTACATGTAAGATTATATCATCTGTGAGTAGAGATATTTTACTTCTTCCTTTCCAATTTAGTTGGCTTTTATTTTCTCTGGTTAGAACCTTCAGAACTGCACTGAAATGGTGATACAAAATGCATCCTCCCATTGTTCTTAATCACAAAGGGAAAACTTTCAGCTTTTTACTGTTATGAGATGGGCTTTTCATTTATAGCCTTTATTACATTGAGGTAATTTTCATCTATTCCTAGTTTGTTGAATGTTTTTATCATGAAAGAGTACTGAATTTTGTCCAATGCCTTTTCTGCATCAGTTGAGATGATCATGTGTTTTTGACCTTCAGTCTGTAATGTGGTATATTTAATTGGTTTTCCTATGTCGAACTATCCTTGCATTCTGGGAATAATTCATACTTGGTCCTTTTAAATGTGTTTTTGAATCTGATTGATAGTATTTAGTTGAGGATTTTTGCATCAGTAATCAGAATTTGTAGTTTATAATTTTATTTCCCTGTAGCATCTTTAATTTCAGTGTCAGGGTAATGATGCCTCATAAAATGACTTTGGAAGTATTCCCTCCTCTTCAGTTTTTTGGAAGAGTTGAAAAGGATTGTGTTAATCTTTCTTTAAATGTTTGGGATATTTCTTCAGTGAAGCCATTTCATCCTGGACTGTCTTATTTTGGGGAGGTTTCTGATCGCTGGTTCAATTTTTCTACTAACTAATCCTAGCTATAGGGGAAGAAAAATTCTCGTCAACACTCTTAGGATCCCCAACTGTATCTGAAAATTATATGAACAAAACATATTAACAGGAATAAAGCATACAAATTTATTTAGCATAAGCTTTGCATGACATGGGAGCCTACATAAAGAAATGGGAAGAGCTGAAGAAATGGCTAAACTGGAGTCTTTTTATGTTAGGTTTGATGAAGAGTGGACAGTCATGGAGAAATATGACAGGTCAAAGGGTATGACCTAAGTGTAATAAGCTGGGGAAACTTAACAAGTCCTGTTTGTTCAGATTCTTCTCAGCATTCCCTTGTCTTTGAAGGTAAGAATGCTTTCCTGGAGACAGGGAGGGCACCTCTCACATGAAAGTTTATGACCTGTTAAAGGAGAAGAATGAAGGAAAGTGAGCAGAGTGACCTTCCTGCTTCTGCTGTTTTCTCAAACTAACTTCTTCAGCTTAAAATATTCAATATATCAAGGCGCCTTGTTGGGGGACAGCCTATCCTAAATGCCATCATAGGTCTTTTTACATTTTTTTATTTCTTTATGATCCAGTCTTGGTGGGTTTTATGTTTCTAGCAATTTACCCTTTCCATGTAGATTATCCAATTTGTTGGCATATAATTATTCACAGTAGTCACTTATAATCCCTTTTTATTTCTGTGGCATCAGTTATAATGTCTCTTCTTTAATTTCTGATTTTTTATATTTAAGGGTTTTTTTTTTCTTTTTTTTTCTTAGTCTAGCCAAGAGTTTGTCACTTTTTTTTTTATCTTTTCAGGAAACCAACTGTTAGTTTCATTGATTTTATTTTCTATTCTCTATTTCATATATTTCTCTTCTAATCTTTTTTCAAATGCCCTCTTTCTGTAACATTGATTTATCTTTCTTTTTCTAGTTCCTTGAGGTATAAAATTAGGTTGTTGATTTGAGAACTTTTTCCTTTTCTGATGTAGGTGTTTTTATTGCTATCAAATTCAGGGGTAAACTGAACTTTATTGATCACGATTGAGCTAGGCTTTATGCTACATGTGTATCTCGTATAGTTCTTCCAACCATATTACTCTCCTAATTACGTGTATAATAAACATTATGTTATGGATTCAAAAATTGATGTAGAGGAATATTAAGTTATATGTCTAACTGATCAGAATACAGGAGCTAATTAAGGGAAGAATTATATTTTATCCCTTGTCTTTAAAGATCAAAAAACCATGTTCTTAATAGGGTATCAATCTGTCTAGGAGACAATTTTCCTACAGTGTGTCATTTGGAACTTCATAAGGATATAGCAAAGAAATTCCCAAACATGCCCAAAGGGGGGGAAAATACATAAAATAAAACAAAATCTACTGTTCTTTAGTTGATTTTAGAGAAAGCATGTAGGTGAAATCTTTCTATTAAGTAGTATAAACAATATGTGAGCAACAATCTGTTAAAATCATCTGAATGGCTGGGAACCAGGTGGTGGGTATTAGAGAGGGCACGGATTGCATGGAGCATTGGGTGTGGTACAAAAACAATGAATACTGTTATGCTGAAAATAAATTTAAAAAATGATTTTAAAAAATCATCTGAATGGCTGATTCTTTGTAAATTTTACAATGGAAAAAGTATCTCTCTTTACAAGCTAAAACAAACAGGTATTACTAATTTTTATTTAGACTAGGCATAAAATTAATTGGGAAACTTAAGGCATGAAAGGAAATGAAAATATTTAGGGCTTTTACATAATAAGAATCACATTCTTATTCTTGGTAAAAAAAAAATATATATATACATATATTCTTCCCAGGAGTTGCATAAACTGAGATGTGATGTCCTAATTATAATAATCACACAGTAGTACCACATAGCATATTTCATCCAAGAATATCTTTGATCCAGGAACATCTAATCTCTCCACAGTCTATAACTAATTGAGTTTAACTACATCTCTCTGAAGTAGCATCAGGATATTATTTTAAAGGTGGTTATGTATATTAATGATGGCTAAAGCTGTTAAAGAAACTTGCTCCTGGTGTAGTGAATTAGGAGTTATTGGAAGTATTTCTTAGACATCTGTATTCTTGTTCCTTAGAATGCAGCAGTAGTCAATTATTTTTTTCCTAAAAGGAAGCATGAGAGTCTCAAATCATCTATAATTTTATGAAAATTTTCCTGCATTAACTTCTTAAACTGCTACAAAGGTATAATTTAAAAAGGAAATCCTGCTTTAAGAATGTTTTTAAGCAGCACCTGGATGGCTCAGTGGGTTAAGCCTCAGCCATAGGGTGCCTGGATGGCTCAGTCTTTAAGCATCTGCCTTTGGCTCAAGTCATGATCCTAGGGTCCTGGGATTGAGTCCCACATTGGACTCCTTGCTTGGCAGGAGGTCTGCTTCTCCCTTTCCTACTCCCTCTACTTCTGTTCCCTCTCTCACTGTCTCTCTCCATGTCAAATAAATAAATAAAATCTTTTAAAAAATATTTTTAAATAGACTCATTTAAAAGAAAATGTGTTTAGTAATTACGTTAGGAATATTTAATATTATTGCACTGGAAAGGCATGTAACAAATTTCTTTTGTGTCCAATTAAAAAAAAGCAGAATAAACACACACTTCAGAAAAACTTAAGTATGTCCCCAGATAAGGAGAACAAGTCAAAACTTAAGAGGAAAAACTCATTTGTCATGAGAATTTTAAAAACAATAAGACTGAGTTTATGGGTAGAAATGAAAGATTAAAAGAATTTGGAGTCAAGACCTCTGGGCATTTCTGTGTCATGTGCTTAAAAAGCAAACATATCCTTGAAAAGTACTTCACCCCATCTTTGCTTCTGATTAAAAAAAAAAAAAAATTGCAAAGCCATCCTGCTTCACATATACAGATGAACTCTGAATTCTCAGCCCGATACCCCCTAAAACTGAATTTATCATTTTTGATTCAGGAGAATGAAATAGTACTTGAGCCAAATTAATCCATTCCAGAAAGAGCTGAACATAAATTTGGACTGATGTCAAGAACCTGTAGTCCTTATCTAATTTCACTGTAGAGCCAAATTATTTTTTCTTTAATATATTTTGCAGGTGGAATTAGTAAAATTTTGCCCACATAAAAGAACAGGCCCAAAACACTGATGAAACCCCTTCAAGCTCTTTGGAGGGTGGCTCAGGTCAGTACCCACATCTCAGCAGTGAGGTGTCAGTCTCATCAAGAACTTCTGTTCAAGACTATGGAACAGACTGGGACAGCATTTCCCAGACTTATCGTGGCTCACCATACTAGCCAGGATGTGCCTCCCAATTACCTCTCCACCTTCACTTCCCACCACATTGTAGACCCTCAGTCCTTCTCATAAGTTTGCCACTTCCTGAGCATGAAAAGAATTTTTACATCTCTAGATCTTTCCTTATTTTTTCCCCTCACAGGTTCAGAATATAACATCCATCTTGGTATAGCCCACCCATACCCATCTCTCTATATCCAAACTATCTTTTTTTTTTTTTATTATTATTACCTAACTGGCATGTCGTCCCAAAAACAAATTAATCCATGCTTATTCTCTGCTACATTATTATATGCATTATTATATGTCCCTTTTATTTTCCCTTTCATAAGTTTCCTCATTAAATATGTTTGTCGATTTGCCATGTACTGAAAACCAGTTAGAAATTAGAATTAATGGGCAGGACAGACCCTCTGCACTGAAGTTCATGCTTACCACTTCTTTGTTGCCTATCTTTGTATTCTGTCACCACAGATGTGTTTATTTCTCCCATATCTTGAAAAATTCTCTATCTTGAAAAATCCACTTGTTGATATGTAAATTCTTTCTACCAATGCAGCCACTTCCCAGACTCAAACTCTGAGATCATTCTAATAGAATGCTGTTGGGCAAATGGAGGAGACTTCACCTTTCCATGAAAACTGTACACTTATCATACACTGTATTGGAGGGGCACATAGGTGGCTCAGTCTGTTAAGTGTCTGACTTGATTTCAGCTCAGGTGTTGATCTCAGCATCCTGAGTTCAAGCCCCATGTTGGGCTCCATGATGGGCATGGAGCCTACTTTAAAAAGAAAAAAAATGTGCTATATTGGAGAATCAGGACATTTTAGGGTTGGAAGGAATTTTAAAATATCTCCAATATTCTCATCTAATGGGAAAATGGAGACATGGGAAGGTTAGTTGACTTGTTACAAATCACAGATTCTTAAGGAACAAAGACTTAAACAGAAGTTTTAGTCATCCTTGCCATTCTTACTAACACATGCCATCAATGGGTAGTTGAGTAAAGGGCATCATAGTTGTGAATAAAAGACAAATCAGCCATCATCCCTCTTTTAAATTTTTTTTTGTATATTATTTTTGCTGAAAGTTGTTCAGTGTAGATATAAATAGGACAATTTACATCACATTCAAAGGAGAACAATGTCTTATATATCTAGATGAAATCATCCACATTAATTAGAGTAAAATTCTAGGAGAAAACTATATTGGAAAAATGAAAATTTTTCCAAAATTTTATAGACAACATTATATCCATGACTGTAACTAATCTCATTTAAAATAAATGAAACAATTTTTCAAAGTGGTATCATGCAAAGGGACAGCTTCAATCCTGAAATTTCTGAAATACTGAAGTTAGAAATATATAAATTTAATTACTGGTAATCTGTTGTACCTGAGATATCATTAAACTAATTGTAGAAAATAAAATGTAAATAGCTCAGTAAGATTATGAGCACTAGATCATCACACTATTTGGTGCATACTGAATCAAAGGTAATCAGAGAGATAAATCCATAGGAAATAAAGACCAAATCCATTCCTTCCTCATAAAATTCACCTTGGTTCACACTGAAAAGACAAAGATTATTTAGTCTAATTTGAAGTATTAACTTCACGGTATGAGTGTTCTCTTATGCAATAAGGGTAACGTTTTCCCTAATAAATAGGATATAAGTGATTTAATAAAAGTAAAAAGGAGTTGAAAACCTAGGGATGGAAGTTGAATAGAAACCTTCCTCCTTAAAAAGGAACTTTTTAAGTTCCTTCACATTTATCTGCATTATCTATACTGTTTTGGGCCCATTTATGCCAGTTCTAACAAGATTTCTCTCTGTGGCTCTGTTATTTGATTCTTTCTAAGTACATTTTTCAGTAAAAAAAAATAAGATATAACTCACACAAATATAAAACAAGCATATGGCTAAAATTTATTTAACTCTTAATGAGAACCACCAAGATGGAAAAGGTAGATAAAGAAAGAAACAGAGGAGCAGAAGGCAAATAGTCCATTGGGAAAGATATGCTGAGTTAAATTCACCAGGCATGGTCTTCATGTTTTTTAATACCTGTAATACTGGAAGCTTGACAACCTAATGCCTGAATTTAGCTTATCTGTTTTTATGAAACTTTGACTGGAACCCAGGCACACCTACTCACTTACTATGACTGTTGTCCAGCAGGTTTCAACTAAAGCAATTGCCCAGGGGCCCCTAGAAAGACCCCCAAGAATAGCTTGAATATAAAAGACATCTCAAATTTTTCCCTTTGAATTTAGATTCCTCTTTTGGGAAGGCAAAATTAAAAGGGTTTAAGTTTTATTAGAACAGATTAAGTTATTTGATTGAGCACTATCACATGTGCCTAGAAACAATAAATGGTTATAGTTTGGAATAAGAATACAGAACAATTCTAAATTATTCCCTTGTTTTTCAGATCAAGGATGTGCCAAAGTCAATACAAAGCACAGAAATTTTTCAGGTTAGATAAGGAATCTCTACTATCTGAGCAGATTTCATAGAAGAATAATATCTTACTATTTCTTGGTAAGAGCAAAATAAATTCTTTCATATTAACTTTTCATTCCAACAGAGGGGAAAAAACTCAAAATTAGTTTTAGCTTTGCATTAATATGTTTAGGAGTAGTTTATTCACAAGCTCTTTCAAAAATTTATCTTCTAATAAATCCATTCAAAACTCAGCAAAGTTTACCAACATTTTTACACGTTTTACTGCTTTTCAGAATTATTCTTTGTAGAAGATATAATTCAGGACAAATAAATAGGTTATTTATTTATTTATTTAGTATTTTACATCAGTTTTCTATATCAAGGTAAGTTGTATTCTTCACTATCTCCTCTCACATTCTGGAACAAACAATTTTGACAACAAAAATATTCCCCTCTTTGATAAACAAAAACACATTTTAGTTATAGTCTTTTGCCATGATTATTCCTAGAGTAGTCTCAACCAACCATATAAGCCATAATTTTCCATCAAATTTACTAATCCTTCAGAGAAAAACTGGGGAGTGATATGTATTTTATATGTAAAAGCATTTTAGCAGACCAGCAAAGCTTACACAACTATGTTATAAAATCTCCACAGCAAAAAACATAACCTTTCACAGGTTTTGTAGGATCGTGAAATTAATGTTCATTAAAATGACCCAGAAATATAGCCACTTTATTATTGTTAAAATAAAAAGCAGATACTCCTAAGAATTGGTGACCCAGCTTTCATTTTCTGTCTTCCTTATAAATTATACAGATACTAAGATTTTGATTAACTTAATACTAGTCTAAGTTCTAAAATTAGTAAATATCTTGTAAATTATGTTCAAGCTGATACGGAAGGAACAAAATTACAGTTGAATTAAAAATATTAAGAATTCTAGGGGTGCCTGGGTGACTTGTCAGTTAAATGTCTGACCCTTGATGATCAAGGGTTGTGAGGTTGAGCCGCACATCAGACTCCATGGTGGGCCTGGAGCCTGCTTGAGATTCTCCTTCTCCCTTTTCCTCTGCCCCTTCCCTCCCTCATTGCATCCATTCCCTCTCTCTCTCTCAAAAAAAAAAAAAAAAATAAAATAAAAAAAAAAAATTAAGCATTCTAATTCCATTTAGAAAATACACAATATTTTCTTAATCTTAAACAATGTATGGAAGAAACATTAGCTTATCTCATCAATAAACTAGTACAACAGGTTTAGAAAGTTAATATTAACCTAGTCTCTTTCACTAGAAAACAATACAAATCTCAAAAAATAAAATTAAATTATAGTTGACCCTTGAACAACACAGGTTGGGACTGTGGAGGCCCATTTAATATGCAGATTTTTTATAGTACCATACAGAAATATATTTTGTCTTCCTTACAATTTTCCTAATAAAATTTTCTTTTTTCTAGTTGACATTATTGTAAGAATACAGTATATAATACATATATAAAATATGTGTTGTGTTATCAATAAGGTTTCTGCTCAGTAGTAGGCAATGCATAGTTAAGTTTTTGGGGAATCAAAATGTATACATGAATTTTTGTGCAGGAGTCAGCACCCCCAAATCCCCACATTGTTCAGGAGTCAACTATATATGTTTGTTCTCCATACTGACAAAGCAAGGAAAAGAAATTTAGCTATTTATAACCTAAAATTACCAAAGCAGCTACTGTCTAAAGATTCACTTGGATTCTGCTGTAAACATGCTTCTGAGTTAGCATTATCTATGAGAAATGTTTTTTTTGTTTGTTTCCCTTAAAAAGGTCAGTACATTCAGTGTATCAGAGTTCAGTTTATTTCCCTGAAATTCTTGGAATATTAAATTTTTGCAAGTATTTATTAGCCTCTATATTTAGAAAAATCTCTGTTTTCTTAATGGACTTTAAAATTATCAATATACTCTAGAAATGGGAAAATATATTATTTTCTTATCAATGAGCAATAAAATGTTTTTTTTCTGTTAAATGCACAGCCTTCCACAGAATTTGAAGCTTCAGTTCTACCACCTCAGGCACAGAGCACATTTTAGAAAACACAGAACACACATTCTCAAAGGGTTATCTTTCTATTTAGTGGAAGTGGAATATCTTCTACATAGATTTGAGCACACCAATAGACAAAAAATATAGACCAACTAACCATATTCCATGTTGTCTCTCATCCAACAGAGAATAGATTCACATCATCCTAATAGAGATCACCTAAAGATCCCATCATGAAATCAAATTGCCCATTAGTACTGTCCCAAATGGGGAATAATTTACAGATTATGTGCCTTTGACTGACCTAGGTGGCTCAGTATCCACCAGTCCCTGGAATTGGCTGTTCGCACACATTTTATACATGAGGATTCAGTATCCACTTGTGGAAATGGATATGACTTAAACAGTGAGTTAAAGAAAACACTTAACTATTGGCTAAGAATCTGAAACAACAGCAACAACAAAGCAAACAAACCAGAATAGAAAGTACAAAATCAAAAGAAAAGAGAGTCTGGAGTCAATTAGGCAATTTCATTTAACTAGTTATAACAGGTAAGCCACTCAGCCTCCAAATCTATCAAAGTATAATTTTCAAGGAATTTTAAACATGGTTCTCATATAAACATAGAGGGAGCACGTGTTGGAGATTTAGTTAGCTCATTTAATGAAAGAACCAGCAAGATGATATCAACTGGCTCAGAAAAATTACGGGAATGTTTCATCTATTTTCTCAGAAAAGACATATGAAATCATTTTGTTGAGTTTGAGACAAATTGTTTAATGTCCAGTAGGACAATAAAACCATAACCTTTGAATTTTTTTCAACTGGAGAAAAGTTATTTTCATGTCTTCCAGATACAAATCTACAAGTCAGCTAATAACTTCATGAGTCTGAGCCAAAGTAGTAGTAAATTGCAGGTCGCACAAGGTATATCCCCATAGATAATTAAATAATGTTTGGGCTATGATTCAGCATATCTTTGAAGACCCATTCAAACTGTTTATATATCTTCAAGTTTACTGACTCTTTGGCTATGTACAGTCTACTGATAAATATATCAAAGACTTTCTTGACTTACATTGCAGTGTTTTTGATTTCAAGCATTTCCCTTTGATTCTTTCTTCAAGTTTTCATTTCTCTGCTTACATTACCCACCTGTTCTTGCATGATGTCCAGTTTTTTTTTCTGTAGACCCCTTAGTATATTAATCATAGTTATTTTAAATTCCCAGTCTAATAATTCCAAAACCTGTATCATATCTGAGTCTGGTTCTGATACTCTCTTTGTCTCTTCAGACTTTGTTTTTGCTTTGTAGCATGCCTTGTAATTCTTTGTTGAAAGGTGACTATGATGTAAAGGAACCAGAATAGGTAGGTTTTCAGTGCAAGGGTTACATTTATCTGACTAGGAGACTGTTTATTGTTTGCTGTAGCAATAGGTGTCACAGACTAAAATTTCCTCTAGGTCTTTGTTTGTGTCCATTCTGTTATCTTTGGGTTTTCTTAGAGACTCCCAAAGGAGAGTCTGAAGTCTGTGGTACTTTTAGCTGAAATCCTCTGTTAGTACCCAGGAGCCCTGTTGACATGGTGGTAAGTTGTGGGGAAGGAGAAGCCTTCTGTGGTCCATGATTAGGTCTCAATTAATGAGCTTGAGTTGGGTATTTCCCTTCCCCCACAAGCTTGGGCTCTGCTTGTTGTACATTAGGCTCTGGTAAAATAGTTTGCCTTGAGGACAGGCCTTGTTAAGAAGAACAGAGGGCTGTGGGCATATTTCAGAATGGTATCTTGTCCCCTCTCCCTGCCAGGAGCCTTGAGGACAGTGAGAACCTGGTGGGGTTCCTGAAGCTGATACTCATAAACATGTAGGGGTCTCCCTGAAACTGGACCACTTGGAGTTTTTAACTCTCAATCTACTCTACACTGAACCTCCAGCAATTCATCAGTTAGAGTTTAAACTGTTATCAGCTGGTATCAGCTCCACCTGGGGCCCTCTGATTCCGGACTTATGATCTCAGTAAGCCATAAGTCTCTGCATCTACCTGTTAATCTCCCAGTGGCAGCAGTTTGCCCCATGACCTCAGTTGTCTGAGGAATCTAAGAAGAGTTGTTGGTTTTCAGTGTGTTCAGCTTTTTTTTCTTATTGTGAAGATAGGAGTGGTAATTTCCAAGCACTTTGCAGGTCAGACTGGAACCATAATGAGAATAATCAGCCTCATCACATATTTGTTGTAACAATGCCATTAAATTTATTAGACAAGTTAATGTGTAAGGCCATGGCACCTACAAAGCATTCAATAAATGTCAGATGTGTCTAATTCTTAAAACTAATGAAACAAAATAAATGAGACAAAATAAATCACTGGATAAGACAGTCCATGTATTATCAGCAAGTGTTGAAATGTAGCAGGTGTTTCTCACTGGCCACTCTTCAGGATGTGAGATCACTGCTCTAACTAGTGTCATCTGGAAAGCCCCACCCAAACTTTCCCAGATGAAAATAGTCAGTGTTTGGGCATCATATACAAAACAAAATGATCTTCAGCATCACAAAGTGAAATATTTCCAACATTACCAAATTATCAACATTAGGTAAAAATGAATGATTGCATCAAAATGCCAGTGCCTCACTTATGTTTCCTACACAAAGGACCTTTCTACAGAGGACTCTTTTTTTTTTTTTAATCATTTTTTTAAGATCTTTATTTATTTGAGAGAGAGAGAAAAAAAGAAAGAGATTAAGCATCAGTTGCGGAGAAGGGCAGAAGGAGAGGGAAAAGCAGAGTCTCTGCTGAGTAGAGAGCCTGATGCAGACTCCGCCCCAGGACCCTGAGATCGTGACCGAACTGAAGGCAGACATTTAACCAATTGAGCCATCCATGTGCCCCCAGAAGATTCTTTCTAAAGAAAATGGGTTAACTGGCTATAGGAGACTCTGAATAAAAGCGATTTTAATCCCTACCCTAATTTCCTCCCTGCTCTCCCCTGGGGAGGCCAAATTAAAGGGAATTCTTCAATTTAAATGGAGAATTATGAAAAGCAAGATTACAATTTGATGGAATCCTCAGAATTGAAAATTCAGTGATGTCAGCTTCATTAATCTCTTACTGTATTCTAAACTCTTAAAATTATATCTGAAAGCTATTACCTAAGTTTAGTTGATTATTTTATCATTGTATACCCTCCTTTTTATGACCTTCAAGTTATAGGGAATATGTTTATATGTGACCTCCACTGAAAGCATCATGTGTCAGATGCCAGAGGTGTAAAATGTTTCTCTTTCTAAGTAAGGGAAAAAAAAGGTTGTCCTGTGGGGGATGTAGATGGCCCTCTCTTGAAGACCTTAACTTCCTTGAGCATTTTCTGTGTCTATCACTAAATATTTAATTACTCTGTTTTTTTACTTTTTTTTTTTTCCCAAACTGTAAAACAGTGAGTCAGTAGAATAGATTCCATAGAGATGGTGGTCCAGCATCCGTCACCCAAAATCATCCGCAATTAGACGGATCTGTAGGCCCTTTCTCCGTCAAATGTCCATATACCAGCACTGATGTATTAGTTGTTCATGCTGAATAACAAATACCCCGAAACTTAACAACGTAAACAACAGACATTTTATGACACAGCTTCAGTGAGTCAGAATCCTGGGCACAGATTAACTGAGTGTCTCTGGCTCTGGTTCTCCTCACAAGTCTGCAACCATCTTGTTGGCAGGGGATGCGGTCATCTCAAGGCTCAATTCAGGAATGATCTGCTTCCAGCCTCACTCATAGAGCTAGTAAGCAGTTGGCAGGCCTTGGCCTTGCTAGCTTTTGTCCAGTGATACGAGTTCCTTATCATGGAGATTTCACAATAGGACAGTTCACAGCCCGACAGATGGTTCTCCTCAGAGCCAGTGGGAGCGTATACCCAGGTTGGAAAACTGGACCTTTTTGTAATCTTTTCTCAGAAGAGACATCCCATCATGCTTGTTCTATTCCGTTCCTTAGAAACAAGTTAATAGGCCCAGTGAACGCTCAAAGTCAGGGAACTACACAGGGATGTAGACACCAGGAGGGGGCTTCTGGAAGGCTTCCAGGTTCCCCAGGCATCCTCTGGAGACATGCTCGAAGTGCAGAATCCTGGAACAAGTGGACAGAACCTGAATTTCAATGAGACTCTGAGGTGACCGGTGTGCACGTGAAGGTGGAGAAGCCCTGCACTCTGGAGCAAGGCCCATGCTCTTTCTTCTGCCACAGCGGTGGCTTCCTCGCTGAAAGTTGCTTACCCACTGATGCTCCTTCCCAAGGTGGGATCAGTTTTCCTCACCACTCAGTTCTCCCCTCCCCAGGAAGAGGAAAATGTGAAAGTTACTGAAATACTACAGTGCTGTAGACAGATTGGAAAGAAAGTAGGGAGCCTGAGGAAGAAATGGGGCATACGGACTGTGAGGAACAGATTGAATACCAGCACCAAGAAACCCCTGATAGAGAAGATTAAATATCTGGGTGAGAGTGGATGTTTGAAACTAAGTTAAAAAAAAAAAAAAAAAGTTTACAGCCCTATTTCCCCAAATCCCTTAATCACGTTGCTGAATAACTTTGCATTAAAAATGCTGTTTATAATGGTGGCTGTTTACTACTTGATTCAGCGTGGTTCTATGTGGTTCTCTTTATCAAGATAGAGAAGTATGCAGCATATTTTAGAAATATATCCGTTAAAAATTATAATATAAAAATGCAAATGCTTAAGTGAGTTTTAGATACATCACAATCCTCTTTCCAAGTATATTTCATGTCTCAATAATATTTAAATAATAATCTGTATTCTGGGTGCCTGTCTGGCACAGTTGGTTAAGCCTCTGAGTCTTGGTTTTGGCTCAGGTCGTGATCTCAGGGTCCCAAGATCAAGCCCTGCATGAAAGTCTGCACTCTGTATGGAATTTGCTTGAGTTTCTCTCTCCTTCTCCTTCTACCCCTCCTTGCCGTGCTCTCTCTTGGTCTCTCAAATAAATAGATCTTTAAAAAATAATAATAATAATCTACATTCAATTTGGAATCTTGCCGTGGGAAACACTTTTTTATAATTTTGGCATAAATAGTTAAATTTCCCTCAAGTTATATTTAGTGGAAAGGACAAAATTACACTGAGTTTTTAATCCTGTATAGAAAAATCAAAGCCCTTGGGGAGAAATTAAACTCTCTAATCTACTTATCATAAAATGCAGCAGGTAAGGTAAAGCCCTTACTCTTTCTGTACCTTCAAGTCAGTGGCAAAAAAAAATCTGATTTTTAAAAGATGAGTAGAGGAGTAACCTTTTCATATCAACAGGTATATGAATAGGTATATGAAAACATGCTCAATATCACTAATCATCAGAGAAATGCAAATGAAAACCATAATGAAATATTACCTCACACCTTGTAGGATGGCTATTATCAAAAAGAAAATAAATGAGTGCTGGCAAGGATGTAGAGAAAAGGGAACCCTGTGCACTCTTGGTAGGAATGCAAACTGGTGCAGCCACTATGGAAAACAATATGAAGTTTCCTTAAAAATTAAAATTAAAAATAAACTACCATACAATCCAGCAATCTCACTTCTAGGTATATATCTGAAGGAGACAAAATCACTAAGTCTAAAAGATATCTGCACTTTTTATGTTCACTGCAGCATTATTTACAAGAGCTGAGGCATGGAAACAATCTAACTGTCTATCCCTGGATGAATGGGTAGGGAAGATGTGTATATATACACAATGGAATAATATTCAGCCATAAAAAGAGGGAAATTCTGCCATTTGGGACAACATGGATGATCCTTGAGGACATTACACTAAGTGAAATAAAAAAAAGACAAATACCGTATGATCTCATTGGTATGTGGAATCTAAAAAAACCAGAAATCTCAGAGGCAGAGAACAGTTTTGTGGTTGCCAGAGGGGGAGGGTGGGGGATAGGTGCAATGGGTGAAAGTGGCCAAAAGATACAAACTTCCATTTACAAGATAAATACGTTCTGAGGATGTCATGCACAGCATGGTGGCTGAAGCCAACAATTAACAATACTGTATTGTATATTTGAAAGTGGTTAAGAGAATAGATCTTAAAACTTCTCATCATGGGGCACCTGGCTGGCCCAGTCAGTAAGGTAGATGACTCTTGATCTCGGGTTTGTGAGTTCAAGCCCCATGTCAGGTGTAAAGATTATTTAACAATAAAATCTTTTAAAAAAGTTCTCATCACAAGAAAAACAAACAAACTTGTAACTATGCAAGGTGATGAATGATAACTTATTGTGGTAGTTATTTCACAATATGTACATATCAGTCATCATATTGTATGCCTAAAGCGAACACAATGTTGTATGTCAATCATATCTCAAAAACCTTAAATTATGCATAGTAATCTACAAATTAAGAAGTTATATGAAAAATACAAAGGTTATAAATGCTCAAAACTCATCACTTTTTAACTATTTTACTATATTTTACTATTAATAATTTTCTTGAGGTTATTTAAAATATGTACTGTACCCCTAGGCTGATGATATTACATAATGCTGTGCAATTGAGCATTTCTCCTCAAACTCAGATTTGGTGGCATCACATTGGCAGCTTGAGATTAGCCATGGTAGGAGTATTGACAGCACAGAAATTAGGAAACACCATAAATCAGAACTTGATTTTTATCTGTTTGACTGTCTTAAGACAGTGATGGAGAAAATGTCGATATTGCAGATTAAATTTAAAAGTGTGTCATGGGGCGCCTGGCTGGCTCAGTTGGTTAAGAGTCTGACTCTGGATTTCAGCTCAGGTCATGATCTCAGGGTGGTGGGATCAAGCCCCTGAGCTTTCTCTCTCTCTTCCTCTGTCCCTTCCCCCGGTGCAGGTGTGCTTTCTCTCTCTCTCTCTCAAATAAATAAATAAATGTTAAAAAAAATTAAGCAAAAATGAACAAAGTGCATTCCTTGAGAATCAATGAGTTATATAAAATGTATAATAAAAGGTAATATATGTTTTAGTGTGATTTGTAAAGTGTGTGCTATCCATCTATTCTATCAGCACGATTCCTACTGCATGTATGTGTGTGGATGCATGTGTAGTTTTCCCAGGGAACCGGTTGTTAAACATTTAGCAGCACACAACCATGCATCTTCCTTCCTTCCCAGCGTAAGCCCAGCCACTGCAGTCACGGAGGAGCACATCGTATCTTCATCTCCCATATAAAAATCCCACCTTAAGTTCTAAATTAGAAAAACACACATGCAGAGAGAACATTCACTATAATCCAGTGGAAATACTTCTTGTTGAGTCTTTGTTCGTTCCTGTGAGCTGCTCTGCTACAAACGTCTGAAGTCCATGTTTGTTTGTTTGTTTGTTTGTTTTCAGTCTTCCCAAATGAATTTCTGCTCAGGTCATTTATAGTCTCTTTCATGAGCCAGTGACACTTTGCATATACATGTTGGGAGCACTCAGGGAAACAGCTTTCACCATATTAGAGTGTGGACGAGAAATTGACATCACAGGCATCTGAGTACTGATTGGACTAGCACCTGATAGGTTGGGACTGAAAATCTCCTGGGTCGTATTTTGGCGATCAGAGGACTGATCAGCAGAAACTGCACAGAACTCAGGAGGAGGCCTGATGGCAGGAGTTTATTTTAAGATTCAGGGGAGTCACCTGTGCCCCTTTCAAATAAACCAGATGCAGCTTTCTAATTTATCAAAATATCAGCTAGCTGTGCTGATGACAGTGTTTTTACGTATGGAGCTTGGTCTTGGGGGAAATTATTCTTCTATCTATAAGGTTTTGGGAAAAGAGAACTGTTTTAGTTATTGTTCAGTTCCACATATAAACAACACAAATGGAGGGAGACAGAGCTGACTGATAGAAAAATGGGATCCTCTGTTGCCCAGTTAGAAAGAAATTTTGTTGTAAATTTTTAGCTGCCTGAGGAAACAGAGACAACTCTGGCAGAACAGCCCTTGTCAAGGGCCACAGGCTGCTCTCCGGAAGCATTTGAAACCAAGAGCAGTGGGCGGACATGTTGTACAATGTCTTCTTGGGTGGCAAAAAGACAATAATATCCTTAGAGATCCTCTAAGAATAAAGTTAGACAAATGCTTTATAAATACAGCTCTTAATAAGACTGCTCGAAATTTTAAGGATAGGTAGGCAGAAAACCTTCTGTGATCATCAGATTGAGAATGTGGTGAATTTGGAGAGGAAGATTTGGACTCGATTCAGTTATGCAGAGGGAACACACAAAGAAACTGGGATAAACAGCTAGAAAAATAATATTCCAAGCACAATTATAGCAGCCTTTTTTTTTTTTTTAAAGATTTTATTTATTTGTCAGAGAGAGAGGGAGAGAGAGCGAGCACAGGCAGACAGAATGGCAGGCAGAGGCAGAGGGAGAAGCAGGCTCCCTGCAGAGCAAGAAGCCCGATGCGGGACTCGATCCCAGGACGCTGGGATCATGACCTGAGCCGAAGGCAGCTGCTTAACCAACTGAGCAACCCAGGCGTCCCTATAGCAGCCTTTTAATAAGATATAAAAAGATGTTAATTTATCTGTAAATTTAGAGATAAATATGGTTAGAAAAAAGGCCTTCCATCAATTACAAATCTGAATAATTTGTTGCTCTGAATTAGGAACTAGGATTAGAGTCTCACATTAAAAGGCAAATCTAGGGGCGCCTGGGTGGCTCAGTCAGTTAAGCATGGCTTAGGTCATGATCCCAGGATGGTGGGATCGAGTACAGCATTGGGCTCCTTGCTCAGCGAGGAGCCTGCTTCTCCCTCTGCTCATGTTCTCTCTCCCTCTCTTTCTGACAAATAAGTAAAATCTTTAAAAAAATAAATAAAAGGCAAATCTAATCTGTTGTCTTTTCTTCATGTACATGATTATGGATTTATAAAGTAGTCTTTCTCCCTTCTAATTTATATTACAGCTTGCTGGACATTTGGAATTTAGGTCATGGATATTGTGGATTTTATATTAGAAGTACATAATAACTAGGAGATGGCCTGCTTGTATCTGACTATTTGATTCTCTTAAAAGGATAAAAATGGTGGAGGAGAGGTTTATGAGAGACAGGAGTACATGGTGCTATCCAAGCTTCCTATATGCAAACATAGAGTGAACACTGCTCCTATTTGGGAGATACGTTCCACAGCTCACGTACATGTTTCCGTTAATAAGTAGGCATATGAAAGATGGTACGTATGTTTATCCTGGAGCAGAACACAAATAAGATTTTTTTAACTCAAATAGCAAGAGCCAAAATTAAATATTACCATTACCACACAATTTCTGATAAGGAGATTAAAATCCACAAAGAGCTCAAAGTGCTGGCTTTGGCCATGAGTTTTTACTAGCTAAAGATTTTGCTGGACCTGTTGAGTAGCAAAATTGATTGTTCTGCCTCCTCCATAGCCCTCATGGTTTCTTCAAAGCAGAGACAATTTAGTAATCAAATGCTTTGATTGAATGACAAAAGAACCAGAGACTATGTCAAAATGGAGGGAAATTCTGAGCCAATCTGATCTGCAGATTCTCTGTATCAAGTAACATCTTAAATAAATCCTCGATATGAAAAGCAGACAGAAGAGATAGGTGGTTCCTCAGTCATATTAACTCTTCAATACTGGCAGAAATGAGCCTCCACAGAGGCCTGTGGAGACCTTTGGCTCACTGGAGCTGAGAATAAAACCTCGTCATTTGTCTTCTTGGATACAGAGGCTGAGCTCCCATGTGCCAAGCCATTTTGCCCAGACGTCACAGGCAGAGAGTGACAGTGTCAGACTAGAACCCTATACCGTGTTCCTGGGACAGCACCACAAAAGAAGTTGACTTGTTCAGCAACTCCCTGATTAATTGAAAATTTGACCACCTTTTCTCCTTCTTGGATTCCATTATGCTAATTTGTAATTTTTGTCTTCTTTCAACATTAAAATGATAGCCAGGAAGAAAACACAGATCTGGGAAAATTTATTATTAAGATATTTGTTCTTTCAGGATCCCTTGTTTTAATTTCTACCATAGACCCAGTCCACTACTTATCTAAAAATGACAGGAAATTTCAGCATTCACCTAGTCTGGAAACCTGTTACTAATCCTAAAGCATGAGAGACCTCAGTTAAGTATTAAGATGAAACACATCACAATACTGCAAGGGCCAGAGTGGGGGCAGGGGTGGTGAAGGAAAAGAAAGAACATTCACATTTCCTTGGATCAATGGTGCAAACATTTTCTTCCTTCCTTCCTTCCTTCCTCTCTTGCTCCTTTCTTTCTTTCTTTCTCTTTCTTTCTTTCTTTCTTTCTTTCTTTCTTTCTTTCTTTCTTTCTTTCTTTCCTTTCCTTTCCTTTCCTTTCCTTCCTTCTTTCCTTCTTTCCTCCTTTGTTCTCTTTAATTTTCCTCTCTTTTTTCTTCCCTTCCCTGCTCTTTCCTTTCTCTTTCTTTTTTTGTCAATGTCCTGTTTGTTCCCTTTGTTTAACTCATCTCATCAAGTGTTTACAGATCCCTGTCTCTGCCAAGACCAACACCAGGTATCACCTCGGAACAAACAAAATAATGTTTGGAGTATGATTCGCACCTTGAAGTCCATTTCCTTTCAGAGATACTATCAATAATCTGTACTTTTAAGCTAGCAATAGGGTGTTTGAATCCTGTAAATGAATAAGAATGGAGTTGCATGCTGGGAACGTTTCAGTGCTGAAATGCTCTTTCCAGAACCGCCTCTCTCCTTCCACTCAAGCCAGATATCACTGACCCATAGCAAAACCCAAGGGAGGGGTATTCTTGACAGATGGTACAATCTGAAACAATCATTCAGCCCTTGAAGAACTACGAATTGAGCACCTACTATGTGCCAAGGACTCTTGCAGGTCTTGTGCGCAGAGCAGTGAACAGAATAGACCAAATCCCCTGCATTCTGTGTTGCTTACATGCTCATGAGGAACACAAAAAAATACACAAACAATAAGCAGGATTTTGACTAGCCATAAACACTGTGAAGAAAACAAACAAACAAAACCCCAGAAATGTAGTATTAAACTAGGCATGGAGACTGGATACCATATCGATCAGGAAGGGGTTCTCCAAGAAGGGGACCTTAAACTTGGACCATGAAATGGACCTTACAAGACCTTAAGTGAAAGAACCAGTTTCCCGCTGAAGGGGTAGGTGACTGTTTCCTTAACAGACGGCCCCACTTCATAAACAATGACATGAATAACAGTGAGGAAAGGTGGGGCAGCTACCAGAGACAGAAGCAACATTGTGATTTCCTTCTGTGGTGGATTGCTCAGACTTTCAAGGTGCTTTGGCAACAGCATATCCACACCTTAGTTCCAGGAGAGAGTGGTGTGAGGCCGCGCCAGGTAATGGACAGGCAACCGTGTGAACTGGCTGGCCCAGCGCTCCCACAGTGGGCCGATGTTTACTCTCTCTCCAGGAGGACAGAGTTAGAAGTTAAGTCTGTAATCATTATCACCCAGATCAACGTGTTCTAACTGACTCGCTTTCGTCATTTTAGCCCCCAGCAGTGGTTCAATGGCCTGTGAGTGTTTGCCTTCAGAAGAAAAAGATTTTTTCTAAATAAATCATTTCATGGTCAAAGGCAGCTTTTGTTACTTCATAGTCTGTTCCTCTGATTTGCATTGCTCAGTAAGATTGAAAAAATTGTGTTTGATGCAGCCACCGTGTAACTCAGGCAAAAATTGCTGGAAAAAATTTGTCCCAAGTATGTTTTAACCCCAGAGTGATACAGTCATTGGGAATGTGCATTATAACTGCCTTAAAAGCTGAACTCTCACAGATCTAAATTTATGCCAGTTTAAAAAAAAAAAAAAATTGATGCTTGGGTCAGGCCGGCCTTAAGATATGTAACAATTGTAAGACATTTTTTGCATGGACCAGCAGAAGAGGCTGGAATCAGCAAGTATTGCTTAACGAAAGAAGAGGACCTTAGGAATGGGGAGGATTGGAAGAGGAAGAGAGGAAGTATTTCAAGAGAGGAGACTAACAGGGAACACACCCATATCTGGGCATGGACCAGAATATTTCCATGCGACAGGGCAGGGATGTGGACAAATGCAGCTGTGGCTCATTTGGGGGAGCTGACGGGAAACGGTCCCATTCATATTGCACCATGCCGACAATGGGCACAGCACGTATTATGAGCTGCAGATGCCTAACAGAAGAATTTTGTAAGACTTTGGCTCCTATTGATTTTCTAGGCTCCTCAGTGGACCTAGACGAGTTGTTGATGTATAAATATCTGTTGTATTACATGTAACCCGAACAGTATGTTGATGGCTCATGGGGTATGCGGGTAAGTTTGAACATAAAGACTGCCGGAAAGCCTCCTTTCTCAATACAACATCACTGCGAGGTCACTGATAGAACAGTGTCACCAAGGCACTGTGTAACAGAAAGAAAAACATCTCAAATGTAATAAGTTAACGTTTTTCCATCCACAGACACGTCAGAGACAAATGATTTTCACAGTTACCTTGTATACAGTTTGTTTATGGTGCTTTTTTCAGAGAAGACAAGGAAGTCACTCAAGTCCCTTTAATGTAATAGTCTAGCAAAATTGAGAGTTTTAAAATCATACCTTATGCTTTTTTAATGCGTATTCATACATGACCTGTAATGTTACATCTCTGAAGTCATTGGTGGAAGTTCCATCTTCTCCTAATGTTTGTTCATCACATTCACTCAACCCAAAGTTCACCTTTGGTTATGGATTAACTCCTAACCAGGAAATATTTTTATAATATGAATGCATACATTTGAAGACAATAGGTTCCTTTCTTCCTTAAGGCTTGAGTCACTTATGACTGAATGTCTTTAATAATTCTAGAAACCCACACATCTGAATTAGCCTTGGATCTTAAAGAAATAATTAGCAAGGCCCAGCCTCTTAGGTTAAAGACCCCAACTGGAAAAAAAAAAAAAAAAAAGGAAATCTATTTTAAACCATAATGAATGTGACCTCTGGTGGCCAAATATATCCCTGACGGCCAGTCCAGGTGCTAGAATCTTTATAGGAACCACATCTCTTCACTCACAGCAAGGGCATGGGCAATCATGAGAGTTCTTGCAGCCTACCTCTCTCCACCTTCCACAGAACCACCACACTCTTGATGTTAGCAAACGTTCCCGTTTAACGGTAGGATCTACAAAGAAATTCTGCTTTGTGCTGTGAGGACAGATTTCTTTGAAGTAGTTTAGAACTGTCAGAAGGACTATACACCTAGAAGGCATCTGAGGGAGTTCTAGAACTTTCTCAGAGTTAATATACCAAATTTGATTGGGCCTTCCCCTGACATATCTGAGGCAAATAATCAGATCTAAAGAAGACATCTGAACGTTTCATCTTGTAAAGTAGAACAGAGTAGTGTGATAGCATCCTTTGGATTCAAGGAATTTTTTAAAGCAATGTAGTTCTTAAAAATAAAAGCATTATTTAGAACTAGATATATTTCTATATAGTCTTAGAGAGTGCAGACCTCTTCCATACTCTTCTGTGGATTTCCATTTCTTCACCTGTATAATGGGGATAGAAATAATACCCTTGGTCTAAGGATGCTACAGTGTAATGAAGGTTGGAATTTGCATAATGATTTCCAATACATCATCACTCAGAAACTAGGAGCTGCTACAATGATGGTGATGACGATAATTCCTTAATTACTACACATTTCTCTTTGTCCCACCTCATAGCATCTACATACATATACTCAAGTTAACATGGATAAACTATTAATCTGGCCAGAGCGAGAATACACTTGTTAACAGAGAACCTGACCTTCAACATGATTCTTCTAGGCAGCGGAGTTAGGGTCAGGTATGCAGTGGGAGTTTTAGTTTCACTGTCCCCTTTGGAGCTTGATGCATCGGGCAGGGAGTGAGTTCTTTGATTATGACTTTTGGCATTGGCCAGCAGTTTTCAAAAGATCCTGAGATCGAGTGAATTTCTATTTGATTCTGTGCACATAAAGTTATGGCCTGCAGAAGAGAGAACCCAAATGAATTTTGAGTCTCTCAAAAATGTAGAATAACTGGCATGCCTTTGCTCTCTCTGCCTTCCCCGCAGGTTAACCTCAGAGCAACAGACGTCAGGCTCATGCGCCAGTTGCTTGTTATCAATGAGAGCATTGAGTCCATCAAGTGGATGATTGAAGAGAAAGCCACCATTACCAGCCGAGGCAGCAGTCTGAGTGGGAGCCTGTGCAGTTTATTGGAGAGTCAGAGCACCTCCTTACGTGGCAGCTACAATAGTCTCCATGATGGCAGCGATGGGC
This sequence comes from Lontra canadensis, assembly GCF_010015895.1. NCBI lineage: Eukaryota > Metazoa > Chordata > Mammalia > Carnivora > Mustelidae > Lontra > Lontra canadensis. Next base: position 7,292,514 of record NW_022631064.1, on the reverse strand, counting down.
TGGATGGCATCTCCGTGGGGAGCTTTCTGGACACTTTGGCAGATGATGTCCCTGGCCATCAGACCCCATCAGACTTGGACCAATTCAGTGACAGCTCCATAATAGAGGACTCACAAGCCCTGCACAAACACCCTAAACTGGATTCTGAATACTACTGCTTTGGCTAATGACCCAGATTTTTGCATGGGATTGGTGTGCAATTAACTCGTATTTATCCTTCTTCGCTGCTATATTTTTGGTGTGATTTTTTTTATATGACAACCTTTTTAAAAGAAGCTTATTTTGAAACTGCTTGATGATAATTCTGTTGCTCCTAATATTTCTCATCTGGACTGATTTATCTTTCTCTCTTGCATCTCTATTTTTATTTATTACAATGATTTTTCTCCCTTTTACAGTGGCACAAATAAAGTAGGGGGAAAAAGAATAAGCAATAATTAAGTTTTTGCTTTTGTTTTCAGGGCAAGGGGTCAGGAATTACCAAAAAAAAAAAAAAAGTCTTTGCTAAATTTTACAATAAACCAAAGTCTGATAATAGCTAATTTTGTTGTTTGTATTCTTAAATGATGAAAAGTTTCGTTTTCCAGAAGATACTGAGGTTCATTATTGAATAGTAGGTTGAACAAAATAGTTGCAACACACTTAGGCATTATTTCTAGGCAAAAACTTCCTGGTATAAAGTCAACAGGACTGTTAGTCACACACCTCTACACAACAGTTTTTTGGAAGCCACAACTGTATGCGATCTGCTCACTTCAACTTTGATGTCACATTTTAGATTGTACTTTTGTCATTAGTGATTCTAACTCAAATGATAGAGGCTTAGTTGTGTAATAATAGATACAGTTTCCCCAAATTTCAAAGAATAATTGAGATTAGGTACATATAGGTGATTAGAGGTTAAGGTCTCCTAAATTGTATTTTGAGATTTTGTACATACAATATTTGTTACAAATATTTATTTATAGATGTTTACAATTCTGATATGACATATAAACACACAAATGCATATATACTGATGGATGGATGGATGAATGGATAGATGGATGGAATGGAAAGTACAATCACTATTGATTTATGAAGTCTCATATGATATACTTTCATCCTGGGGTAGATAAATAATCTCCTAGTATTCTGAAATGATGTCTGACTATATAACTCATGTAGCAAATAAACATTTCATTTTGATGTGGTATTATTAATCCTCCACAATTTCTTTTACCTTGATGATTCTTCGTGAGTGAATCTATTGAGATTTCAATCTGTTCTTTGTAAATGATACATGTTTCTGCACTAAACACTTTAAATATGAATCAAAAAGTCTTCCTGTTTATAACTGAAAAATGTCCACATTCAAAAAGTGGTTTCCCTAATATTTCCTTTGTTAAGATATACCTGTTACTCTTGTCAAATGTATTGTTTGTTTCCATAACATATGTTATTCAAATTCCAATTAAAATCTACAGGGTCTATATTTTACATTAGTCTTTTTTCATGAATTGATGTTATAATCCTCATTACAACAATTTCATAATGTGAGGATTGTCTCCTTTCTGTGTTTGAGGAGACTGAGGCACATGGAATGTAGGTAGCTGTATCAAATCTCACAGTAAGGCTCAAAACTGGGATTTGAACTTGGGTCTGTCTTATTCATAACAATAACACTGAATATTCCCTTTGGTACATATTGAAATCAAATAATAAAGATTAAAAAAGCAAATGAAAGTCCATTACAAAAAAAAAAAAAAAAACAATACTTTCCTCCCAATCAGTGAGGATCCACATTTCCCAATATTGAGCTGTCCAAGCCCTTTCCTGAATTCACATGTCCAGAGTTAGTTTTGTGCCTATAGATGAATTGGGTAATTGGCCACTTGTGAACTGTTACTAATATATTTCCCCCTTTCTGTTTATTTTTACTTTCAAGTTAGTAAAGGCTGGTTGGTTGGCTATTTTGTTTCATTTTAACCTAGAATTAAGCCAAGCAATTTTTAGCACAGATCATTTACCACATTAAAATCTAAGAGTGTGCATTGTGACCAACCAGAGAAAACACCTCTAGAACCATGACTGATGAATTTCAAGAAGAATATAATGAAATATGTAACCATATGTCTACAGCACTGCAAGGGGAAACATCCTAAGTAAGAGGAAAGTGGGCAGACAGCAAGTGTATAAGAGGTATCAATGACAAATTCTCACCCCATCAAAACCCTACTTTTTCCTAGAACAAGCCAGGTACATGAATGATGATTTCTGTCCTCAGATCACAGTTGTAGGTTGTAAATTCAATGTGGCAAATTTCTTTCATATTCTCCCTTTCCTAATCAGCTTTCCCTGCTACTTGCCAATCCCTTGCCAACTATGACTGTCCCACCTATAAAAAGGAAATAAAAAAAGAGAGTATAATATGGGAGAAGCCTCCTCTGGAAGTTTTCATTTATACATTGTATTTTAAGGAACCTATAATGAACATTGGCAGAATACTTGAGGTTTTTTTTGGCCTTATGAGTTTCAGTGTTTTATGTGCTTTACAGATATCCCTAGTTGTCTTTTTTTGCAAAATATACCAAACATGAAGTCTATGATTAAGATAGTAGCGTCATATATAAGTCAATAATGTTAAGAGGAGGAGAATGTGCAGTTGAACAACATTAATTACTAACATATTTATTGGTCTCCAAAGAATGAATGCACTTTCAACTAAGTATCTCCATTACTAATCTCTGATCTGGAGCATTTGATATTTGATCTCCATCAGCACCATGAGGAAATGGGGTAAAAATTTAAAGCAAAAGTGCCTTTCAAACTATTCTGCTTGCACTCAGTTGTTCCTCTCCCAGAAAAAAAGGAAATTGTCCTAGTTATATAAATCTCTCCATTTTATGGACTCATTGGTCTTGTGTGGAAAGGAGGTAATTTGGAGTTAAGGAATTTAGAAAGTTTAAAGATAATACATTTTAAGAGTATTGCAAATAAAGATACACTAGATGATCAACTTAGAAACCTTTTAAAAATGTTTTAAGTAATCTCTACAACCAACATGGGGATCAAACTCATGACCGCCAAGGTCAAAAGTCACATGCTCTACAAGCTGAGCCAGCCAGGCATCCTGACCAACTTAGAAATCTTAAACTTCGAAAAACTCCAGTAATTGTACTACAGGTCAGCCCCAAATCACACGACATAAAGTTTTAAGTATTTGTCAACATCTAGAAATACATTAGGGACTCTCTGCCGTTGCGTGAATATAAAGGCACTTGAAGCTCCATGAATAACTTCAATCAGACATTTGTATCCCCAACTCTATCAAGACACAATCACTTTCATCATGTTAAAAAATGGCTCTTTTGAGACCCTTATTTTACTGACACCTCAGCAGCACCTGACACATTGGATTACTCCTTTCTTAAAAATTTTTCTTCATTTGGCTTCCAGGACATTACTCTGTCTTAGATCGTATCATTCTCTACTTGCCTGCTATTTAGCATGCTGTGTTGCTGGTATCTTCACATTCCTGACCTCCAAACACAAGAATACCCCTTTGCTCAATTCTGGTACAAACTCTTAAACTGAAATCGCTCCCCTGGGTATTTCATCCAATTCTACAACTATAAATGGCATCCACATACTGATTCCCAAAAGCATAGCTCTTGCCCCAGTTTCTTCCCTGAACTCCAGTCTCCCCGTATCTATCTGCCTCCATAACATTTTGCCTTAATGTCTGATGAACATCAATCTAAACATATACAAAACTGAAATTTTGTCCCTTTTATGTAATTTCCGGTTCAGAAATGGTGCCTCCACTCATCAGATGCTCAGCCTCATTCAAGAAAGATAATTGCTTTCTTTCTCTCACACCATAGCCAAACTAACATGCAAATCATACAAGCCCCATCTTTTTTTTTAATTATATTTAGTTAGCCAACATAACATCATTAGTTTTTGATGTAGTGTTCAACAACTCATTAGTTGGGTATAACAGCCAGTGTTCATCACCACAATTGCCTTCTTTAATACCCATCACCCAGTTACCCCATCCTCCACCCCTCTCCCTTCTGTAACCCTCTGTTTGTTTCCAGGAGTCCAGAGTCTCTCATGGTTTGTCTCTCTCTCTGATTTCCCACCCTTTAGTTTTCTCTCCCTTTCCTTGTGGTCTTCCATGCTATTCCTTACATTCCACATATGAGTGAAACTGTATGATAATTGTCTTTCTCTGCTTGACTTATTTCACTTAGCATAATACACTCCAGTTCCATCCACTTCCATGCAAATGTTGGTATTCATTCTTTTGATGGCTAAGTAATATTCCATTGTATATATGAACCACATCTTCTTTATCCATTCATCTGTTGAAGGACATCTCAGCTCCTTCCACAGATTAGCTATTATGGACATTGCTTCTATGAACATTGGGGTGCGATGTGCCCCTTATTTTCACTGCATCTGTATCTTTGACCCCATCTTAAAAACGTGTCCAGAATGAACTCAAATTTGTATTCCTACCACTGCTACCAAACTAATCCGGTCACCATCACTTCTCCCTGGGACTATTCCAGTAGACTTGTCTTATCTTCTTGCTTCCTCCATTAACCTTCCCACAGTTATGTATTCAACATAACAACCAGACTAGTCTTTTAAGATATAAGTCAGATATTTGCCAGCCTCTGTTCCAACCCTATAATGTACCTCCATCTCCCTCTGAGTATAATCCAAATCCTCACCATATACTGCAAAATCTTATGCATTCTGTCATCTACCTGTCTCACTTCATCTTGTACTGTTCTCTCCTTCTTTAATTGCAAGCCTCATTTGCCCCCTTACTATTCCTTAAAAATCTCAAAATCCAATCTCAAAATCCATTCAGAATTTTTGCACATATCATTTCATCATTCTAAAATATTCTTCTGCAAAATATTCATAAATCCTGGTTCCCCAGTTCTTTTTAGTCTTTAGTCAAATGGCACCCTGTCTGAGAGGACTTCTTATATAGCACACTTAGCACATTCTATCTCTATCCTGTTGTTGTTTTTTTTCTTCATAACATCACCTAATATGTATTTTTGGTGTATACTATCGGCTTTTCCACACTAGAATGTAAGGTCTATAAAAACTAGAACTGTGCTTTTTTCACTAACTTTTCTCTAAGCACCTAGAAGAGTGTCTTTCACATAGCAGATACCAAATACAAGTCTTTTCTCAATCAACCTCAATTATTAAACAATTGCTCAGGGCCTTCTAGGTGCCAGGCAATGACCGCTAGGTTCTGATGATGGAGAAAGAAGGAATTCTTCTCTCAATCCTTCTCTCAAGGAATTCATTTTTATAGTATCTTTCTCTGGTAGGAAAATTAATGCCTCACCCTCCTAAAGATGTTCGTATCCTAATCCCTGGAACCTGTGAATGCCTCACATGGTAAAAGGGTCTTTACAGATGTGATTAAGTTAAGCATCTTAAGATGGAAAGACGAACCAGATTATCTGGGTGGACCCATTGTAATTATAAGGGTCCTTATAAGAGTGAGGCAAAAATTTCAGAAGGAAAGGTATGAATATGTTATACTTCTGGCTGTGAGAGTAGAAGAGCCATGATAAAAGAAACCTTGCACTTCTAGAAGCTGAGAAAGGCAAAAGAATAAATATCCCCTAGAGGCCTATTGACATCTCAGCCAAGTAAGACCTACTTTGAATGACTGCTTTTCAGAATTGTAGGATAATAAATTAGTGTTTTAAGCAACCACATTTGCAGTAATTTGTTAAGGTAGCAATAGGAAATTAATAACAAATCTTGGTAACTGGAGGTGGAATGCTCCTATAACAAATGCCAAAAAATGTGGAGGTGGATTTGGAATTGAGTAAAGGGTAGATACTGGAACATTCTGAGGAGCATGATAGAAAAAGCCTAGACCTCTCTGAACAGACTGTTAGTGAAAAAGATGGATTTTAATGACTCTGCTCATAAGGACTCAGAAGGAAGTAAGGAACACAGTAGAGAAAACATATATTGTTTCAGAGAATACTTAAATCATCATTAAGCTGGCTAATGGTAGAAAGGATAGTAAATGCACAGCTGGTAAGGGCTCAAAAGGAAATGGGAAACATATTATTGGAAACTGGAAGAAAAAGAATTCTTGTTATATAGTGGCAGAAAGTTAAGTGAAACTGTGTCCTGCAGTTATATGGGACACAGAATTTGTAAGTGATGAACTTGGATTTTTCTGAGGAAATTCTCCAAGTGTTGAAAATGTGACTTGGTTTCTTCTTGCTTCTTAAAATAAAATGCAAGGGGAAAGAGATAAGAAGGGGGAACAACTTAATAAAAAAGGAATTGGGACTTGATGAAATGGGAAATGTTTGATTGCAGATGATCTAAAACCACAGGATTCACTGTCAAGAGCGTTCTGGAAAGACAGCCAAGAGTGATTGGACAACCATCTTCGAATGCCTCAGAAGGGAAAAAAGTTCAGCATATTCAGTCACAAAGAGAGGTCTCTTTGAAAAGATTAAGCCTGGGAGCCTGGGTGGCTCAGTGGGTTAAGCCTCTGCCTTCAGCTCAGGTCGTGATCTCAGGGTCATGGGATTGAGGCCCGCATTGGGCTCTCTGCTTGGCAGGGAGCCTGCTTCCTATCTCTGCCTGCTTGTGACCTCTCTGTCAAACAAATAAATGAAATCTTTAAAAAAAAAAAAAAAAAAGAAAGAAAGAAAGAAAGAAAGAAAAGATTAAGCCTGTGACTCATTGATCCCCTCAACAATTTCAGTGGAAGCCAAAAATAGAGATGAATTTATCTAAGGAAGGCCTGTGAAGGAGCCTCTTTTCTAACAGAGTGAATCCTTGTGACATACATAGGAGACTCATAAAGTTTGTAGCGATTTTATGCCAGCAAAAACATTGCCAATTTAGACTAAAAGGGATAAAGAGGTCATAATGAAAAAAAGGCTGTGGGGCCCCCAAAATTCTATAGAGAAAAGACAGAATGGTAAAATTACTTAGCTGCAAATATGTGCTATCCCCAAGAAGAAAAAGGAGGGGAGGAGGATTATTCCAAGGTTAGAGATTCAACTTCAAAGAAATGAGTCATAAGCCCAGAAGGGTAAGCTGAAAATTATAGACTATTCCCACCTTGAAAACTAATGTTGATGTCTCAACTGCATTTTGAAATTTCTTGGGACTCTGACCCTTTTTCCTTCCCTTTTCTCTCTTTGAACTGATATGTCTATTCCTGTTTGCTATGCCTATCCCACCATTGTATATTGGGAGTGGATTACCTGTTTCTTGTGTTTCACAGATTTCAACATGGAGAGGAACTGTGTCTCAGAATGGATTATACCCAGAGCCTCAACCTCACCTGATTTATTTAGATGAAGAAATGTGGGACTTTGGAGGTGATGATATTTAAATGAGATTTTGAACTTAAAGTTGATGTCTGTTGACTTGAGACATTTGGGAATGTTGGATGGGGTGAATATAGTTTGCATATAAAATGGATATACATTATGGGGGGGGGAGAGTCAACTGTGATATGCAGTGCAATGCCCCCGCAACTATAGTCAACCTCATCAAAGATACCTCCTGATCTTTAAAACCTGTGACTGACTATATTACCTTATGTTACCTCACTAATGCACCACTTCTACCTAACTCTTTCTTTGCTCTAATTATGTGTTTTTGTTATTTACCAAAGAAGAAAGTAGATACCTGTGCAAGAAGGAGTGCTGGGCTAAATTATAAGAAAGCTAGTACGTTAAGATTTGCTCACAATTTTCACAAATCACGTCTTAAGATAATTCATGTGGGACCAAACTCCTATGCCTTCTGACCTCATTAATAAATATGACGAATGTTATAGCTCTATCTGAGCTCCTAACAACTAAAGTGACACCACTAGCAGCCTCCACTCTGGGAGGAAGCCCTGAAAATCCTGTCTTCCTGGGAAGTACACACTTAGAAGGATGAGTTGAAACATATTATACGGATTGATCACTTGTATGCTCAATAACCTCCTCACCAGTACACTGGTTAAGTGGAAGATCAGCCATTTTTAAAACTAGGTATTTCAATTTCCATAAGATCATAATTTTCATTTGCTTATTTCTTCAATGATACTTATGGCTCATTCAGAGTTAGCTATCATCTTGAAGTGTTTACCATTTGGCAGTCATTTATTTGAGGAGTCTTTGACCTTTATACACATTTTCTGTATTGTCAAAATGGATATTACAGAGGACTTACAGGGGCACCTGGGTATTTCAGTCAGTTAAATGTATGACTCTTGGGGCGCCTGGGTGGCTCAGTGGGTTAAAGCCTCTGCCTTCGGCTCAGGTCATGATCCCAGGGTCCTGGGATTGAGCCCCGCATCGGGCTCTCTGCTCCGCAGGGAGCCTGCTTCCTCCTCTCTCTCTGCCTGCCTCTCTGCCTAGTTTCTCTCTATCAAATAAATAAAATATTAAAAAATAAAAAATAAAAAAAAAGAATCCAATAAAACGTTTATTCTAAAGAAAAAAAAAAAAAAGTATGACTCGATTATAGCTCAGGTCATGATCTCCCCGCACCCCAGCTGGTGCACTCTCTCTCTCTCTCTAAAATAAGAAGAAAAAAAAAGAAAAAAAAAAAAAAAAGGGACTTCTAGTTGTTAGTTTCAACAAAAGGCATTTGTAACCAGTAACACTGCTTTCTTTGCTCCCGATTTTAAATTCTTTATTTTTTATTTTTTTTAAAGATTTTGTTTATTTATTTGACAGAGAGAGCTCACAAGTAGACAGAGAGGCAGGCAGAAAGAGAGGGGGAAGCAGGCTCCCCACTGAGCAGAGAGCCCAATGCGGGGATCGATCCCAGGACCCTGAGATCATGACCTGAGCCGAAAGCAGAGGCTTTAACCCACTGAGCCACCCAGGCGCCTATGCTCCCTATTTTAAATACCACCTGAACCACAGGCAAAATATCAAAAATTTTCTAAATATTTTTAGTCATTTATTTATTTATTTATTATTAAATTTATTTATTTTTTTAATAAACATATAATGTATTTTTATCCCCAGGGATACAGGTCTGTGAATCGCCAGGTTTACACATTTCACAGCACCCATCATAGCACATACCCTTCCCAATGTCCATATCCCCACGGCCCTCTCCCGCCCCGCCTCCCCCCAGCAACCCTCAGTCTGTTTTTTGAGATTGAGTCTTCTATGGTTTGTCTCCCTCCCAATCCCACCTTCTTTCATTTTTTTCTCTTCCTACCCCCATACCCCCCACATTGCATCTCCACTTCTTCATATCAGGGAGATCATGTGATAGTTGTCTTTCTCCAATTGACTTATTTCACTAAGCATAATACCCTCTAGTTCCATCCACATCATCGCGAATGGCAAGATTTCATTTCTTTTGATGGCTACATAGTATTCCATTGTGAATATATACCACATCTTCTTTATCCATTCATCTATTGATGGACATCTAGGTTCTTTCCATAGTTTGGCTATTGTGGACATTGCTGCTATAAACATTCAGACGCACGTGCCCCTTCAGAGTCCCACGTTTGTATCTTTAGGATATACCCAGTAGTGCAATTGCTGGGTCATAAGGTAGCTCTATTTTCAGTTTTTTGAGGAACCTCCACACTGTTTTCCAGAGTGGTTGCACCAGCTTGCATTCCCACCAACAGTGTAGGAGGGTTCCCCTCTATCCGCATCCTCGCCAGCATCTGTCATTTCTTGACTTGTTAATTTTAGCCATTCTGACTGGTGTGAGGTTATATCTCATTGTGGTTTTGATTTGTATTTTCCTGAAGCTGAGTGATGTGGAGCATTTTTTCATGTATCTGTTGGCCATCTGGATGTCTTCTTTGCAGAAATGTCTGTTCATGTCCTCTGCCCATTTCTTGCTTGGATTATTTATTCTTTGGGTGTTGAGTTTGCTAAGCTCTTTATAGATTTTGGACACTAGCCCTTTATCTGATATGTCGTTTGCAAATATCTTCTCCCATTCTGTCAGTTGTATTTTGGTTTTGTTAACTGTTTCCTTTGCTGCACAAAAGATTTTGATCTTGATGAAATCCCAATAGTTCATTTTTGCCCTTGCTTCTGTTGTCTTTGGCGATGTTCCTAGGAAGACGTTGCTGTGGTTGAGGTCAAAGAGGTTGCTGCCTGTGTTCTCCTCAAGGATTTTGATGGATTCCTTTCTCACATTGAGGTCCTTCATCCATTTTGAGTCTATTTTCGTGTGTGGTGTAAGGAAATGGTCCAATTTCATTTTTCTTCATGTGACTGTCCAATTTTCCCAACACCATTTATTGAAGAGGTTGTCTTTTTTCCATTGGACATTTCTTCCTGCTTTGTCAAAAATTAGTTGACCATAGAGTTGAGGGTCTATTTCTGGGCTCTCTATTCTGTTCCATTGATCTATGTGTCTGTTTTTGTGCCAGTACCATACTGTCTTGATGATGACAGCTTTGTAATAGAGCTTGAAGTCTAGAATTGTGATGCCACCAACATTGGCTTTCTTTTTCAATATTATTTTGGCTACTTGAGGTCTTTTCTGGTTCCATATACATTTTAGGATTGTTTGTTCTATTTCTTTGAAAAAAAATGGATGGGATTTTGATAGGGATTGCATTAAATGTGTAGATTGCTTTAGGTAGAATAGACATTTTCACAATATTTGTTCTTCCAATCCAGGAGCATGGAACATTTTTCCATTTTTTTGTGTCTTCCTCAATTTTTTTCATGAGTACTTTATAGTTTTCTGAGTATAGATTCTTTGCCTCTTTGGTTAGGTTTATTCCTAGGTATCTTATGGTTTGGGTGCAATTGTAAATGGGACTGACTCCTTAACTTCTCTTTCTTCTGTCTTGTTGTTATTGTAAAGAAATGCAACTGATTTCTGTGTATTGACTTTATATCCTGACACTTTACTGAATTCCTGTACAAGTTCTAGCAGTTTTGGAGTGGAGGCTTTGGGGTTTTCCACATACAGTATCGTATCATCTGAGAAGAGTGATAGTTTGACTTCTTCTCTGCCAATTTGGATGCCTTTAATTTCTTTTTGTTGTCTGATTGCTGAGGCTAGGACTTCTAGTACTATGTTGAATAGCAGTGGTGATAACAGACATCCTTGCCATGTTCCTGACCTTAGCGGAAAAGCTTTCAGTTTTTCTCCATTGAGAATGATATTTGTGGTGGGTTTTTCATAGATGGCTTTGATAATATTGAGGTATGTGCCCTCTATCCCTACACTTTGAAGAGTTTTGATCAGGAAGGGATGCTGTACTTTGTCAAATGCTTTTTCAGCATTTATGGAGAGTATCATATGGTTCCTGTTTTTTCTTTTATTAATGTGTTGTATCACATTGATTGATTTGCGGATGTTGAACCAACCTTGCAGCCCTGGAATAAATACCACTTGGTCGTGGTGAATAATCCTTTTAATGTACTGTTGGATCCTATTGGCTAGTATTTTGGTGAGAATTTTCGCATCTGTGTTCCTCAAGGATATTGGACTGTAATTCTCTTTTTTGATGGGATCCTTGTGTGGTTTTGGGATCAAGGTGATGCTGTCCTCATAAAATGAGTTTGGAAGTTTTCCTTCCATTTCTATTTTTTGGAACAGTTTCAGGAGAATAAGAATTAATTCTTCTTTAAATGTTTGGTAGAATTACCCTGGAAAGCCGTCTGGCCCAGAGCTTTTGTTTGATTGGAGATTTTTGATGACTGTTTCAATCTCCTTACTGGTTATGGGTCTGTTCAGGTTTTCTATTTCTTCCTGGTTCAGTTTCACTTCAGTGGAAGTTTATATGTCTCTAGAAATGTATCCATTTCTTCCAGATTGTCAAATTTGTTGGTGTAGAGTTGCTCATAGTATGTTCTTATAATTGTTTGTATTTCTTTGGTGTTGGTTGTGATCTCTCCTCTTTCATTCATGATTTTATTTATTTGGGTCCTTTCTCTTTTCTTTTTGATAAGTCTGGCCAGGGGTTTGTCAATCTTATTAATTCTTTCGAAAAACCAGCTCCTAGTTTCATTGATTTGTTCTATTGTTTTTTTAGTTTCTATTTCATTGATTTCTGCTCTGGTCTTTATGATTTCTCTTCTCCTGCTGGGTTTAGGCTTTCTTTGCTATTCTTTCTACAGCTCCTTTAAGTGTCGGGTTACGTTGTGTATTTGAGACCTTTCTTGTTTCTTGAGAAAGGCTTGTATTGCTATATATTTTCCTCTCAGAACTGCCTTTGTTGTGTCCCACATATTTTGAACCGTTGTGTTTTCATCATTTGTTTCCATGATTTTTTTCAATTCTTCTTTAATTTCCTGGTTGACCCATTCATTCTTTAGAAGGATGCTGTTTAGTCTCCATGTATTTGGGTTCTTTCCAAATTTCCTCTTGTGATTGAGTTCTAGCTTCAGAGCACTGTGGTCTGAAAATATGCAGGGAATGATCCCAATCTTTTGATACCAGTTGAGACCTGATTTATGACCCAGGATGTGATCTCTTCTGGAGAATGTTCCATGTGCACTAGAGAAGAATGTGTATCCTGTTGCTTTGGGATGGAATGTTCTGAATATATCTGTGATGTCCATCTGGTCCAGTGTGTCATTTAAGGCCTTAATTTCCTTGTTGATCTTTTGCTTGGATGATCTGTCCATTTCAGTGAGGGGAGTGTTAAAGTTCCCTACTATTATTGTATTATTTTCACTGTATTTCTTTGATTTTGTTATTAATTGGTTTATATAGTTGGCTGCTCCCATGTTAGGGGCATAGATATTTAATATTGTTAGGTCTTCTTGTTGGATAGACCCTTTGAGTATGATAGAGTGTCCTTCCTCATCTCTTATTATAGTCTTTGGCTTAAAATCTGATTGATCTGATATAAGGATTGCCACCCCAGCTTTCTTCTGATGTCCATTAGCATGGTACATTGTTTTCTACCCCCTCACTTTAAATCTGGAGGTATCTTTGGGTCTAAAATGAGTTTCTTGTAGGCAGCATATTGATGGGTTTTGTTTTTTTATCCATTCTGATACCCTGTGTCTTTTGATTGGGGCATTTAGCCCATTTACATTCAGGGTAAATATTGAGAGATATGAATTTAGTGCCATTGTATTGCCTGTAAGGTGACTGTTACTGTATATTGTCTCTGTTTCTTTCTGTTCTACTACTTTTAGGGTCTCTCTTTGCTTAGAGGACCCCTTTCAATATTTCCTATAGAGCTGGCTTGGTGTTTGTAAATTCTTTCAGTTTTTGTTTGTCCTGGAAGCTTTTTATCTCTCCTTTTCTCTTTTCAATGATAGCCTAGCTGGATATACTATTCTTGGCTGCATGTTTTTCTCATTTAGTGCTCTGAATATCTCATGCCAGTTCTTTCTGGCCTGCCAGGTCTCTGTGGATAGGTCCGCTGCCAATCTAATATTTTTACCCTTGTATGTTACAGACTTCTTTTCCTGGGCTGCTTTCAGAATTTTCTCTTGGTCACTAAGACTTGTAAATTTTACTATCAGGTGACAAGGTGTGGACCTATTCTTATTGATTTTGAGGGGCATTCTTAGTATCTCCTGGATTTTGATGTTTGTTTCCTTTGCCATATTAGGGAAATTCTCTACAATAATTCTCTCTTATATACCTTCTGCTCCCCTCTCTCTTTCTTCTTCTTCTGGAATCCCAATTATTCTAATGTTGTTTCGTCTTATGGTATCACTTATCTCTCGAATTCTCTCCTCCTGGTCCAGTAGTTGTTTGTCTCTCTTTTGCTCAGCTTCTTTATCCTCTGTCATTTGGTCTTCCATGTCACTAATTCTTTTTTCTGCCTCATTTATCCTAGCAGTAAGAGCCTCCATTTTTGATTGCACCTCATTAATAGCTTTTTTTATTTCAACTTGGTTAGATTTTAGTTCTTTTATTTCTCCAGAAAGGGCTTTTATCTCTCTGGAGAGGTTTCTCTAATATCTTCTATGCCTTTTCTGAGCCCTGCTATACCCTTGAGAATTGTCATTCTGAACTCTAGATCTGTCATATTAGCAATGTCTGTATTGATTAGGTCCCTAGCCTTTGGTACTTCCTCTTGTTCTGTTTGTGTGTGTGTGTGGTGACTTTTTCTGCCTTGTCATTTCGTCCAGATAAGATTTGCTGTCTCCTCCTCTGGAATTCCGCTCTTCTCCTTGGTGAGTTAAGTTGGTCTTGGCTGGGTTTCTTGTTGATCTTCTGGAGGAGGGGCCTGTTGTAGTGATTCTCAAGTGTCTTTGCCCCAGGCAGAATTGCACCGCCCTTACCAGGGGTTGGGCTGAGTAATCTGCTTGGGTTTGCTTTCAGGAGCTTTTGTTCCCTGAATGATTTCCGTAGAGTTCCGGAGGACGGGAATGAAAATGGCGGCCTCCCAGTCTCTGGCCTGGAGGAGCCGAGAGCTCGGGGCCCCACTCCTCAGTTCGCCCTCAGAGAATAGCTCCCAATTACTCCTGTCTCCCTGGCCTCCGGCCGCACTCTGAGCTCACCGATCCTGCGACCGGTTCAAGGTAACCCCGAGCTGAGAGCTCACTCCTCAGCTCTGTCTCTGTAGCCAGCTTCCCCGTTCTAATACCTGCAAGCTCTGCGACACTCAGACACCCCCGATCCTTCTGTGACCCTGCGGGACCTAGGGTTACACTGACCTCGCATGGGCTTCCACCCCCCCCCACCAGTTTAGCCTCTGGAGCAATGTCCCTCCGTGGAGCAGACTTTTAAAAGTCCTGATTTTTGTGCTCCGTTGCTCCATTGCTTGCCAGGAGCTGGCCCCTCCCCCCGTGGTCTATCTTCCCGTCACTTTGGATTCACTTCTGCGCAGATCCTACCTGATCCAGTGATTTCTTCTTCACTCCATGCAGTGAGAATCGACAGAGAATTGATGCAATGAGACAGCTACCTGGAGTGACCCAGTACCAGTTCCTGTGGAGGTTTCTGTGTATCTGTGGAAAGGTGTGTCTCTCTTTGGGTGGGGGTCGGGGGGTCGGGGTGGGGGCAAGTTTTGCCCTGTGACTCCTCTGACTGGCCTAGGAAGAGGTGCTGAGGTTCAGTTTGTTCCACTTTTCATCTGTGCACGGGCAACAGCAAAGACGACTTCCAAGCTCCTAGCTGGCTTCTCCTTTAGTCATTTATTTTGAAGAGACATATTTCTTGCCCCTATGGAGTTTATAATCTAAGGTGAAGATCATTATAATACAGTATGATAGTTCCTAAATAAGAAGCATGGTCTAATGTGGAAGAGGTATTACTCAATTATGGTACAATCACTGTATAAGTGCTGACAATACTGATTCCATCTCTGGCTCCCCCACCTTGTTTGTGCCCCATCAAGACCTCTCAGGGTTGCGTGTTTCTGGGCTGCTTGGAGATTAATATTCATACTTCAGAAATGTCCACCACAGGATGTCTGCTAGAATGAAGGGAAGCTTGTTTTGGCCTCCCATGGATCTATCAGAGATAATATTTTATTTTTCCTTCCTGACCTAGAGGCAGTGATGCCACAAGATCTAATTAAAGGTTAGCTGTCAGTTACATACATGCAAACCCTCTGAGGTTCATGTAAGCCCATTGATGTCACTACAATACCCTTTTGTGTGTCCCCTTGCTCTATAAAATCTGTGGACTAAGCTCTGGACTTTGAGGAGAATAACCATGCAGATGCAATGGATCATCTTCCACCTGACCCATTCTGCCTCCCCCATCAGCCAGTTACCCTGAGTAAAACTCTGTAAACTTTATGGAGTCTCCTGCTTTGTTTTCTCATTTCAATTTGCCTTCTCAGTTTGAGGGATACTTTATTGTCCTCCTCACCTTCTAATAATCAGTAAACTATATCCTTGGAAAATACTAAAACCATAGCTTAAGGGGAGTTATTTTATTAATTATTTCATTATTAAGATATATACTTTAATAAAATTTTCTCTGCATAAATCCTATCACCATTAATTTGTGTTCTAATCAGGGACAATTATCTTTCTTTCTTTCTTTTTAATTTAATTTAATTTTTTCAGTGTTCCAAGATTCATTCTTTATGCACCACACCCAGTGCTTGATGCAATACATACCCTCCTTAAGACCCACCACCAGGCTTACCTAATCCTCCACCCCCCCACCCCTCTAAAACCTTCAGTTTGTTTCTCAGAGTCCACAGTATGTCCTGGTTTGTCTCCCCCTCCAATTTCCTCCAACTCACTTCTCCTTTCTATCTCCCAATGTCCTCCATGTTATTCCTTATGCTCCACAAGTAAGTGAAACCATATAATAATTGACTCTTTCTGCTTGGCTTAGTTCACTCAGCACAATCTCTTCTAGTCCCAACCATATTGATACAAAAGTTGGGTATTTATTCTTTCTGATGGAGGCATAATATTCCATTGTATATATGGACCATATCTTCTTTATCCATTCATCTGTTGAAGGGCATCTTGGCTCTTTCCACAGCTTGGTGACTGTGGCCACTGCTGCCATGAACATTGGTTCACTATATCTGTAACTTTGGGGTAAATGACCAGTAGTACAATTGTGGGGTCATAGGGTAGGTCCTTTTTTAATTTCTTAAGGAATCTCCATAGTGTTTCCTAAAGTGGCTGCACCAACTTGCATTCCCACCAAGAGGGTAAGAGGGTTCCCTTTCTCCACATCCTCTCCAACACATGTTGTTTCCTGTCTTGTTGACTTTGGCCATTCTAACTGGTATAAGGTTGTATCTTAATGTGGTTTTTATTTGAATCTCCCTGATGGCTAATGATGATGAACATTTTTTTCATGTGTCTGTTAGCCATTTGTATGTCTTCTTCGGAGAAGTGTCTGTTCATGTCTTCTGCCCAATTTTTGATGTAATTATCTGTTATGTGTGTGTTGAATTTGAGGAGTTCTTTATAGATCTTGGATATGATCCCTTTGTCTGTAGTGTTATTTGCAAATATATTCTCCTGTTCTGTGGGTTGCTTCTTTGTTTTCTTGACTGTTTTCTTTGCTGTGCAAAAGATTTTGATCTTGATGAAGTCCCAAAAGTTCATTTTCACTTTTGTTTCCTTTGCCTCTGGAGACAATTTTCTGAGAGAACTATTTAAGATAATGCTAATAAATTGATGACTTAGAATTTGTTAATAGATTCCTTGTTAAGATAGCATTTATTTGTTACCCATCCCAAAGGATGGATTTATTAATCACAACCAATACAAGGACAAAAGTGAATAAAAACACATATTTCCTTGATTAATACCAGCTTCTGAATAGCAGAAACTGCATTACATGGAATTGAGAATATTATTCTGCTAGAGAAGTCTGATGACCTCAGGTATAGTAACAAACCTGTGCTATTTCTAGCCTAATAAATTTCAAAGTAAATTACTCAAGTTTATTCAAATGGTAATGGCCAGATTTCAGATTCTGACTTAAGTTTTGCAGTATCCAAAACTTCTTACAGCATGCATATTATAGCACAAAAATATTATACTAAACTCAAAGCGTTTTGTTCTTGGCCTAAGATGAACCAAGAGAAAACTTGTCAGCATGTAGTCATATTTATAACCAGCATACTTTTGCAGTGGTCCAATGTCATGCTATCTAAGTCCAGTTTTGCAAAGCAGAAGAAAGATTTCTCTGGGTAAGTTTGGAGATACAATCAAGGTATGGTAGAAGGAGAGAGAAAGCAATAGACAGAATTGGCTTTGCATAAGGTTTGAACTCCCTACACAGCAAGATATAGTTTCTATTTGGATATTATAGACCAGAACATCAATCTTACACTATTTCTATGTAATCACTGTTATCATTGTCTAAATGTTTAGGAGAACATTCCCTTTAAAAACAGACAATACTCTTCCAAATCTTCTCACCTATCATTCTGGATTATTGTTGCATAGCCTACTTAACCCAGGGTCTAGTTGAGTCGAGCCAAACTAGTGCTGGGCTCACATCACATCTACCTGTATTTATGAGTGCTAGTTAAATTCCAAGCATTGCCCAAAGTTGGCATTCTTTCAAGTCATTAACATCATGCACAGAGCCTGTTTGTCCAATGTGGGAGGAAGAATTGCCAGAGCCTGCATTATTTCATTCTTTACTAATGAGGGATCATCTACCTATAAATGCTGCACTCTTGATGATTTTAGATTATTCTCAGAGTAATTTACTGCAATTATTTTTACATCAGCCAAGTCCACCTATAAATCAAATATAGTTCTAGTTATCAGCTCTGCATTTTTTCCCTCTCATGCAAAGGAATATATGTGAAAAGTCATAATATCTCTTATTCCTTTAGTGTTGATGCTTTCCAGCTTCTTATCACTTTGCCTTCCCCTCAAAGCATTATCTTTGCATTTTTTACTGAAGAGTCTTTGTAAACTTACAAGCAATGACTCTCTTAAGCAATCAGAAAATTTTGTCCATCATAAAAAAATAGGCTGTGCTGGACCCTAAAAGATCTAAATTTTTTAAATTCAGAGATTATATGGTATTAGGTTTTCAAGATCTGCTAAAGGACATGTAGAATAATCCATCATTCTGCAAATAACAAAAATGATAAATTCTTGGACAACTTGTACTACATGATAGACAATGCAGTCAAGTTATCTTTCTAAGCTATGTTTCAGAAAATGATCTGATGCACACTTGCATCTTGAGTGAATAACTCAAGTTTTTTGATGCAAAACAAAAAAAATAATAAATTCCATCTAAAATACAAATAATGTAATATAAAAAAGATAAAGACATTGAGAAGTGGAATGTAAAGTGATTAACCTATAATTGAGGAGTGGTATAAAGTGTAAAGTCGTCAGTCTCAGAGTGCCTCAGTTCTGCCAATTAGTAGATGCATAAACTTGAAGTCAGTAACTTAACTTCTTGCTGTTTCAGTTTTCTCATTTGTAAAATGGGTGTAATTGAAACCTGCCTTGTAGAATTGCTGAAGAATTAACAAATATTTGGAAAGCACTTGAAATACTACCTAGTACAACAAAATGCTTAATAAATAATGTAACAACTATTACTATAAATAATTAAGTAAGGGATTCTGTTTTATATCTAAGAAGGAAGAAATGAAGAATAGTGCATATAATTTAGTTATATGTACTGTTGAATGAAGAATCTAATAATTATTTGTAGCCATCTTCTCTATTGTCTACCTCCTCTAAAGAAGTTGCAGAAGTTAGTTACATTTGTAACCACCCTTGTAGTTAGCCATGGCTAGGAAACAAAATTTGGGCCAATAAACTGTAAATAGAAATCTGACAAGGGTTTCTGGAAAACCTTGTGCTGACTCTGAACTGTTTACATAAACCATTCCTGAACTCAGAATATTTTGAGCTTCTCACATCCTTATTTCCTATGGCAGTTGTAAAATTCTTGCAAGAAAAGGCATTAAGAGTACAACTCGCATTTTAGGACTGTTAGGACACAGTGCCAGAAGTGAATTAAACAAACTAAACACAGTTGTTTTTCTTCTGTCCTCAGGGTCACCAAAATATAACTAATAAATCTAGGGATTTTTTTTTTAAACAAAACAACTTTTTCCTTTATAGTACATATTTTAGAATAATAGTCAAATCTTCAGAATAGTACAATGATGCTATGTTCAGATCCTATCTTCTTAAATTTAATTCCTGGAAACCAGTATAGGTGCATAGAGAATTCTTCAGACATCAAGACTTTCTAAAACATTGTTAATTTGCTGTCTCAAATTTCACTTGGAACTACATTTAAAATAATGGGGAAAATATGTATATAATATGGTTCTTTCTTCCTTTAGGTCCCTTACAGATACAATACCAAATAAACAATGACTTACTTTGATAGATTTATTACAGACTGAAAAACAAAACCAATATAAAAAAGAGTTGAGTTAAAAATGTAGCTATATCTGACCTACTTTTCCTACTAAGTTTGTGAAATCAGTGAGAACATAACTGGTGACAAATGATGGCTGGCGATACCATTTATTATCACAGATACCATTTAACACAGACATCATTCTAATTCAATAGAAGTTTACCAAATGATTTGTCAAAAATCTATCAAAAAATCTATCATGATTCTACCTTCTTCCAAATTTTTGCTACTTATGGAACTTTGGAACATTAAAATTCTTGTGGATTTTCACTGGCATGTTTCTAAGCTTAAATATTTGCTAGTAGAGCAAATTGTTGTTTGATGAATATATTTGCCTGAAGTTAGAGTGAAAGACCTCATCAAATTGATGACTCAGGGCTTCCTCTTGAGTTAATGATAGTCACAGTGCAAATACCCCCAAATTCCAAACAACTGGCAGGTCTATAAAAATGCCTGAAATCTCGTGTAGTGCATTCTAAGAAGACTGACAAATTAGGAAATATAAAACCTGAGTCTCTCAAAGAACTTACAGAGTTAGACAAGTTGGGTCTGTTGAATGCTATTTTGGAAAAATGAAAATAAAAGTCTTTATTTTTCTATTTGAGGTACTATGTTTGATGAGTAACATACAGAACTCCACAGATTTTGAAATCTTTAAGAATTCAATTTCAAGATTCTACTCAGGAATTTTGTTGAAAACAAACAATATGTACTTTTCTCTACAGGATTATATCTTAAGTGTGTTACAGTGAAATCCAAATTATTAATTGCTGTTGTCATTGTGATTTGGTAACTGGGAATTACGGAGTTTGTTTTAAATTAAACAATTCACTTTTAAATAAATACTGTGATCTATTCTTTCTCTCAGTGATACAAATAATTCCACATTCTTGCAGAGGCTTGTGTTCCTAATTATGAAATCTACCCATATTTCATATTTCACAGAGCTTCATTTTGAACAAATAACCATAAAAACATTTTTTATTTAAAACTTCTTTTCATCATAGTTACTCTGTAATTCTGTATTCTAACATACTCCCTTCAAGAGCCTTCTATTGCAGAATTACTTCCTTATTTTAGCATTCAAACCAACAGTTTTATCTGCCGGATATTAGCTTAACAATGTAAGAGCATTCTTTCTTCCCAACGGGAGGAACAAAAAGACTAAAAATGTCATGAAGATCTAAAGATGAGCCAGATGATAAAATCTTCACTAAAGATCTTCTTAACAATAAAATTCAATAATAAAACCAATGATTAAAAAAACTGCTACAAATTATTCTCAACAGCCAAGGTCTAGAGGGCAGGAAGATAAAAAGAAAGAGACACATTAGAGAGTTAATCAAGATACCAAGCTAACAGTATGCAACATTTTTTATTTGTTTTGTTTTAGTGTGCAACATTTTGACAAAGAAAACCAGAGAGAGGTTTGGGTTCAGATGGGTAAACTCTCATCCACTGTCCAAGACATTAGGCAGTTCTAAAGACCAGCAAAGGCATGGCTCATGGATTAGTCAGCTAGATAAATGAGCCAGGGAAAAGCAAACAAACCCCCTGTTTTCTTCTTGAACATGAATCCGCCTATTTCCAGATGCTTTGAGAATACTATATTCATGTCTCTCCTTTTTCTTCTCCCTGTTCAAGAATGCCTTTCCCAAAAGACAGTCTCTTCAACAAATGGTGTTGGGAAAACAGGACAGCCACATGCAGAAGAATTAAACCGAACCACTTTCTTACACCATACACAAAATGGATGAAAGACCTAAGTGTAAGACAAGAATCTCAAAATTCCAGAGAACACAAGCAACAACCTCTTACCTCAGCCACAGCAACTTCTAACTAGACACATATCTGGAGGTAAGGGAAACAAAAGCAAAAATTAATTATTAGAACTTCATTAGGATAAAAATCTTTTGCACAGCAAAGGAAACAAATAAACAAAACATTTTATAAATGACATAAAAATTCCAACCTATGGAATGAGAGAAGGTATTTGCAAATGGCATATCAGATAAAGGGCTAGTATCTGAAATCTATAAGGAACTTATCAAGCTCAATACCCCAAAAAACAAAAAATCTGGTCAAGAAATTGGCAGAAGACATGAACAGACATTTCTTCAAAGAATACATACAAATGACTAGCAGACACATGAAAAAATGCTTTATATCACCCATCATTGAGGCAATCCATATCAAAACCACAATGAGATACCACCTCACACCAATCAGAATGTCTAAAATTAACAACTCAGGGAACAACAGATGTTGGCAAGGATATGGAGAAAAGGGAACCCTCTTACACTCTTGATGGGAATGCAAACTGGTGTGGTAACTCTGGAAAAAGTATGGAGGTTCCTCTAAAAGTTAAAAATAGAATACCCTACAACTCAGCATTATACTACTAGGTATTTATCCAAAGGTTACAAAAATAGTGATTGGAAGAGGCACATACACCCCAGTGTTTATAGCATCAATATCCACAATAGCCCAAGTATGGAAAGAGCCCAGATGTCCATCAACAGATGATTAGATAAGAGATATATATAGAGATATATATTATAAAGATACATATTATAAAGATATATATATATCTCACACACATACAGAATATATGTGTGCAGATATATATATCTGTACATAGATATATATAAAACAGAATATTATTCAGCCATCAAAAAGAATGAAATCTAGTCATTTACAATGATGTTGATGAACTAGAAGATATAATGCTAAACGAAGTCAGTCAGTCAGAGAAAGATAAATACCATATGCTTTCACTCATATGTGGAATTTAAGAAATGAAATGGATGAACATAAGGGAAGGGAAGGAAAAATAGGATAAAAACAGAGAAAGAGACAAACCATTAAGAGACTCTTAACAGTAAGAAACAAAGTGAGGGTTACTAAAGGGGAGTTAGGTGGGGGATGGGTGATTGGGTGAAGGGCATTAAGAAGGGCACTTGATGTAGTTAGCACTGGATGTTACATGTAACTGATGAATAACTAAATTCCACCCATAAAACTAATAATACACTATACATTAAATAAATGGAATTTAAATAAAATTTTTTTTAAAAAAGAATGTCTTTCCCTCTGTTCTCTACCCATCTAAAACCATTCATCTTTGTTTACTTGTTTATTTATTTTTTTTATATTTTAAGTAATATCTACACCCAACCTGGGGTTTGAACTCACAACCCCAAATTCAAGAGTTGTATACTCTACCAACTAAGCCAGCCAGGAAACCCCAAATCCATTCATCTTTGAAACTCTATCTTCTCCAGGTAGCAGTCAGCTTTTCCATAAACCTGTAACATTCATTGGCCATATTACATGTTCTGGTACTTAAGAATTTGCTATAATATGATGTGAGTATATGTATACATAAGTGTATGTATGTATGTATAAGAAATTTGAAGGGGGAAACATAAATGCTCAGCTCCTCATTGCCTATAATGTTATATATTTTATAATATTCTCTTTCAGTAAGTGTTCAACAGGTAGTTCTAGAAGCAAACTAGTTGAATTTCTTTTTAGGTCCTGCCAAATAAATAAAAGTAATTTCACAGCCATTAAAATCAATAGAAAAATGTATTCATACCATCCACATAATACCATTATCAATACTATCATACTACCAACATATTACAATAGTAATATTGAGATTTGAGAAGCCAAAACTGCCAAGTTAAAATTTTTAAATTAATAGGAGTTAGGAAAATGAATAATTATTGTTTTCAAATAATATTTTTTTGTTATATGTTAAAGTCATTTGAAAGATGTGCCAGGAGATACCATTCATGATAAGAAAAAATATATAAAATATTTAAGAATAATTTTAATGAGAAATGATTTGACCTATGTGGGGAAAAAAAAACAACAACCTATGAAGCTTTCAGAAAGATCTGATTAAAAACTTCAGAAAGATCTGATAAAAAAATAGATATGTTAATATATAAATTTTTCCAATTAATTTAGTTTATTGAACTAAATGAAAAGGCAATATAAATTGCTATAGAAGAAAAGAAAAGAATTAGATCTAAACATCATCTAGGGGGAAGACTGAGGCAAATACAGAAGAATATATTCAGTAAGGAAGAAAAGAAGGAAAAAATCTCTACTGCATAATAACCTTTTTAGAGCTATAATAATTAAAACAATGTGTTGCTTATGCATAAAAGAATTCCTGGAATAGAATAGATAAAATTATACATAAAGATTTAATATTTATAAAAGAAGCATCTGAAAACAATAGGGAAACAGTTTATTTAATCAATGACACCAAGTAACACATTAGGAATTTGAAGACAAAAATCTGTTTTAGACCTACAACTCATACTATAAACCAAAATAAATCCCATGTGTATTAGAGTGTTGGTTTTTGAAATAACCATGAGAACTAGAGAAGAAAACGTCTTAAATTTTAAACATATTGGGATGAAAATCAGATACTGAAATAATGAAAAATTTTACATGTTAAAATTAAAACTCTAAAATTCAGAAAAAAAGAAAAGTAGATTGACAAAAATAATTGTAGTGAATGGAATGCTAAAAAGAATATAATTAGAAAATCATCAACATTCTAATAAATAAATGACATAAAAATTTCAAAAAAGAGGAGTTCAGTTAATAAAATAGAAAAGTAATCTTGGTAGTAATTAAATACTGACCCAAAATAAGATTTTATTTTGTTTATTAAATTCCACAAATGTTTAAAAATATATTGGTACACATAAATTGCTGATACACAAGTAAGGCTGTATTATTCTTTACAATTTGAAAGTATTTAAATTTGAAAGTTTTGAAGTGAAAAGTACAAGAAGTAATCCTGAAGGAGGAAAAAGCTATAAATACAAAAATGTGGAGCATGATATTAGTTAAACTAATAAGGTAAAAATAAACTAAATATATAACAATAGAGAAAATGTTAATACTACTTGGCACTGGAGCTGACATAGATATGATCATTAATACAGATATATATAATGACAATTATGATGTTTACAGAGTAAAACAAAAAATGTATGAAATATAAAGTGACAAATACTCAAACTTTTTATGAAAAATGACCACAACTTTCTAAAATATGTGCATTTGTGAAATTTGTATTCATTATGGTGGTATTTTTTTTCCATTTTTACTATGAAACACTATAATATTGCAGTTACATTTTTTTTAATTAAAGACAACATTAAGGCAAGGTGTGCCAATTAATTAGCATTCATTTAAAAACCCATTTTTCAGACTTTCACCATCTTTAGATACTGCATACTTTTAAATTTTTACTGGTTTAGTTTAAAAACTATTTTCAGTTGTTATTTTTTGTTCTTTTTTTTTTTTTTTAACATTTAGTATGGTTGGTCATCTGTTCATCCTAACTGGCCATTCATTTTTCTTCTATTTACTAGACTGTTTATTTTTTTGTCCATTTTTATTGATATTGTTCTTATAGCTAAGTAGATGATTTTCTGTTAATGGTAAAAATAACTTGCAATCTCTATATCAAAAGGATACTTTAAGTGTGAAGACTTTTATATTCTTTGTATGTTGATATCTTCATCATTGATTCACATATAGGAATTAATGTCTCTATTTTATAGTTTATAAATCATTTCACATACATTATTTAATTTTATTTTTACAGGTTAGAATTCACGAATTTAAGCTTTAGGTTGTTTGTTACTGGCAATGTCAAATTCATGTTGTTTTAAGTGTGAGGTTCCTGTGCTCTAGTGAAAAGTTCTTGTATTCAACTGTACTAGTTTCAGTGTGGAGATTCCACTTAGAAACTACCTGATAATTTGTAAAACTGTTTTCTCAGGCATTATATTGAAAATTCACCTTTAAAAGCTGTGTGAAAAGTAAATCAGACAGCATTAACTATAAATCCTCTACAAATGTTAGGGAACACACCTCCTGCTTTATTGATGACATGGTTCTAACAGTATTCCATAAAAAGGAATTTACAAGGAAGCTCTTATCAATTATTTATTATTTGGTGATGTGATGTTCATGATTCACTTGAAAGTCTTCTATATGAAATATTCTATAAAGCAAGATTACCTTGAAAATGCCATAATTTCATAAAAACTAGATAAGATAACCAGCTATAATTGAAACCTAAGGACTATTATGTATCAGAACTAAGAATTATTGAATCTGTTTGATGTAATGCCAAATACATTGTGGATACTCAATAATTATGTATTATATGATAAATACCTGAAAAATACCCCACTAACTAGTCATTTTCCAGAAAGCCTTTTAATGTTGTTTGGTTAGTTTCAAAACAAATTTATAATTTAATTTTGTATAATTCAATTTTATAATAATGTGTTTTACTTCTTAGACTGACACAATTACCTTCTTGATTTGTACATTATTCATGTGTGGCTCTGCTTGGTTTCCTAATTAAACTCTGAGGAAAATGGATCTCATTGAAATTGCACTTAAGTGAGAATGTCTATAACACACTGGTTATGGAGGCTTTCTTTCTTCTCTTAACTTACCAGGTTAACTGCTATTTTAGCTCTAGTTTAGGCTAGGATTTAGTCTGATTCAAATTCTCACAAAAGAATTGAAAACCTCATTTTAATCCCAAGAGCTTAGTGGAATTCCTTGAATTTGTGAGGAGGAAAGTATGTTTATTTACATATAAAAAATACCTCAGAAGCTGCTCTATGTGTGCTTTTATCAATTAAAATATTAACACTATTTTAAGATTTCTAATGAAACATAGAATACACTACTGATCTATTCTGGATTTACACTCACATGTTTGGAAGAATAGTGAGATAACATGAGAAGATGAGAAACAGTTTTTATGAAGATAAATCTAATCTTTCAAGTGGTCATTCACCCAATAAAGACTTTCATGATGTGCTCTAACTTAAATGGGTGTTGTCTTGGAGGCAAAGTTAAAAAGAAAAAGGTTTAATTTTATTTTAAATAGTTCACAGCCACATAAAGAAGAACAATGACAAGGGATGATAAGTATAATAAAGAGTATTATTTGTAAGCAAAGCCCGATTACATAGCTACCATTTTTCTAAAAAGAATCATGGCTGGACTGAAAACTGGTGAGTGAAGAGGCATTCACTAGCTATGAGGTTAAGATACAAAAACCTGGGGGAAAATATTTAAAAATTGGTTCAACAGATGAATGTATAAAGAAGATGTGGTCCATATATACAATGGAATATTACTCAGCCATCAGAAAGGATGAATACCCAACAATTGTATAAACTTATACAGAACTGGAGGAGATTATACTAAGTGAAATAAATCAAGCAGAGGAATTCAATTATCATATGGTTTCACTTATTTGTGGGATATGAGGGATAGCATGGAGGACATTAGGAGAAGGAAGGAAGGAAAGAAAAGAAAGAGGGAAATCAGAGGGAGAGAGGAACTCCAGAAAATAAACTGAGAGTATTAGAGGGAAGGGGGCGGGAGGGATGAGTCAGCCTGGTGATGGGTATTAAGGAGGGCACGTATTGCATGGAGCACTGGGTGTTACATACAGTGAATCATGGAACAGTATATAAAAAACTAATAATGTACTGTATGGTGACTAACATACAAACATACATACATAAAAAATAAATATTGGTTGGAAGTTTGGAGGGTTGGTGACAATGACAGCAGAGAGACATGAGAAACAAATTGCAATGCAACAGAGAAATGTAGAGAAAGACTGAAAGATGAAGAAGCTGCTATGAAGACTAGAACATTAATTGGTAAAGAAAGAGAAAATCTATGTAAGACTGCTAGAAAGTATTGTTGGGTTCTATGTGGTATAATTCCTCCTCTATGATATCAAAATCTGTATTAATGAAGGGTGCTCTTAAATGCTTTCTCTTTGAAGGATTTGTGTGTTTCTCCACATGCATCTATATTTGAAATTGGAGTTAGGTTTACCTGAGTAGCTCATGATGGCCCACAACATTTGGTTATAACTTATATTTGAAGTGGTATGGGAAAAGAGATAAAAAGTTTGCTTATTCTGAAAATAGGTGCATAGTATTAGGGAAAGACTTCACAAATTGTTTTGGGTTAAATGAAAACTTAAAGATGTCAAGAAAAGAGAACATATGTAAAGGAAGGCAGATGAGTTTTCAGTTCAAAAGAAATGTATAAAATTAGAAAAATCAGACATTATGAACCCGATGATGGCATGCAATATAAAGTTAATAAAGTCATCTAAGTTTTAATACCTACAAAGGCAGAAACCATTGTATTCTAATTAAACCTCCAGATTTAACTGCCAGATTATAGGAAATACACAAGAGATAGACAAACAAGTTACGGTACATATAAAACCAATCACCCAAATCAGGATGTGGGCTTTCTATAAGACAAAAGGCCAGGTTTCTCCAGACAAGGAAAAGGAGAGGGGTGGGTTGGTAGAAAAAAAATAAAGACATAAGATACCTAAGAGTCAACTATAATATGCGGACCTTGTTGAAGCTAAATTGAAACAAACCAACTAAAAAAAAAAAGCTTTTCTTGAGACAATTAAGAACATTTGAATATATCACTGATATTAGATGATACTAAAGAATTAATGAGGATTCTCCTAGGTGTGAACATAAATACATTTTTAAAATTCCTTATCAGAGATACATACTGAATTATTTATGGATCAAATGACATGAATTTTCTTTAAACTATCTAGTTAAAAATATAGGAAGCATAGAATAAAATGAAATGAAAAAATCAGTTAATGTTGATCTTTTTCTGAAATTGGGTGAAAAGTAGCACATGGTTGCTCATTTTATGGTTTTAACCTTTTGTATGGTTTTAAATTTTTCATGATAAAAGATTAAAAAATATGTCCCTGCTCCTTTTTAGCTGAGATCTCAGAATTTCTAGTTCATTGTTATTAATATTTTCTATTTCTCTGCTAATAGTTTCTATCCTTACATTAACATATTATCTTTTATATCTTTAAACACCAAAGGAATGGCTACTTTAAAATTCTTGTGGATTCCAATGTCTTTGTTACCTCAGAGTTGGTCTCTATCATTTTGTTCTGTTTTGTTTAGTTTTCTGGAGAATTTTCTAGTGCTTTGTATGTCAGGTACTTCTGAATTTTATGTGGGGCTTTGTTGATGTTACATTGTAAAGACACTAGGTTCTGTTATATTCTCCTGAAGAATCCATTCATTTATTAGTTTCAGCAAATAATTAATTTGGTTGGACTCCAGAAGCAAATTTTTCCTTTTATCTACTTCAATCACATCCCAGCTTTTTATCCTCACCAGGATTTTGTTCTGTGCCTAGTTCAAAGACATAGGCATATATTTACATGCCATTTGGGAATCCTCCAACTTCACACTCTTCTTTCTAGAATCCTCCCTCACTTTTTAGTGATCATAGCTGCTTTAAACTCAGTATTCTGTTTCTTCAGGCCTGTAACCCTTAATAGAGATTTAACCACTTCATATATAATCAACTTCAGCCTGCTTTCAGGCTTGAAGTCATTAAAGTGGCAAAATCCTCACGTACTATTTCCTTTTTCCAAATATCAACTTAACTCTTTTTCTTCCTGCTTTTATTTTCTAATAAGTGCTTCACGTCATTTAAAAATTTTTATCCATTTGCTGTTCTTATCCATTGTAGTGCCAGTTTGCTTAGAGCTTTGGTTGACTTATTGTACACACGCAGGTGCACACATGCACACACACACACACACACACACACACACAATTACTTAAGACTGAAACAAAGTAGTGGGGTTAAGAATATTAAATGTGAAGAATAACATTAGAGGAACTGAAAAAGTGATAAAATACTATTGTAGTGGTGAAGAATGGATGTGGGAAGAAAGAAAAACAAAAGTTCATATTGGTTACAGATGTGATATTAATCCTAAAAATAAAAACATAGTCAATATTCTAGGGTGCTAATACATGGATTAGTGGGTGAGGATGTTGTAGCGTAGCTGAAGATAAATTACATAAAGTGAGCTAGTATCAGATTTTGATGAGCTTTAAGTGTCCTATTAAGATGCTTGAACTTTGTCCTACAGAGAGAAAAGAAAGCAAGTTCCACAGGCAATGAGAAAAACTATTCATATAACTGGAATTCACCGGTAGATTTGCAGAAGCCCAAAAATGTATGTAATATATTCTCCTAAAAATAGAAAGAGTGAAATTTATATCCAAGGTAAATTTGTAAATTTATATAGACAAACCAAGGGTTTAGTGCTTCAAGATCTGTCTTTTAAGTAAGCAAAAGGAAAAAGGCACCCCTAACATATTGAACTTATCTATCACTAATGAGCCTGAAAATAAATTCCCATTTATTAGGAACTTTGCTCATTTTAAAAATAAAACTAAATGTTACTGAAATGCTAAAGTATGACTTTCTCAAGATAGTTTTGGATTTACTATATCAACAGTGGGCTGCAAAGACTCTCCTACAAAATAAATAACCATTCCACAAATGGCTAGAAGTTAAAAAAAAAGTGGGATTAATATTGTCCTCACTAAGCTTTCTTTAAATAAGTTTTAACATGTACCTTTAAAAAAGTGAGTAATAAGAAGGAATGATTTACCTCTGAAAGAGAATACAATTATAAAAATATAGATTGTGAATACAGAGAACATATTATCTGGAGAACATGATAAAAATTCACATATAGCAAGTATACATGACTTGTTACAACAGGCATTGCTGTTAACCCTTCCTTCTGTACTTCCCCATGAATCCACTTTAAATCTCATTCTCCAAAAATAATAGCAATAATTTTAATAGCTACCATTATTGAGCATTAATTATGTATTAAAAACCATATGTGGCATATTATTAATTTTATTTAATTCTTAGCAGGCATTTCTAACTTAGATAACAATGTCTCATTTTACAGATGAGAAAATTATGGGGGCAGGGACAGGAAAAAAGTACACCATTATGTAACCAAGATCATATAGTCAGTAAGCAAAAGATCTCGGGATAGGTATCAGCTCAGTTTAGCATGAAAGTCTTCTGTGTACTTTACATTATATTGTGCTGCTATCCAAGCTATAACATTACTCTAATATTGCCTGCATAATTAGTTGGCAGTCACTATTACCAATACCAATTCAGCATCTGTGTACCAGGCTCATCACCATCATCCAAAGCAACACATGACCTTCAACCACCCATCCTGCTATGTTGCTAGTTATATGAGCATCTTGGAGACTAAAAATATCTACAATTCACCTTTCCATTAGTGGTTTACTGCAGCAAGGCAGATAAAATTAACTCATAGTTTAGGTATCAAAAAGAAATGGGGGGGGTGGTACCTGGGTGGCTCAGTGGGTTAAGCCTCTGCCTTCAGCATAGGTCATGATCTCAGGGTCCTGGGATCAAGCCCCACATTACACATACAAATACACATACAATCTATTTCTCTGATGCTGAGTGATGTGGAGCATTTTTTGATGTGTCTGTTGGTCATCTGGATGTCTTCTTTGCAGAAATGTCTGTTCATGTCCTCTGCCCATTTCTTGCTTGGATTATTTGTTCTTTGGGTGTTGAGTTTGCTAAGTTCTTTATAGATTTTGGATACTAGCCCTTTATCTGATATGTCGTTTGCAAATATCTTCTCCCATTCTGTCAGTTGTCTTTTGGTTTTGTTAACTGTTTCCTTTGCTGTGCAAAGGCTTTTGATCTTGATAAAATCCCAATATTTCATTTTTGCTCTTGCTTCCCTTACCTTTGGTGATGTTCCTAGGAAGATGTTGCTGCGGCTGAGGTGGAAGAGGTTGCTGCCTGTGTTCTCCTCAAGGATTTTGATGGCTCCTTTCTCACATTGAGGTCCTTCATCCATTTTGAGTCTATTTTCATGTGTGGTGTAAGGAAATGGTCCAGTTTCATTTTTCTGCATGTGGCTGTCCAATTTTCCCAACACCATTTATTGAAGAGGCTGTCTTTTTTCCATTGGACATTCTTTCCTGCTTTGTCGAAGATTAGTTGACCATAGAGTTGAGGGCCTATTTCTGGGCTCTCTATTCTATTCCATTTGTGCCAGTACCATGCTGTCTTGATGATGACAGCTTTGTAATAGAGCTTGAAGTCCGGGATTGTGATGCCACCAACTTTGGCTTTCTTTTTCAATATTCCTTTGGCTATTCGTGGTCTTTTCTGGTTCCATATAAATTTTAGGATTATTTGTTCCATTTCTTTGAATAAAATGGATGGTACTTTGATCGGAATTGCATTAAATGTGTAGATTGCTTTAGGTAGCATAGACATTTTCACAATATTTATTCTTCCAATCCAGGAGCATGGAACATTTTTTCCATTTCTTTGTGTCTTCCTCAATTTCTTTCATGAGTACTTTATAGTTTCCTGAGTATAGATTCCTAGCCTCTTTGATTAGGTTTATTCCTAGGTATCTTATAGTTTTGGGTGCAATTGTAAATGGGATTGACTCCTTAATTTCTCTTTCTTCTGTCTTGTTGTTGGTGTAGAGAAATGCAACTGATTTCTGTGCATTGATTTTATATCCTGACACTTTACTGAATTCCTGTACAAGTTCAAGCAGTTTTGGAGTGGAGTCTTTTGGGTTTTCCACATATAGTATCATATCATCTGCGAAGAGTGATAGTTTGACTTCTTCTTTGCCGATATGGATGCCTTTAATTTCCTTTTGTTGTCTGATTGCTGAGGCTAGGACTTCTAGTACTATGTTGAATAGCAGTGGTGATAATGGACATCCCTGCCGTGTTCCTGACCTTAGCGGAAAAGCTTTCAGTTTTTCTCCATTGAGAATGATATTTGTGGTGGGTTTTTCATAGATGGCTTTGATAATATTGAGGTATGTGCCCTCTATCCCTACACTTTGAAGAGTTTTGATCAGGAAGGGATGCTGTACTTTGTCAAATACTTTTTCAGCATCTATTTCATCTATTTCAGTATCCTATGGTTCTTGTTCTTTCTTTCATTAATGTATTGTATCACATTGATTGATTTGCAGATGTTGAACCAACCTTGCAGGCCTGGAATAAATCCCACTTGGTCGTGGTGAATAATCCTTTTAATGTACTGTTGGATCCTATTGGCTAGTATTTTGGTGAGAATTTTCGCATCTGTGTTCCTCAAGGATATTGGACTGTAATTCTCTTTTTTGATGGGATCCTTGTGTGGTTTTGGGATCAAGGTGATGCTGGCCTCATAAAATGAGTTTGGAAGTTTTCCTTCCATTTCTATTTTTTGGAACAGTTTCAGGAGAATAGGAATTAGTTCCTCTTTAAATGTTTGGTAGAATTCCCCCAAGAAGCCGTCTGGCCCTGGGCTTTTGTTTGTTTGGAGATTTTTGATGACTGTTTCAATCACCTTACTGGTTATGGGTCTGTTCAGGCTTTCTATTTCTTCCTGATTCAGTTGTGGTAGTTTATAAGTCTCTAGGAATGCATCCATTTCTTCCAGATTGTCAAATTTGTTGGTGTAGTGTTGCTCATAGTATGTTCTTATAATTGTATTTCTTTGTTGTTGGTTGTGATCTCTCCTCTTTCATTCATGATTTTATTTATTTGGGTCTTTTCTCTTTTCTTTTTGATAAGTCTGGCCAGGGGTTTATCAATCTTATTAATTCTTTTTTTTTAAGATTTTATTTATTTATTTGACAGACAGAGATCGCAAGTATGAAGAGAGGCAGGCAGAGAGAGAGGAAGAATCAGGCTCCCTGCTGAGCAGAGAGCCTGAGGCAGGGCTAGATATCAAGACCCTGGGATCATGACCTGAGTCAAAGGCAGAAGCTTTAACCCACCGAGCCACCCAGGCACCCCAATCTTATTAATTCTTTCAAAGAACCAGCTCCTAGTTTCATTGATTTGTTCTATTGTTTTTTTAGTTTCTATTTCATTGATTTCTGCTCTGGTCTTTATGATTTCTCTTCTCCTGCTGGGTTTAGGCTTTCTTTGCTATTCTTTCTACAGCTCCTTTAAGTGTCGGGTTACGTTGTGTATTTGAGACCTTTCTTGTTTCTTGAGAAAGGCTTGTATTGCTATATATTTTCCTCTCAGAACTGCCTTTGTTGTGTCCCACATATTTTGAGCCGTTGTGTTTTCATCATCATTTGTTTCCATGATTTTTTTCAATTCTTCTTTAATTTCCTGGTTGACCCATTCATTCTTTAGAAGGATGCTGTTTAGTCTCCATGTATTTGGGTTCTTTCCAAATTTCCTCTTGTGATTGAGTTCTAGCTTCAGAGCACTGTGGTCTGAAAATATGCAGGGAATGATCCCAATCTTTTGATACCAGTTGAGACCTGATTTATGACCCAGGATGTGATCTCTTCTGGAGAATGTTCCATGTGCACTAGAGAAGAATGTGTATCCTGTTGCTTTGGGATGGAATGTTCTGAATATATCTGTGATGTCCATCTGGTCCAGTGTGTCATTTAAGGCCTTTATTTCCTTGTTGATCTTTTGTTTGGATGATCTGTCCATTTCAGTGAGGGGAGTGTTAAAGTCCCCTACTATTATTGTATGATTGTCGATGTGTTTCTTTGATTTTGTTATTAATTGGTTTATATAGTTGTCTACTACCACGTTAGGGGCATAGATATTTAAAATTGTTAGATCTTCTTGTTAGACAGACCCTTTGAGTATGATAGAGTGTCCTTCCTCATCTCTTATTATAGTCTTTGGCTTAAAATCTAATTTATTCTGTTATAAGGATTGCCACCCCGGCTTTCTTCTGATGTCCATTAGCATGGTACACTGTTTTCCACCCCTTCACTTTAAATCTGGAGGTGTCTTCGGGTCTAAAATGAGTTTCTTGTAGGCAGCATATTGATGGGTCTTGTTTTTTGTTTTTTTTTTTTAATCCATTCTGATGTGCATTTAGCCCATTTACATTCAGGGTAACTATTTAGAGATATGAATTTAGTGCCATTGTATTGCCTATAAGGTAACTGTTACTGTATATTGTCTCTGTTCCTTCTGATCTACTACTTTTAGGGTCTCTCTTTGCTTAGAGGACCCCTTTCAATATTTCCTATAGAGCTGGTTTGGTGTTTGCAAATTGTTTCAATTTTTGTTTGTCCTGGAAGCTTTTGATCTCTCCTTCTATTTTCAGTGATAGCCTAGCTGGATATAGTTTTCTTGGCTGCATGTTTTTCTTGTTTAGTGCTCTGAATATATCATGCCAGTTCTTTCTGGCCTGCCAGGCCTCTGTGGATAAGTCCACTGCCAATCTAATATTTTTACCATTGTATGTTACAGACTTCTTTTCCCGGGCTGCTTTCAGGATTTTCTCTTTGTCACTAAGACTTGTAAATTTTACTATTAGGTGATGGGGTGTGGACCTATTCTTACGGATTTTGAGGGGCGTTCTCTGCACCTCCTGGATTTTGATGCTTGTTCCCTTTGCCATATTAGGGAAATTCTCTACAATAATTCTCTCCAATATACCTTCTGCTCCCCTCTCTCTTTCTTCTTCTTCTGGAATCCCAATTATTCTAATGGTGTTTCGTTTTATGGTTCACTTATCTCTCAAATTCTCCTCTCATGGTCCAGTATTTGTTTGTCTCTCTTTTGCTCAGCTTCTTTATTCTCTGTCATTTGGTCTTCTGTATCACTAATTCTTTCTTCTGTCTCATTTATCCTAACAGTAAGAGCCTCCATTTTTTATTGCACCTTATTAATTGCTTTTTTTTTTTTATTTCAACTTGGTTAGATTTTAGTTCTTTCATTTCTCCAGAAAGGGCTTTTATTTCTCCGGAATAGAGATATTTCTCTAATATCTTCCATGCCTTTTTCGAGCCTGACTAGAACCTTGAGAATCGTCATTCTGAACTCTAGATCTGACATAATACCATTGTCCATATTGATTATGTCCCTAGCCTTTGGTACTGCCTCTTGTTCTTTATTTTGTGGAGAGTTTTTCTGCATTGTCATTTTGTCCAGATAAGAATATATAAAGGAGCAAGTAAAATACTAAAAGGGTGACAAAGATCCCAGGAAAATGTGCTTTAACCAAATCAGAAGAGACCCTAAATTGTGGGGGGAGAGAAAGGGAGAAAAAGGGGATAAAAAGAAGTTCAGAAAAAAAAATTAAAAAAGAATACAAATAAAGAAAAAATATAAAAAAGAAGAATATATATATATATATATATATATATATATATATATATATTAGACTGGTGAATAGAATAGGGTCACCCACTTAATTTAGGGAGTATTTTGGTCTCTTAGAAGAAACTACTTCCCAAAGTTTTAAAGAATGAAAAACATATATAAGGGTAAACACAATGAAGGGATGGAATATGCCTATAAAGATGAAAAAAATTTGTTTTTTAATTTCTAAAAAAGGAGTTGATAAAGTAAGTTGGTTTTGAGAATAAAGAAAAAGAAAGTGTAGAAAATTTGCTCGGGCTGGAGACTAGAACAAGCCTGGTGCTAGATTTAGGATATATTTGGATCTATTGGAAGAAGTTGTACCCCAATTTTTTTAAAAGAAAAACCCTATGTGTATACAAAAATTAAAGTTAGATACAATGACAGATAAAATATGACTATAATAATGAAGGTTCAAAAAGATTTTTTTTAATGAAAGGTATGTTAAGATAAACTAGTTAAAAAACGTTAAAAGAGGAAATGGTAAAAGTTAAATAAATTAACAGAAGGAAAAAAAATAAATAAAATTTAAAAAAAAAATAATTAACTGCAAGACTAAAGAATCATGGGGAGAAAGCCATGAATTCCATGCTTTGCTTTCTCCTGCTCTGGAATTCCGCTGTTCTCCTTGGTAAGTGAACTTGGTCTTGGCTGTATTTCATGTTGATCTTCTGGGGGAGGGGCCTGTTATAGTGATTCTCAAGTGTCTTTGCCTGTGGCAAAATTGCACTGCCCTTTACAGGGATCAGGCTAAGTAATCCTCTCAGGTTCTTTTTCGGGAGCTTTTGTTCCCTGAATGCTTTCTGTAGAGTTCTGGAGGATCGGAATGAAAATGGCGGCCTCCCAATCTCCAGCCCAGAGGAGATGAGAGCTTGGGGCCCCACTCCTCAGTGTGCCCTCAGACATAAGCGCTCAATCACTCCCATCTCCCTGGCCTCCAGGATACACTCCAAGCTCATCCAGCCCCTGACTAAGCATCTCTTTCTCTGGCATGGAGCTCTGCCTGGAGTCTACAAACCCTGCAGATCCCTGAGCTCTTCCAGGGGGTGTCTTCCCAGATCTTGTGAGGACCCCAATCACAGAGCAGTGACCTGTGCAACGGATTATGATTCAAGGTAACCCCGAGCTGAGAGCTCACTCCTTGACTCTGTCTCTGTACCCGGCTTCCCCACTCCAATACCTGCAAGCTCTGTGACACTCAGATACCTCCTGATCCTTCTGTGACCCCACGGGACCTGGGGCCATGCTGACCCCGCATGGTCTTCACCCCAGGTGAGCCTCTGGAGCGATGTCCCTCAGTGGAGCAGACTTTTAAAAGTCCTGATTTTGTGCTCCGTTGTTCTGCCACTTGCCGGGATCCGGCCCCTCCCTCCGCGGTCTATCTTCCTCTTGCTTTGGATTCACTTCTCGACCGGTCCTACCTTTCAGAAAATGGTCAATTTTCTGTTTCTAGAATCATTGCTCTTCTTCTCTTCAATCTCCTGTTGGATTTGTAGGTGTTCACAATGGTTTGATAAGCTATCTAGCTGATGTCCTGCTACCTGATGTCATCTCAGCCTGCTACTTCTCTGCCATCTTAACTCCTCCCCTGACCTATAGTTCTTTTTTAGTGGTGTCTTTTTTTTAAAGATTTTATTTATTTATTTGACAGAGAGAGACACAGCAAGAGAGGGAACACAGTAGGGGGAGTAAGAGAGGGAGAAGCAGGCTTCCCGCCAAACAGGGAGTCCGGTGTAGGGCTTGATCCCAGGACCCTGGGATCATGACCTCGGCTGAAGGCAGATGCTTAAGGACTGAGCCACCCCAGGTGCCCTTTTAGTGGTGTCTTTATCTGGTTTTGGTGTCAGGGTAATGTTGGTCTCAAAAATGAATTTGGATGTTTTCCTTGCTTTACAATTTTTTTGAATCATTTCAGAAGAATATTTTTCTTAAAAGTTTGGTAGAATTCACCTATGAAGCCATCTGATCCTATACTTTTGTTGGTTGGGAATTTATTATTGATTTCAATTCCTTTGCTATTTATTGGACTGTTCAAGTTTTCTAGTTCTTCCTGTTTCAGTTTTGGTAATTTTTCCATTTCTTGGAATTTATCCATCTCTTCCAGGTTGTACAGTTTTTTGGCATAGAGGTTTTTATAATATTCTCTTATAAATGTTTTTACTACTGCTAAGTTTGTTATCATTTCCCCTCTCATGTGATTTTATTTATTTGGTTCCTTTCTCTTTTCTTTTTGATAAGACTGGCTTGAGGTTTATCAATTTTATTAATATTTTCAAAGAACCAGTTCCTAGTTTCATTGGTCTACTTTTTATTATTATTATTTATTATTTATTATTTATTATTATTTATTATTTAGTTTCTGTATCATTTCTTTCTATTCTAATCTTTATTTTTCCATCCTTCAGGTAGCTTCAGGCTTCATTTGTTGTTCCCATTAGATACAAAAATTTGAAATTTTCCTTGTTTCCTGAGGTTAAGTCTGTTTTGCTAAGTACATCCCCTATAGAACCACTTTTAGTGCATCCCATAGGCTTTGGACTATTGTTTTTATTTTCATTTCTTTCCATGTCTTTTTCAATGTATTCTTTGATTTCCGGGTTCATTTCACTGATTCTTTGTTTAGTAGCATGCTGTTTAACCTCTATGTACTTGTGGGCTTTCCAGACTTATTTTTAATATTTTTATATTATTTATTTATTTATTTATGATTGACTTCTAGTTTCATAGCATTGTGGTCAGAAAAAGTGCAAGGTCGGACTTCAATCATTTTATATTTGTTGAGACATTTTCTGTGATGTAATATATGATCTATTCTGGAGAATGTTCCATGTGTAGTTGAAATGAATGTGAGCCTGCTGGTGGGTATTATGGAGGGCACGTGTTGCATGGAGCACCGGGTGTGGTCCATAAACAATGAATTCTGGAACAATGTAAAGAAATAAAATAAAATAAAATAAAATGAATGAGAATTAAAAATTAAAAAAAAAAAGAAAAGAATGTGTATTCTGTTGTTTTAAGGAAGAATGTGCTGAATATATCTGCTACATCCATCTGGCCCAGTCTGTCATTCAAAGCCATTGTTTCCTTGTTGATTTTCTGTTTAGATGATCTATCCATTGATATAAATGAGTTGTTAAAGTCCCCTACTAATATTGTCTTATTATCAGTGAGTTCTTCTATGCTTGTTATTAATGGTTTTATATATTTGAGTGCTCCCATGTTGTGTTCCTAAATATTTACAATTTTAGATCTTGTTGGATTGCCCCCTTTATTATTACATAGTACTCTTCTTTGTCTCTCGTTATAGTCCTTGTTTTATTTTTTAAAGATATTATTTATTTATTTATTTATTTGAGAGAAAGAGAATAAGCAGACTTCACCCTGAGAGCAGAGCCCATCTCAGGGTTCAGTCCCACAATCATGAGATCATAACCTGAACTAAAAATCTAGAGTCAGATGCTTAACCAACTCAGCCACCCAGGTTCCCCTACAGTCTTTGTTTTAAATTCTAGTTTGTCTGATGAAGTATTGCTACTCTGGCTTTCTTTTGACATCCATTTGCATGATAAATATTTTTACATCCCTTCACTTTCAATCTGCACATGTCTTTAGGACTGAAATGAATGTTCCATAGGCAGCATATAAATGGGTCTTGGGTTTTTTTGTTTTGTTTTGTTTGTTTGTTTAATCCGTTCTGCCACCCCGTGTCCTTTAAAAGGAGTGTTTAGCCCATTTACATTCAGAGTAATTATTGATACATATGTATTTAGTGTCATTTAATCACTTTTTGTCATTTCTGGAGATTTTCTCTGATCCTTTTTTAATCTTTGTAATTTTTGGTCTCTCCTTTCCACTCAGAGTTCCCTTTAATATTTCTGCTTTGGTGGCCATGAACTTCTTTAGTTTTTGTTTGTCAAGGAAACTATTTCTCCTTCCATTTTGAATGATAGCCTTGCTGGATAGAGTATTCCTGCCTGTTTTCCTATTCATCACTTTGAATATATCATGTCACTTTCTTTTGACTGGCAAAATTTCTGTTGAAAATCTCCAGCTAGCCTTGAGGATTTTCCCTTGTAAGTTAAGAACTTCTTTTGTATTGTAGCTTTTAAGATTTTTTTTTTCTCTATCACTATATTTTTCAAATTTAATTACAATATATCTTGGTATTGGCCTGCTTTTGTTGTTTTTGGTGGGACTCTGTGCCTCCTGGATCTCAATGTTTGTTTCCTTTCCCAGCTTAAGGAAGTTTCAGTTATCATTCCTTGAAATAAATTTTCTGCCCTCTTTTTGCTCTTCTTCTGGGACTCCTATAATATGAATGCTATTATGATTATGGAGTAACTGAGTTCCCTACCTATACTCTCATATTGCAAAATTCTTCTTTCACTCTTTTGTTCAGCTTCATTTCTTTCCATTACTTTGTCTTCTTGGTCATTAATTTGTTCCTCTGCTTCCTCCAGCCAGCTGTTCATTGCATCAAGCATGTTTCTAATCACCTTTATTTCACTCTTCATTTCTGATTATTTTTTAACTTTTATCTCTGTGGTAAGAGTCTGACTGATATCTTCTACTCTTTTTTCAAGTCCAGTGAGTATCTTTATGATCATTGCTTTAAATTCTCTATCAGGCATGTTACATATATATGTTTTACTTAGATCTCTGGCTATGGCCTCATCTTGTTCTTTCATTTAGAATAAATTCCTCTGTCCATATTTTGTCTAATTTTCTGTCTTCTTCTCTGTGTTAGAAAAGCCATTACATATCTTGTTTCTGAAAGTAATGGTTTTATGAAGAAGAGATCATGTAGTATCCAGGGCCTGGAGCATCAGAGAATATCTCTGGTGTATGTGTTGCATGTGCTCTGTTGTGTTTTGGCTGCTTTACAGGCCTGTCATCCTAAAGACTCTCCTTGCTTGCTGTGAGCAGTGTTTTGTCTCTGGGCTGAATGTGGTAGGTTTTAACTAGATGTGTTCTGGACAGTTTGTGAAATGAAACCTATCACCACCTCCACTGGAACTGAAGCCCTACAGAACTCTCTGGTTAGAAGATGTGATGTGGGCAGGAGTTTGTGTTAATCTTCTGGGGGAGGGGCTCCCTGAATTGGGACTAAAGCAAGCATGACTGAGAAGGACAGTCCCACAAGAGCATGGGGTGGGGGGGTGGTGCCTTGGTGTATACAAATTAGGCAGCAAGTGTTGGCACTACACAGTTTCTTAGCTCTGTGTTTATACTAAGAGGGAGAGGAAGAAAATGGTCCTGGTCAACTCCTTTGTTCCCAGAGAGGTGTCTCCATGAACATTGCCTCTCAGGGATGTGCTCCAAGAGTGAATAATCTTTCCACTGTGTGCCCTAAGCACTGTTTCCATGTTATCTGCCCCCACCCCTAGGTTGTGTACTGCTTTCTTTGCAGAAGCAAAAGACTGTCCTCTGGGCTCTAGCCCAGTGCAGCCTACTGATCTTTAAAACTGTAGGTGTTAAACCCCACTGGTTGTAAGAACTCAAGACATTCAGGCTCCTTCATTTTCCAAGCCAATGGTTTTGGGTAAATGTCTTTGTGCATTCCCCTGTGTGTTCCTCTCTCTCTTGCCTTTCTCCATGACCACAGCTCCCTCCCCTCTGCAACATCCATGATTAGTTTATCCCTTAAACTCCATTTATTCATGTTCTATCATCTTCTCTCCCTTTAGTTGTGGAGTTTGTTGTGTCAGTCTTCAGGTCTATTCCTGGGGTATTTAGGATTATTTGATAGTTATCTAGTTGTGTTTAGGGGATAAAGGAAGTCTAGGGTCCTCCTGCTCTGCCACCATCTTCTTCTACCTTTTCAACTGTATGTTCAATATCGCAATCTTAAAGCTAATATTTAATGATTTCTGGTAATGTATAGGAATTGTGCAAAAGTATTTTTCTGTTGACTTTATACATCATTTTCTATTACTATTTCTTCCTCTCTCTGTCTTCCTCTTTCTTCTCCCTCTCTCTGTCTCTGTCTCTCTCTCTCTCTTTCTCTCTCTCTCTCACACACACACACAAATTATAAGCTCAATTACATAGTGTTATAAACTTCGCTTTAAAAAGTTATATGTCTTTTAGAGAAATATATAAAGATGGCTTTGTATAATCCTAACTATTTACCATTTCCGTGTTCTTTATTCCTTTTTATGAATTCAAATTCCAGTTTATGTTATTTTTCTTCTGCTTAAATTTCTTTAGTATTTTTGCAGTTCTTGTTACTGGTTATAAATTTTCTCAGAGTTTGTTTAGTTAAAAAGTTTTTATTTCACATTATTTTTGAGTCTTTAGTTTGCCAGATATAAAATTTGTACTTTCAGCTATTACTCAAATACTTTTTGCCCCTTTTTCTCTCCTCTCTCCTACTGGAACTCCATGTATTTCATGTATGTTAGACTGTTTGATATTGTCACACAGGTCTCCAGGTCTGTATTCATTTCCCACCAATCATTTATCTCTCTGTATTTTGAATTTGGTCATTGCTATCAATAAAACTTTATGAGCACTGTTTCATTCAACTGGCATATTCAATTTGATTTTGACTCCATCTGCTAAATTCTCATTTCAGATATTATACTTTTTAGCTCTAAGATTTGCATGTCTTATAGTTTTCATTTTTTTTCCATTGGAATTTCCTAACAGTTCAACTCAGTAAGATCATTTCTTTAAAATTCTCTCTACATATTTTCTTTAAATCTTTGGATATGTTTTTAGTAGCTCTTTTGAAATTTTCTTCTGCTAAGTAAAATATCTACACCTACTCTGAGTCCATTTATAGTTACTGGTTTTTAATTTTTCTGAGTTTGTGTCACAGTCTCCTCTTTCTTTGTATATCCAATGATGTTTAGTTTAAAATCGGACTTTATATATAATTCTTTGTAGCAAATTTGGATTCTCCTGCATTCTTTTGAGTATTATTCACTTTTTGTTTTCATTTGCTTGAGTAGGCTGTTAACATGCCTAGACTCAAAGTGTGAGCTGCATCTCTTCTGTTGTGTACAGTAGTTGACTTATCTGCTCCAACTTCTGTGTTGTTTTCTTTTATAGTTTCCTGGTGGTCTCTCCTGGGTTTGCATGATTTAACATGCAGCCAAGGATTTGGGCAGAACTTACATTAGATTTGGGGGTTCATTTTCCCTGTGGGTCATTTTCCAGAAAATCTCCCCTATAGTTTTCACTTCTCTGCCATTCTTGATGTCTGTCTTTGGACATCTGAAATTTTTATGACATTAGCTTTGTGCCATTTGACCCACACAGTCTGAGGTATGCATTCAATTAAGTTAATAGAGAAATTTTTAAAAATCACTTGGTGCAGCAATCTCTTTCAGGGCTAGGTTCCTATCTGGTCCCTAACTTTTCTTCTGGATCTCTTTGATTTTTAACCCACACTAACATTATATAACTATATATTATTTATTTATTTATGTATAAAACTAACTATATTAACCCACATATAGCATTTTGTATAGATTATATTCTGATTTGGGGTTTCATTTTTTTGTTCTCTTGCTTTCAGGATTCTCTCCTAAATTTCTAGCCAATTTTTCAATATTGACCTTATTCTTTGCTACCATAAGCTAAAAAAGTAAAGCTGAAGTTTTCATCCACTGTAACTTTGCATGCATTACAGTTGTCTTGGACAAGAAGGTCAAACATTCAATTCTTACTCCTTCCAGTTTCAAGTTTTCAAGGGTGCACTCTGTTTAGCTTCTGTCTGATGTTAGACTCTTTCCAATATCTTTTAATAGTTGTATTTAATATTTTGTCCAGATGTAATGCTGATATATGTGGGAGGGTCCACATCTTTCCATCACCATTACCAGATGTTGTTTTGACTAAAGTTTTAATATGAGACACAAAGAGGATCCATGTGTTAGCATGGAGGAGAGTAGGTTCAT
Source organism: Lontra canadensis (assembly GCF_010015895.1). Classification (NCBI taxonomy): domain Eukaryota; kingdom Metazoa; phylum Chordata; class Mammalia; order Carnivora; family Mustelidae; genus Lontra; species Lontra canadensis. Next base: position 7,248,683 of record NW_022631064.1, on the reverse strand, counting down.
GAATTTTTTCAATTGATGAAAATTATGTATAATCACATTAAGAGGGGAGGGACCATTATTTCCTTCAGATTATCAGTGAGGTTTTTGACACAGAAAGATTAAGAACCACAGCCTTATCCAGAGTTAGAGTCTAGATAAGCTTTTACATTTCATTATAATGATGCTGCTCAGGTGACTTTAGTTATTTATTTACAGATAATTCAAGTGGATTTAAAACTATCTTTAAGTGACAGATTTTCCTAAAGTTTTAAATCAAAGGAGGGGAAAAGTGTAATTGTCCCCAAGGTTGTAATCTCTCCTTATTTTTGATGATCTGAATGTCAATATGTATATTTTTATTCATCTCTGTTCCAGGAATGGTTATTTAAAAAAAAAAAAAAAGACACAAATTTGGATTCTGCTTCCTAGTCTCTTATGCTCCAAAAACATGGTCAGAGTTCTACATAAAAGATATGAGAATCTCCTTTATGTAGATGGTGACATAGTGGTATGAAATCTAATTTCACTATCTGACTTAAGGCTACTGACTTAACTACAATATGTTTAGTCTGATTCACCAGATCAGAATGGAACAGATTTAGAATTTCCCTCAAAGATTATGTATAAGATTCATTTAATCTCCCTAAACAAGACCACTCAATTCCATTTTAAAACTTGAAGAATGAGTCCAGTTTTAGAGCTAGCCATATAGACAGTTCAAATTAAATCTATATTATTTAGCAATTGAATTTTTTTTAGCAATTGAATTTTAAAAAGCGTTTACTTAATTATAAATAGGCCAACAATCATATTTGTTCTTTATTTGCAAACTCTCTAGCCCTATACCATAAAATGTATGGTTAGAGCCTTACTTTCTATCATTTGATAACTTTTTCATTTATATATTTTATGATTCTTAACACCAAATCTGAAATCTCTTTGATTTTTAACCCACACTAACATTATATAACTATATATTATTTATTTATAATAATATATAGTTATATTATAATATATTATAATAATATATAAGTTATATTATAACTATATAATAATATATAGTTATATTATAAGTCAGAGATTCTTCAATCTAGCATAGATTAAAAAAAAAAGATAGATGACCAAATACACTGTGACAATTATATCATATGTGCTACATTCACAATAAGGGAATGTGGGGTAACATTAAAAAGATAGTTAAAAGGGAGGAGGGGCAAGATGACAGAGAAGAAGGAGACCCTGTTTCAACTGGTCCCCTAAAGTGAGCTAAATATCTACCAGAATACTCTGAACACCAATGAAATCAGCCTGAGATGTAAGATTATACACTGCTGGATCTCTATGAGGGCTGAAGACATCAGAGAGATAAGGCAGAGTGGGAACGCTAGGACTAATTAAGGAGGATAAGCCGAAGGGGGAGGGAGCCACCAAAAGCAACCCATTGGAAAGTAATATCCCAATACGAAAGTGCCCTATGCTTGGGGACCGGCATTAACTTGGAGTCTGGTTGAAGACATTCAAAAAAAACAAAAGAGCTTAGGGAGTAACTCATGGAAGTGGGTGGTCATGGGCAAGGGCCTAAGCCCATGGACCCAGGATGGCCACCACCAGCGACCACGGAGAGATAGTATGGCAGAGCCTCCATGGTCCCTGAGCTCACAGTTTTGGCCACTTTCACCACTGCTGGGCTGGGTACACTCCCGCCCCTGCCTTGAGAAAGTCTGGTGTGGGTGCCAGCCAGTGCTCACTAGCTCCACATGCTTCCGCACTCCCTTAAACAACCAGGGCCCGTGAGTGTACTACCGCAGCATCTGAGAAAGCTTGGAGTGTGTGCTGTCCAGTGGTCTCTAGGACTGGCTAAGAATCTGGATGATCCCAGCCTGCCCCTGAGAGAACCCAGCCTGATCTCTGGTCTGGATCCCTCCTCAGTGGCAGCCTTCTGCAAACTGCCCAGCCATGAGGTCTGGACCCTAGACAGCAGTCCTGGCAAAGGCAGCCACAGGAAGTGGGCTCCCTGGATCAATATCGCTTGTGGTTTTAGTGGCACAAGGGTGCAGAGACAAGCAGGTGCTTCAGGAGACCCCTGAGACGGTGGCTGGGGGTACACACTGCCTGTGGGAGGTTGCACAGTTCAGCAGAGTTTGCAGAGGGGGAGTCTGTGTGTTCTGTACCACCCAGAGGGGAGTAGGCTGAGGCTTCTCTCTGAGGAAGAGGTCTGGGTGCAGTTTGCTTTCCACTAAACTACCAAAATGCCGCAAAAAGTTGCCAAAGAACAAAAACCTCTAGAGAACAAAAGCCTGAGAAAACAGTTTCCACAGAGCCCAGCCCCTAAATTGGGGGCAGGATTACTCAACCCAAGCAAAACTGCCTGAAAAACAATGCATCAGGCCCCTCTCCCAGAAAGCAAGCCAAAAGAAAGAGAGGACAACCACTACAGGGTCCCCATAATACTGTAGAACCCCAACATCAGGGGAAAACAATATATTAAGCTCCCAGTATTGCCCTAAAACCTGTATATTTTATAGATTTTTTTTAATTCAATCTCATGATTCTTTTTCTTTTTAATTTTTTTAACCTACTTACCATTTCAACTAAAGGTTTAATAAACATATTCCATAATAACCTTTTAACTTGAACCTTTTCGTACATGTGTTTTTCTTTTCTATTTTTTAAAAATATACATATAGATATAAGCTTCAAGGTAATCCTCTTTCCCTAATCAGTACTACACCTATATATAAACCAGTTTTAATCTCCCTTTATCTCTGGAAAGTTGAGTCCTTTAACAAAGATACCAAGATACACCCAGGAAGAATCAAAATAAGCTTCCTCACCCACATCAAGGGTTTATAACCACCTTCCAATCTTTTTCTTCTGTCAGTGTGTCTGTGTATTTCTTTTTGTTCCAGTATTATGTAAATATTATCCTTGGGGTTCATTTGGGCTGGGGTCTTTCTTTCTTTCTTTCTTTCTTTCTTTCTTTCTTTTTTTTTTCCTCATCATTTACTTTTGTCAGTCTTTTTGTTTGTCCATTTTTGTTTATATACCTTATAAATCTCATTCTGGCTGGGATTTCTCTTCTCTCTCTCTTTTTTCTTTCTTTCTTTCTTTTGGATGGTGACTTCTGATTGCTCCACAACATCCAGGGTGCACCTTGCCTGGATCATGGTTGACACATTCAGCTATACATCCCCTCAACCACCCCTTACAAAATGACTACAAAGAGGAACACCCAACAGAAGAAAAATTCAGAGACTGTGCCCCCTCCATCAGAACTATTGGATACGGACATAAATAGTATGTCAGAAAGGGAATTCAGAGTAACAATTATTCAGGCAATGGCTAGGTGGGAGAAAACCATTAGTGACAACATAGTCTCTAAGGGTGGAAGTGAGAGCTCCCTGGGAAGAAGTTAAAAATTTTATTAATGAGATCCAATCTAATCTAAATACTCTAACTGCTAGGGTAACTGAGGCAGAAGATAGAATTAGTGATCTACAGGACGAAATGATAGAAAAGAAGGATCAGGAGGAGGCATGGAACAAACAACTTAAAAGCCATGAAAACAGAATTAGGGAAATAAATGATACCATGAAATCTTCTAATGTCAGAATTATTGCGATCCCTGAGGGGGAGGAGAAAGAAAGACTAGAAGATATAGCTGAACAAATTCTTCATGAAAATTTTCCCAGTCTGGGGAATGGAACCAGAGTTCATGTCCTAGAGGTAGATAGAACACCCCGCAAGATCAATGAATCTAGAAAGACCTTGAGGCACTTGATTGCAAGACTGATGAATCTTAATTTTAGACAAAAGTTTTTGAGAGCAGCTAGGGGGAAGAGTTTTCTCATGTACAGAGGGAGGACCATCAGAATAATATCAGACTGTCCACAGAAACCTGGCAAGCCAGAAAGAGCTGGCAAGACATATTCAGGGCACTAAATAAGAAGAACATGCAGCCAAGAATACTTTATCGAGGAAGGTTGACATTCACAAAGGATGGAGAGATAAAGCGCTTCCAAGACCAGCAAGTTTTAAAAGAGTATGTGGCCACCAAGTTGGCCGGCATTACAAGAAATATTAAGGGGGGGGGGTTCTATAAAAGATGAAAGAACCCAAGAGTGTCATAGAACAGAAATATACAGAGACAATCTATAGAAACAAGGACTTCACAGGCAACATTATGTCAATAAAAATGTATCTTCCAATAATCACTCTCAATGTGAACTGCCTAAACACTCCCATAAAATGGCATAGGGTTGCAGATTGGATAAAATGACAGGACCCATCCATACGCTGTCTACAAGAGACCCATTTGGAACCTAAAGATACATCCAGACTGAAAGTGAAGGGATGGAAAAGCATCTTTCATGCCAATGGGACTCAAAAGAAAGCTGGGGTAGTGATTCTCTTATCAGATAAATTAGACTTTAAACTAAAGACTGTAGTCAAAGATAAAGAAAGACACAGCATCATTCTTAAAGGGTCTATACACCAAAAAGATCTAACAATTGTAAATATTTATGCCCCCAATATGGGAGCAGTCAGCTACAAAAGCCAACTGTTAATCAAAATAAAAAGTCATGTTGATATGAATACATTAATAGTAGGGGACCTTAACATGCCACTCTCAGTAATAGATCATCCAAGCAGAAAATCAATAAAGAAACAAGAGCTTTGAATGACACATTGACCCAGATGGACCTCATAGATATATACAGAACATTCCACCCTAAAAACAGAATGCTCATTCTTCTCAAGCACACATGGAACAGTCTCCAGAATAGGCCACATACTGGGTCACAAGCCAGGGCTCAACTGATACCAAAAGACTGAGATTATCCCCTGCCTATTCTCAGACCACAGTGCTTTGAAACTGGAACTCAACCACAAGAAAAAGTATGGAAGGAATTCAAACACTTGGAATCTAAAAACGACGTTGGTTAAGACTGTTTGGATCAACCAGAAAATCAAAGAAGAACTTAAACAATTCATGGACACCAATCAGAATGAAGACAGGTCAGTCCAAAACCCATGGGATACGACAAAGGCAGTCCTAAGGGGGAAATACATAGCCATCCAAGCCTCATTCAAAAAATTGAAAATCCAGAATGTACTAGCTCCTTAAAGAACTGGAAAATCAACAACAAATTAAGCCTTACACCTTAAAGAACTGGAAAATCAACAACAAATTAAGCCAACCCCACACACAAGAAGGGAAATAATCAAGAGTAGAGCAGAGATCAATAAGATAGAAACGAGAGATACAGTAGAACACATCAATGAAACTAATATATTATCGATATCTTGTATTAGAATCTTTTTTTAAACAATGTTTTAAGGATCTTTTTATTTATTTGAGACAGAGAGATACAGAAGAAGGAGAGGGCATAAACATGGGGAGAGGCAGAGGGAGAGGGAGAGGGAGAAGCAGACTCCTCACTTAGCCAGGAGCCTTATTTGGGGTTCAATTCCAGGAGGCTGAGATCATGACTTGAGCTGAAGGCAGGCCCTAAATTATCTGAGCCACCCAGGTGCCCCTAGAATTTTTTTTCATTTTCATTTTTACAGTCATATTCTATCCCTTCATTGTATTATTACCTTATTTTTAGTATATATATAAGTTTTTCTTTCTTTAAAATTTTGGGATACAGTTTCTTCTAAGAGACCAAAATATATCCCAAATCTAATGCATGGCTTTGTTCCAGTCTCCTGCCTGATCACATTCCCTCCCTTTTTTTTTTTTTTAAATTTTTTTTCTTTCCTTTTTCAACCAACTTCTTATGTTATCAATTCATTTTTTAAAATCTTTTTTTAAGTTTCATCTTTACAGTTATATTCCATCCCTTCATCGTATTTACCCTTATTTGTTGTATATATTATATATATATAATATATACAATATTATATATTATATATATTTAATATATTTTTTTCTTTCTTTAAAATTTTGAGAGACAGTTTCTTGTAGCAGACCAAAATACACCCAAAATCTAGTGTGTGACTCTGTTCTATTCACCAGCCTGATTATATTCTTTCTTCCCTCCCCCTTTCTTTTCCCCCCAGTTGCAGGTTTCTTCTGATTCATTTAGTATATATTTTTCTGGGGTTGTTGTTACCCTTTTAGTATCATGTTCTCTCACTCATCTATTCTTCTGTGGACAAAATAACAAAATTGAAAAACTCACCTTAAAAAAAGAACAAACCACAGTACCAACTACCAGGAACATAATCAATATGGACATTAGTAAGATTTTAGAACTAGAGTTCAGAATGATGATTATAAAGATACTAACTGGGCTTGAAAAAAAAATAGAGAATACTAGAGCATCCCTTTCTGGAGAAATAAAAGAAATAAAACCTAACAAAGGTGAAACCAAAAAGGCTATTAATGAGGTGCAATAGAAAATGGAGGCTCTAACTGACAGGATTAATGAGACAGAATAGAGAATTAGTGATATAGAAGACAAAAATGATGGAGAATAAAGAAGCTGAGAAAAAGAGAGATAAACAACTACTGGGTCATGAGGGGAGAATTCAAGAGATAAGTGATACCCTAAGATGAAACAATGTTAGAATGATTGGGATCCCAGAAGAAGAAGAAAGAAAGAGGAGGGCAGAAGGTATATTGGAGCAAATTATAGTGGAGAACTTCCCTAATTTGGTAAAGGAAACAGGCATCAAAATCCAGAAGACACAGAGAACCCCTCTAAAAATCAATAAAAATAGGTAACACCCCATCATCTAAAAGTAAAACTTATAAGTCTCAGAGACAAAGAAAAAAATCCTGAAAGTAGCTCAGGACAAGAGGTCTGTAACCTACTATGGTAGAAATATTAGATTGGCAGTTCATCTATCCAGAGACCTGGCAGGCCAGAAAGGACTGGCATGGTATACTCAGAGCACTAAATGAGAAAAATATGCAGCCAAGAATATTATATCCAGTTAGGTTTGCATTGAAAATAGAAGGAGAGATAAAAAGCTTCCAGGACAAACAAAAACTAAAAGAATTTTCAAACACCAAACCAGCCCTACAAGAAATATTGAAAGGGGTCTTCTAAGCAAAGAGAGAGCCTAAAAGTAACATAGACTAGAAAGGAACAGAGACAAAATACAGTAACTGTCACCTGACAGGCAATAGGGTAGCATTAAGTTCATATCTTTCAATAGTTACCCTGAATATAAATGGGCTAAATGTCCCAATCAAAAGACACAGTGTATCAGAATGGATAAAAACAAGACCCATTGATATGCTGTCAGCAAGATACTCATTTTAGACCCAAAGATACCTCCAGATTTAAAGTGAGGGGATGGAAAAACCATTTACCATGATAATGGACATCAAAAGAAAGCTGGGGTGGTAATCCTTATATCAGACAAATTAGATTTTAAAGCAAAGACTATAATAAGAGATGAGGAAAGACACTATGTCATACTTAATATGTCTGTCCAAGAAGAAGATCTAACAATTCTAAATATCTATGCCCTTAACATGGGAGCAGCCAATTATATAAGCCAATTAATTACAAATTCAAAGAAACATGTTGACAATAATATAATAATAGTAGGGGACTTAAACACTCCCTCCCTGAAATGGACAGATCATTCAAGCAAAAGATCTACAAGGAAATAAAGGCCTTAAATGACACACTGGACCAGATGGACATCACAGATATATTCAGAGCATTCCATCCCAAAGCAACAGAATACACATTCTTCTCTAGTACACATGGACCATACTGCAGAACAGATCACATCCTGGGTCACAAATCAGGTCTCAGCTGGAACCAAAAGATAGGGAACATTCCATACATATTTTCAGACCACAGTGCTTTGAAACTAGAACTCAACCACAAAGAAAGAATTCAAATACCTGGAGGCTAAAGAGCATTATACCATAGAATGAATGGGTCAACCAGGAAATTAAAGAAAAATTGAAAAAAATCATAGGAACAAATGAAAATGAAAATGCAATTGTTCAACATCTTTGGGATGTAGCAAAGGCGGTCCTAAGAGGAAAGTATATAGCATTACAAGCCTTTCTCAAGAAACAAGAAATGTCCTAAATATATAATCTAAACCTACACCTAAAAGAGCTGGAGATATAACAGCAAATAATCTCTAAACCCAGCAGGAGAAGAGAAATAATATATATCAGAGCAGAAATCAATGAAATAGAAACCAAAAGAACAGTAGAACAAATCAACAAAACCAGGAGCTCATTCTTTGAAAGAATTAATAAGGTTGATAGACCTCTGTCCAGACTTATCAAAAAGAAAAGAGAAAGGACCCAAATTAATAAAATCGTGAATGAAAGAGGAGAGATCACAATCAACATCAAAGAAATACAAACAATTATAAGAACTTATTATGAGCAACTATATGCCAGCAAATTTCACAATCTGGAAGAAATTGCTGCATTCCGAGAGGTGTATAAACTACTAAAATGAATCAGGAAGAAATGGAAAACTTGAACAGACCCATAACCAGTAAGGAAATTGAAGCAGTCATCAAAAATCTCCCAACAAACAAGAGCCCAGGGCTAGATGGCTTCCCGAGGGAATTCTACTAAACATTTAGAGAAGAATTAACGCCTATTCTCCTGAAACTATTCAAAAAAAAAAAAAAAGGAAGGAAGGAAAACTTCCAAACTCATTTTATGAGGCCAGCAGTACCTTGATTCCAAAACCAAAGACCCCATTAAAAAAGAGAATTATAGACCAATATCCCTGATGAACATGGATGCAAATATTCTCACCAAAATACTAGCTAATAAGATCCAACAGTACATTAAAAAGATGATTCACCACGACCAAGTGGAATTTATTCCTGGGCTGCAAGATTGTTTCAATATCTGCAAGTTAATCAATGTGATATAATACATAAATAAAAGAAAGAACAAGAACCACATGATACTCTCAATAGATGCTAAAAAAGCATTTGACAAAGTAGAGCATCCTTTCTTGATCAAAGATAGAGATTAGAGGGTAGAGATAGAGGGTAAATACCTAAAATCATAAAAGCCATCTATGAAAAACCCACAGCAAATATCTTTCTCAATAGGAAAAAACTGAGAGCTTTTCCCCTAGATTCAGGAACGTGGTGGGGATACCCACTATAACCATTGTTATTCAACATAGCCTCAGCAGCCAGACATAAAAAGAAACAGAAGGCATACAAATCGGCAAAGAAGAAGTCAAACTCTCACTCTTTGCAGATGATAATGATACTTTATGTGGAAAACTCAAAAGACTCCACCCCAAAACTGCTAGAACTCATACAGGAATTCAGTAAAGTGTCAGGATATAAAATCAATGCACAGAAATCAGTTGCATTTCTATATACCAACAAGATAGAAGAAAGAGAAATTAAAGAGTCAATCCCATTTACAACTGCACCCAAAACCATAAGATACCTAGGAATAAATCTAACCAAAGAGGCAAAGAATCTGTACTCAGAAAACTATAGAAAACTCATGAAAGAAATTGAGCAAGACACAAAGAAATGGAAAAAAGTTCTATGCTCATGGACTGGAAGAACAAATATTGTGAAAGTGTCTATGCTAACTAGAACAATCTACACATGTAAAGCAATCCCTATCAAAATACTATCAACTTTTTTCAAAGAAATGGAACAAATAATCCTAAAATTTATATGGAGCCCGAAAAGAACCCAAATAGCCAGAGGGGGAAAAAAAAGCAAAGGAGAAGCAAAAGAGAGAAGGAAAGCTGATGGCATCACAATTTCAGACTTTATTTTAAAGCTCTATTACAAAGCTGTAATACAATGATATTGGCACAGAAACAGGCACATAGATCAATGGAACAGAATAGAGAGCCCAGAAATGGACCCTCAACTCTATGGTCAACTAATCTTCAACAAAGCAAGGAAAAATGTCCAATGGGAAAAAAGTCTCTTCAACAAATGGTGTTGAGAAAATTGGACAGCTGCATACAAAAGAATGGAACTGGACCATTTCCTTATACTACACACAAAAATAGACTCAAAACGGATGAAAGACCTAAATATTGCCAAAGGCAAGGGAAACAAGAGCAAAAATTAACTATTGGGACTTCATCAAGATCAAAAGCTTTTGCATAACAAAGGAAACAGTCAACAAAAGTAAAAGACAACTGACAAAATGGGAGAAGATATTTGCAAATGATATATCAGATAAAGGGCTAGTATCCAAAATCTGTAAAGAACTTATCAAACTCAACACCCAAAGAACAAATAATCCAATCAAGAAATGGGCAGAAGACAGGAACAGACATTTCTCCAAAGAAGACATTCAAATGGCCAATAGACACGTGGAAAAATGCTCAACATCACTCAGCATCAGGGAAATACAAATCAAAAGGACAGTAAGATACCACCTCACACCAGTCAGAATGGCTAAAATTAATCAGTCAGGAAACGACAGGTGTTAGTGAGGATGTGGATGGAAGTTCCTCAAAAAGTTGAAAATAGAGCTACTCTATGACCCAGCAATTGCACTACTGGGTATTTACCCTAAAGATACAAATGAAGGTATCAAAAGGGGCACCTGCACCCCAATGTTTACAGCAGCAATGTCCACAATAATCAAACTATGGAAAGAGCCTAGATGTCAATCAACAGATGGGTGGATAAAGAAGATGTGATTTTATATATATAATGGAATATTATGCAATCATCGAAAAACCCCAAATCTTGCCATTTGCAACAACGTGGATGGAAGTAGAGGCTATTATGTTAAGTGAAATTAGTCAATCAGAGAGGAACAATTATCATATGATCTCAGTGATTTGAGAAATTTGAGAAACAAGACAGAGAATGATAGGGGAATGAAGGGGAAGATGAAACCATACCAAAGACCAAGACCAAGAGCAAAAATGAAACAAGAGGGAGATAAACCTTAAAAGACTCTTGGTCTCAGAAAACAAACTGAGGGTTGCTGGAGTGGAGGAGAGTGGCAGGGATGGATTGGCAGGGTGATCGACACTGGGGAGGGTATGTGCAATGCTGAGTGTTGTGAACTGTGTAAGACTGATGAATCACATACCTGTAGCCCTGAAAGAAATAGTACATTATATGTTAACAAAAATAATAATAATAATAAAAATATAGTTTAAAATATTAGAGATAATGTCTAAGGTGGAGATTACCCCCAAAATCATTATACATGTTTACAAATAAGTGATAAGGCATTTATTCTCACATGATCAGGAATGGATGTTAGGGTCTCTCAGAATGAATTTGAGTAGAATAAGATGACAATTTTAGTCAAATGGAAGACATTCAATATGTTTAGGTACTGTCTTGAGGTACAAATTGTGGGAGGCTGAAGAATTTGGCTGGGACAAGATTTAAAAAAGCATTATAGGCTAATGGGGATCCATGACCATTAAGAATTTGAGATATTACCAAAGAAATACAGACAATTAAAAGAACATACTATGAGTAACTCTATGCCAACAAATTTGACAATCTGGAAGAAATGGATGCATTCCTAGAGACTTATAAACTACCACAACTGAACCAGGAAGAAATAGAAAGCCTGAACAGACCCATAACCAGTAAAGAGATTGAAACAGTCATCAAAAATCTCCAAACAAACAAAAGCCCAGGGCCAGACGGCTTCTTGGGGGAATTCTACCAAACATTTAAAGAGGAACTAATTCCTATTCTCCTGAAACTGTTCCAAAAAATAGAAATGGAAGGAAAACTTCTAAACTCATTTTATGAGGCCAGCATCACCTTGATCCCAAAACCACACAAGGATCCCATCAAAAAAGAGAATTACAGTCCAATATCCTTGAGGAACACAGATGCGAAAATTCTCACCAAAATACTAGCCAATAGGATCCAACAGTACATTAAAAGGATTATTCACCACGACCAAGTGGGATTTATTCCAGGCCTGCAAGGTCGGTTCAACATCCGCAAATCAATCAATGTGATACAACACATTAATAAAAGAAAGAACAAGAACCATATGATACTCTCAATAGATGCTGAAAAAGCATTTGATAAAGTACAGCATCCCTTCCTGATCAAAACTCTTCAAAGTGTAGGGATAGAGGGCACATACCTCAATATTATCAAAGCCATCTATGAAAAACCCACCACAAATATCATTCTCAATGGAGAAAAACTGAAAGCTTTTCCGCTAAGGTCAGGAACACGGCAGGGATGTCCATTATCACCACTGCTATTCAACATAGTACTAGAAGTCCTAGCCTCAGCAATCAGACAACAAAAGGAAATTAAAGGCATCCATATCGGCAAAGAAGAAGTCAAACTATCACTCTTCGCAGATGATATGATACTATATGTGGAAAACCCAAAAGACTCCACTCCAAAACTGCTTGAACTTGTACAGGAATTCAGTAAAGTGTCAGGATATAAAATCAATGCACAGAAATCAGTTGCATTTCTCTACACCAACAACAAGACAGAAGAAAGAGAAATTAAGGAGTCAATCCCATTTACAATTGCACCCAAAACTATAAGATACCTAGGAATAAACCTAATCAAAGAGGTTAAGAATCTATACTCAGGAAACTATAAAGTACTCATGAAAGAAATTGAGGAAGACACAAAGAAATGGAAAAAATGTTCCATGCTCCTGGATTGGAAGAATAAATATTGTGAAAATGTCTATGCTACCTAAAGCAATCTACACATTTAATGCAATTCCTATCAAAGTACCATCCATTTTATTCAAAGAAATGGAACAAATAATCCTAAAATTTATATGGAACCAGAAAAGACCGCGAATAGCCAAAGGAATATTGAAAAAGAAAGCCAAAGTTGGTGGCATCACAATCCCGGACTTCAAGCTCTATTACAAAGCTGTCATCATCAAGACAGCATGGTACTGGCACAAATGGAATAGAATAGAGAGCCCAGAAATAGGCCCTCAACTCTATGGTCAACTAATCTTCAACAAAGCAGGAAAGAATGTCCAATGGAAAAAAGACAGCCTCTTCAACAAATGGTGTTGGGAAAATTGGACAGCCACATGCAGAAAAATGAAACTGGACCATTTCCTTACACCACACACGAAAATAGACTCAAAATGGATGAAGGACCTCAATGTGAGAAAGGAGCCATCAAAATCCTTGAGGAGAACACAGGCAGCAACCTCTTCCACCTCAGCCGCAGCAACATCTTCCTAGGAACATCGCCAAAGGTAAGGGAAGCAAGAGCAAAAATGAAATATTGGGATTTTATCAAGATCGAAAGCTTTTGCACAGCAAAGGAAACAGTTAACAAAACCAAAAGACAACTGACAGAATGGGAGAAGATATTTGCAAACTACATATCAGATAAAGGGCTAGTGTCCAAAATCTATAAAGAACTTAGCAAACTCAACACCCAAAGAACAAATAATAAAAGAACACCAAAGAACAAATAATCCAAGCAAGAAATGGGCAGAGGACATGAACAGACATTTCTGCAAAGAAGACATCCAGATGGCCAACAGACACATGAAAAAGTGCTCCATATCACTCGGCATCAGGGAAATACAAATCAAAACCACAATGAGATATCACCTCACACCAGTCAGAATGGCTAAAATTAACAAGTCAGGAAATGACAGATGCTGGTGAGGATGTGGAGAGAGGGGAACCCTCCTACACTGTTGGTGGGAATGCAAGCTGGGGCAACCACTCTGGAAAACAGCATGGAGGTTCCTCAAAATGTTGAAAATAGAACTACGCTATGACCCAGCAATTGCACTGCTGGGTATTTACCTTAAAGATACAAACGTAGTGATCCGAAGCGGCACATGTACCCGAATGTTTATAGCAGCAATGTCCACAATAGCCAAACTATGGAAAGAACCTAGATGTCCATCAACAGAGGAATGGATAAAGAAGATGTGGTATATATACACAATGGAATACTATGCAGCCATCAAAAGAAATGAAATCTTGCCATTTGTGATGATGTGGATGGAACTAGAGGGTATCATGCTTAGCGAAATAAGTCAATCAGAGAAAGACAACTATCATATGATCTCCCTGATATGAGGGAGAGGAGATGCAACATGGGGGGTTAAGGGGGTAGGAGTAGAGTAAATGAAACAAGATGGGATTGGGAGGGAGACAAACCATAAGTGACTCTTAATCTCACAAAACAAACTGAGGGCTGCTGGGGGGAGGGGGGTTGGGAGGGGGGGTGGGGTTATGGACATTGGGGAGGGTATGTGCTATGGTGAGTGCTGTGAAATGTGTAAACCTGGCGATTTACAGACCTGTACCCCTGGGGATAAAAATATGTTTAAAAAAATAAAATTAATTAAAAAAAAGAATTTGAGATATTAAAATAATAAAACAGTAAATCAATTAGAGTCTTATCTTTCATAAAATTCCGAGATTGGCTTATATGAAGTGAAGAGAATGATACAATCTTTAGCTTAAAATGCCACTACAAACAATTTATGGGCAATATTAAAGAGAGTATTTGAGGAATCAAAGAGTTAAACCATATTTAAAATGTGATGCTAGTGGGTTTTTTCATTCACCTAGTGGCTTTAAATATATGTAATGTCCTTATTTAATCTCCCCTAATTCCTTTGATTCTTGTCCTCAGGTGAGACAAGGAAGAGAATGGTTAAAAACCACAAGAGAATCTACAAGTTGTCCTGAGAAGAAGAAAGCAGAAAAACAAATCATTCATAGCCTCTAAAGGGATGAGATTTAGTGTCAAGATAACGACTTCTGATTTTACATCTTAGAAAGCCTATCTACAGTCCTGTGAGCCCCTTACCACCCAGGAATTCCAAGAAGCCCCTATGAAACTAACCAAGCTATAGTCTGCACAGAAAATAGACATTCCAGCTGTGTGAGAAGTGAAGAGCTCCAGATATAAGATTGGAAGTTTCGTTTGTCAGAAAGAATCCCTTTTAAGAGGCTAAAAATGTGGAGCTTGTAGGCTAAAAATGTGGAACTTGTGTTTTTAACATTAACTTATGAGTCTTATGTTATGATTAAAATTCACAAAAAGCACATTTCCAAATTTTTGAAAAAATGAAGTCTTACTTGTATTAAAATTTTTTTAAAAACCATATATACTTTGTATTATATATTAAAATGTGTATGTATTTAAATATTTAATGTAAAAGCATATATAAATATGTACATATTTAATGTATGTTATATTAATATTCCATATATAATTTGATGTTAATAATATTTATAAAATCAAAAGTTAATATACATTGATGATTTTATATAGTTCATATAAAAACATATATAAATATTGAATATTGAATATTATCAATAACAAATACAAAAATAAACATACTTATTATATGAATACTTATAAATATGAGTATATATTAACATATGTTAATATAGAAAAATATATGAAAAGTATGCTATACTAAAAGTGCATACACACACACACACACTTTTTTCCCTTTGCTAAAACCAGCAAAAGACAGAGTTATGGATTTATGCAGAAAGTAGGACATGCTGGGATGCTTGGGTGGCTCAGCCAAGCGTCTGCCTTTGGCTAAGATCATGATCCCAGGGTCCTGGGATGGAGCCCTGGCATTGAGCTCCCTGCTCAGTGGGAAGCCTGCTTCTCCCTCTCCCACTCCCCCTGCTTGTATTCCCTCTCTTGCTATCTTTCTCTGTCAAATAAATAAATAAAATCTTAAAAAAGAAAAGAAAAGAAATTAGGACATGCTTTAATTGGGAGGCACAAACATAAAAAAAATGGACTCTTCTTGTGTGAATCCTACAGAGCAGTTAGAGGCACAACTGAACTCACCCACTATGCCTTATTAGGAGTGGACTTGGCACTTCATTTTATAATTATTGCCTCACTACCCCTCTCCACAAATATCACAGTTGCACAGATTCATGATACTCACAATTGTTTAATTTGGGGGAACAAGCAGTGCCATTCATCCTCTTTAATTTTCACATATTACAACCACTGATTCCAGTCATTGAGGGAAGTAAACAAGAAACATAGTCACAGTCAGGCTGAGAAGCATGGTAGATGATGCTGTCAACAGGCAAATGGATTTGGGAAGAATGTAATGAGTTGGTAAAAAGGACAAAAAGACCCCACTTTCACATTAATTTAAAGGCATTTGCCCACTTATGTTCTTTATGTATAGTTGTGTGTGTGTGTGTGTGTGTGTGTGTGTAGCAAAAGTTCTGGTTTGGAGATAGCACTGAAAATAAAGTGCACTTAATTGTTTATTGGGTAGCTCTACTGTTTAAAATCAATCCGATGTTCTTACTTTCCATCAGAAAGCTGATAGTCATAAAATATTGAGAAAAGCCTACCAAAATCTGGTCAGAGGTAGAAAATTAACAACCAAGAAAAGAATGAGTTATGCAAGAACGAACACATAGATTAATGGTTTTAATATGAATATCATTTGATCCTAAGGTCAGAATATGTTGGGTCTTCATTCCAAAAACAATTTTCTACTTGTTTTTAGTAGTCATTATAGTAGTAGTTTATACTACTATAATGTCATTATAAAAGCGTAGAATAACCTTGGCAAGTCATTTGTCTCTTTTAAATCAAGAACCTTTATTTTATTTTTTTTATTAACATATAATGTATTATTAGCCCTAGGGGTACAGGTCTGTGAATTGCCAGGTTTACACACTTCACAGCACTCACCATAGCACTCACCCCTTAATTTCTCTCTATTCTCCATCATATACTCATCATATAACCAAACTTGTCTGTTTTGCTCCCCTACATCTTCTTTTGGCCAATCAGTTTCATATCTTTGGAAATTCCTTTCATCCCATCTTTACTTGGGTTAATTCTGTCCATAACCAAACCACCCTCTCCCTACCCCCTCCCCTCGGCAACCCTCAGTTTGTTTTGTGAGATTAAGAGTCTTGTATAAATCAAGAACCTTTAAATATTCATTCTCTTTAACTGGAGAATCCCAATAGATGATTTTTTTTTTTTTTGGTACAAATAACCTGATGTAGGAAGAAAATATATTTCTGGAGGTATTCCCGATAGAATTATTTACAATGGAAATAAACTTGGAATAACCAAAAAGTCCTAAAATAGAATAACAGTTATGTACATGTTGCTACAAACACAATTAGAATACTATACTATAATTGAAATTGTTTTTATGATAAAATTTTAAAATATGCGACACATGTTAGCTCATAAAATTAAACACAAATATACGATTAAGTAAAGAACTCATGCCATATATACACTGGGATACCTACATTAGAATGCTTATAATAGTCCAAAACTAAAAACAGCCCAAATGCCCATGAACAGTATAATGAATAAACAAATTGTGAAATATTTAGACAAAAGAATCATATGCGAAAATGTAAATGAGCTGTAGTTACAAACAATAAAATAAATATAACTTACTATATAATGTTCCACAAAAGAAGTACAAAATACATATAGTAAGATGCAATTATATAAAGTTAAACAACGTTACTTGGAGATTTGCATAAACAGGAGTCCAAATAAAAAAGTAAAAGGAAAGATGCAATTATTACAATGTCAAGACAGTGATTACTGCCAAAGAGAAAACAATCAAGGACTTAAATCACATAAAGTTCTTTGAATGGGTTAACAGTGTCCCGTTTCTTCATCTGGGTTGTGGGCAAATGACAGTTTTTTTTTTTTTTTTAAGTTAATTGTTTTCTGTACTTTTATATCTGATGGGATATATTTTTTGGTAATAAGTGTTTTTAAAAGGAATTCAGAATACCTATTTCTGGAGGATTTGCAGAAAATAAAAATTGAACTGTGACTTGAAGAATAGACAGAATTAACCCAAGTAAAGATGGGATGAAAGGAATTTCCAAAGATATGAAACTGATTGGCCAAAAGAAGATGTAGGGGAGCAAAACAGACAAGTTTGGTTATATGATGAGTATATGATGGAGAATAGAGAGAAATTAAGGGGAAACATTAGAGGCTAAAGAAGCCCCTGAACACTAAATAAATTGGTTACAGCAATAGGAGTAAAGCAATGGTGTTTTATGTGAGTAACAAACCTGGATTAATCCTTTGCTTTCCCTCTGCCCCATGTGCAAAATCAGTATCATCCCAATAACCCTGAACCACTGGGATATAGAGCAGGCGGCGTTGAAACAACTTCAGTAATTTCCTGTCTCCAGGACCTAGAGCAGTTTAACATATCCATTTTCCAACCCCACAAAATTTTCAATTCACCAATCCCTATTTATTCTGATTGCTAAGGCTAGTGTCCTGCTTTGGTCCCTATATGCTGTCGTTTTGTTTGCTCCAATTCCAGCAAAAGCCCTAAGGTAGTTGAGCCTTTCATATTACAACAGCATAATTCAGATTTCCTGCTTCCATGTTCCATCTCTATTTCCGCATCCCTAGTAGGATGTGGAAATAGAGTGGAGTCAAACATGGAGTCCAACACTGAATATAGTTTGCCTTTCAGTACAATATGTCCTCACCCTGCTGACCACCCTGTGATCCAGGCCCACTCTCCAGCTAGTATGTGCCAGGCCTTCTCTTCAGTAAGCCTGGCTGTATGAAGTGTGGACAATTTTCATGATTTATTTGTACTTGCATTTCCAACTTTAAGAATAAAATGGATACTTATTCAACAAATAAACGTGGAGATGAAAATCAACTGCTTTATATGTAAAGAATTACCTTCCATCAAAAGCTTTCTTTCCCAAGTTTATACCAAAAATATTAACATCATTATTCCTAGAAGTGATGGAAGAACTGAATAAATATGTGTTGAAATTACGAAGTATTGAGTAATTTTTAAGCTAAAAAATCCATTTTCATTTTTCAGGAGAAATGAAATCATCCTTGCCTAGATATTTAATAAAATTTATGTTTGAAATACATCACTGGAGTATAATTGCTTGACAAGAGATGAGAAAAATCAAAGAGTAATTTCCACCCATAGACATCATTTTCCTTTTCCTTAAGAATGAAGAGACTCAGCCATGAGAAAGGATGAACTCTTGCCATTTGCTTTGACATGGAACTGGAGTGTATTATGCTAAGTGAAACAAGTCAATCAGCAAAAGACAATTATCGTATGGTTTCACTCATATGTGGAATATAAGAAACAGTGCAGAGGACATAAAGGAAGGGAGGGAAAACTGGATGGGGAGAAATCAGAGAGGAAGACAAACCATGAGAGTCTCTTAACTATGGGAAACAAAATGAGAGTTGCTGAAGGGGAAGCGGGTAGGATATGGACTTGGGGGATGGGCATTAAGGAGGGCACATGATGTGATAAGCACTGGGTGTTACATGCAACTGATAAATTGTTGAACGCTGCATCTGAAACTAATGATGTACCATGTGTTGGCTAATTGAATTTAAATTAAAAAATAAGTAAATAAAAGAATGAAGAGATTCCACAGCACAAAACAAAAACAAAATCAAAAAACCATGAATACATTTTTAAAGTCTTGGGTATTTATATTTTAGCTATAAATTTTTATTGATTAAAAAAAGGGGGAACAAAGAATCTTCTGTTTTCAGATACTTTGTTTTTAATATCTTTTCCCAGGAAAACAATCATGGAGGAGGGTGGTACAAAGCAATTAAAATTGCTTTGGTTATAAATTATCCCTCCAGAGATGATGATTTGCGGTGATACATCTGTTCTCGCATAATGATTGTAATAACATTGCATTACTGAATTCTCTTCTATGTAAATATTTGTTCCAACCCAACTTATCCTGAGTTACTCCTACTAAAGCTGCCATTGATGTGTGCTGCTTAGAAACTTCAGTTTTTGATAAGTCTCTCTTCTCTAGGTCCTTGACTATTGCATGAGCCAGCACACAATCCAAGGGATTTGCAATTCTCAATTATTGTGTTTCATCTGCTGTATATTATTAAAGTATACTGCTTTGCCTCTGGCCGTTTTCTGTGCAAAACTGTAAATCAATTCCAATTTCTAAATGGGAATATTACAAAGTATCTACCTGTATTTATTTACGTATCCGTATTAGCCCAGTACCTGTGACTTCAAATAAGTGGCGGCTATTCAGTCCAGCTCAAGCAAAGGAAAAAAAGAAAAAGGAATTCAGGCAGTCCTCAGAGGACAGGAAAGACGTCAAGAACTTTGATGGAATTCCCAACTTTCTTTAAGTACATCTCCCCGTGAAAACACATTATCTGCTTCCAACTGCACATAAGAGAATATGGACGCTTCACACTCCTGAGGTCATGCAGAATTCACTTTATTGTTTTTTGGGGGGTTTTTTTGGTCTCTATTCTCGTTTTTCAAGAGAGAGGAAAGTGGATACCTCAATTCCTTCCCGGTGTTAAATGCTGGTCATTACAAGGAGTGAAAACAAAGCTAGCTGCTGGAAAACAACCCCTTTAAAAAGGGGTGAGAAATGGTATTGTAAGAATGCCAAATACTTTATATATTTATTGAATATATTTAACTATATGCTGTCTTACCCCAAAGGACCGTTTTGGTTCTTGAAACATCTGCATCTGTTAGTACTACCTTCTAACGTATGAAGTTAGTATGTTTGGTTCTTGAAACATCTGCACTGTTAGTACTACGTTTGGCCTCAATTTGAATTCAGGTCTAGAGTTTGAGAAGAGGCCTCTGAGCCTAAATAGATATATTTTGTAATAATTAGTCTCTTTAGGAGAAAACACAAAAGACTCTGTGATCTCCTCTGTGATCCGATTCCCTCAGGTAACCTTGGCACGACACCGTGTAGCTATTCAAGCTGCTTCTTCAATTCTCACCCACAGGCTCACTAAGCAGGTAGACAATCTGAAGCAAATACCAGGAATGTATGTCATAAGAAAGCTCTGTGACTATTAGGCAAAAACAATGTGCAATTCATTCCTCTTATTAATGAGCCATTTCCCCTTCAGGCAAATTATTTCACCAATGTATGATAATGAAGGGCTTCAATCAGACCTTCTTGACAAATTGGACACATTGTTGGACAAGTGCCACTGTCTTAGAAATAAACGCAAGGCTTGTTCAGGAGAGCTTTCTCACAAAGCAACCTGGAAAGAGAACACACAACTCCATCAGTCCCAGATTATCTGATGTGAAACTTCAGAAGATTTCCTTATGGGACCAAAAAGACAAGAAGGTATTTGGACAGTAAAGAAAAACTAAGACTTACAGAAGAGAACAAATCAGAGGTGAATTTAATTAGTGGCAAGAGATGTTGACAAGACATAAAGTACAGAAAACAGAAATTAGAAAGATTATCCTCTTGAACTTTTTTCTCACTTTTTAAAAATCTATAGAGTTAAAAGGCAAAAATTTCAGAAAGATGATGTCAGTCAACAGTACAGAAGAGTTTAAAAAAAAAAGTATAGAAAAGTAATCCTACCGAAAAAGCTTGGTTTTGTATGCACTGCTTAAAAATACCAGAGCATATTTAGAGCAAACATATTTTGGTGGATTAAAATTCTTGTGTCATATGAGCAAGAGGATAAATTTAAGAAAATCACCTTTCCTATGATTCCAAAATTATCAGACATTTTTCAGCCAAGTATTCTCTTTATTGTAACAGCATTTAGAAGATGGGGAATGGATGGCAGTAGAACAGAACTGAAAGAAATATCTGAAATTTTAACAATGGGGGAAGAAAAGATCACAGTATCATAATAGTTTAAAAAGAGAAGCAGAGGCGGGGTGCCTGGGTGGCTCTGTAGTTTGGACGTCCAACTCGTGATTTCTGTTCAGGTCATGATCTCATGGGTCATGGGATCAAGCTCGTATTGGGCTCTGTGCTCAGTGGGGAATCTGTGTGAGACTCTCTCCCCCTTTTTCCTCTACCCCTCTCGCCTCAAACAAATAAATAAGGAGAGGGAAATGAAAGGAGGGAGGGAGGAAAGAAAGGAAGAAAGAAGGCAGGGAAGAAAGGAAAGAAAGGAAGAAGGAAAGAGTAGTGGAAATTTTGCCTTATTGCTATGAGAAGTCCCACAACCAATATCAACTTGGCAGCTTCTCCCTTTACTCCATCCCATTTTATAAGATTTTATGGCTGTAATCACTTTAGGGAAGGAAGCACAATAAAAGAGCAGTGTGATTTTCTAAATACACAGACTCCAGTAATTCCTATGAGATCTCTCTCAGGATTTTGGAATAGAGATCATGACTACTTTATGAAAAGTAGGCACTAAGGAGAGTTCATTTGTTACTTTGATTATTATGACCAGCATTACACTGTGCCAGACGGTATCAAGGTGCTAAACCAAAAATGAACAGTGTTTAATATGTGCTTTGGCAGTCATGCAGACTCAAATTAGGATACTTAATTCAAATTACATTCTACCCGTGTCTTTCATCCTACAATTCTGTCACTGTCACCATTGAGGTATAAAATACTGATTTTTCAGCTCATAGGAAATTTCAGCTTTACATCAAAGACAATGTTTAAATATTTTAATGTCCATTGTAAAGAAATTAATTTCCTTCCACTCCAAAGACCTCACTCCTGGACAACATAAAGGAGAAATGACTCCACTCTATCCTGGCGCAGAGAATTAATTCCCAGTGAAACTATGGTCAAATGAAAGGTTTTGACAATATCATTTTGTCTTTCTTCTATGTGGTGTTATTACTGCTGGGAGATCACATTGGATCCAATCCTCCCAAACTCTGAAAAACATTCGGCCACAAAAACTGTATTATCTTCCTACCTGACAGGGATTTTTTAGAACCAGAATCCTTGTTATGGGCTATACGACCACTTCCGTTGCAAATAGGCTGTTCTATATTCTTAATACACAAATTACTCTGTAGATTGGAAATGTTAAGAAATGGTTTTTAGAAAACTATTGGTTTTTGTAGCAACCAGTTTCTGCATTGAATTAAGAGTACTTTGTAAGGGACAGGTAGGTCCCCTTTTTTTTTTTTTTTTTTTTTTTTTGGTATCTCCAATGTCGAGCCAAACACTTGACAGTAAGAGCTCAATAAATACTGAAAAAATTAAATGGACCCCAGATGAAACATCATATGGAAAGAGGAGACCCTTTCCTTCTCTCCCATTAGACAGTGAGGAAGTTAAAAGTTAGGAAGTTACCAGCTAGGAAGATAAAATCCAGTCTGAATTGAGTTTAGATTTTTCTATTTCAGCCACAGACCAAGACCACAAAGAAACAGCACACTTACAAGGATACTTGAAGCCAAAATCCCAGAGTTAAGCCTGAGCTAAATACGAAGAATTAAGTCTTCAAACTAAGCTTACTTAGCATAACAACATATTACTAATGAAAGAGAAATAACTCTATTGTTTAATAACTGGGATTTAACTAGATTGGGGCACATGAATGAAACAATGAAATTAAAAATTACATATTATAGATCCATGGAACTGTTAATGAGTCTTCAACAACATGATGGCTCAAATTACTTCATGCCATACTTGAAATCATATTCACCTATTGCCTTTTTTCTAATTTGACTCTGTTGTCATAACCAGCTTTGCCTAAATTCCAACAGATTTTCTTAAGCTCAAGTTAACACGGTTTGTTCATGCCAGTACAGCACCTCTTGCCTTGTGCAAGACACGTAGCTCACTATAAGACCTGCTCACACTTCCACGTGTGCAAGGGAGTGACTGCCCTGTAGGACAAACTATGGGTCTGGAAGAAGGAGTAGCTGCTGGGTAAATTCATTCCCCCTTCTCCCACACGATTAACAGTCCCATGACATAGTTCATCAGCCTCCTTGGAGAATGTTTCCATGAAACTACGTTGAAAATTGTATATTGGCTTCACCTGCCTCACTTTCTTTTCTCTTTATTCCTGCTCCCAGAATTGAACTTCCTAGTGAAAATAGTAGTACAAAAAACTTTGCCTCAAAGTCTGTTTTCTGGAGAAACCGGGTAAGACATTTAAAATGATCCTGAAAGAAGACTTTCATGTCATGATTTTGGAGTTGGAATATCCAGTTGTTGGATGGTAGCAAACATTTTCGCTTCATATGATGGGGATAACCTATATTTTCGAGATCTTTCCCTAGAGATGTATTACTCGTCCCTCCCCATTACCTTATAATCTGCCAGCTTTGTAAAGCAAAACCGGAAACACAGAGTAACCATCCTAGGAGAATTTCCTGCTGCAATTTATTTTGAGAAATAAAGCTAGAAACTGCAAATGGTGTTAAGCTGGTCATTATCACTCAGAAGTTCATTCAAAGAATATGGTTTTAAAATCAAATACAAGCACTTGGTGAAATTGGTGTTGATTTTATAAAGAAAATCAAATAAGACCCTATAATTTTTTATTCCCATTTTTAACTTTCAGTGATTGAACTCAATTTGCCTAATACAGGAAATGGAAATGTTCACGGGGAAAGAAAACATGGTGCTGTCTGTGAGAGAGAGAAGGAAAAATAGGGGGTAGATAGAAGGAGACTGAGGAAAGGAAGGGGCAGATTAAAATTAAAGCGGGACAAGACTAGATCTCTGGACATGTGTGTTGTACAGCTGCAAAAGCCTGCACTTAGAGAGAGTCCAAGTTGGGTTTTAATGCCCTGCTGTCAGGATTTTAATATTTACAATTTTATAACAAAGGCAGAAGACATGAACAGACACTTCTCCAAAGAAGACATACACATGGCTAACAAAGGGTCCTCACTTTCATTTGCACTAGCTCCACAAGCTATATAGCTGGTCCTGGGGCAGAGACATAAAGAAGGAAAGCTGGAATGGAAGGAAAGAAACATAAAATTTATTTTACTCTAGTTAAGAATAAAGAAATTGGAGGTGAAATGGACTTCACACAGCAGGTGCTTGGTGGATATGGCACAATACTGAGTTGTGTGGGTTGGGGAGAGATGGGGAACCATAGGACATCTGACGCTATTTCATTGCCATTAATTAAGTGGCACCCTCCTAGATTTTCCGGACCCCATGGCATAGAGAAAAATGTAAACAAATATGTAAAAGCAATAAGGGAAATAAATGTGAACATCGAAGCTGGGTGAGTACCTGTGTGAGGGGTACAGGGTTTCAGTGATTCCCCCTCAAAGAATGAGACCTGGGGCACCTATGGTACATCAGAATCAATGACTTGGACAGTTCAAGAGAGGGGTGAAACAGTAAATTAAAGGGTTTTTATATGACATAATACTTCTGCGTTAAAATGTCAAAAATCCAACCTGAAATAAATCTACCACATGTAAATTTTTTCTTAAAAATTGGGTTATATTACAGCATTTTCTTTGTGCTGTATACTGTCATAGACTCAGGGAATTTCATGGTAAACAAGACAGAACATAGTACCAGTCTAAAGACAGACTACTTATACAAGTAACTACCTTATTAAAATTGTAGCAAGTGCTTTGAAGAATATACAATGAATTACTATATATATGTGTGTGTATATATATATAGTAATATATATATTACTAATTTACTATGAGGCTTCCTAAACAAGTGGCATTCAAGTTGAGATGAAAAGGGTTTAACCAGACCTGAGGTGAAGCAATTAAGGAAGAATTTAAGGCACATTTCTTTTGTTTCCTATTTTATCTTACCACCTAGGATAATGCCAGGCACATAGCGGATACTCAATAAATATTTACTGGATGAATCGATGATGGGACGACAACAACTAGGATAATAACTAGGATAGTCTATAAAGCCCTAAGCTGAAAGGATCATGTTTAGAAGTGAAACTTCAAAGAGTAAGCAGTCTGTAGTCACTAACTACATGTGGAAATAAGTTTCAAGAACTGGTGTGAAAAGCACCATTAATCAAGTACTAAGGTCTGAAACAGCTTGAATAATTCCTGCTCATAACCACAATCTTCAGACTCCAGCAGCTATTCACAGCCCATACATTAAGGAAGTCCACAGTTTAAAAAGTTACATATCACCCACATAGAAGCTATGCAACTATAAGTAATGGGTCATCCTTTATATAAACCAGCTCAATCATAGTAATTCCATTTACCTCTGAATAAACTGTATCGTGCACTGCTTATGAATGGTTAAGACTTGGATAGCCATGTTTTTCTTGTATTTTCTTTCAGTCTATCCTAGGCTGACCACTGACCAAGACAGGGTTTTGGTATTGCACAATTCTTAAATCACTTTTCTGAATTGTTTAACTTGGAGAGAAATTTAAAGCTTAACACAAACTCATCGTGATGAGTGATTCAAGATCGCCCCCTTTTCTTTTGTATGATTCCATTGTCTTCACTGAAGAATCGCCCCACCCACAGAGTCAATTTTCTGAGTGACTTCAGTCCTTGCAATTGAAAGAAAAGAGAAATTAGAACTCGACTTAAATTATTGTTTGCTTTCAGACTTTAAAATCACCTAAATGAGAATTTCCTGTTTGAACCATCTAATCTTGCTGTTTCTAAGTGAACACAATATAATTTGAAATGTTAATTTTGTTAAAAATAAATAAAATAAAAATATTTATCTTATTAATTGGTATTCTTTGCTGCCTTTCATATGTAAGAAATAGTAAATATCATCAAGATATACAGAAAAGTCATATATCTTTTAATCATTTATTTGATGAATGCGTTATTAACAAATTAACAAATAGGTTAATTTGTTATTACATGTACTGGGTGCTCCTGAAGACAAGAACAATGTCTTATACATTTCTAAATTATTTTAAATTCAGTTTTACTGAGTCTGATGCAAATTCAATTCCTATCTACAGCCTATTTTCTCATTGAACAACTTTTTAAGATCTACTTTGAGGGGCACCTGTGTGGCTCAGTTAGTTAAATCCCCAACTCTTGATTTTGGCTCAGGTCATGATCTCAGGGTCCTGAGATCAAGCCCAGCATTGGGCTCCACAGTCAGTAGGGAGTCTGCCTGAGATTCTCTCTCTCCCACTCCTTCTTCCCTTTACCCCTCTCTAAAATAAATAAATCTTTTTAAAAATCTACTTTTATTTAATTTTATTGGGAGGGGTAACCAGGCACCACATTTGCATGAACTCACTGATTAAATGAGTCTATACAAATAAAGATCTAAAAATTATATTGGGTATAGAATAACCACACAATAATATTGGCTATTAATTTCTCACTCTGTCTGCACATACATAATGGTATCTTAGAAGGTAGGTATTATTATCCCACAGTGCAAAAGAGGACACAGCACTCCATGAGGTAAAGCATGAAGCAAGTTGCCTAAAGGCACCCAGCCAGTATGTGTCTGAAATCAGGTGTGTCTCCTCTCACCACACAATTTCAGAATATTCTTGGACCAGGTTTTGTGGCTCATTAAAAAAAAATATATGCACTGAACATTCAGAAACCTAAGCCCAGTTCAGATATCCCATAGTATAGAGTCCATGTGGACAGAATATTGACTTGTTCTTGCTTGTTCTTGAGGAACTGAAGTCATCAGGATAAGGGACACAGTATGCAGAAACTGCCATAAAACCAAAGAAGAATCCAGCATGCATGGCCCTTCTTCTCATAGCACAAACCATCTGAGAGGGCTCATTCCTCCAGCACATTTACTAAGTACTAACTTTGTATGAGGCCCTGTGCTAACACACAGGAAATCAGACAAAGTCAGGTATGACAGAGATGCTCATTGCCATTGTGAAGCAGTTACTAACAGCAAAACAGACAAAAAATAAACGAATAACTACAGACTGGGATATGTTGCATGAAGAAGGCAAATAGGATGCTGACTGTCACTCTTATGTCTTCAGATGTTCAGTCCTTGTTGTTCTCCAATTTGCATGCTAACTTTTCAAAGAAAATTAATGTTGTTCACAACCACAAAAGGTATATCATGAGTAAGTAGAGACTGTCTCACAAGTACAATGATATTTTTAAATCATTTTGAAAATTCATTAATACAGGGTCCCTAGGTGGCTCACTCAGTTAAGCATCTGCTTTTGACTCAGGTCCTGGGATTGAGCCCCACGTTGGGCTCCCTGCTCAGAGGGGAACCTGTTTCCCCCTCTCTCTCTACGCCTTTCCCCTGTTCATGGTATCTCTCTCTCTCTAATAAATAAAATAAAATCTTTTAAAAAAATTATTCAATATAATGCATCCTATTCATGGGTTAAAAACAAACATCATGTGGTCTTAAGAGATTCAGAAAAAAAATCCATAAAATATATCAACTCTACGTAACAAAAACTCAGCTGTATTTCAATAAATGACTTCTCTTAATCTAATGAAAGGTATACCTAGAAGAGTGGTTCTCAAACTTTCATTTGCCTAAGAATAACCTGGGGGAGGGCTTATAAAAACACAGATTTCAGGGATCATCCTCTTTCTTTCAGTAGGTCTGGGATGGGGCTCAAGATTTAAATTTGTAACAGGTTCCCAGGTGATGTTGGTCATGCTAGCCCACAACACTGGTCATACACTTAAGAGCCATTGCCCCATACTTTTAATTATAAAATAGAAGAAGCAATCACTATGAGTCAGAATCAAAATAAGAATTCTAAATTCTATTTTATCATTTAGAGACTCTAAATAGAATAATAAGAAAAGGGGCACTGGGGTGGCTCAGTGAGTTAGGCATTGGCCTTCAGCTCCTGTCATGATCCAGACCCACATCATGCTCCCTGCTCAGCAGAGAGTCAGCTTCTCCCTTTCTCTCTCCCTCTGTCTCTCCCCTTGCTCATGCTTGCTTTCTCTCAAATAAATAAATAAAATCTTCCTTTAAAAAAGTTTAAAAAGGATAATAAGAAAATTAAAAGTGTGAAGAGGTTCAAATAATGAAAAACAAAACCAAAAACATTTTAATTGCAGGCAATATGCTAAATGACACACACAATCCAAAACGCGCTTAGTAAATAAAAACACTCAATGTACATGTACGTATGTGTGTGCTTCTATGTATCAGCAAAAACCAATCAAAAAGTAATTAAATATATGTTTTATATAAAATTGCCTCAAAAATTAAACAACATGTGTTGGAGAGGATGTGGAGAAAGGGGAACCCTCTTACACTGTTGGTGGGAATGCAAGTTGGTGCAGCCACTTTGGAAAACAGTGTGGAGATTCCTCAAGAAATTAAAAATAGAGCTTCCCTATGACCCTGCGATTGCACTACTGGGTATTTACCCCAAAGATACAGATGTAGTGAAAAGAAGGGCCATCTGTACCCCAATGTTTATAGCAGCAACGGCCACGGTCGCCAAACTGTGGAAAGAACCAAGATGCCCTTCAATGGACGAATGGATAAGGAAGATGTGGTCTATATACACTATGGAGTATTATGCCTCTATCAGAAAGGATGAATACCCAACTTTTGTATCAACATGGATGGGACTGGAAGAGATTATGCTCAGTGAAATAAGTCAAGCAGAGAGAGTCAATTATCATATGGTTTCACTTATTTGTGGAGCATAACAAATAGCATGGAGGACAAGGGGAGATGGAGAGGAGAAGGGAGTTGAGGGAAATTGGAAGGGGAGGTGAACCATGAGAGACTATGGACTCTGTAAAACAATCTGAGGGTTTTGAAGGAGCGGGGGGTGGGAGGTTGGGGGAACCAGGTGGTGGGTATTAGAGAGGGCACAGATTGCATGGAGCACTGGGTGTGGTGCAAAAACAATGAATACTGCTACACTGAAAAGAAATAAAAAAAAAATAAACTACTTAGGGATATAGCAAAAAAAAAAATGAGTAGAAAATCTATATGTAAAAGGTTTTAAAAAATTTACTAAAGCATGCAAAAGAGGACCTATCCAAGTGATGGAGAGATAGATGATATTAATGATGCTATTAATCTATGAATTTAATTAGTCAAAATTTAAAGAAATACCAGTCAACATCCCAATAGAGTTTTTCATAGAGTGCAACAAGTTAACCTTAAAAACATTTGGAATAATAAAGAAAACAAAATGTAAGAGAGTTTGGACAAGGAGTTAGAAGGGAATATGTAAATTAAAACAATGGATATAAATATATAGACCAGTGGATCAGAATAGAGAGCTCAGACATACCCACATACATAAATGAGAGCATTATATATGAAAGAGTAGCATTAGAAAGTGCTAACTTTTTCAATACATGGTGGAAAAAGCCTTCCTATAAGGAGTAAAATACAAAACTTATGAAAGATAAAATAATATCATATTTTTATCAGCTTAGCTTAGGGAAGGGTGCCCTACATAAGATACAAAAAATACTAATCACAAATTAAAATAACCTTTTCAATAACATACGTGTCAAACTTTAAAACAAAAGCCCCCTAATCAAAATTAGAAGTCAAGCAAAGTGATGAGTCAAGATTATGTAAATAAATATAACTGACCAAGTATCACAAGCCAGAATTCTAACTAATCAACAAAAAGAAGACAAGCAATAAGAAAAATCATCAAAGGCTATGGACAGCCACTTGACAAAATAGGTAACCAAGATGGTCAATAAATGTATGAAATGATATTTCTTGTTAGTGAGGAAACAGAAATAAAATAACAAAAGATAATTTCCTGCCCCTCAGATTTTTGAAACTTTATAAAAAGCCTAGAAATCCCACGTGTTGGAGAGGGTGTGAAGATATGGTATCTTTCTCATCCTGGTAGAAGTATAAATTGGTCCAGACACTTTGAAGAGCAATTTGGCTTTATCTGTAGTGCACATCCAAGAGAAATAAATTAATGCTGACACACATGTAAATAACAATAAACAAAGAATCTTCCATGTAGTACTAATAAAATAGCAAAAACAATGAAATGACTTGTTTTCATCTATATGGGGATGGATAAATCATGGGGAAATCATATAATGGCAGTATACAACTATGCACTAAATATCCCTACAAGTATTGATAAATACTCAACTTGGGGGGGAAAGGTCAAATTCCAAAATCAGAACATTTGGAGATGTTTTGAGGACTGTAAGTTAATACAACATAATTAATGTAATAAAAATATGACAATCAGTACTAGAGGGTTACTCATAGACTTCAGAATAGTGGTACCATTTGGGAGAGGGAGGGTAAGCTCAGGGTATCCATCTGTATTCCCTATATCATGCCTTATAAAGGTTGCCTTTATCAGCCAGCTTACCATGAAGTTGCATTAGTGAAGACTGTAGTTACTTAAATAAATAAATAATTCTTTTCTGCTTTACTGATAATAGTGACTCAATGCACTTTCAAAAAGATCTCAGCTCTTTTCTCTTAGAAGTTTCTTTGGGAAAATTCAGTGAAACAGAACCCATCCATAACCACTAAAGTTGGCAAAGTGCCTTGATGAAAATTGTTACCATATTGTGATGGACTTCTGGTAGTTGTGTTAATCTAATTGCAAGAAAATGTCATTCTCTTAAAGGAACTATTTGGTTTCACCAGCCTGTAAATCTGTATTAGCTATTCTAAGTCACTGGTTCAAATTGAACTCTGGTACCTGGTTCATAATAATTAACTGCAGATAAATCAGGTGAATCACAATCATTTGGCTATTCTCTCTAAGAGACACTGTTAATATTAAAATACTCAATGACACCTGCTTAGCATGTTTGCCTTCATATGCCATTTCCAGTTTCTTTGTAAGTTTGCCAAGTGTTTTCAAATGAGTCCCCTGGGAAAATGACCTATCAGTAATTTTTTCCTGCATTTTCTCAGGCTGATAGGGGAGCAGTTCTTTGATCATGCTGAGGGTTGCACTTCTTAGTTTTCTCAGCACAGAGAAACCTTATGTTTGTGCAGCTAGGCAGAGCTTGCTGCCAGCACTGGATATTTTTTGTGTCTTACATAAAGCTTAAAAGCTGAAATCACAGCCTGCAGGTTAGAGGACTAGAGAATGTCTCAGAGTTTTAACTAAAATTGTGCTAGGCTCTTTATACTTCATCCTTTAGAATTTTACCCTTTTGTACTTTGCTCTTTTCCATTACTTTTCTCAACTAAACCCTCTTCCCTTCCCACTCAATCCTTCTTCCCACCCACCCCCTTCCACGAAAGGACACAGAAAATCATTATGGGTCTTTTGCAGACATGGAATATTTTGTTTCCAGTATCTGAGGTAAAAATCTAATGGTAATAAAGTCATCATTTTCAGTGAGCTAAGATAAAAGTCATCCTTTTTTCTTTGTTTCTTAGAGTGCTGGGAGAATAAACATATAGAAGTGTCACGCCCTTACAATGATGGAAAACATTAGAGGAATGGATTTCACATCAGGAAATCTAGAGAGGAAAAATCCCTTCCTCTGGGATCGTGTTAAGTTTCTTTTTCCAGAGAGGGAGAAAGATCCACTAATTAATATGAAAGCAAAACCAGGATGCCTATGACAGCAGTGATGTTCACTCATTTATTTTTTTCCTAGGCAGAGAAAGAAATCTGACAAATTAATTCTAATTTGGGGTGGGGGTGTGTCAGATTTAATATTCTGAATGAATTTCCCTATAATTTGAGTATCTTTATATTTAGAAATAAAGCAATTTCAATTTAAAAATTTGTATAATATTTTCACTCTGGTCCTTCATAACATCATTGAGAATTGGTTTCCCCGCCTGTGAAATGTAGCTGGTTTTTCCTGCCTTAGAGAATCATTCCAAAGACCAGCTGTTGGGAGAAAACGAGCTGATGTAGGGGAGGAAAATTCAAACATTTACAGGCATTTAGGAGGTCACTAAAATGTGATTATCCAGATGAGACGAGGGTGGGCTGTGTTGGATTTGGGATGAGCAAGTATACTTACAAAAGTATTTCATTTCATTTATTTAAAAAAAAATTGTTAAGACTGTGCCAAAGGGGAAAAAAAATACATAAGACACTGACAGTTCCCAAATGATACTCTGCAGCCCTTGCAGTAATGAAAGAATGGGATCTAGTTTCAAACAGCCTAAAGAGTTTGAAATTACCTCAAAATATGGGATTCTGGGGTTAAGTGACTGCCTTTCGCTCAGGTCATGATCCCGGAGTCCCAGGATCGAGTCCTGCTTGGGGCTCCCTTCTCAGCAGAATCTGCTTTTCCCTCTGACCCTCCCACACTCATGCTCTCTCTCTCACTCTCTCTCTCAAATAAATAAATAAAATCTTTAAAGAAAAAAAACACAGATTCTACTTTGTTCTTAAGTAACTCAGGAAAGTTACTTAATTTCTCCTTTTTCCAGCTTTATTGATATATAATTGACATGGAACATTGTCCAAGTTTGAGGTGTGTCAAAGTGTTGATTTCACACATTTATAAATTGCAAAATGATTACCACCGTGGTATTAGCCATCACCTCCATCCCATCACATAGATACCCCCCCTTTTTTTTGAGGTGAGAACATTAAAGATCTACTCTTAACAACATTCAAGTAGATGATACAATATCATTAGCTTTAATCACTGTGCTGTACATAAATGGATTGCATCCTCTGACAAATACTTCCAATTTCGAACCCCTTCCAGGCACTGGTAACTACCACTCCATTCCAATTCTCTGAATTTATCTTTTTTAGATTCCACATATGAGTGCTATATTAACAGTATTTGTCTTTGGATGTCTGACTTGGGAAGTTACTTCATTTCTTTCAGTCTTGATCTCCCCCAAATGATAACATTGTAACATAATGTTTCCACATTGAAACTGAATGGTAACAATAATATATCCCTCCTAGGGTGCTTGTGAGACTATCAGGTACATCATGCGTGCACATCTTAGCTCCTTGGTAAATATTATTTGTTGTTCTTGCCTCATGAGAGTGCTTTGTACATAATAATGTTCCACACAGATGTAAGGAGTGTTTGCTTTGTTTTACTATCATTCACTGTATGATATTTAAATAACAAATTACAAATATCAAATTTTAAAGTTCACTTAATCACTTCTAGTGTAGAGATGGAGAGACTTTTTTTAACTGCTATAATTATCTTACATGCAGATAAATATTTACTTAACTATTATATTCTTGTGGGATACATTCTTGTGCATACTACCAACAAAATGGTATTCTGTTATGGCACAAATAATTTCAAAACTCTGTAACAGAAATATTCATATCGACTCATGTTATTTTCTATAAAAATATAAATAACACAAAACTCATATGTTAGTCATTTCTGCATTTTACGTTTACTTATGATTTTTAATATTTAAATAATACATTGTTTAACTTTGCCTGTTTAGAGCTTTGTTAAAGTGGAATCACATTGTATATGTTTTGTATCTATTTCTTTCACTTAACACTATGTTGATAGAATTCCATGTGGATGTGTGTAGCTCTAATTTCTTCACTTTCCTTGCAATACAGTATTATAATGTATGCATATACCATGATTTATTTATCCAATCTGTATTAGAAGAACATTTGCCTCCTTCCCAGTTAGAGTTATCGTATCGGAGTTGCTCTGAAAATTTCTGCCGAAGCGTCTGGGTAAATGTGAGTTAGAATTCCTCTAAGGTAAGGTGTAAGAGTGGAATTATAGGGTCATAAGGAATGCACATCTTCAAATTTGCTGGAAGATGTCAAACTATTTTCCAAATTGACACTGCAGCAGATGAGAATTCCTCATGTTCCACATCCTCAATATCAGATATGGTCAACCATTTTTTTTAATCCAGTTCCATATCATATCCAAATCCAGATCATTTAGTTAGAAGAATCTTTTCAGAACTTGAAATGAATCTCATCCTTGCTTCCAAGTCTTCAATGGATCCCCTTACTGTCAGAATAACATCTCAAATCTTTGGTCTAAACTACAGGCCAAATCTTATCTGATACCAGTTATTAGACATTTAAATTTTTCCTGCTCTATGATACATAGTTGTATGCTATAATGGTTACTAACTAACGTGAATACCATTTCCTTAGTTTATTTGCTATTAGTACTTTCTCTTTTACAAAGTACATGATTATATTTTTTGATTGGTTTTCTGTTGGGCTTTGCCTGATTCTTTCTTCCTTTCTTTCTTTCTTTTCCTTTTTTTTTTTTTTTTTTTTAAGATTTTACTTATTTATTTGACAGAGAGAGAGATCACAAGTAGGAAGAGAGGCAGGCGGGGGTGGGGGGAGTAGGCTCCCTGTTGAGCAGGGAGCCTGATGTGGGTCTCGATCCCAGGAACCTGAGATCATGACCTGAGCCAAAGGTAGAGGCTTAACCTGCTGAGTCACCCAGGCACCCCTGTTTGCCTGATTGTTATCCCTTTTTATGACTTCTTCTTTATATTTCAGTAATTCAATGTTGCAATATATGGTTATATATTATATATGTTTATATATGGTTATATATGGTTGCAATAAGATCTTTGTGATTCCTATTTTCAGTTTCTTTATAGTTTCTTATAGAAGTTCTTAATTTTAATGTAGTTAAATGTATTAGTCTTTCCTTTATAGTCTGGATTTTTTTTTTCAGAAATCATGAGGATATAAAAATATTATTTATAATAACTTCTAAACATCTATAATTGAAAGTAACCTGGAATGGATTTTGGGTAAGGTAGTGATCTAATTTCATTTTTTTCCTGTATGTATAAGCAATTGTCTCAGTTCCACTTATTGAAAAGTCCAGGTTTCTTACACTGATCTACAGTACCTGCTCAGTGAAAGTCCAAATGTCTCTTTTACATCTAACTTTGACTGGGTTCAATTTCCATTCATTTGACAATTTTTATATCCCTGCACCAACATATAGTGTCCTAATTACTAGTGCTTTCTCAAGTCTTCATGTTTGGATGGGTCAGTTACCCAGCTTGGTCTTCAAGAGTGTCTTGATGGCTTTAGCCCTTTGTAGTTCCATAAATGTTTCCTTTATTTTGCCAAATTCCATTGAAAGGATAAAAATTTTAACTGCATCGGCTCTATAGATCAACTAGGGGAAAACTGACACAATATTGAGTCTTCCATGACATGAATATTATATATTTATTTATTTACTTATTTTTATTAACATACAATACATTATTAGCCCCAGGGGTACAGGTCTGTGAATCGCCAGATTTACACACTTCACAGCACTCACCATAGCACATACCCTCCCCAACGTCCATAACCTAACCACCCTCTCCCTACCCCTCTACCCCTGGCAACCCTTAGTTTGTTTTGTGAGATTAAGAGTCTCTAATGGTTTGTCTCCCTCCCGATCCCATCTTGTTTCATTTATTCCTTTCTTACCTCCCAAAACCCCCCACGTTGCCTTGCAACTTCCTCATATCAGGGAGATCCTATGATAATTGTCTTTCTCTGATTGAGTTATTTTGCTAAGCATAATACCCTCTAGTTCCATCCACGTCATCACAAATGCAAGATTTCATTTCCTTTGTACATCTATTTATTTTTTTAAAATGTATTTCAATAGAGTTCTGTAACTCTTTCCATACAATTTTGAAATGTTTTGTTAGATTTATTTCCAAGTACTTTATGATTTGATACTAATATAAACAGTGTATTTTTAAAAAATAATGTTTCATTCTGTTGCTACACATTAGAAAAACAACAGCTACTGTACATTGACTTTCAGTCTATACATTTGAATATTTATTTCTAACAATTTATTCTCTGGGGACTTTTATTTTTTCGGATACACTATGTGTCATCTGCAATTAGTGATAACTTTGCTTCTTTTTTTAAATTCTTGCACCTCTTATTTATTTTCTTTGCCTTACAGAATTGTTTTAGATATATAGTACAATATTACATATAAATGTTGATAAAAGCCATCTTTGTCTTTTTTGGATCTTAAAGAGAAGAGTATTAATATCAGGTTTGTGTATGAATGTTATCATTCATTAAATATCATTAAATATCATGTTTGTGTATGAATAGATGTTGAACTGTATAGGAAAGGCTTTGGAGGGCTAGTATTAAGATGATATATTTTGGGGGCGCCTGGGTGTCTCAGTGGGTTAAGCCTCTGCTTTCAGCTCAGGTCATGATCTCAGGGTCCTGGGATCGAGCCCCGCAGCCCACTTCCTCCTCTCTCTCTGCCTGGCTCTTTGCCTACTTGTGCTCTCTGTCAAATAAATAAATAAAATCTTTAAAAAAAAGATGATATAGTTTATGTTCAAATGGTTCATTTTTATTTCTTAATTTTATTTATTTTTGGTTTTTTTGGTGAATCTCTTATTTTATTTTTCTTATTGAGATCTAATTGTCATTGTGTAAGTTTAAGGTATATAATGTGTTGACTTGATACATTTACATATTGTAATATGATTCCCTCCTTAGGTTTGCTAACCCTCTCTAGCATTATATTTTATCATTTCTTTTTTTTTTTCCCCTTGGCAAGAACATGAAAGGTCTAATCTTTCAGCAACTTTGAAGTATATAATAAAATATTGCTGACTATAACCACTAAAATATGTATTAGATCTCCAGAATTTATTTACCTTGTAGTTATAAGTTTATGTCCTTTGACCAACTATGTTATTTTTTAAATGCATGAAAACATATTCATTTGTCCATTGAATAAAGATTTATTGTTGTCTAGCATGCACCAATCACTATTTCAATGCTAGAAACACTGGTTAAAAAATAAAAACCTTGTTCTTAGGAAGGTTATATTCAAGTAGGAAAGACATACAGATTACATTAGAAATAAATAATATTGTTAAGTACTTTGTAAAAAACAGTCAAGCAAAGTATGGAGAAAGAAAGTAACAGGATTCTCCTTCAGAGATTGGTCAGGAAAAGCCTCTTTGAGGAGGTGACATTTGAATGACTGAAGGAGTGAGCCCTGGGAAGATCCAGGGAAAGACATCCCAGGTGAAGAGAATATCAGATGTAAAGGTTTGAAAAGGCCAGTTGGAGAAATGAATAGTGTTTGCACCAAGAGTCCAGGGCTTGGGAGAGTGGGACAGGAAGAATGGGACAAAGGCAGCCAGAACAAATTACATAAAGCTTTATAAGCCATCATTTCCCAATTTTTAAATAAATTTTATAATCTTGGAGAAAATACAACTTGGTCGTAATGTATTATTACCTTTGTTCTACACTGCTGGATCCAGTTTGTTAATATTTCATTTATGCATTTTATAAGTATGTTCATTAGTGAACTGGACATGAACTTTTTCTTATTCATGCTTCCCTTATTTATTTTGGCATTCGTGTTTGGTATGCTAGCTTTAAAAAATGGATGGGGAAGAAAAAGAGATTTCTGTCTTTCTCGATATTCTCAAATATTGAAATTATTTCTTTCTTTAGCACGTAGCACAATGCTGTGGTAGTCACATGACACATGTGGCATCCACAAATTGTGTTTCCTTTTCTGCATGGCACACAGCTAGAATACATTTTTCCCCTGCTTCCTCGCAGTTATGTGGGACCTTCAGTCTAAGTTCTGGCTGATGTACTATGGTTTACATATTGTGAGTAAATTAGATGTTATATATAAAATTGTTTTGTTATAATGAGTACTCACACCTGAGACATCATTTTTTTCTTTCCTTTATTCTTTGTTTTTATTTTTTATTGTCATAAAAACATTTAACATGAGACATCATTTTTTAAGAAAACTTTCCTCATTTTTTACTGGTGGATAAAATATAAATAACAAATGATAGTTATGTGGGTTAAAATCTCTGTGTAGAGGCCCCAGAACAACAGAAGCCAAATTTATGTTTAATAAATATAAATTGTGACTACCATATAATACAGTAATGACACTTTGATAAAATACTATTAAACTTTTCAAAGATATTTAACTCTGAATTTACATTCCATATTTTTTAAAAAAAAGTATGTAACTTCAGTTTCCAAAATAAGAAAAATGGAAATAAAGTAAAAAAAATTATGGATAATAAAATCTTTGGGCTTAAAAGTTACTCTAGACAACAATCACCCAAATATTCTAAATATTTTGAATTGGATAAAATGGACAAAACTGTGGTTGTGAGAGCACTCTTAGAACTTAAGAACATTGGGACACCTGGGTGGCTCAGTTGGTTGAGCGGCTGCCTTTGGCTCAGGTCATGATCCCAGCATCCTGGGATCGAGCTCCACATCGGGCTCCTTGCTCGGCAGGGAGCCTGCTTCTCTCTCTGCCTCTGCCTGCCTCTCTGCATGCCTATGCTCGCTTGCTTTCTCTCTGACAAATAAATAAATAAATAATCTTAATTAAAAAAAAAAAAAAAAGAACTTAAGAACATTTTGTCCCAGTCCTCTTCAGGTCAAAATGGTCAAGAGCAAAAAGCAAGGTGGGCAGCCTTTGCACACTTCTGTGCAAGGTTCCCCTCTGTCCTGAGAAGATACCAGGGATCTGGGAAACTTCTGGATCTCTCGCAACCTGGAAATTCTCCCAGATCTGGGAGTGTCACCTCCTCTGTTCCATTCAGGGCAACACTACGTTTATTTAGACAAGAACAATAATGTTCTCTCTGTAAGTTGTTCTCTTGACATATAAAACAAGCCTAATTTGGACCTCAAAGATAGCATTTGAAGAAAAAAACTGAGGTACAAATGAGATAAATATAGTGACCATGTTTATATGAATCCCAGATAATGCAAGAACAATTTTTTTTCCCATTTGTTTTCATAAGCCACTATCCAGCTAGTGGTATCTTCAGATAAAATAGAGTCTGTATTAGACTACATGGTATATGAACAGGTTGGATAAGGGTCTGGCCCCCATGATTTGGTCAACCAGAGTGGTTAAGTGAGGGTGATGATCATTGACATGACAGGGACATGGTAAATGGTCAGGGAGGCAATGTGGACATTGGTGAAGAGCACTTGGCTTGGAATCTGTGGAAATAAAAGAACTATATCCCATTCCTACTACATTTCATTGTGAACTACTATATAATTGTACTATTTCTTCACTCCCAAAATTGGGTCATTAGTAGGCTTCAGTATCTTACTAGTTTATAGCAAGGAACAGTAGGAAAAAGAAAGTCTGTAACCTAGAAAGGCCCAGACACATTAGAGGACAAAGAGCATCATCTGATAGCTGACACCACCTGGACAAGACACAGCCTAGTGGAAAACCGGTTTTATGAAATAATTAGCTAATGAGGTTTTTATAAATATAAAAATATGCTTAACATATCATAGATAGTATCAGGGGACACAAGTAAATTGGATTGGTTATTTTGTGGCAGTCAGCTATATAGTAATTCCATCATGCTCCAAGTTCTAGGGCTAAAATCAATGTTCTTTTCAATGTGACCTGTTCCAGACAGCTCTGATGTGATCACTCAGTGAAATGCTGATATTGATGTGCCTCGGTAATTTACTTACTGCTAAAAATAAAAATGCCTATTGTCCTTATTAATGATGAAAATGAGACAAAAGAAGCACAAGCCCTTTATTGTTGAGTTTACCCTTCAATTATGAAAAGACCTCTTGGTTTTCACTCATTTTAGAAATGTATGTAAAAAAAATACAGGAATGTGGGCGCCTGGGTGGCTCAGTGGGTTAAGCCTCTGCCTTCGGCTCAGGTCATGATCTCAGGGTCCTGGGATCGAGTCCTGCATCGGGCTCTCTGCTCGGCAGGGAGCCTGCTTCCCTCTCTCTCTCTGCCTGCCTCTCTGTCTACTTGTGATCTCTGTCTGTCAAATAAATAAATAAAATCTTAAAAAAAAAAATACAGGAATGTATATAAATTGAGGGGTATCAGTACATAGGTTGGAGAAGACCAGAAAGGATGTTTCAAATCAAAAAGGAACCTAAAGCGGCACCTGGGTGGCTCAGCGGGTTAAACCCTCTGCCTTCAGCTCAGGTCGTGATCCCAAGGTCCTGGAATCGAGCCCCCACATTAGGCTCCCTGCTCAGTGGGGAGCCTGCTTCCTCCTTGCTCTCTGCCTGCCTCTCTGCCTACTTGTGATCTCTGTCTGTCAAATAAATAAACAAAATCTTAAAAAAAAAAAGGGGAACCTAAACATCAGGAAGAACATAAAAATTTCTCATTATGCATATAATATACTGTCACTAACTCTGCCCTCAGAGTTAGCTATTTCTTAATATTTTGAGCTATATCCTTCTAGACATTTATTGGGGGAGAAGGATTTTAAAAGGGACAACTTCTAGGGGTGCCTGACTCAGTTTGTGGCTCATGTGACTCTCAATCTCAGGCTTGTGAGTTTGAGCCTCCACGCTGGGTGTAGTGATTACTTTAAAAACAAAATTAAAAGGACAATTTCTATGCTAGGAACTTTGCTCACAACTATTCTAGAAGTGACTTGACATGATCTCCATTTTACAAAGAAAAACACAAACTCAGAGAAGTTGAGTCACTTGTTTATAAACTGATAAATACCAGTGATAAAATGATTTCAAAGTTCAAAGTTTATCCTGAATCCAAAAATCATTGAGAAGATTGACGGTGCTCAAAATGAGATAAGGAAGATGGTAGAATAGAAAGCCCCAGATTCTCCTTCCTCCCATGGAGATGCCAATTCAATAACAATACCTGGATTGATTCTTTTTGTGTAAAATACAGAAACCAGTTAAGTTATATCTCAGGTAAGTAAAAGCCAGACACATCAGAGCCATTGGGAAAATTTAGGACATGTTCTCACAGAGTTCCCTCCAGCCCCTAGCACAATGCCAGCTCCCACCTTCTTTGGGGGGAAGGAAAGAAAAGACTGGATAATACTTCCAACATTCTGATGACTCAGAGTGACCGAAGAAACGGCTTCTTCTCCTTCTTATTCTTCTTCCCTTTCTCCTCCTCCTCCTCCTTCTTCTTCTCCTCCTCCTTTTTCTTCTTTTTATAATAGTATCCTTTTTTAATTTTTGTTAATTAATTTATACTGTATTATTTGTTTCAGGGGTACAAGTCTGTGATTCATCAGTCTTACACTATTCACAGCACTCACCATAGCACATATCCTTCCCAATGTCCATCACCCAACCACCCCATGAGGGTTGCTGGAGGGTAGAGAGTTAGATGGAAGACACTGGCTTCTAACCCACCTGTCTGAGCGCTGATGGGATCCAACATACTCTCAAAGTCTGTGGGCGGCCGAGCTCTTGCTTCAAAGGACCTGCAGGGGAAAATAGCCCTATCAATGGAATAAGACAATCCCCAGCAACCAACAAAAGAAATTGAGGTATATGAATCATCTTAAAAGAAGTAAAAATAACTGTCATAAGTATGCTCAGTGAGCTCTGGAAAATGATGCATGAACAAAATGAGAATTTCCACAAAGAGAGAGAAAATATATTTTTTAAAGAACCAAACAAATTCTGTAGTTGAAGAATACAATAAATGAACTGAAAAATTCATTAAAGGTGTTCAACAGTAGACATGATCAAGCAGAAAAACAAATCAGCAAACTTGAAGATAAGCCATTTGAAATTATCCAGTAAGAGCAAGAAAAAAAATAAAAGAATGTCAGAGTGAAGGAAAGCTCAGAGATGAATGGAACACTATGATATGGACCAATATATACATTCTGGGAGTCTCAGAAAGAGAAAATAGAGAGAGTGAAAGGGGCAGAAATCTTATGTAAAGAAATAATGGCTAAAAACTTCCCAAATCTATGGACATAAGGATTTGAAAACTCCAACAAATCTCAAATAGGCTGATCCCAAAGACATCCACACCAAAACATACTATAATCAAATTGTCAGAATTATAAAATTATAATTATAATCAAATTGTCAGGGTTATAAAGGCAAAATTATAAAAGAATTATTAAAATTATGAAAGGAAAGCCCATACACTTAGCAATGGGCTTCTCAGCAGCAGCTTTTCACGTCAAGAGATAGTGCGACCTGGCCTTTGGCTCAGGTCTGGATCTCTGGGTCCTGGGATTGGTCAGGCTCCCTAATCAGTAGGGAGTCTGCTTTTCCCTCTGTCCTCCCCCCAGTTCCTGCCCTCTATATCTCTCTCCGAAATAAATTAAAATATTTAAAATTTTTTAAATATTAAAATATTTTTTTAAAAATTAGAGGTAGTGGGATAATATATTTGAAGTGCTGAAATTAAAAAAAAAAACTACCAACTAACAATACTATGTGGAGCAAAACTGTCCTTCAAAAATGAAGAAGAACTGGACTTTCTTACATAAATAAAAGAAAAGGAGTTTATCACAACTAGATCTTCCTTGCAAGAAATGCTAAAGGAAGTCCAAGCAGAAATGAAAAGATACTAAGCAGCAACACAAAGCATATGAAAGTATGAAGCTTGTAGGTAATACTAAATATATTTAGTATATATAATAACATAACATATAAATATATTTAGTATATATTTAGTAATATAGTGGTAAATATATACAGTAAAGAAAAATACAAAAATGTATTCTGACAAAGTCAGAAAACTATAATATTGTAATGGTAGTGCATAAATCACTTTTTCCCCCTTTTTAAAATATTTTCCTATTTAAATTCATTTTAATTAACATACACTGTATTATCAGTTTCAGAGGTAGACTTTAGTGATTCATCAGTTGCATAAAACACCCAGTGCTCATTACTTCAAGTGCCCTCCAAAATGCCCATCACCCAATTACCCCATTCCCCCTACCCTTGTCCCTTCCAGCAAACCTCAGTTTATTCTCTGTAGTTAAGAGTCTCTTATGGTTTGTTTCTCTCTCTGTTTTCATCTTGTTTTATTTTTCCTTCCCTTCCCATATGTTCATCTGTTTCATTTCTTAATTCCACACAGGAGTGAAATGGTGTGGTATTTGTCTTTCTCTGACTGACATATTTCACTTAGCATAATATCCTCTAGTTCCACCCACATCCTTGCAAATGACAAGATTTCATTCTTTTTGATGGCTGAGTAATATCTATTTTATATATATACATATACACACACACACATATATATGTGTGTGTGTGTGTGTGTGTGTGTGTGTGTGTGTATATATATATATATATATATATATAAAATACCACATTCTTCTTTATCCATTCATCAATTGATGGATATTTGGACTCTTTTCACAATTTGGCTTTTGTTGATAGTGCTGCTATAAACATTGTGCTGCATGTGCCCCTTCGATTCACTATGTTTTTATCCTCTGAATAAATCCCTGTAGTGCAATTTCTGAATCATCAGGTTGCTCTATTTTTAGCTTTTTGAGGAACCTCCATATTGTTTTCTAGAGTGGCTGTACCAGTTTGAATTCCCACTAACAGTGTAGCAGGGTTCCGTTTTCTCCATATCTTTACTAACATCTGTTGTTTCCAGTGTTGTTAATTTTAGTTATGCTGACTGGTATGAGGTGGTATCTCATTGTCGTTTTTATTTTAATTTCCTTCATGCTGAGTCATGTTGAGCATTTTTTCATGGATCTATTGGCCATTTGTATGTCTTCCTTGGAGAAATGTCTGTTCATGTCTTCTGCCCATTTCTTGACTGGCTTTTAGGTGTTAAGATTAATAACTTCTTTATAGATTTTGGATACTAGGCTTTTATCTTATAAGACATTTGCAAATATCTTCTCCCATTCTGTTGGTTCCCTTTTAGTTTTGTTGACTGTTTCCTTTGTTGTGCAAAAGCTTTTTGTCTTAATAAAGTCCAATAGTTCACTTTTGCTTTTGTGTCTCTTAGCTTTGGAAACATGTCTAGCAGGAAGTTCCTATGGCTGAAGTCAGAGAGGCTAATGCCTGCATTCTCCTCTAGAATTTTGATGGATTCTTATCTCACATTTAGGTCTTTCATCCATTTTGAGTTTATTTTTTTGTGTATGGTATAAAAAAAAATGATCCAAATCAGCAAAGAAGAAGTCAAACTTTCATTCTTCACAAATGACATGACACTTTATGTAGGAAAACTCAAAAGACTACAGGAAAAAATTGCTGCAACTGATACAGGAATTTAGCAAAGTCACAGAATATAAAATCAATGCACA
Organism: Lontra canadensis; assembly: GCF_010015895.1. Classification (NCBI taxonomy): domain Eukaryota; kingdom Metazoa; phylum Chordata; class Mammalia; order Carnivora; family Mustelidae; genus Lontra; species Lontra canadensis. The sequence goes on along the minus strand of NW_022631064.1, from coordinate 7,204,071 downwards.
AAAGTCAGTTGCATTTATATACAATAACAGTAAGGCAGAAGAAAGAGAAATCAAGGAATTGATCCCATTTACAATTGCACCAAAAACCATAAGATACCTAGGAATAAACCTAACTGAAAAAGTAAAGGATCTGTATTCAGAACTATAGAACACTTACTAAAGAAATTGATAAAGAAACAAAGAAATGGAAAAATACTCCATGTGCATGGACTGGAAGAACAAATATTGTAAAAATGTCTATGTTACCCAAAGCAATCTACACATTCAAAGCCATCCCTATCAAAATACCATCAACACTTTTCACAGAGCTGGAATAAACAATCCTAAAATTTGTATGAAACCAGAAAATACCCCATATAGCCAATGGAATGTTGAAAAAGAAAACCAAAGCTGGAGGCATCACAATTCCAGACTTCAAGCTGTATTACAAAACTGTACTCATCAAGAGAGTGTGATACTGGTACAAAAACACAGAGAACAATGGAACAGAAAGAGAACCCAGAAATGGACCCTAAACAGTATGATAAAATAATCTTTGACAAATCAGGAAAGAATATCCAATGGAAAAAAGACAGTCTCTTCAGCAAATGGTGTTGGAAAATTGGACATCCACATGCAGAAGAATAAATTACTTTTAATTCAGTTATAAAAGTCAAAAGACAAAAGTATTTTAAAAAGCTATGTATGTGACTGAAACTAAGTAGTTATCATCTTAAAATAGAGGATTATAACTATTAAGGGTTTTATGTAAGCCCCATGATTAGCACAAAGAATATACCCGTAAAAGTTACACAAAAGAAAATGAGGAAGGAATCAAAGTACACCCTTAAAAAAAAAAAAAAAAAAAAAAAGTGAAACCCAAAGGAAGACAGTGAGAGGAAAAGAGGAATTAAAGAACTAGAAGACAAACAAAGCAGTTAACAAAATGGCAATAAGTCCTTCTAAATCAATAATTAAGTTTAAATGGATTAACTCCCTAAACAAGAGACCTAGAGTGACTGAAAATATTTAAAAAGCAAAATGAAAACAACAACAAAAAAACCAGGTTCCAACAATATGTTGCCTACAAAACATTCACTTTTGATTTAAGGACACATATTGACTGAAAATGAAAAGACAAAAAAAGATATTACACTCAATTAGTGACCCAGGGCAGAGGTGGCCATACTTATATTAGACAATATAGACTCTACATCAAAAATTACGAAAATATAGGGGCACCTGGGTGGCTCAGTCATTAAATGTCTGCCTTTGGCTCAGGTCATGATCCCAGGGTCCTAGGATCAAGCCCTGCATTGGGCTCCCTGTTCAATGGGAAGCCTGCTTCTCCTCTCCCACTCCCCCTGTTTGTGTTCCCTCTGTCACTGTGTATCTCGCTGTCAAATAAATAAACAAAATCTTTTTTTTTAATTACCAAAAGACAAAGAAAAACATTATAAAATGCTAAAATAGTCATTCATCAGGCAGATGTTATAATTATAAATATATATGCACCCACCATCAAAGCACCTAAATATATGAAACAAACATTGACAGAACTGAAAAAGCATGAAAAGCAACACAAAATAGTAAGAGATTTCAATACCCCACTTTGAATAATAGATAGAACATCCAGACGGATCAATTAGAAAATGGTACATAATAAATGGATCTAACAGACATATACAGAACATTCCACCCAGACACAACAAAAAACACATTCTTTTCAAGGCACATGGATTATTATCTAGGATAGATTACATGTTAGGTCACAGAGCAAGTCATACCACATATGAGAAGATTGAAATCATACCAAATATCTTTCCTGACCAGAATGGAATGAATTAGAAATCAACAGTTGAAAAAAAATATTGGAAAATTCACAAATATGTGAAAATTAAAAACATACTCTTGGACCATGGGTCAAAAGAAATCAATGGGAAAATTAGAATGTGTCAAAGAAAAAATCAGAATGAAAACTAGAAAATATCTTAGGATAAATGAAACAAAACATAACACACCTAAACAAAACTTAATGGATGCAACAAAAGAGTATCTAAGAGGGAAGTTCATAGCATTACACCCTTATGTATTAAAAAAGAAGATATCAACTAAGAAACCTAACTTTACACTTCAATTAGAAAAACAAATTGGGCCCAAAGTTAGAAGAATTAAGACATAACACAGACTAAAGTATAAATAAACAAAATAGGAAGTGGAAAAAATAAATGAAACTAAGAATTGGTGTTTTGAAAAGATCAAGAAAATTGACAAACTTTTTTTAGGCTAACTAAGGAAAAAATTAGATAAATAAAATAAGAAATTAAAGATAAATTTCAGTTGATGACACAGAAATAAAGAGGATTATAACAGACTACTATGGAAAATTATACACCAAGAAATTGTATAACCTAGAAACAATAATTTCTTAGAAAGGTATACTCTATTAAGACTGAAGCATAAAGAAATAGGAAACTGAATAGAAGTATTATTATAATTGGTCAGTAATCAAAAACATTTCAAGAAAGGAAAGCTCAAGGTACAGAGGCCTTCAATGATGAATTCTAACATTTAAAGAATAATTAAAACTGAATATTTTCAAACTCAAAAAATTGAAAAGGAGAAAACATTTCAAACTCATTTTATGAAGTCAGCATTACCCTGATTACCAAAGCCAGAAAAATAATCACTACAAGAAAACTACAGGTTTATATCCCCGACGAACAAGCAAAAATTTACAATAAAATACTAGCAAATTGAATTGAACAGCACATTAAAAAGATCAAACAACATGGTCAATTAGGATTTGTTCTTGTGATACAAGAATGGTTTAATACACGAAAATCAATGAATGTGATACACCACAAAACTCAATAAAGGATAAAATGCACAAGATCATCTCAAAATATGGGGAAAAGCATATGAGAGAATTTAACACTCATTCATGATTAAAAAGACTCATAAGCTAGTAACAAAAAGTTACTTCCACATAATAAAGGACATGAATGTAAAACCCACAGCTAACATACTCAATGATAAAAAACTTTTCCTCTAAGATAGGAAACAAGGCAAGGATGACCTACTTTGAGCAATTAGGCAAGAAAAATAAATGAAAGGCATGCAAAATGGAAAAAAAGAAGTAAAATTATCTCTGGTTTCAGATCATATGATCTTATGTGTAGATGCTACACACATGCACAGTTAAAACTAATAAATGAATTCATTAAAGTTGCAAAATACAAAATCAACATTCAAAAATCTGTTGTGTTTCTGTATTTATACATATTAAGAAAAAACTGAATAGCAAATTAATAGTCCCATTTACAAAAACATCAAAAAAAAATAAACGTTTATTTTTAAATAAACTTAAGCAAAGAGCTGAAAGACTTGCTTACTGAAAACTATAAAACATTGCTATAAGAAGTAAAGAAGCACAAATAAATGGAAAGATAGCCCATGTTCATGGATTGGAAGACTTACTATTGTTAAATTGTCCATACTACCAAAGCAATCTCCGTATTCAATGTACTCCCTAACAAAAATCCAATGACAATTTTTACAGAAATAGAAAAACAATCCAAAAAATTCATATGAAAACACAAAGGATCCTAAATAGATAAAACAATCTTTAAGAAGAAGAACAAAGTTGGAGGCTTTACATTTCCTTATTTTAAAACATTTTACAAAGCTATGTAATCAGAACAGTATGTCACTGGCTTAAAAACAGACATACAAATCAAAAGAACAGAATAGAGAGCCCTGAAATAAATGGTCACATATATCAGCGTGTCCTCAACAAAAGTGTCAAGAATACACAATGGGAAAAGCATGCTTCTTCAATAAATGGTGTTGGGAAAACTGGATAGCCAAATGCAAAAGAGGGAAATTAAATCCCTATCTTATACAATATGCAAACATCATCTCAAAATATATTAAGAAATAAAGATAAGAACTGAAACTGTAAAACCCCTAGAAGAAAACATTCATGGCATTGCTCTTGGCAATGATACTTGAATATGATAATGAAAGCACAGGCCACAAATGAAAAATAGGCAAACTGGACTCCATCAAACTCAAATGCTCCCTACAGCCAGTAAACAATCAACAGAATGAAAGGACAACCTACATTACATAAGAAAATAGGGTCACCTGGGTGGTTTAGTTGGTTACACAACTGCTTTCAGCCCAGATCATGATCCCAGAGTCCAGGGATCGAATCCCATACCAGGCTTCCTGCTCAGCAGGGATTCTGCTTCTCCCTCTGATTCTCACCCCTCTCATGGTCTCTCTCTCGCAAATAAATACATACATAAATAAAATCCTTAAAAAAAAAAAGAAATGGCTGTAAACTATATATTTATAAGAGTTTAATATCCAAAATACATAAGTAATTCCTATACCTCATCAGCAAAAAATTAAGTCACCCAATTAGAAAATGGGCAAAGGGCTTGAATAGACACTTCTCCAAAGAAAACTTACAAATGACAAATAAGCATATGAAAAGATGCCCAAGATCGCTAATCCTCAGGGAAATGCTAACCAAAACTACAATGAAATATCACCTCACACTTGTTAGTATGGCCATTATCAAACAAATGAATGAATAAATAGAAATCAATCAATCCATCAATCCCATTTTGGAAAGGATGTGGAGAATCTATATATAACCTTGTGCACTGTTGGTAGGAATGGGAAATGGTGCAGTGTGACAGCAAAACAGTAATGAAGTTACTCAAAAAAATTAAAAATAGAACTACTATACAATCTAGCAATCCCACCCACAGGTTTTTATCCAAAAGTATTGAAATCAGGATCTCAAAGAGATATTTGCCTCCCATGTTCACTGCAGTACTATCCACAACAGGCAAGAAATGGAAGCAACCCATAGATAAAAGGATAAAGAAAATAAGATATACACATACACTGAAATATTCAGAAATACAAAAGAAAGAAATCCTGTCATGTGCCACAGCATGGATTCACCTTGACGACATTACACTAAAGTAAAATAAGCCAGTCACAAAAAGACAGATACTGCATGATTCCATTTGTATGAAGTTTCTAACAGCCAGACTTACCAAAGCAGAAAGTAGAACAGGGCTGCCAGGGGAGAGGGGGAAGGGAAATGGGCAGATGTTTCTTAAGAGATATCAAGTTTCAGTCATGCAAAATGAAAATGTTCTAGAGATCTACTGTACAATATTGTGCCTACAGTAAACAGTTCTTACCTTTACACTTAAAAATGTGTTGAGAGCAGATTTCATGTTGCATGTTTTTTACCATAATAATAATAATTTTAAAACTTGAAGACAAAAGAATGATAGTGTTCTTCTCTTCACTCTGAATTCCCAAGACAATGTCTATTCCATTCCTCCTGGTGTCTCACTATTATTTTACTATGCATTTATTTTATATATTTTTTAAGATTTTATGTATTATTATTATTTTTTTTTTTTTTTAGAGAGAGAGAAAGCTTGAAGAGGAGGAGCAGAGGGAGAAAAAGGACATATCCATTAAAATTTTCAAAATGTTACAGGTTAGTTAATCTTTTAGAATTCATTTACAAGGCTTATTTTTCAAAAGTCCCTAAAGCTATAAATTCAACAGGAATTCAAAGAAGATAATGTCATTACTGAGAGAAATAGTTAGGAAAGACTATATGGATGATATTAGCCTCCATTTGTTCATGCTTCAGATATTCTTAGGAACTATTCCATCACCAAGGGGAATGAATATAGGTTAACAGCCTAATGAGTAGCCAGACCATATGTAATGAAATATGTGGAAAATGAAGCAAATATAAGTAGTTATGATTAGAGCAACTGGCAACCATGGATGCCCTTGGAGGTTGCTGAAGGTTTCACATTCATATTGAGTTTTAAAGAAAAAACCCATACAGAGAAAGAGAAGAACACGCTAGGCAGAGGAAGCAGCACATACAAAGGTGAGACAACATGAAAAAGTCTGGTTAATTAGGGAGTTTGTAAAATGTTCAGATCTGGAGTGTAAGATGTAAGTAGGAGAGTCAGAGAGATCATGTGGCAATCAGTTTGTGAAGGATTATAAAATTATAAGGTTCAAATTAAGGAATTTATTAGAAACTCACAGAAAAACTTAGAATTAGTCTTATCTTCTCTCCAGTCCCAACTAAATGCAAAAACTGAAAAGCAGCTACAAAAAATGTTGCTGCTAGCGTATCAATTGTCTAGATCAATGCATGTGAAAATTGTAACCATTTGTTATGTTCCAGGCAATGTATTTGAACCTGTCAAGCAGAAGTAATCTCTGTCACTTTTTCATAGAACTTTTTACTATCTTACAATATTGGTCCCATTAGACTTTATATTCCATATATAAGTGAATTGCACTATACCCTCCAACTACATACTTAGCCCCTCGTTCATCTTTTTCTACCACACTGACCCAGTTAACTTGAATGGCACCAAACAGAACTGAGCTAAAGCATTATTTCTTTCTCATAAGCTTTATAATCTTTGATACTTACTGAATCACAGATTCAGTCAGAAAAGTTACATTTCACAATATAATTAACTTACATTAAAACAAAACAATGCAACAACCAAAAAACAAGAATGAACCCCATATTTGGTTACTGACACCTAATGCTTTGTTTTTGTTAGACTTGACTCAGCAGAAATATGAAGCCTTCTAAGACTGTCTGTATTTCCAGCTTTTGTGACCTTTGTTTATTCATCAAACTATTGTGAACTTCGGCCCACTTACGTTCTTTTGCAACGTATATATCTGTGTCCCATCCACCTGCATGGTTGAGATACTACCTGTTGAAAAGAATCTGTTCACGGAGATTTTGGAGACCTGGAAAGAAGAGGCTGGTCAACATATACATTTTATGTTTCTTTGTAGAATAACGAGCTGATTTGTTTCAGGTTAATTTCAGCTCTAACTGCTAATCTGGATAGGAAGTACCAAATCTTTACCGAGCTGCTGGGGTAAACGGGTATGTTTTTCTTTGCTTATCAGAGGCTCAGTTATAGGATAAGCCTCAAAGAAGTGTGTGCCAAGTCACCCAAATGACTCAGTGTAAAAGAAAAGAAATTTCTAAGGTTTTGAATATTAAGAGAGTACACTAGTTATCTGAACTAAATCACAAATCAGGCTCTTGAGGAAATATGTAAGTCAACAATAAAGAAAGACACAATTTCTTGCCTTTCTTTTCTAGAACTTTGATTCTCTTTTTGTAACTACTGTATCTCACATTTCCTATCAGAAACACTTATGCATACTTACCCTGCCATAGCCGAAAGTCATTTTATGATTTTTTTTTTTTAGGTATTACATTTAAAAGTATATAAATTCTGTAATTTAAAATCTACATAGCTAACGATATTTAATTTCATAGTCAGATGTTTATGTAAAATTCCTGATGGTCATATCTATCACTTGTATGCCATTATCTTACTTGGTACACACATATGCTAATTTAGTTAATGATGCTTTTGTTTCCTGAGGGAATTAATATGCTTTCTAAAAGAATTTATAGCTTGAAATGATTTTAAAGATCCAGGTAAAAATTGATCAACAAACACAGTCAATGTCATCATTCTTGATGAATTTTAAAAGCAATCAAGAGTTCAGTTGAAGTATCGCTTAACTATGTGATTCAGGTAAGGGGCAGGACCATGGGAGAGAGAGAGTCTCAGATAAATAAGGGGTTTCAGATTCCACAACTGCAAAGAATTTAGAAGAATATTTCTTAAATATCTGAAGCATGTCTGTTTACCTGTGATAAGTTACATGAATATCTTTTGAAAAATGATGCTTCTTTCTGTCATCTTTTTGTTACCAGGAAACTCAATGTGATTTACCTTTTAATCATGTCCACTCGTTTACATCAGATTAAAGGTAAAATTAACTCTCTTCCCTGGTTTCTGTATTTTCTTAAAAACTATCTCTGATCTTTTAAAAAATTTGTAAATATGTAAGTCATATACACTGTCATTACAATATACAATAGTTTTTTTATAAAGGATGCAAGTATGTATTATAAGTTAAAAAGATAATAAGCATACTAAACTATAATTCATTATTTTAAAATATTCTTTTCAAAATATTTTATGTATTTCTTTATTTAGAGAGAGAAAGAAAATGCACGCACACATGCAAGGGGGAAAGGAACAGCGGGGAGGGAGAGGGAGCGAATTTCAATCACACTCCAGCCGCAGGGTGGGGCTTGATCTCACAACCCTGAGATCATAACCTGAGCCAAAATCAAGAGTCAGATGCTTAACTGCCTGAGCCACCCGGGCACACCAATATTCTTTTTTAATGAGCTTGAAGAAGATGGAATTTTTTGCAATGTTATAACTTATTAGACAAACGTTTGGGAAGATTTGAGGTTCTTTTCCCTTCTGTCTTACTTTTTTCCTTCAGTTTATTGTGAGAAACAGTCTTTGTTATAGAAATCCTCTTTTCTTTCAGAGAATACTTAATTCTCTTCTGGTGAATTTTATATTGAGCCAATGGAAACAGATGACAGGAATAGAATCCCAGAGGAGAAACGAACTAAGGGTTGAAACTCTCAGTGACTGGGAAGAAGTTTTGAGAAGTTAATGAGAATTGGTGCACCAACTAAGATACAGCCTACAGAAGGGATAACAAATTTGAAGAGGAGCGTCATGAGCTTAATAGTGTTGATACCATGCATTAAAGCAATCAAAAAATAAAAATAAAAAACAATAAATAAATTAATTAATTAATTAATTAAAACAAACCAAAAAAAAAAAAAAAGGCAAAACAAAAACAGAGGGACAATGTAAGTGTCTATGCTAACTCACTGAACCCTACTGCAAATTCACCTCCTCCAAAGACTAAGTGGGAGACTGATTTCCAAGGGGAGGTTTCCAAGGATAATCTGAAAGATGGACCTCTGCTCAGGGGAAGCAAATAACACCTTATAACTTAGATCATCCCCTGGGTTGAAAGGTAAAGTATAATGTAACATACACCATAGCCACAGGATAAATAGGCTTGGGTTACCAGTGCATTATTTGGCTGCCCTCATCAGAAACATAAACCATCTCCACAAGTTTAAGATAAAACAGGAGAGGCCTGATCGTTTGACTCAAACAAAACCATCTTAAGTGCAACTGCTATCTTCCCTCCCGACAGGCCCACGAGTCAAGCCCAGTTGGAGACTGTATCCAGAATGATCGCCACGGAGGAGTTTCCTCAGGCTGCCCTTTTCCCTCACGCGCGTTTACTAATAGGATCATCTTGTTTTTACGGAAACGATGTGATACAAGCTGCATAAAATCTGCACGTGGTAATTAGACACGGGGAAATTCTGCCAGGAGCCGTACCACCCTGAAACAAGTCCTGAAAGGTAATAACTTTGTGGTATTTGGCTGCCTGTTGATAATATTTAATGTAAGTTTCCACAGCCAAGAAGAAACAGATCAATCCAAAACATTTTTGTGGCCTTTTTTTTTTCTTCCTTGTCGTGTGAAAAAAGCTCATAATGCGGTCCTCTAATAAAAACTTTGGGGATCATTTTTAACAAGTGGCCACACATCTGTGAATATTAAAAAATGAACTTTGGCACTTTTGTTCCTTATCGTTATACTAGCACCACTTGTTCCTTTCCCTATGAATATTTCAAACCCCACCCATTCAATGACCCAAACCAGAATAAATCTACTGGAGGCAAACCATATGTGCTTATCTAAACAATGCAAGCAAGTATAAAATATTATGACAAAGCTCCCACTAAAAACTGAGAATGTTAAAAAAGAACTAAAGTTTCTTTTTAACAATATATGTTTGCTTTCAATATTACTCTCCTAGATTCACCATAAGCATTCAAGATTTCAAGAAAAGAAGCATTCCCTTTTCTAAAGCTTAATATGCACAGAAATATATTTATTATTTCAGAAACATATGTATACATCAGATACACATTAAGAGTTAAGCAAATTACATGTAAGATTCAAAGAAAGATGATTTAGTTTTTGTTATAGTGATAATTGCTTCAAATGTTTCTTGCCTAATAACCAATTAATTAATTGTTCAACATCTATTATATTTCAGACCTATGCTGGAAAGAATTACAAACGTAAATGTGTATTTATACACACACACGTGTAATGTATATAAATGCAAGTATGATGTACATGGTTTTAAGTATGAAAATGTAACAAATGGGACCAGGAATTAAAAACAAATGTTCTAAAAGGGATGTCCTGATCCACTTATGCATTTTGATGCTTAAGATTCATAGGAAAATGCAAATTTCTAAGGAAGGCCTTCCTTTGTGCCATGAAGCAGGGAAAGGAAGATAGAGAATGATGCTAAAAGTGACTCAGGTAAATAGATTGTGTGTCCCCCATGGTCTTTCTAAATTTACAGTCGAAAAGAAAAAAAAAAAACAAAAAACAAAAAAAACCCTGAAAACAAAAGCAAGGCAAATACTATTGATTTGGCCTCTTTCTCTTTGTGGAGACTGAGCCTGGTGCTACTTTGACACTGTTATGCCCCCAAAACGGGTCCGTGATTAAAGGAGCGAGACTGATATAAAGCGAAGGTCAAGCAAAGATTTCTTTCGCACCAAGCATCAAGAATCTAACCGCACGTTCTGGGATGCACCTCTTACAAGAAACGGCGAACCTTCTCTGTTTCACAGTCTAGCTTTTAAGGGCAAAGGCCATGCAGTCGGGCCTGGCCATGCACAGGTGGCCAATGAGATTGTAACACACACAGGAAACTCCACAGTGATGCTAGGTGACCAATTGAGTTACAATTTACCCTAGTAGACATTTGACCGAGCCTATTACACCTTGATTAGGATTGGGCCAAAAAGGCTCCCAAAGGGCTGGGGGCCTATACTTCTCGATAGCTAGGGAGAAAGTATGCAATCCCCCACTGATTGATGTCTCCACCTGGCCTGACTCACCCTTGTATCTGGGCTTTGTTACCTGGAGCTGGTTTCCGGGACTTGTTTTTCAGTGAATCCCCTGGGGGAAGGGGAGCAGGGACAGTTTAAGGGTTAAACAACAAGGTTTTGTTTAACCTCAATAAAAGCCTCTTGCTAAAATATAAAAACATAAAATAGGTCCTTACAACACAAGTATAATGAATCAACTTTAATTCGTTCTAAGAACCAGAATACAACACTGCTTATGGTGAAGGGTTCCATTTCCCCAAATCGCTTTTCTGATCCTTAAACCCGGAGTGTTGCAAAGCCTCCTGGGGTATCACCAGCTGCACTGGGGAAGGAGCTATTTGGAGTTCAATATGGAAATGACACCAGAGCTGGGTGGGAGCTTGTGGAGTTTTACACAATGTCAGCCCGCCCTTTCTCTGTGGAATAGGAAATGCTGGCAAAGTAGACATCCTCTCATAGAATAATCTCCGCTTACTCCTTGGAAAATATACAGATGAATAGAAAGAACATGCAGCCATAAGGAATGTGTATTAGGATCCTGCTTACAGGGATCAAAATCTGTATCTTGAATCAGCATTGCTGACTGTCCTCCGTATGTCTGTCTGCACTAGTAGTTACACAATACTTTTCTTCATTTTTGTCCAATGATATTTGAAAGCCTATGGCATTCGCTACACTATATTAAGTAGCTAGTGAAAAGCAAAGTTGAATGGAATGTTCCAAATTTACCCAGTATATTCGCCCTTAGAAAATAAACAATCTAGATAATTTAGGTAAAAAGAAATTCAATTACCACTCCCCTTTCTCATTAACAAATTTGATTTGGCTGCATCACCCTAACATTTACTGTATCATGATCAGAATATATAAAAAATACAAGTGTACTGAGTTATACTTTGCATATGAAGAATAAAACTCAATAGAGTCTGCTTTCCTGTATTAGTAAACTCATTTTGGACTTAATTTAATGAAGAGCCTATCCTTTCATTCTCTAATTTGCAAGCCAAACAAGTTCAACCACCTCAAAATTGTGCCAAATCAGGCGAGAAAGAGTATGGAGGAAAATCCTTCCAGGATTGCTAAGGGTACTTTCATTGACATTTGCCTACTATAGTTACTTTCATCTCTCAACTGAGCAATTGTAAAGGGGATTTTTAGATGGTTTTCCTGGGATAATCATTTGATACTTGTAGATCATCAAACATAGCATATGACAACATTTTGGCACTGCGATCTAGGTGGCATTGCTAAATTTTGTATTCTGTGATGATACATGACACTACATGCGCATTTTGCATGAGGAACACAGGAAGCTGATCCTTTTCAATAATGGAGGGGTGTTGACTAGAGCTTTCTTCAGGAGTGGGAACACTGTGATGAAAAAATAATCTGCTACCCTAGCCCATCACTGAAAGACATCTGGTTCACTCTGTATTTCATCACCAAGCGGTCAAGAGAAAAGAGATTTTCTTTGCCCCATCTCTCTATCTTGCTCTTTTCTCTGACAATATTTCTTTTTCACCATATTTCCTAAGGCAACATAGCACTGGCAAACGATTCCAGGACATAGACTACACAAGGGAAAGTAGTATGAACTCTACAGTTAAGAAATATTTCAGAGTGCTTTTTATTAGTCAGTTCTTCATCTTCTCCTGTCCCATACTCATCCTCCACTTAGCCAAAAGCATAATATTTCTAAGTACACTTCTATGCTCTATTGTTTAAAACCTTCCTAGGGCAACACATTGCCATGAGACAAGCACAGATCCATTTCAGGGCACACAAGCCCAACTATGACTTGGTTACTACTTATCTTCTCCATCTTTCTCCTTATAATCTAGAAATACCAGAAGACTGTAGTTCTTCAAATGCACCTCACGATGAATCATGCATGATGTCGCCCATAATGTTTCCTCTACCTTCAATCTTACAAACCTTGACCTTGCTGACCCATACTTAAGACTTGGTTCCTAAATATCTCCTCCAGAAAGCTACCCATAAACCCTTCCTAAACTCTTCAGGCTGAACAATGGGCCCTTCTTGTTGATCCCATAGCACCCTCTGCTGTTTTCCATTATAGAACATATTCTGGTGGGTTTTCTTCATCTTTCCTTCCTGGAGACTGTGAACTCCTCAAGGTCATAGACAAATGTTTCATCAATATTTTACTTATCTTCCTGATGCCCCCTTCACCAACCTCATCTCCACCTTCCAAGATGGGAATGAGTGGAGAGAGAGAGAGGAAAAAAAAAAAAAAAAGCAGGGACGAGATAAATACAAGAGAGAGAACAGTGATACCAAAGGAATTCTAGAGAAGAACAACTTGCTCAAAATAAGACAAATCCCATTACAGGAGACTGTCTGAGTATGTCTCTGTTTGCAATTTGAAAAGAATGAAATGAACACAACACTCAGTAAATGTTCATGGGATAGCTTCCTGATGAATGACAAATCTCCTTTCTGCATCCAAGGCAGATGCAGAAAGTTCTATTTCCTCTTCCAGCTGTTTTTCTCACCTGGAATATATTCCAACTCTCTAGGCCCATTCAGACCTAACTCTTAAAGCCTGGGTCAAATCTTATTGTGTCTATAAAGACTTTTCCAATTATCCCATGAAACATTGTTTTTATCATCTCTGAGGCTCTAGAATACGAACTTTTATTCTCATCATTCATAAATATTTTGGACTTTCTTTCCTTCATATTTAATCTCAAAAATGTCTGATTGAATATATCAACAGTTGTGTTGTATCAAAAACCACTGATACTCATAATAGGTATTGACAATAAATAGAATTAGTCTTTAATTAAATGTTTCTCTCATTTCTTTGATTTCTCTTTCATTTAGAATATTCATAAATCTATACAGAACAATTAGTTAGATTTAAATGTATTTTAGACTTTTTTAAAATCTGTATTCTTGTAAAAAAAAAAAAAAAAACAAAAAAGAAAAAACCAACTGGAATTGCAAGGGTTTGAGGGTAGATAAAGGAGTTGCGAATGGGCTGAGGAAAACTTATTTCCCTTGAACTAAATTATTCTATGTTCTAACTTGCCGCAAATTCTCTAGATGACTTCAGGAAAGTGTATTTCCTCCTTAGATTTTAGATTCCTCCTTGCAAAATGAAGCTCTAGATGATAGAGCAATCTTTCTAAATACAAATGTCCAATGTGTGTAAACCTATAATTACTTGATCTCTGAAACTCACCGTGTGTGTATTTCCAACTCACAATAATTAAATATAAAAATATACATGTAAAGTGCCTAATTCTGTGTATGATACAATTTTAGAAACTCAATATGTGCTAAGCACTATTGTTATTATTTTTACTTATTTAAATAGACGATACATTGACATTCAAAAATCATACTCATATGTATATTAACACATATATATAAATCAAATCTACATAAACATATATAATGTACACATAAACAAACATATCATATGTACATAAATATACATATAGATACATAAATATACATATATGTGTATACATATATATGTTTATATATATAAACACATGCATTATCTCAACTAGTTTTCTGGATCAATGTTCTTAAAAACAGAGAGTGAATAATGATAGGAAAAGACATGAACAAATCAATGAGACTTAATGGTGAGTGAAAGAGAATAGAACATATCATTTCTCTGTGATGAGTCAGACCTCTTGGGATACCTTTCATACATAAATCAAATGCTTTGTTGTCACATGATGAGAAGAAGAAACTTTATTTCTTAGGTTGTACAAACTCTTTCTCAGATTTCCTTTTAGTGGCTATAAGAGCTATTGAATCTTATGGGACAGTTAAGCTCACTTAGATCTACAGTTTATATAGCACAGAACATACCTCATCAATTACACTTGCGTATATGTCTGTCTACTCCCTCAAACTGAGTTTATGTGTATTCCCAGTGCCCAGTACCTTACTAAACATATAATAGATAATAAATGCTTACTGAGAAAACATACTTGATGAGTGTTACAAACCTTGACCTTGTCAAGGAGTGTGCTTGTCAAAGGAGTTTGAATGGAATTTCAATTTAGAATGAAACAGAATGCATCATAGTTTAAGGAAAGGTTAGCAATTGGAAACCATAGGTTACATACATGATTTGCATGCTATTTCCTCATCTGACAAACAGGACTTGAGGCAGTGCTGGAAACCAAGTAGTATTAAGAGCAGAAATTTTAAATTTGTTCTTTAAAGATGAGATCTAACAAAGAAGCATGATTTCAGAAAGGACTCTATGTTTACTCATATGTGGAGCATAAGGAATAGTGTGGAGGACCATAGGGGAAAGGAGGGAAAACTAAATGGGAAGAAATCAGAGAGCAGAGAAACTATGAGAGACTCTGGACTCCGGGAACCAAACTGAGGGTTACAGAAGGGAGGGAGGTGGGGGGATGGGGAAGCCAGGTGTTGGGTATTAAGGAGGGCACGTGTTGTGATGAGCACTGGGTGTTACATGCAACTAACGAACTGTCGAACACTACATCAAACACTAATGATGTTACTATACGTTGGCTACCTGAATACAATAATAATAAAAAAAAAGGACTCTTATGCTCTTGGCCTGATCCTTTCACATTTTAAAAATTCAGAGGAAAAACAGCTTAAAAAGTTGCTTTCACCCTAGATGTTATTAATAATGTAGATTTAATTATTACTTTATTATTATTTAATTATTTTCTACTAATAAGATTTAATTCTTTTTTTTTTTTTTAGGTAACCTCTACTCCCAACATGGGGCTCAAACTCATAACCCCAAGATCAAGAGTTGTATGCTCTACTGACTGAGCCAGCAGGAGCCCAAGATTTAATTCCTATATATAACATTAGCACTACTGTTCGTCAGAAATGTTTTCAGAAAAAGAGATTGTTACTTCCTGAGTGTGTTTTAGCCTTAATAGGTTTGTAGTCATGATCTGGATTACTTACAAAGTAGGAAGAATAGATAAAATGAGAGTTCTCTGTATAATTCTTTCCTCTTTGATTCTGGCTCATTTATAACGGCTTGGTGTAGTCTTAGTGTGACATTGCCAGATCTGAGCATCTTCACATGAAATGAAAATAAACTTCAATCAAAGTTAAAGCAGGAGGAAATGACTTTCCCTTAAGTCATTGCTTTTTGCTTCTGTGGCTTCATGTTTTCGACTTCCTGTGGGATTGGCAGAGCAGTGCACGATGTTTATCCTTAGCTTCCTACATTTCTGAGAGCCTTGTAAGGTTTTGCATAGAAGCATACTTGGTTGGTTGGTCGGTTGGTTAATTATGAGGAAAAAACACTCTTAAAAAAGCTAATTTACAGGGCGCCTGGGTGGCTCAGTGAGTTAAAGCCTCTGCCTTCAGCTCAGGTTGTGATCCCAGAGTCCTGGGATAGAGCCCCTGCATCAGGTTCTCTGCTCAGCAGGGAGTCTGCTTCCTCCTCTCTCTCTGCCTGTCTCTCTGCCTACTTGTGATCTCTGTCTGTCAAATAAATAAATAAAATATTTTTTAAAAAGGCTAATTTACTATTTCTATCTGATCTTGAGTTGGTTAAAGTAGTCCCTGCTATTTAGAGCAGTATTTAGCCTTGCTAAATACAGGGCTTCTAGTATTTTAATTGAAAGTTTAATGTTGCCTGACTTTGTTTTGATACCACTCAAGGATCCAGTCAAGGAAAATACATTAATTCTTTTAGCTTAAAGACACAAGGCTTAGAGAAAAAGACATTTATAATTATAACTATCTTGCAGGAAATTTAAATTCTAATTTTGCATCAATCTCCAATGTTGTAAGTCAATTCTCCTTTTCATAAGGCATTGTTTTCTCATCCAGTAGGACTGTGCCCAGCTAGCTACCTTCAGGGAGGACAAAAGAGCAGGTTTTACAGAATTCATATGACTACTGGCTATGAGGAAATGCCTGGGCTTTTGCCCTCGAGTCCATTCACTGAAATGTTGATTCAGCTGGACTTTCTAAATACCTAATCCAATAGACTTCTGAATGTCAGAAGGGCTTGGGCTTGGGCTTTTTAGTGAAGAGAAACCTGAGAGTGAAGTAGGAAAAAACGTGCAGGATGGCTTAGGGAGCATTGTTTCCACTCTCATCTTTATAGTGGGACATTTTTGTGGTTTACAAGAATGTCAAAACCCTGGTCTGGCAAAGAATTGCCATTCTAGATAGATTTTTGCATTAGTAGTTTCTTTGGCACAGAAATAGTCATTTATATGGATTTTAATTTCCATATTCTTGAACATTACTCTGATTATAGGAAGCTGCTATAGTCTGTCCATAATTTTGGGTAGGCCGTATTGTTTGTTGGTCAAGTTTGTCTTTTCTATCCTCTGTCCTTCCAAACTCTGTCTCCTTTGTGAGCATCCCAAGTTCTTCCTGAGGCCCTCAGACACTCCGTTCCTTTATTTGTAGAGGAAGAACTTCAAATTCTGTCTTTGTGGATGGATGAAGGTATGAGGAAGCCAGAGGGGTTTCATGCTTAGTTAATAGATTCCAAACAGTAAATGGGGAAGAATTTTCCTGCACTCATGACTCATTTTCTACATGTGCAAATATTTAAGTTACAGGTGGTATTTTCAGAATTTACAACCAAAGGCAAATCTAAATTTCCCGGAGCCAGACTTAACCAAACTCAGTGATTTGGAGTGTGTACTTGTCTAGTTAATTAATTAGTTATATGTAAAACTAATATCTCACTTACCAAAAATTAGTAAGTAAACACATCTCAGAGGAAATAAACAGAAGCTGATATCAGACAGACCTGGGCAAAACTTTTGGTACTGTCACTAACTAGCTTTTTTAATATGAGCAAGCTTAGTTTAGCACTTTAACATTCTGGGTCTTATTTTTCTCTTCCATAAAATGGGAAATAATTCTGGCCTCTTAGATGTGAGAGATATCTAGAAGGGACATCTATCAAGACATTTAAAGTTTATTTTCCAAGTCAGATTAACAAGGCAGGTACCTCTTCTGCCCCTATGACTCCATGTGGAAACTTAAATTTGGCTGAGGAAGGAACTTTCCAATTTAGAAGACTATTCTTTGAAAATTACAATACCACTTAGCAAGGTTGCTGTGAAGTACAGATAAGAAGACAGATAAAGTACTTTATAGTGAACCGGGACAGTGGGCTCTTAGTTAATTGTTAACCTTTCATCTTTATTATGCTAATAAGTGCAGTCATGACAATAAGCTGTGATGTAAAAATCTGGGTCATAACCCAAATGCAATTAGAATCCTGGTCAGACCAAACACCTGGGAATAGAACTTTGATCAGACCACTGCAGTTTGGAGTTTGGCCCTAGCATGTTGGCTCAGTAAACACACCATTGGTCACTACTATGGGATGATTCACAAACACCAAATTCACAAGCAATAGATTTAACAGTTAACAAGGAGAAATGCATTTATCATACAAAAAGGTCCTACTACTCATAATTTAATTTGGCAGGAGAAATCAGAGTAAACTAAGTCCATAGGAGAAAAGAATCAAAATCAAGGTAGGAAGCTGGTTAATCTCAAAGATAAGGGTTACCCCCACTTTGTTAAACTGATGAATCCATCGCCACTATTGGAATTAACTTAATCTATGGAACATAAGGACAAGATATCACATAGGGGAGCCAGAACTTCCAGTTGATTACACAACGTGATGACACATTGCCACTGGGTATGATTATCTGCCCCCCTATTTTTTTTCAGAGAGAAAGAGAGAGAGAAAATGTGCATGGGTCGGGGGTACAAAAGGAGAGGGAGAAAGAGAATCTTAAGCAGGCTCTAAGCCTGCTCAGAGCCTGATGTGGGGCTCCATCTCAGGATCCTGAGCCAAAATCAAGAGTTGGACACTTAACTGACTGAGGACCCCAAGCAGGCCTCCCCCTGTTGTGTTCTTCAAGTTGACAAATTCCCTTCCATTGCCACTTTATTCTTTCTTCCTTTCTTTCATCCTTCCTTTCCTTTTGCTTTAAGTGTTTTTCTTTCTTTAGTCTTTTTTTCCTCTCCTTTATTTCTACTTTCAGTGAAATTTTACTTTTTGTTTTTATTCCAGTAGAGTTAATGTACAGTGTTGTATTAGTTTTGTATGCAATAAAGAGATTCACCAGTTCTATTTAGTACTCATCGT
Organism: Lontra canadensis; assembly: GCF_010015895.1. NCBI lineage: Eukaryota > Metazoa > Chordata > Mammalia > Carnivora > Mustelidae > Lontra > Lontra canadensis. The sequence continues at coordinate 7,185,046 of NW_022631064.1, read as the reverse complement.
GATAAGTGTACTTTTAATCATCTTCACTTAGTTCATACTGCCCCCACCACGTCCCCTTTGGAAACCATTGGTTGGTCCCTATAGTTAAAGAGTTTTTTTAATGGTTTGTCTCTTCTTTTCTTGGTTCATTCATTCTGTTTCTTAAATTCTGTGTATGAGTGAAATCATATGGTATTGATCTTTCTCTGACTGATTTATTTCACTTAGCATTATCCTCTCTACCTTCATCCATGTCAAAAATGTCAAGATTTCATTCTTTTTTTTTAAGATTTTATTTATTTATTTGACAGACAGAGATCACAGAGAAGCAGCAGAGAGAGAGGAGGAAGCAGGCTCCCTGCTGAGCAGAGAGCCGATGCGGGGCTCCATCCCAGGACCCTGGGATCATGACCTGAGCCGAAGGCAGAGGCTTTAACCCACTGAGCCACCCAAGTGCCCTAAGATTTCATTCTTTTTTAGACTGACTAATATGCCATTATATATAGTATATATACATGTATGTATATGTGTATATACATATATATTCTATTATATATATATACATATACATATGTGTGTGTATATATATATATATATACACACATATATACACACATATACACACTCCAAGGAAGGGGAAGCACAAGATTTTGAGGACAGCTAGTGCTCTCTGCTACCCAAAACATCTATAAATCTGCAGAAAAAAGACTACTGAATTTACAAATGTATTCAAATTTGAAAGTCAAAGAGGGGCTGGGTTTTCTGCTGTGTTGAAAATGATGTATGGAAAGCAGCAGTTAAGCTGTTATTAGAAAGTGAAAAACAAAGAAGGCTTTGGAATCAATAGTATCTCCTGTAGACATTGAAGACATTTGGAATCTGGGTCTTTTGAAATCTCGGTATCTTGGAATTGGGCTCTTCTAGCAATTTCATCTATATAGGTACTATTAAAATTCATCACAATGAATACTGTGTATTTAAACTGAATCATAATGAAAAAATGTTTAAATGGACATATGTTGTATTTAATTTTCAGAGTCATCCTATGGGAAAACCACAGGTTTCCAATATTTATAAAAGTTTGCCACATTAGGCTGTGTATGGGACTTACAGTAACTTACTTTTTTTAAAAAAATGATAATTTTATATTGTAGCCATTCCCTCTCCTATAGGATATGAGCACAGGTACCTCCAGATAATTGCTACGGAAGAAAAGTAAGCAAGCATGGGTACCGAGTACTGGTATCTAGACTAGGACCCAGGAAAGAAGGTACTGAGCACAACTGTGGTTTGTTGTTAAGAAAAATGACCTAACAGACATTGGAATCCAAGTTTTTTGATTTCTCAAGCATCTTAGCTTATAAGTCATCGGTAAGATCAATATTTCTATTATTCAGCCTTCAGCTAGATCCTCAGTTTCATGAAAGTACTAAAGCCAAAGCTAAATTACAAGCACCACCATGGAGAGCTATAGCCCCTTATTTGAGGAAGAAACAGAAATATCAGAGAACCACTGGAGGGTAATCCGGACTTCCAAAATTAGCAGGCTATACACTGAAAAGTCCAGATCATGTTGTCGATCATCTGTCAGCAAGAACCACTTTCCTTTCTGTTTTTTAAAGTCTCTAATTTTCAAGGATTAGTGTAAGATTATAGCGATAGTGAGTTTTAATTAAAATAGACTGAATAGATTGGTAGACTGGGAAAAGGAACAAAGCAGCAATGATTAATAAAGTCAATTATTCCTGATACTTTCTTATAATTCTACAAACTTACACTGCTCTCTGGCTAACTCTCTCTCTCTCTCTTTATTATCTTGTATTTTTAATGTAATATATGTAGTTATAAATATATTTCATGGACCCTTTCTATAATTACAGCCATTTAAATGATTTTTTAGAAGTCTGTATTAAACAAAAATGTTATATATATCTAAGTCTGGATAGTACATTGCTACTAACAGAAGTCTATAATGTTGTAGAAGGTTCACTATCTAATTAAGGAAAGATAATTTTTCAAGGAGGAAAGACAATCACAAATTCAGATTATTTTGGAGCAACAGGAGAGGAGGCCACTTCGGAAAAAAGTTACTTATGAAGGAAAGAAAAGATCACACCAGTTTTCTCAAAAGGGAGCTATTTTGTGAAGGTGGTAAGAGCCTACCAGGAGTTCACTTGGTGGTGATTAAACCTGGATTATTTAAGCATGTATAACACAAACATGTATGTTAAAACGCCAAATGTGTATACTATAAACACAGTATTTAAAAACCAGAACCCTAGCAGCTAAAAATAGCTGAGTATTTGAATAACAGATGAGGTTAAAACTGTTATAAAAATTTAGTTAGAGATACGCAATTTCTTATTTGTCATTATTTTCTTTCCTTTTTCTATCATGTATTTTACCCTTACTTTCCCTATATAGAGTAGCGAAATCACCAATTATGGAATGCTTCTCCTACATAAGGAATTCTGCAAGCCACCCGAGAGCTCATCATTCTGTGGGGTTGGGAAATGGGAGAAAATCAACATATTAAAAAATGAGTGTCTACAAAGAAATGGAAAAATGTTCCATGCTCCTGGATTGGAAGAATAAATATTGTGAAAATGTCTATGCTACCTAAAGCAATCTACACATTTAATGCAATTCCTACCAAAGTACCATCCATTTTTTTCAAAGAAATGGAACAAATAATCCTAAAATTTATATGGAACCAGAAAAGACCTCGAATAGCCAAAGGAATATTGAAAAAGAAAGCCAAAGTTGGTGGCATCACAATCCCGGACTTCAAGCTCTATTACAAAGCTGTCATCATCAAGACAGCATGGTACTGGCACAAAAACAGACACATAAATCAATGGAACAGAATAGAGAGCCCAGAAATAGACCCTCAACTCTATGGTCAACTAATCTTCGACAAAGCAGAAAAGAATGTCCAATGGAAAAAAGACAGCCTCTTCAATAAATGGTGTTGGGAAAATTGGACAGCCACATGAAGAAAAATGAAATTGGATCATTTCCTTACACCACACACAAAAATAGACTCAAAACGGATGAAGGACCTCAATGTGAGAAAGGAATCCATCAAAATCCTTGAGGAGAACACAGGCAGCAACCTCTTCCACCTCAGCCACAGCAACATCTTCCTAGGAACATCGCCAAAGGCAAGGGAAGCAAGGGCAAAAATGAACTATTGGGATTTTATCAAGATCAAAATCTTTTGCACAGCAAAGGAAACAGTTAACAAAACCAAAAGACAACTGACAGAATGGGAGAAGATATTTGCAAACGACATATCAGATAAAGGGCTAGTGTCCAAAATCTATAAAGAACTTAGCAAACTCAACACCCAAAGAACAAACAATCCAATTAAGAAATGGGCAGAAGACATGAACAGACATTTCTGCAGACACATGAAAAAGTGCTCCATATCACTCGGCATCAGGGAAATACAAGTCAAAACCACAATGAGATATCACCTCACACCAGTCAGAATGGCTAAAATTAACAAGTCAGGAAATGACAGATGCTGGCGAGGATGTGGAGAGAGGGGAACCCTCCTACACTATTGATGGGAATGCAAGCTGGTACAACCACTCTGGAAAACAGCATGGAGGTTCCTCAAAATGTTGAAAATAGAACTACGCTATGACCCAGCAATTGCACTACTGGGTATTTACCCTAAAGATACAAATGTAGTGATCTGAAGGGGCACGTGCACCTGAATGTTTATAGCAGCAATGTCCACAATAGCCAAACTATGGAAAGAACCTAGATGTCCATCAACAGACGAATGGATAAAGAAGATGTGGTATATATATACACAATGGAATACTATGCAGCCATCAAAAGAAATGAAATCTTGCCATTTGCGACGACGTGGATGGAACTAGAGGGTATCATGCTTAGCGAAATAAGTCAATCGGAGAAAGACAACTATCATATGATCTCCTTGATATGAGGGAGAGGAGAGGCAACATGGGGTTTAGGGGGGTAGGAGAAGAGTAAATGAAACAAGATGGGATTGGGAGGGAGACAAACCATAAGTGACTCTTAATCTCACAAAACAAACTGAGAGTTGATGGGGGGAGGGGGGTTAGGGGGTGGGGTTATGGACATTGGGGAGGGTATGTGCTGTGGTGAGTGCTGTGAAGTTTGTAAACCTGGCGATTCACAGACCTGTACCCCTGGGACTAATAATATATGTTTATAAAAAATAAAATAAAAAAAATAAAATTAAAAAAAATGAGTGTCTAGACAAGATTTAAGAAGTTCAAGACTATAGGTGAAACATCACAAGATGATCTTGCACCACTGTCTGAGAAATCCTTTACGTGTTGCTGGCAATTTGGAGGTGCCAGTGATCACTTCATCTTCGGATGATTATAGCAGAGTTCATTTAATTTTCATTTTAATTTATTTGCATTGAAGCATAATATAGATAAAGATGAAAAGATTTTAAATATTCAGTTCTATGAGTTGCAATAATTGAATATACCCATGAAACCATGGCAAAACTAGACATCAAGTATCTCCATCACCCTGGAAAGACCTCTCATGGCCCCTTCTACCAATTCCATCTCTTCCATCCTGTCCTTAAAGGCAGGGATTTTCAGATTTCTGCCACCATAAATGAGACTTACCTGTTCTTGGACTTTATATAAATGGGATCACAGAACATGACCTCTTCTTTTTTTAAGATTTGACTGATTGATTGTTTGATTGATTGATTTAGACTACAAGGTGGGGGGCAGAGGGAGGAGAGAATCTCAAACAGACTTCACACTGAGTGTAAGCCTGGCGGTAGGTCATGAGCTCAATCTCGTGACCCTGAGATCGTGACCTGAGCCATAACTGACTTAGTCACCCAGGCGCCCAAAACATGACCTCTTTTAATTCTGGCTTCTTTCCGTCAACAGTTTCTCAGATTCATCCGTGTTGTGTATACCAGTGTTTTGTTCTTTTCTATACCGAGTAGTTATACTATTATTAGTTTCTTGGTTATTTTCCAAAGGAAAGTACACACACTGAAATCTAACAATATTAACTTTCTATTGCAGTAGAACAAATAACCACAAACTTTATTATCTCACAGTTTTTAAAGTCAGGTTTAGGCTTACATGGGCTTGATGGAGTCTTCTGCTCAGGGTCTCAGAAAGCCTAAACCAAGGAATAGACCTGCTGGGCTTTCATTCAAAGGTTCAGGGAAGAATGCACTCTCCTGCGTAATTAGAAAAATTCAGTTCTTTGTGGTTGTGGGTCTGAGGTTCCCATTTCCCAGCTGCCAGTCAGCTGGGAACCCCTTTTGGCTCCAAGACAACATCTGCACTCCTGGTCATTTGACCACCTTAAAGCCAAGAATGGTGCTTCAAATTGTTCCTGTGCTTAGACTCTGATTTTTTCCCTCTGCCTTCCTCTTCTGATGCTAACTGGAGAAAGTTCTCTGCTTGCAAAGTCACATGGCAATCTTCCCTTCTTAATGTCAATTTGGCCAATCATGGAGTGATATCACAATCACAGGTTCTGGAAATTAGGGAGTAGGAATCTCAGGGGCCCTTCCTAGAAATTCTGCCTACTCTATCGACTAAAATCATCTTGTCAACTTTATTTACATGATTGCAAAGTGGTGGAAGAATGAGCAGGAGGCAGCAAAGTTTGGCAGTGTAAGCCAGAGATCAGCCACTCTGCTATGGACAGGAGTGAGACCTCCACACCCAAAAGAAACCCAGAATATAACTGATATGCTTGGACATTTGTAAAATAATAGTTAGAAGATTTATAATTCTGTTGGAGACTTTTGGAATACTTAATTATAAAATTATAAGAGCATAAAAAACTAAGTAACTCAGACAAGGAAGAAAAATACCAAACAAGTTTTACAGGAACTGAAATATAACCAGAGTACTATATCTAGCTAAGCTATAAACCACACTTACATAATCATATTATATAGACATGAAGTACTGACTACCAGATTATGGTCTATTTTTCTTGGAAAAACAGAAGAAGGGGAAAGGGCATGCATGATATTAAGACTGCTAAAAGCTAACCTTCCATCACTTTATCAAATAAACAGAAATTGATAAAAAATGTGTGTCATTTAGAAATGTGAACATAAATAACAGAATAGCTTAAAAGAATTTGAGCAGGTGGTGATGAGGTAGGGCAGAGGCTTTTTCCTTTCCATTATAAAATTTATAGTATTTGAATCTTGAAGGTACAGATATTTTAAAACATAAACTCTCCCAAAGGAACATAGTATTTATGCAAGTGTTTTATGTTCTAACGGTTAGACAAATACATTTAACTTAAACTCTAACCAGAGATGAAATTTTGTACTCAAAGATTTTAAAGAATTTTTTAGTTTAAGCAATTTAATCTTACATAATATTTTGCTGTTATTATTAATTAAACTAATTATAAGTCACCTCAACAGAATCACCTCTTTTGACTTATTTCACTTCTTTGCAGTTGTGTCAGCTTACAGGGAGCCTAGGTAAAGCAGAGGAGCCTAAAAATTGCAGTGAAATTATAGAAGAATCAGGTTATAAAAGCAGCCAGTCATGTGACATTACCATCAAACTTTGGGAACAAAGGACAAACTTTTTTAAGCTCAATATTTAAAGTAGGCTGCTTCAGAAGTTACATACACTTTGAGCACTAAATTCTACCCATCCTGTATGCCAGGATCGACATATAATAACAAATAAAGGGGCTCTTTTAACTTGGGACTTCATGAAGGCAACACAGGGATTTGTCCAGGGTGAGCAAACCTCCACACATTAAAAAGAACTATAGGTATGGCTTACTAATATCTGTATATATACAAAGAAGGAGAATCTATTCTTTAGTATAGGACACACCAAACTCCAGTTTCACCTCACCAAGTAGCTGATGACAGCTCTCAACACTTTTCTGGGAGAGTAACTCTGCTCATATCTGGACCCTCTTTGTTGTGTGCTAGGCTCCTGTCACAGATGCTCTCTCTCTGCACTGGGATGGCTGCAACTTGCTTCACAACCCTTACAATGATCAAATTGTTCTCTAACCTGAGTTCACTAACCATCGAAATGACTGCCTCTATGCTACAGACCCCAGTCTCTAGTCTTAGCATTCTGTGCAGCCTTAAAAAAGCTCTGTCTACTCTTTGAAATCATTATGTTGTGGGATGAGGCATTTCTTACATATCACCATTAAGCATTCCCTAAGCCAAGTGACTTAGGGCATTACCATTTAATCTTGTCTCATATGGTATCTTCTGGTAGCAGGAAGTGTCCTAATTATGTGATATGTATACAAAGATATACTTATATATTGATTACATGTACTTAGAATATACATAAACATGTATGTATATAAACATATGTACTTCTCATCTAATGTCCTAAGTCAATTTGTTTATAATTTTACACAGCTAATTTATATAATATATATATTTAATTAATTTAATAAATATACATTGAGAAGCTATTTTATGTTAGGCTCTGTAATGATGAATAAGATGTAATTTCTTTTTTTTTAAGATTTTATTTATTTATTTGACAGACAGAGATTACAAGTAGGCAGAAAGGCAGGCAAAGAGAGAGAGGGGGAAGCAGGCTCCCCACTGAGCAGAAAACCTAATGTGGGGCTTGATTCTAGGACCCTGAGATCATGACCTGAGCTGAAGGCAGAGCTTAACCCACTGAGCCACCCAGGCCCCCCTAAGATGTAATTTCTGATGTCAAGAAGAATAGAGGTGAGGGGTGCAAGACAAGCAAGGATGTAGTGTTTTTGTTTTTGTTTTATTTTAAGCTTGGGGGAGGGAAAGAGACAAGCAGACTCTATGTTCAATGTGGAGCCCAATGTGGGGCTAGATCTCATGATCTTGAAATCACAGCCTGAGCCAAAATCAAGAGTCGGATGTTTAACCAAGTGAGCTACCCAAGTGCCCCTAGGATGCAGTTTTAATACAGCTTCTCATGCACCAAGATGATGAGGGCCAAAAAGTCTAGACACTTAGTAGTACCTATGAGAGGTGCTGAACCTCCAGGTAGGAAGGATATGAGACAGCTTTGTGACTAGGTCAATGACTGACTCTGATCATCATTTCAAACAAAAGAAGTTCTTTGATTAGGGGAAAACCCACATTGTTTCTTTCTAGCTTCTTACTCTCTCAAATAAGGTCCACGGAACTCTCAATTCACAGACTTTTCTACCTTCATTCTTGGCATGACATTTGACCTAGATACTTAGGGGGTTGGGAAGAGATTGCTCACTTTAGGGAAACACCCATTTTCTCAGTCCTGAATCAGCTGTTCAGAAAACTGAATTTTTGTTGGCCACTCCAAAGCAGCATTAAAATAATTTAAAAAAAAAACACAGAATACTCTAATGTCTTACTTTAGCAAACAACACTCTAGAGTTGCTTTCTTATGTGTGCTCTGATGCCCTCACTGGAAAATATCTCATTTTCATTTTCTACCTTCCTTTTGCCCCTAGAAGGAAAGAATGACATCTTTAAGATTTTCATCACAAAACCTCTCTTTCCTCAAGAACAAACTGCATTTTAAAAATTACTCCATATTTTACCAATATGTAAAAATAAAAAACATTTACTCTATAAACTCTAAAATACCAGAAATGCCATTGGAGCAGTACTTGTGTGTGAACACTTATTTTCCCAAGGCTGAATATTCTGCCAACTGGTGCCTGTCAAAAGAATTTAATGTAGCTCACTGGAAGATGATAAACAGAACTCACTTATCTTACTCCATCCCAGCATAACAAGTAGCAGGGAAACTGGTATAAAATGAGTCCAAAATTAGGGAAGATGAAAAAGGAGAAAGCTGAGTATGTTACCTACACTCTACTGCTCAAAGAAATGATGGTGGGAAGTGATAAATATAGTCCTATACAGAGCCACTAAATCTCATTTATAAGATTCCCTCTAAGAATTATCACCATACTCCAACCCTATCACCTTATCCTCAGATGAATACACAAGACTTAAACTGGAAAGAGCAAAATCTCTAAACCTTTACTTTGATTTGCATCAAAAGTCTTAAATAGTCTTTGTGTCATGGAGGCCAAGAGAAGCTCCTTTCGAAATGCGTACGTACCTACCAAGGTGAGTTGGACGCAACTGGATCCCATCCCAGAGGCAACACTGAGGAGCTAAGGGCAAAAGTCCAGGGCAGGGTGAATAGGGTGATGAGAAATCTCGAGGGATGAAAGAAAAAGAAAGAGAAGAGCAGAAATAGGGCCCAGATCCACAGTCTGGTTGCTAACTCTGGCTGAGGATAAAATCAAACAGCCGCTCTGGGATGCTTATAGAACAGAAAAGGAATAGATCCATGGCCAGGGAAAGATGAACCTGGATAAGAGATACCAGATAACAACAGACAGACGTCTATATGTAATATATGATTTACGGGGAGTTCTAGAACAAGCAAAATTAATCTAAGCTAGGATTGGGATATTCTAGAGCTATTCTGCTACGGGATATAAATGGAACAGTTAAGAATCTATAAACCTTGGGGCAAAGAAGTACTGAAGCCATGACAGAAAGAACATTTCTTTTGCAAATTTATCTATGACAAATTGGTCCTGAATAATAATTAGAATATTTTGCTCACCATAGGTAGTCTCTAGTGATGAGAAATAGGTAAGGTCTTAACCCCATTAAAAGACCTAAATTCTGTTATTTTACTTTAAAGTCAGTCATTACCAGCACAGTCAAAAATGTTCCACAGACTGTTCTATTGGCTAAAGGAGGTCTCAGCATTCTCTGCTTTGAACGTCCTTTGAATACATCTTATAAAAGATGTGTCTGATGACTAAAACAGCATGTGAACATCAGGATTCAGCTGTTTTCACTTATACATGGATTCAAATAAGAATGTTCTGAATCAGTGTCACCCGACTCCAGAGAATTATGCCCCGATGGTTTATATTGGAGTTTCCCACCTGTTTTGAAAGGACTCTGAATTCTTAAGTTGGGTCTTTACCCCACCACAGTATTTTAAAAGATGCCTCTCTCCTTTCCTCCTTAATCAGCCCTTTTAAAGGAATGTTTCTTTGAACCAAACATGACGACATCATATATGCCTTTTGAATGGTTTCCTAATAGCATGTGCCTTCCTTTTATTGTACTTATTACAGCTAAAATTTTGTATTTATCCTGTAATTTTTTTACTAATATCTTCCTCCTCCAATAAACTCTAATCTTCTGAGAGCAGAGAAATGCTTATTTTTGCTCATTTGTATGCTTCAGTGTGCTCAGTACATTTATTATATGTTGAATAAATATGAATAAATTAATGATGTTAACATAAGGAGTAAGTATATGAGTAAACAAGAATAAATGAACAAATGAATAGGTGATCGAATGAAGGAATGGTCTCCTCAAGTCATATGGTCTTCAGATTAAGAATCTCTATCTTCTGTCTGAGGGAAGGGATGAGGCAGCATTCAGTTCCGCTGAGAGATGTAAAGGCTGCATTCCTAGCACACAAGTCATGACAAACGATCCAGGCTCCCAGAGAACAAGTTGACAAAGAGGTGACAGTAATGATGGCTGATGAGAGTGACTGGCAGGGATGCCAATGCACAGTGACAACACAAGAGTGGTGTAGGGACCTAGGAGAGAAGATGTCTGACATTTGAAATTGTATTTTTGGAGATTCATGTTCATAGGGTTGAGGAGGTGGTTCCCTCAGTTGGTGAGTCTTCAAGGTGTTGGGATTCCAAAAGTTACACCAGTAGAGATCCACCCAAAAATAGAGATGTCGCCTCGTTGCTATATGGAGTGCTATATGCATGGTTATATACTCTATTAGTTTCATTTGTTGAGCAGCACTTTGGGGCAGGAATTTCCAAATTAAAGGCAAGGAGGAGTGAGAGTGAACAATGCAGATGGAAGAGACAAAGTGGCTTAGCCTTTTGGATTCAAAGTTATTGCAGTTGTTCAATAGTTTTATATTTTGTTATGTATCTCTTCCAGCAGAATGCAAGCTCCATGAGAGCAGAAATTTTTGTCTGTTTTTGTTCAATGCTCCTTCCCCAACACATAAAACTATGTCTGGTGCACTGAGGATATTGAATAAAATGTTTTGAAGACATGGTCAAGGTTTTATTGAAGAAAGGATTTTGTTATTTCTTTTTTTTTAAGATATTATTTATTTGACAGACAGAGATCACAAGTAGGCAGAGACCCACAGAGAGAGAGGAAGGGAAGCAGTCTTCCTGCTGAGCAGAGAGCCCGATACGGGGCTCAATCCCAGGACCCTGAGATCATGACCTGAGCTGAAGGCAGAGGCTAACCCACTGAGCCAGCCAGGCGCCCCCCATGTTATTTCTTAATATAAAGTTCTGTTCATACAAAATATTTTCCAGAAAATATGGGTTATCATTTTTGAAGGATTAGTCCTCAAGTCCTCAAGCTAATTATATTCACCAGTCTCACCACTAATCATTAAGGACTCATATAGAGTCAGTATTATTCAGGACAGCATAATCTATCAGCAAAATCCATCTTTAGAGTGCTCGGAATACCAATGTCCTGTGCTTTTCGTTTCAACTTGCTAAAAAGTTGAAAGGAGGTCATCTTCTGCTGTGTAGTCTAAATTATTACCTTCATGATAGAACCAAAATTTAAACTTAAGCTTTGTTATTTCCTAGTAATTTGTGGAGCTAAGTAACTTAGTGGTTTATTTTCTGATACATTTTTTTTAATTTATTTCTTTATTTTAGAGAAGGTCAGCAAAGGGCGAGAGAGTCTTAAGCAGACTCCATGCTGAGCACAGAGCCCAATGCGGGGTCAGTCTCAGGACTCTAAGATCATGACCTGAGCCAAAACAGTCAGATGCTTAGCCCACTGTGCCACTCAGATGCCCCATTTTCTGATATTTATTTTAAAATATATATAAAATAATTCCATCTGAATACAACAAGATGTGGCAAGTGCAAGCATTAATGGGAAGAAAATAGAGAAGGCATCTGCTGAGTATGATACATATGGGACACTAGTTTCACATAGTCTCCAATACAATTTCATCAGTTACACAGAATTGTTACTAGATCTACCAGATATTAACAACAAAGCCAAACAAATTTCCCAGGTTGGCTCACTCAATCTTCTCGATACTCCTGTGTCAGAGGAAAGAAAGGTGCCTGAAAATCTGCTCAATTTTTATTACATTGCTAGAATTAATGACAATAATAAATGGATAAAAAGCATATTCACCTTTCCACTTAATAACAGTTAAAGTTAGAGTGATACATGAGTTTCTTAGTTCCATATACTCGTGTCCCAGTTTCATTTCTCTCTTAAAGTTTCTAGGCATACAAAAATTCTAAATAGTATTGCATATTCTACCATTTGCTGAACCTTAATTTAATGAGAAATCTCCATTGCTAGACCATACTTCTGAAACCAAGGTGTGGAATAGCTTCAGTCTGATACTTAATACATGTAATCAAGTCAGTAAATGGGTACACAAAATTCACAGTTAATAACTACCCAGGAACTTGAGTTAATAAACTATTTCTGCATACATAAGGAAAAATAATTAAGAAAGTCTTGTGGGAAGATGAGCCAGCAGAGGCATGGCTTGTTCTTTCTTTCTTTAGTTCTCCTTCATAAAAACAGAAAGGATACAATAGAAAAAAATTCCATGGTCCATCTCTTCCACACACCTATGTGACAAGGAATGACTGCGGACTACAAAAGACAAGTAGAAGGGAACAAACCAGCAATAGATGGAAGATAGAGTATCAGTGACAGCAAAAAGTAGCAAAGAGAAGGTGAGGAACCTCAACAGGTCTGAGAGTCAGAGAACAGGCAAAAGTCCATCAGACACTGCTGGACTCTCACTGCCCATTCCGAGAAATGCAGCAGTAACTGGAAGAGGATACTGGGCCTCCAGCTTGCACGCTAGAGCAAGGGGACTTCGGGAAATTCTGAAGGGTAGTCTGAGGGCGGAGCTGAAAACTTCCTAAACTAATAAATTGGTACATCATCCCAGGATAACGTCCCTTACTCTGAAAGACTGCCAAGAACAAAAGTCAAACTAAATGCTTACAGGGATGATGATAACAAAAGGGGAAAATAAATCCTAAATAAAAAGGGTGAGATAATTTTTAAAAAAATGAAGGATTCAGGAAATACAGGGTCATACCTTTTTTATTACTTTGTGGATAGAAACTCTAGAGCTGCTCTGTTGATTATGTAATCTGAAGTATGGCTAGCCTGATTTGTAAAGTGCTGTGTTTGTAAACCAAAAACTTATTTTGGGGTCACCAAGTTGGCTCAGTCAGTTAAGCACCCGACTCTTGATCTCAGCTTAGGTCTTGATCTCAGTGTCCTGAGTTCAAGCCCCACACTAGGTTCCACACCGAGGGAAAAAAAAAAAAAAAACAACTTATTTTGAAAACTTAGTGTGGAAAAAAATAAATTTAAAATACTTGACTAATAACTTCATATCAATTTACATTGAATAATTGTTATATTTATAAACAAGCTTTATATTGATAGTATATTGTTTTTAGTAATTTATATTATTTTATATTATGTAATCAATACTTCCAATATTTAATTAACAATTTTACATGGTGTTCAGATCATATGTGGCTATTTATATTTTTAAATAAATTTTAAAATAAAATATGTTTAAATTATGTTTACCAATTTTTATTTTTAATGTGGCTACTTGAAAATTTGAAATTGTGTATGTGCTTCATTCTAATAGAATACTAATGATATGAAACAAAGAAATGAATGAGGGAGATATGGGCTGAGAGCCCACAGAATTCAAGCAAATAGGAGACATCAGTCAATTACATTACCATGTTTGGGTCACATTATAAATAAATATCCTTAGAAAGCAATGTGGACATGTAAACACGGAATAAGGATTTGACATTAAGGAGGATGGTTACTACTGTGGCGTTGCTTAGAACAGAATGCTTGTCTTTTACAGGTATGTATGCACATATTTATAGATGCAATGACATGGTATCCAGAGGGGTTGAGAGAAGTGGGTGAGAGCACAAGAAACCAGACTGGCCATGAGCTCATCATGCTCAAGTGAGTGGTGGGTACACAGAGATCCGCTCTACTCTTCTAATTTGAATGATGTTTTAAATTTTCCATAATAACAAGGTAAAACACAAAGAAAAAGAAACAAATCTACTGTAGATTGAAACACACTATAGGGAAATAAAGATGTCTTTAGAAGGTGTAAAACAGAAAAAAATGTCAAAAGGAAGCCTCCTTTTCTGTAACATTCGTACTAAGATGAGTATTGCAGGAGGCTTCACTAGGGCTGGTCAGTTTTTCCATTTATGGAATGTTCCAAATCTTTATAAACCATCTGGAGAGCAAGGATTTGGCTAGATTTCCAACCCACTGTAATAATGAGACATTTATTGAGAAAGAATGTCAAAAAGAACAGCTTTTAATGTGGCTATATCCATACACTAGAAACTGAACCACTTAAAGGGATCTTTATCTCAATTTACAAAAAACAAACACATAAAAATAATGGCAACAAAAATGTCCAGTTATTCTGGTCAAACATTATAGTGTAAAACCAAAACTGTCACTCTGGGAGCATCTTGGTTTAGGTTATACTATAATATTGCCAACTATTTACTTTTTAGTAATCAGAGAACCTAAGAAGGAATATTAGTAATGATGACTCATTTTTAATATCCAGCAATATAAGAGGAAACAGAAATAAGACAATTTGAAAACAGTATTTTGAGAAAGGGGACTTTTTTATGAAAGACTGTAAAAAACAGAGTAGATTTCAAAGTTTTCACTCTTCTGTTTGAATTTTCATTTTTTATTAATTTACATAATCTCTAACATAGAAGTTTTCGGTGTTATAGAGTCAAATAGCATAGAGTCAAATAGGATTTTTATTACACTCCACCTCAATTTTAAAAATGGACTATGGCCACCAAATAATCAGGAAAGGTAGATAAGAATGAGAGAGGATATAAAAATAATATTTAGTGCCCAGATGGTCAGACAATATGCCATGTTCCTCATGTATGTTATATATATGATTCATTTTAACAAACTTATGAGTTAGGTAAGTATATTTTACTGGCCAGGAAATTATAGAATAACATTCTCTTGGTACTTCAATTACCTTAAGAAATCTTTAACAACTACTTAACTATTTGTGGTCACTGCCGATGGCACTGAAGATTCAAAGAATATGACATTGTACTTCATTTAAGTTTGCTCACAGGTTACTGGGGAAGGCAAGCCAAAGAGGAACCGATTAGAGAGTAGGCATGGTAAGTCTTGGGAGAGCACAGATGATGCCTGCTGGCCCTTTCACAGACCAGGAAGACTTCTGAAGTAAGGTGAGACACCCAGCTGGGCTATGGACAGTGGACAAGGGGTCTCTTGGTAGAGAAGGGTACATTACCAGGCCTAAGCAAAAAGAACAGTGTGTTTTCTCTACTAAAGAAAAAAAAATCAATGAAAATAAACAACAATAGTCAGGACAAGAACCCACGAGAAAATGTGGAAAACACAAAGGGATACAGAATAAGAAAATACAGATAAAGAAATAAAGATAGAGAAAGCTCAGAAAAGGAGTCCCTTATGCTCATCTCACGAGCATTTGGCATGGCCCGATTCCTTAATCAAAGGGAAAATTAAAACAAAACAAAACAACAACAACCAAAAAACTCTTTTGCACCAGCCCTGGCTTCCTCAAATCCGCTCCTTCACTAAATAATAAGCCATTTTCATAATAAACAATCTCTCTCCACCCTTCCAAACATTGCAGGCATAGCTAGGGTGTTACGGAAAGACATGCAAGAGCTGTCTCCTTGGTGTGATTCCCTGCAGGTGAACGATGTTCTCCTACATGCAGCCACGTGAGTGGAGGCCAGACACCTTCCTCTTCTCACTGCAGTGCTCCACGGCGTCTCTGTGCATTTCCACCTTATCAGCTCAACGTAAAGCGAATGAAACAGACGGTGCCTCCTATTGGCTACAGCTGTTTTTTACCAATCTCTTAGGCTTGCTGCATTCTACAAAATGCTACAGGAATGATGCAGTAGTGGAAAGAATGATTGCAATATTAGAGCAAGTACAGTTATCACTGCCAACTTGACTCCCTTAATAATAATGGAAAGAAAAGCAGTTGGCTGCGAGGACAGGTGAGAACACTTAGAGACGTCTGAGCCCCTTCGGAGCCTCCTGTGACTCAGGACAGAGAACGGTTCTGCCAGGACCCACATGTGCTGCTCTGGCTCGCAGAAAGCCCCACACGCTCTCAGCAAGTACCAACGGAAAAAGAGCAAAGCAAGTTTGACAGCATGTACATTCCTCTTCTCTCTTAAAAATACACTCGGTTTCACGGGCTTAGTTCCATCATTTGGAGTTAGAGTCTGGGATGTTGTGAATTTTAAGCAAAGTCACTGAGGGCTGATTAGAGACAACATCAAGTGAAATGTGCATCTGCATAATGAGATATTAATGGGGAGACTCAGCATGTTTAATCTCACCAAGTTCTGAGGTATAACGCTGTTCTGCCAGTTTTCTTTCTTTTCAATTGGGTGATTGGGTATTTATCAACAACCCTTTAGCATTGCATAAGGAGCAGGGATTCAGGGAACACAACGGCAAGGTGGATCTCCTTCCTCTTCCTCTTCCTCTTCCTCTTCCACGTTCTCAGAGAAGGTAATGGACTCAGTGAAGCCCCGACCCAGCACAGTGCCCCTGAGGCCAGGGAGGAGGGACTGCTGCCAGCAAGCGTGAGGGTGGTGCCAAGCTGTGAGCTCCCAGACTTGCCATTCTCTCCAGGGTGTGCTGATCAGAGTCAGGAAAACAGTCTGCATTCCAGTTAAGGGCGGGTGGTGGTAGTGGTTAGGGGCTCTGAGGATAACAAGCCAAACAAAACAGAAAACCAGGACAGCTAACAAAGATGAAAGTTTGAAGCAGACACTGGTGAACAGAATCTGGAGACAGTTCTGAGATGAAGAACAAACAGCTGATTATATGCAGATTTGACAGTTATGACTCTGGATGACTGAGATCCCTACAAATAGGGGGAAAAAAATCAACTAAGCATGATTTAAACTAACATTCTCCTATGACAAAAATTCAGGAAGTAGGCAGAATTGTGGCTTTGGTTTGGCGGCTCAGTCATGGCAGAGCTCCCGGTCCATGCCTCTAACGATCCTCTGGACATTCTTCTCATGGTTGCAGATTACAGCAGCAGCAAGTGTCACTCACACCATTGTATGACCATGCTCAAAGCTAGTCAACTGGATGGTCCATGGAAGAGCTTTACCCTCAAGCCAGTTGTTCAAAAGCTAGGAAGGAATACAAACCTGTCTCTGAAATGTGTAACTCGTCTATAAGATCATAGTTCAGGGTAAAACAACTAGATCTGGTTCACCTAGGATTTTCTCATGTTTAGTATTGAAAGTCCCATGACTGTAGAACCCTCTCAGTCCTGGGCAACCAAAGATGGTTGGTCACTGTGCCACTGTCACATGGCCGTCTTTGATCAACTTTCCCGAGAAGGTCTCTTCACCTAATATTTGAGTTGGAGTCTCTTAAGCACAAAGAGGGAAGGATGGTTGTTTTTTGTGTTATGACAGATTCCCTCAGCCTTTAGAATAACCAGGAACTTGTATAAAAGTGTCAATACCTGGGCTCTACTCATAAAGATTCTAAATTAATGTGAGAGATTTCTTGAACATTGATACCTTTAAAAAGTTACCCAGGTGATTCTAATGTGTAGCCATAGTTGAGAAGTAAACTATAGAAACGTCAATACTGAATACTTAATAAAACAACTCCAGAACAAAGACTATAATTTAACATGATTGGTAACACAATAAATTTTTAAATCAGTATGTTCAGTTTTCTAAAAATCTTTGTATCTTTTTTTTTTTTACTGACACTGAAATGTAAGCAAGGTAGATGTCATTTCCATTTATAGATTAGAAAGTTAATGCTCAAAAATTTTGTTACCCTTGAGAGGTCCTTCCCATCTACTTTATATTTAATGTATCCTACATTATCAAATTTCCATTTTTCAGTGCAGGTACACCAAATACTAAGGTGGTACATGCTTGAAAACACTTTATTGTATACAGTAGTCATTTACAACCTATAATTTAACTATCATGACTATAACAATGGTAGAACGGATTTAACTCAGTGTGTCCTAACCATAATCATTCTTTGCACAGGCGAATCCTAAAAACCACATACCATGAGTTCCAGCAATGATACAAAAGTGAAAGGGGTAGAAAAACATGGGAAAAAATGAGAGTCACAATAAAATGATACTGTTCTATGTTGGTGAGGAAGCAGGTGAATAGAGAGGACATTATTATGTACATTAAATTTTGCTACTTCAGTCTCTGAGTTTCTCAGATGAACTGGTAGATCAGCTACAGTGTCCTTTCTATTTATGACCATTGCGAAACAGCTAAATAATCTATTTGCTTATTTTGTTTTTTCCTTCTTACCTACCCCTCTCCCTACTTGCCCTCTGGATCCCTTTATTAATATTAATACTGCTCTTGGATGGCACTGAGTGAAAGTTGCCCCTGCCCATGAGAATGAGGGGTGTTGGACCTAATGTATAATGCTAAGAAGAAACCTATATATTCTATGGTAAGATCACAGTCTCTAGGCTCTCTCCTTTCTATAATCTCTGGGCAGTAGAAGCATGTTAATCCTTGTAGAATGAGTCAAAGGGAATTACACGAGTTTCGGTTTCACATGAGGATTTGGGCTAACTGTGATGAACGTGTGTCCACTACAGTCTGTGAAGTAGGAGTAACTTACATAGATTTATCCAGAACACTACAAAAGCAACATAGCCAGAGAGAGAATCGATACAGTGGTTTGGCAAAATGCTTTGGCTAGAAAAGTGTCCCAAGCATCAGATCGGGGAAGTGACACTCGACCACAAACAGAAATATCAGCTACAATTTGGGATATAAAAGGTCTGATGGGTCAAAGCAAGTGGTTAAAAATAATGATACAGTGAACTTTTGCCAATGACTATGTACCAGACACTACGCTAAACGCATTAATTATATTATTTCACTTAATTCTCACAGTAGCCTCATGAAATTGATAGCAATAAATGTCCCATATAATAGAAAAACTGGGAATTAGAGTTGTCCAGTATCACATGACCAGGAAACGGTAGAGCTAAGATACACACCTACACAGTTGATTCCATAACCTTACAGAGGCCAAAGGGCATTTCCGGATCTTGTGGCAGTGTCCTCATCACCAGATCTTCCCCGCAAAATTCAGGTCTGTTCCTTCATTTCCTCAGGAAAGGACTGATAACCAAGCATGGTGGTTAGCCACGCTTGCAATGGTAAAACAGAAGAGGTAATTTCTGAAGATGTTCCTACTCTAACTATTCATTCTGCTCTTGGCTGGATAATAGACATTTGTGGCCGGACAGTTTAGCAAACACTTGCTCTGCCTACTTCCTGTTAAAAAGGACTAGCAGAAAGTTGAAAAGTAACTTTGCACTCTACCCTTCCAAGAAATTCTGAGTTTCTGATTTCTCTCAAGGTTAGGCAACAGCTTTTGGGCTGCCCGTCCCAACCCAAGAGCTGCTAAGTTCAAGTTGTCCAATTTTATCAAGCCTCATCTGTGGGAGGGAAATTTAGCTCTGTGCTCCTCTGAAGGAGGAGAAAGGGACTGGGTTGAAAGAGGACTGTTGTCCAAGTGCAGCAGCGGCTCCTGGGACTGGGCGAGAGGGCTGGGTCCTATGTGGAAGTTCCCAAGGAGGCTGCAAAACTTCTGACGGGGGCATGGGGGTGTGTTTTCTGAGGAAGGGGGTGGCTGCTGAACATCCAGCACCACAGTAGTGGGAGTTGCAGCAAAAGATGTTGTGGCCTCACTGTTCGTGTGGCTGTGCCTTTCAGGGGACCATATTGTCTTCCTCAGTGAGCATCTTGGTGGCAGCCCTGAAAGAACAAAGACCAGAGGTTATTTTCTATTTTTTTCCCCCTCTGAGAGTGTATATCATACTAAAAAAGGAACAAAACCTCCTGCAATAAATTGTATTAAATATCTTTCCATCTTTTTAAATGGGGCTTAGAGCCAGATATAATTTAATGTATAAAAATTAAGCATCGTCTTACTTGCATCTTACATTCAGCAGATGTCCGAGACACTGCCCGGAGCTCTGGACGCCTGGAAGGCCCCAGATTTCCGGCAGCGCCTGCGCAGTTCACTGCCTTATTCAGGTCTGGGGCGGTCCACCGTGCACAGCCTTTGGGCCAGAACCCATTCTCTTCCACGGGCACTGGCTCCGTGGGTGGCGGCAGCGACTCCTTCCTTGAGAGTTTTGAGGAGGGGCTTCTGGCATGAGGCACCAGGTCTTGGTATTTAAGGAACCCCCCTTCCATAGATCTCCAAGATCTGGCTTTGGCTGGGACCTGAGGCTTGCCTCCCGCCCGTTTTCTCCCTGCCTGCTATCTGGAGCCCCGCTGACTCGTAGGCAGTGCACAGCCCCAAGTCACACAGTGCACCCTCTGGGCACCAACAATACAGTTTCCCTTTCTGGGGTTAAAATTTAAATACAAAATGGAGCCCAGACTGGGAAATTTCTCGAGTAGACCAGGACCATTGAAACAGCATCAGTGAAACTTAATTTAGCTTATTCTGCAAAACAAATGAAATTTAACTTGTGCCACTTCTCATAAATGCCTCTAATAATTATATAAGACACTTAAGTCATCTTCCTAAAAACTGTGCAGGATAATCACTTTTAACCAATTGCTTGCCATCTGGAAACCCCTACTGTATAACCAATCATTATAAACAACTTCCGCATTTTTACTTTATAAGCCATCCTGTAACGTCCTACCCTTGAGCTTCCTATCAGTCTTTGAATTTAAAAGCTCTCAGTTCTAGGAGCATTCTTCTATCCACAATAAACTTACTAAATACTAAAACCAACCAAACAAAGCTTAAACTAAAAAGGGAATTAATTGATGTAACTGTAAAGTCTGGGAGTAAAGCTGGCCTTAGGCAATGGGACTCAAATGATGTGAGAAGAATTGAGTTCCTTTCTACTTCTTGGCTCTCTGTGTGCTGTTCTGACTTTGTTCTCAGGTTCTGTGTAGTGGCAGGATGGCTATCAAGTGCAAGGCTGTAGTCTTCCAGGTTCAAGTGCAGTGGAAAATGTGGTGCCTCTCTCAAAATGCTTGCAAAAGCCTCACTTGCTCCCACTGGGTTACTGAACCAGTCACTTGAGTTAGGGTAATGGAATGCTCCTTTCAGCCAGACCTGAGCTATCTAGATACCCTGAGGGATGACCAGGACAAAGACTGCACCTGCATGTGGGCTGAGGCTGACAGGGAAAATAGAGGTATTTTTCCAGAAGGGTGAATAAATGCTGACTGTCCAAATAAAAACAAAGATTCTTACCTTCTGGCCCAAGGGCATGATTTGTCCTTGAGGCTCTAGAGTTTAAATTGAAGAATGGGTATAGTTATGTGCATAGTAGGTTGCATAATGGTCCCCCAAAATGTGTCCAGATCACTAGAACTTGTGTTTCCTTAAATGGCAAGGAAAAAATTCTTTGCTGGTGTGATTAAGGATATCGAGATGAAGAGATTATTCTGGATTATCTGGGTGGACCCTGAATTCAACTACAAGTGTCCTTATAAAAGAGACTTGAATCCATAAACTATTTTGGTTGAGTCAGGCCCAATCCTGGCTCCTTCTGTAGTCTGCTGTTCTCTCCTCAGTCGCCATCTCTCAAGGGTTGTGTTCAAAGCTGAGTCTCCAAACTCTTTGGAAGAAACTCTCAAACAGATCAGGAAGACAGATGATCACAAAAAATTCCATCCTGGATAGTTCTCCATCTGTCCCTTCACACTTGGGAGAGGAAGGACTAAGAGCCCTCATATGGCCCTTCTTTGATATTGGCGAACAATTCATGAACTTCTCTTAGGGGAAAAGAGCAGACTTTTCATGTCCTCACACCCACCACTGCTGCCAAACACAACACAGTGGAACTATGCAGGGGGGCAACGGAGGCAGTTCAGAACTGTCTACAAGTCAAGCAGTAGCAGGAAATGAGGAAGGGAATGAGAGTGAATGATTTCCCAGGGGACTCTGGTGATAGAATAGCAAGGTTCCCAGAGGATGAGGATATGAGAGATGAAACTAAGAATTCCTTCAAGGGTCAAAGGGTTAAGGGAGATAGTCAAGGCTGAGGAGTTCCCAGCTCCTTAACGCAATCAAGAGACATCCTGAAATCTAGTGAACCAGGAAACTTCCAAAATCTAAATGAAAATCTGAATAGTGTAGTGTCTCAGGGGTTTAAGAATGTTCCCTTTTACCAAGAAGATCTAACAAAGACATCTCTTACAGAACATCTTGCTAAGAAATTAAATCTGCCATTGGAGGTAAGCTGCATAGCCACCACTGTACCTTTGAAGAGCTCCCTTGCTTTAGACAGCTTTGCTTCCACTGTCACAGAGTCCCATCCTCACACGGTGTCCACTGGGACTTGGCTGGTTCCCAGATGTTGTAGTTCCACATGGAGAACAACAGAAGCATTGATGAACACCGGGAACATTGGATTCCTAAGTTTCAGGCCACAGGGAAGATCCAAGACAATAACTTAGATCCAACTGAAGAGAGTGCTCCTTCCCCCCAGACAAGAAAGCACTGAGTGACAGGAGCCGATCCAGACTCTCCTAGAGCAGAGTGAAGAGCCACTCTACCCAGGGAATGAGGTAAACCGTAGCCCTTTCTAACAAGCATACCCCAGCATCTGACAAGAAGGAACAGAGTCCTCCATAAAGTAAATTCCCGGAGAAAATAAGGTACATGTTTCAGTGACTTTGTCACAGGAATGAAGTGAAAAGGCAGGAAGTTTCTCTACATAAAGCAGATCCAGTTGAAAACAGAGCTGTCTTGATGGATAGAGGGTAACCTGAAGTGTAGGAACACAGGACAGTCAAGGGTCCTATCATGCACAGTAACTGGAATTACATGTAGATTTTGTGGATGGGAGGAAAGTTAGTTCAAGGAGGAACTCCAGGCCCAAGCAGAGCAATAATTGGACATTCTTGTAACTAGAGGGCTCCTCCCCAGCTGAGCAAGGCTAGAAATTATGCTTTCTCCTTCGCTCTGGAGAGAGACATTGTTTCTGTCTCCCATAGCTATTTGCCAAACACAAGAAGTTTCTATAATATAGTATAGTATAGTGTAATATAATAATATATAATGTAATAAATTCTTTTGAATAAGTAAATAAATGTATCGGTGATATTAACTGGCTCTGTTCTGAAGAAAAATCTTGTTCTTCTCAACCATAGACACATACTTTCAGTCATGGATTTACTTAGATCAATTCTTGTAAAAACTGGCAGGCAGGTGACTAGTAAAAAATAGGGTGCTCTAAGAACAGCATGGGTAAAATTATTAATATGCTGCTTGGCATATTGGAAAGAGCACAAATTTTGTAGTCTCAGACTGTGAACCAGAGCTTGCCACTTATCACTGATGTCACTGAGATGAAACTAGGGCTTGTAATTGACATCTTTTAAAATAAGGCTGACACTTAGCTTATATTGTTACTAAAAGAAATAAAAAGAAATAGTATATATATAAAAATTTCTAGTACCTATTGAGGGTATAATAAATCTTAGATTACCCCTCCTTTTGAAATATACTGGTGGCAGAGAACATAATAGGAATATTCTAGAAGACAGCAATATAGATTTTATAATATTTTATTTTAAATCCTAATTCTCAAGTATTTATGCCAGACTTACTATTTTAGAATCTTCCTAATCTACTTTTTACTGACTTCTAATCTACCTATTACTGATTTAATTTTGCCTCTTAGATTTTACTTAGTGGTTTTGTACCTAATGTACTTAAACTAAAAAATGTACTTTTAATTACAGGGAAGATGTAAAGAAAATATTAAGTGTAAGGAAAGACTTAATTTGATCTTGGAACTTCAAAACTCTCTAGAGAATAAAATATGGCTAAATATATTTATACTATATTTTCTTACCAATTTATATGAGCCCTCCTGTGAAATAAATGTAATTGCTCTTTCTGAATTTACTTTGTCAGGATGTCATTGGCCTCCATTAAGCAGCCTTACAAGAACAGTCCTCTGAGACTCCTAGCTGTTGTTGTTGTTATTGTTGTTATTGTTATTGTTATTGTTGTTGTTATCATTATGGTTGTTATTATTATTATTATTTGGGGGAAGAGGGGCAGGGAGAGAGCAGGGGGGGAATTTCAAGCAGACTCCTCACTGAGTATGGAGCCCACTCTGGGGCTGGGTCCCATGACCCTGAGATCATGACCCAAGTCAAAACCACGAGTCAGACACTAGACCAACTACGACCCCCAGGAGCCCCAGATGAAAAACTATTGAGAGCATTGTTCATTATAGGATGTTCTCCTCAGGGTGAACCCTCAAGGTAAATTCCTTTCTGGTCTTGGCAGGAACATGTGTGCTTCACAGGAGTAGTCAATATGCTTTTGACTGATAAAAATTAGAAACTGGGTAACTGTCCAGGTTTTCCTTATAACATTGACTGATCGACACTTAAAGCCCAATTTGTGGCCTACCCAAAGAAAGCAATTATAACACCAGTACTTAATGGTAAATCTAAAAAGTATTCTGTTATGCTCTGAAAGTTTGTGTCTCCCACCAAATTCCTGATGAAATCTTAACCAAGGTGATGGCATTAGGAGGTCAGGATTTGGGAAGTGATTATTAATTCTCATGAATGGGATTACTGCCCTTGAAAAAGAGGTCACAAAGGGGCCCTTAGCCCTTCTGCCTTGTGAGGTAACAGTGAAAGATAACCATCAATGAGGAATTGGGGTCCTTACCTCACCAGACCCTATGATCTTGGACTTCCCAGCCTCCAAGACTGTGAGAAATAAATGTTTGTTGTTTATAAACCACTTAGTTTATGGTATTTTTTTTTCCTTTTCCTTTTTTTTTTTTTTTTAAGTAGGCTCTACCCAGCATGTAGCTGAAAGCAGAGCTTGAACTCATGACCCCAAATCAAGACCTGAGCTGAGATTGAGTCAGATGTTTACCTGTTTAAGCCACCCAGGTTATCTTTATTATAGTAGCCTGGACAGGCTAAAAAAGACTCTGTGTTTTTGTTTTTATATAAAACTTGGATGTTGGTTAAATATACATCCTTCTCCTTGTTTTATTTTATACATATATTTTTTCACCTATTTTAAAATATGGAGAGAGCATTTTTGTTTCTATGTATATATTTTTTCTTTTCAGAAGTTAGATTATAGTACCTAAACTCAGTAATCTGAAATATTTTTCACTCAAGTATATTTAAGTATGTATTTCAAAATCAATACCCAAAAACTTAACATATGTTTAGCAATTTCTAAATAATCTTTAACAGCCACTTCATGTATGCTTAATAAGATAGAGCAGAAGTTAACTGATTAATATTATTATAGTATGTTATTTATGTCATTAAATCTGTCCATTTTATCCTCTCTGATTTCTTCTAAATTTATCATGTTATCATGTCTCCAGAGAATTGATATTTGAATATCTTTTCTCATTTTAACAGAATTGCCTTTTAAATGTTTATCTTTTTAACTTACATGTGGTTCATCTTGACATTCAAATGATAAATGGAAAATGAGATGATTAAGTGGAAAATGTCCTGTGGAATTATGAAGCTAATGATAAGGAGGTCATTGGTGATCTTAACAAAAAAACACTTCAGTTGTGTGATGCAGCAGAAGCTAGGTGAGTGGCTTCAAAATGGTTTCCTGTAGCTCTTGGCATTCATTTGGTGGTAAGAGTCTCTAAAGAGAAAGTACTGTGAAACCGATCACATCGCCAAGTAATGCCCATAATAGAAAGAGATTATGACAATAAACCTGACATATTTGTCTCCCACTGTTAAAAAGAGCTTCTTTTACTAACAAAAATGATTCTATTAATAATAAAATGATTAATATAATGAAGTTAATACAGTACAAACACAGCTGAGAAAGAGATAAATGGAAAGTGTCATTAAATTAATAAAAATGTTTGTGATACCACAGAAAATGGATCTGAACGATAAATGCTGTTACTAGCTAAATATCAAAGTCAGAATTTATCTTCTATTTGTCATAATATCAAAAGCAGAGATCTGTATGGTCATCATATAAACAGAACGGTTCTACTAAAATAATAAACTGGAAAGAACCGGTGATCATTCAGGATAAGACTTATCTGAGAAATAGTGTTGATTCTCTTCCCAGGATTTCTGTGAAATCTTGAGTCTCAGAATAAGTTATTACTTGTCAAACTGAATATGGCTTATGTTATCAAACTCAGGGGGCCATCACAGTACATCCATTGTTCTGTCTGACTTTTCCAGGAGTCTTGGAGGTCCAGAATTAACCGATAAGAGAGACTAGTTACGCTGAACTCATTTTATTGTCACAGAATAAACTAGGTAATATATAAATTAATTAAAAAATGAAGTGTCCTAATTGTCTTATTTTCCATATTCTATATTAAGAGTTTAAGTGATTATTGTTAACAAACCTTGGATTGAATCAAAGGTCAAAATTGACCACAATTTTGAGTTATTTTTTCTCCCCCCAAAAAAACATTATTTACATTCCAATTTCTTGGAAGAATTCTAACAGTAATTCATTTTAGTCCCATGCCCAACCAAAAATGAGGTTGTAAATTCAAGTTTGAATAAGATTTATGAGTGGTTCAATTATGCTTGTAAATAAACCTAGATCACTAAAGTTTTAGGGGTTCTGATTAATGAATTTGTAGCAGCCTGTTCATATTGTCTAACTTTGTCGATTTCTTCTACTTATTTTCTTTTCTTGACATGATTGTTGGTTGTCCAGGTGTTTTGATGTTATTTGTCACTTGAGATTTATAGTCACAGCAGATGGTTGAAAAGAAAAAGGTCAATTCAACAATTCTAAAAATTTGATGTCCTACAGTGCTTTGTAAAACTATCACACTGAAGTTACTTTATCAGTGTTTACCTTTGGTCACATATAATTTATCTAGAAACAGCCATACCTATAATGAATCCATTATTAACAACTCTGGCTAGCATTTAAGACCAAAATGAAGGTCAGGTTTTCCTCTTTCAAGTCTGATTCCTCACCACTCTGGTGTGTGTACGTTGCCCTCCAGTTAACTGAATAACTCATTATGTTCTGACCGTGCTTCACAATTTCCTCCTTGCGTGGTCCTTTGTTCATTCAGCCAATGCTCATTTATTAAGTACCCACTATTGTGTTCCCTGCTAGAGCTGCAGCAAAGAGCAAGGTAATCAAAATTCTTGTTCAAATATTTTAGTGCCCTTTCAAACAAGGAAGTAGTTAATTACAACATAGTGTGATGTGCTTTTTCTCTCTTTTAAGATGCTCCCCCTTGCTTCATTTCAGCAGCAAAAATATTAAGCATTTCTCAGAATCAAGCTCAAATGGAACTTATACAGAAAGCCTTGCCATAGAATACCTTTTGTTTTTGCTAATTGGTAGAATCACTAAATTATTGTTGGAGGGCATTCAGTACCAGATTTTGCATCCTCACCAGTGCGGTGACACTTTGAAATGCTGCACTTTGAAAATGTTCAAATATTTGTGTGGTTCTTCTTTTTATTTTTTTTCCTTTTTAATCTTATAATAGTGAGGGCTAGATTTCACCAGTCTTTCCCTTTAGAAATGTCCACATGTTTGCATTTCAGTGCAATGATTATTCGATTTTAGGGAGAAAAGCATGATATCTTGCAAAATTTAAGTCAAAGTTTAAAGTACATTTGCAGGTAAATTAAAAAATACACCTGTTGGGGCGCCTGGTGGCTCAGTGGGTTAGGCCTCTGCCTTCGGCTCAGGTCATGATCTCAGGGTCCTGGAATCGAGTCCCACATCGGGCTCTCGGCTTGGCAGGGAGCCTGCTTCCTCCTTTCTCTCTCTCTGCCTGCCTCTCTGCCTACTTGTAATCTCTGTCAAATAAATAAATAAAATATTAAAAAAAAGAATTTCACCTGTCTTGTAAAATCTGTACTGCTCCAGAATATTTGTCAGTTTTACTTTTCTCCCAATCTCAACTGTGTTTATGGTATTTATGTTTTCGTGCTACCTTTCTCTCCATTATAATATTTGTGCTGCTACAGGCTTCTTAGAGAATCCTTCTGAGCACAGGAAGCAATGTAGGTTTTATCTTGGGATTCCTTGTCTTGTACAAGTAACTTGTACCCCCACAGTGTGATACAGACTACTGTTTAGAGAGGAAATACACGCCGCACTTCAATCCTGCTTTACCCACTTCCAGGAGGAAGTTGAACCTTCTGGTTCGTGTCCTGATTAAGCACTTTAATTTTAAGAAATACTGATACTTCATTGATAGTAAGTCTTGTCTCTGCATGAATGAGTACTAACCTGGGCATCTGCTCTTAGTGCTGGAGGATTTCTTCCCTTCATTTTCTTGACTAAGAATAACCTTGAATTACCTTGAGTAACCTCAATAACTCAAAAGTGAGAAACATTATTCCTGGAGGAATTTCCAAAGAATAGGCAATCATCTAGTCTTGACTTTTATCTTTGAGCCATCCAAACAGAGAATTCTAGAATTTCCTTTATTTGAACTATGCTTCATCACTGGCATAATTCAGTAATAAAAAACATTTTCAGAAAATTGTTCTATAATCAGTAAAAGATGACACCGTTGTCCTATCTTTTATGAGGCCCCATGGCAGAAGTATCCCACTGGTCAGTAAATCTGTCTACTGAGCAACAATTTTTCTTTTATTGAATAGAAGTAGTAAAGCCCAAGAGTTAAGGGCGGATGCTTCTCAGTTAGAGAGCCTGGGTCCAAATCTTATATGCTGATTAGTTTCCTCCTTTGTGAAATGAATAGAAAATTCTTACTTTGCATGATTGCTGAAAATATGATATGAAAATACAAAAATCTCTTGACACAGAGTGGGTACTCCCTGTTAGCTATCATTCTTTGGAGGATGATATATTTTGAAATTGACTCTGTTTTCTTTTCTGGCTTCTAGAAAGAGTAAAGCCAAAATGTGTTGCCTTTCTGATACTTTTTGAGAGGCCATAAAACTTCTTTTTCTACCTTTATCCTCACTGAATCTATAATTCTCTAATTTAGTTCTCTGTTGTGTAGGATACAATTGCATGTAATTGTATGCTCCAAATATCTCTGGTGAAATTAGGGAGTTTAAACATGTGTGTATAAATAACGTATTTTCATTTGAATCTTTTGATGCTTCAAGAAAAAAAATCTTTGGAATTAGATGCTCTTTTGAATTCAGTCTTCTCAAGCCTAATACAAGATAGTACATTTTCTCACTTTGTGTTCAGTTCAGCTGCCTCATTTTGTTTCAGGCCAAGCTTAAAGGCCAACTCTATCATTTCAAATATTTTCAGTTGCAAGTCACAGAAAAGAAACTCAAATGGACTTAAACAATAAAAACTTTTTTTCTGTTCATGTATCTTTAAAACCAGAGGCAGACCCTATTTCCCACAAGGGCCTGAAGGGGGCTTCTGCCGCTGCTCTCCTCAGCCATTTTCCCAGTCTGTTTCTGTGCTTCAGGCTTCTCTTCCACCTGGCTTCCCTCATGACCTGAAAGTTGCTCAGCAGCTGCCAAGCCACACGCTGTCTCAAGTGCATCCCCCAGCTATACAAAAAAGCAGCACTCCGGAGTTCCTCTCTGATTGGAACTCTGTCGATAATGTAAACCCAAAAGAAATCACAGCATCAAGGAAGATCGTTTTACCCTGATGGAATCAACAAATAAATGGCATCTCAGAAGCTGAGCCCAGCAGCAAAACCCACTCAAAGGACATGGGGGTTTAATCATTGGAGATGGATGAAATGGTCTTGGGGTAGAAAATCAATTTACACATCACTGCTTTTTTAACATCTTGAGCTTGTGACCATAAAACCATTGATAGTAACAGACAAAGCCATTATTAGCTATTAGAACCAAGGGAAAATTATTTGGTTTTCAATTCATTCATTCCTTATACAACAAAATTTTTCTGAAACTGCTAAGGAGAGAGCCAGTTAGCACCTAAGACTTTGGGGCACAAAGAACCCAATAACTGGCTATGGTAGAGGGCTGGCAATAGTGAAAGTGTGGGGGAAAAAGGAAAAACTAGAACTCACATCAGTATTTGCCCAGGGGTATCAAAACTTCCAGAACTCCCCCTATGAGAAGCATCAACACACTTTACCCTTGAATCTGACCTGAATCATGTGGCTTCCATTCTAATTCAAGCATATCTATGATGATTTTACTCAGAACCAATTTTTAACCTATTTTATATACTTTCTATGAATCCAAGTAAATAGATCCTAAAGTATGTTACAAATCAACTACCCCCCCAGTAGCATTTTCTCATTATAAAACAAATGACTATTCAAAATTAGGCTTCTTTTAATACCAAGTCAATGGGTGGTATTTCAATAAATGATCGTCTCTATTTTCCTACATTAACTTCTGGACAAAAGAAAATATCATTCAAAATACGTATTTGTCTCAAGGGAAAATTACAATTTATTTCCTGGCTGGTAAACAATTTCCTACAGGTTTATGCTTCAGTGAATGGAGACAATAAATTAACGTCTGATTAATCATCACTTGTTAAAAGGTCTGAATTTACTTTTCTAAACAAATCATTTTTCTAAAGTCTCAGCGTCAATGACCCAGATCTTAATAAGTGATTTTCTTGATATCATCAGAGATTCTTATATGAATTAAAACAAAGTAAAATAGAATTATTATTCATAGATCTTAAAAAACAGGGAAATACAATTTTAAACAAATATTCATATTAAATTTGTAAATTTTTTAAAAGTTACTTACTTTCCCATTAATTAATGAATTATTTGTCTTTAAAAATGTCATCTATATATACTGCTGTAGTTTTTCTTTGTTTTTTTGTGTTTTGTTTTTGTTTGTTTGGTTGTTTTTTTTTTAGTTTCTCTAACCATCAAGCAATAAAACTTTGGAAAATATCAAGAAATAAAACTTTGGAAAATACTAAGATTTTGGAAAATACTTTTTACTAATTTTATATTCCACTTGCCCAATTAAGTATTGCAGATCAAAGTCTACTGCTGATTAAAAACATGGATATCACTATCTCTACCTACACATATATTTATAATTTTCAAATTTAAACTCTATTCCTAGAATAAGGATATTAACTATGGGGTTTCTTTTTTCTTCACATCACCTGTTAAATGATATATATGATGAAAATTTACACTTTTTAAAATTTACAATTTTTCTTTTGCAACAACTACTTTCTCATGTAATGGCAACATGTGGTAGAATATTCTGATAAATGGCCAGTTATTTTATGAAATTTCATAATACATGAAGAGCTTCGGTGTGTAATGAAAATTTTAATCCTTCTTTTTGGTTTATTTTTTCCCTATTATTTTATAAGTATATCATTATGGCAAGGGGTGGCTAAGAGGAAGCTTTATTTGATTATAGTCAATTTTGTACAATATTTCTAGCACACATTTTGGCTAAAGAATGAAGTATGTTATCCATCCAAATGTGAACTTGAACTTCTATTGTATTTCTGCTAATTGACATTTTCTTCTCAGTTTTTATAACTAAAACTGATCAACATGGAGTTTTATGACATGGAAAATCATAGGGACAGACTATTAAATTTATCAAAATATTTAAACAGTGAACTGATCCTATTCTCAGAGCTCTTTTTCTAATTAATTAGAGTGAGTTATCTTTTCATTTATTTCTTCTATTAACAATTTTCTTTTTGGCTTTTAACTTTTTCTCTAGTTCCTGAAATGACCTGACTTTGTAAAAGGTTAACCTCATATTAAAAGTATTTATTTTTGTAGGAGCAAATAATATGATGTTTAAGAATCTCTTTTTTTAGGACTTAAGCATCTAGGCAGAAGCATGTCACTTGTGAAATTTATTCTTGTCTCTGTAATATAAAATAGAGGAAAATGTTTTTGTGGCACTTTTCTGATTCTCAATTTTTGAAAGAGCAGTCTTCTGGTATTACTTAATGTTTCCCTGAGTTAGGGCTAATATGAACTTATATTCCAAAAAATAAAATTGACCTTGCCTTCAGGCACTTCTGCTCAGTCTTACTGAGTGTTTATTTACATATGGATTTTCAAGATAGTCATGAATTTTTTTACAAGTAGCTGTCAGTTTGTCATCATTTTTATTTTTAATATGTGTAGCTCTTAGGTTACCTGGCAATTGAAGAACTAAATATGAAACAAGTCTACTCAGTAATTCCCAAACCACAGCTGGAAACAACAGTACTTATGGAGAAGTGTCAACTAGCGATCTTTTACTTCAGCTTTAAAATCTCCTTTGGATGGAGCCCCACTTGAGAGCTTAATGCCTGGTTCATTCTTAGTGATCACTCCCACCTCAATAAAATCAGCTTTGTTCTGTTATGTGCTGATGCCAGTGAACAATACTTAAAGAACCTTATAAAAATGACTATGTGGAACTCTGTTTCTACTGTTAGAATGTTGTTAAAGATATTCATTGCATTTCATAGCCTTCCACATGGTCCCATAAGAGAAATTTCTTTCTAAGTATCAAGAATGACTCTTCATTTCCAGAGATACTGGTATAAAGATGATTTGCTTTTATTAAATGAAAATTAATCTGATAATTGAATGTTTTGTAACCATTTAGTAAACAAATAATTACTGAACATTTACTAGGTACTGTGCACTGTCCTGGTACTAAGCATACAGCAGTAAACAGAATAGATGAAAACATTTTTGTCATCAACTATTTTTCATTCTCATGAGTGTTCACTTAAATTAGGGTTCTCCAGAGAAATAGAATATATATACATGTATGTGTATATATATCCCTATGACATACATATAATATATATATATAATATATAAATACACATATTTTCAAATATATGAAATTATAATAATATATAATAATGTCACATATATATAGTTGGATCATGTTATCATGGAAGCTGACAAGTCCCAAGACATGAAGGGTTCATTGGCAAGCTGGAGTCCCAGGAGAGCCGATATTAGTTCTAGTATGAAGGTCAACAGTCTAGAGATCCAGGAAGAATCTCTTCCAGTTTAAGTCTGCAGGCTGGAAAAATCCTTGTGTCCCAGTTTAAAAACCATCAGGCAGGAAGGATTTTAATCTTAGGGTAAGGGGGAGGGTCAACTTTTTTGTTCTATTCAGGTCTTTAATTTACTGGGTGAGGCCTATCCACATTATAAAGGGTTATCTTCTTTACTCCGTGTACTGATCTAAATGTTCATCTCACCCAAAAGCCTTATAGAAACACTCAGTCTAGCTGACACATAAAATTAGCCATCACAATACTTAGGAATCAAAATCTTTAACTTCTCAGATTTCTCCCTTGAGTTCCAGAGAGAGCTCCTATATCCATCTGCCTCCTAAACATATACTCTTGTATGTTAGTTAATAGGCATCAAAAACATAATAGAGTCAAAAGAAAACACCTGACTTAAAACTCTTGACTTCCAAAAAAAGGCTCTGCTCCTCTCAGTGTTCTTTTTCTCTATAAATGTGGCACCACCACTCACCCAGTGCCTCAGGCCAACAGCTTTGGAATCATTCCTAATGCATCTCTTTTTCAAAGTCCGTATTAAATGTGACTATTATGGTAATACCCATCTTCAGTATTGCTTCCCTCAATGCATTCTTTAAGGACAACAGAGCAAATTTAGGAAAAGAAGCAAATCTGATCTATTAACTCCACCCCCTCATTAACTAAATATTCTTTAACAGCTCCCTATAAGCTGCAGAATAAAGTCCATTCTTCTTAGTGTAGCATAAAGGACCTTTCATGAAGCCTGTCTATCCCATCTCATCTCTCATCATAATGCACTCAAGCTATTTGTAACAGCCATCCAACTCTCCTAGGCTCTTTGTATTTCTCTAAATGGGCAAAGCTCTTCTGCTTCCAGGTCTGTACATATGAATTTCTCTTCTTACTTTGTCCCTCCCCAAACATCTTTTAGAACCTACCCCAATACACTTCTTCTTAGAATCTTTCCTTGACTCCCGAATCTGAGCTAGATACATAGCCCTTGCTGGTACTTTCATTAGCACTTTTTATACTCTGAAAACAATCTGTTTACTTGCTTGTTTCCATCCTGGACTGCAAGTTTCTTATGAGCAGAGTTTATGTCTATACCTCACATATAAGTCACTAAGAATAGAACTTGATACATATCAGCTATCCAACTATTCTGAAAGAGAAAAGGCAGGAAGGGTGAGAGGAAAAAAGGGGATTGTATAAATATAATGGGTTCCTAAGTGTTTGTAGTTATAAAACTATATTGCAACTGGGAAAGCCATAATTTCCTAGGGTGAATATAACAGAAAGGATTCAAAGAAATGAATCGTGATATGAAGAAGGGAAGGAAATTCTCTTCATCCAGGCTCTAAGAGTCCCTGAAATGAATCACATCCACCCACCAGATGCAATTCTCCTATTCAGTGAAAGAACCAGTACCATTTTGTGAGTGTCTCTAATTCACAAAACCTAAATTCTAGGAAGCATACCAAAATTCTAGGAAGAAAGCAGTTAAAGGATACAACCCATAGATAATCATGGACTTACTTTATGCCCATCTACCAACCATCAGTCTAGAGGGAGACATGATATTATTTAGAAAAACAGTATCCCAAAACTTGCCTCACTCTTCATAATAAAGAAATCAATGAATCAATTTCTGAAAATTATAATTTCCAAAAATGATTAAAAATAATTTTCCAGGGGCGCCTGGGTGGCTCAGTGGGTTAAAGCCTCTGCCTTCAGCTCGGGTCGTGATCTCGGGGTCCTGGGATCGAGCCCCACATCGGGCTCTCTGCTCAGCGGGGAGCCTGCTTCTTCCTCTCTCTCTGCCTGTCTCTCTACCTACTTGTGATCTCTGTCTGTCAAATAAATAAATAAAATCTTTTAAAAAAAATAATTTTCCAGGACAAAAGTTCCAGCTAATTATAAATGCCCCAATGGTGTCCAGAAGTATCATTTGTATTTTATTTCTTTAATCATTTCTGATTAGCCTTACTCTTTCTTAAGTACCACCTTTGATGATAAATGCAAATTATATATATAATATATATAAAATGCAAAAAAAATATATATATACATATATATATATATAATCACTAGATTCTTTTATTAGTGTATTAGGTATTTATTGCTGTAAAAAAAAAAAAAGTTACCCCAAGCTTACAGCTTAAGACAACAAATATATATATATATATATTTTTAACTGACTAATTCTGTGAATTAGAAAACTGGAGGTGGCTTACCCAAATGGTACTGGCTCAGCATCTCTCCTGAGTTTGCATGGCAACCTGTCAACTTGGGCTGCAGTTATCTGAAGGCTTGATGGGGGAGGTAGGCTCCATTACCAAAATGGCTCACTC
Source organism: Lontra canadensis (assembly GCF_010015895.1). NCBI lineage: Eukaryota > Metazoa > Chordata > Mammalia > Carnivora > Mustelidae > Lontra > Lontra canadensis. The sequence goes on along the minus strand of NW_022631064.1, from coordinate 7,149,586 downwards.
ACATGCTTTTGGTAGAAGGCCAAAAACAATTCCTAGTTGGCTGTTTGCAGGAACGCCTCAGTTCCTTGTCACATAGACCTCTTCACTGGACTGTTCTAAGATTCTAAGGTACTTCCTCAGAGGAAGTGATGCAGGAGGAAGCACAATCTCTTTTATGACTTATTATAGAAAATGGCATATAGTCATTTGGATTATATGCTATTCATTAGATGCAAGTCACTAAGACCATTATGCATGCAAGGCAGTTGCATTAAACTCTACATTTTGAAAGGAGAAGCATCAAAGAATTTGTAGACATATTTTAAGACCGGCACATATGGATAATATTACAACGGTATAGTTTTTTACCTAACATAAATGCACAGAATTTCAGCTTCATTAAGTCTGCTTTTAGAGTGAAACCATCAAATGATAACATCCATTTTATGGGAATACTTAGACTCCAAAAGGACATTTTGGAATAAACTTCTTTATTAGTGCCTATCTGCTTTTATTTGCAAGTGGTAAGGGAAAAAAGTGCACAGCTGTTTCCTCTCCATCTTCAGACTACTGAAAGAGCATTGGATCCATTCAATTCTCTATGCCTCTCTTACTTCCCAGAGTTTAAAATACCTGCATGAGAAAATAAATCATTTAATGGTAAATGCATAGATGACACAACAAAAAGTTACCTGAATGAGACTTTCTCGTGGTAGTCGTGGTTGAAGGGAGGAGTATGTTCATGGTGGAGAGTTCTATCATTTCATCCTTCTCGTCCTCACTTTCTCACCCCCTTTCTCCACTTCCCCCTCTCTTCCCTTTCACTGGGAATCAAGATTTCAGTGGACATGCCCAACAGAGGGTTACAAGGCTAGGATTCCTGAAGCTGAGTTTTCAGCTGTCCTCAGCCTCCACAAGGATTTTGGAACTACAAATTAAGCCACTTGATTGTTGGCCCTGGGGACATTTTTTTTTTTTCTTTCAACCATTTCTAAGCTCTCTGCAGGTCTGAATCTTCAGTTTTGAAGCTCCAAACTTTGCCACTCATAACAGCAACTGCACGTGTTTTGCTTAAGATCTGTACTTTGTAGTCTCAGGTCCTTTCATGCCCCACAGTATCAAGGAGCTTAGTTCTGTGACAGCATCTCCTCCAGACCCTCTGCAGAACATAACTTGCTAGTGGGTTTTCTAGTTTTATGTAGTATATCCACTCCAACACATTAGAATTTTCTAAGCCACTTGCTCTCTGCCACAGTTTCTGGCTTTTCAGTTTTAGTTAGTGTTAAGTTTTGACTTGTACCAAGCATCTAAGAACTTGGAATTCCAAGTTTATCCTAGCAGAATGTGTGTTGTAGCTCCCAGAATCCTTGTCAGGGATTAAATCTCCTATCTCAGGAAAGTGCCTCCATATTGATGCACTCTCTGTAATCTAACTTTTTGTTTTCCTTAATCCAACATTCTTAAGATCCAGATTCATATATATTCTGCTGTGGGACAGGTCACAGCCTTTAACATGAGATGCCTTTCCTCCCTTTAGGAGCCCATAATGTCCTTGGTCAAGTATTTTTTGGAGTTTGCCTTCATTAATGCTCTGGTATCCAGGAGTGGAGAGTTCAGCAGGACTTAAGGGGTTAGGGCTCTTCTAAGGCCTCTACCTTCTTTTCAGATGAAGGAAGAACATTAGTTTTTGTTTTGTTTTGTTTTGTTTTGTTTGTTTTGTTTTTTTCTTTTTAAGATTTTATTTATTTGACAGACAGAGATCACAAGCAGGCAGAGAGGCAGGCAGGGGGAGGGGGGAGGTGGTGGAAGCAGGCTCTCTGCTGAGCAGAGAGCCCGATGATGCCGGGCTTGATCCCAGGGCCCTGAGATCATGACCAGAGCTGAAGGTAGAGGCTTAACCCACTGAACCACTCAGGTGCCCCAGAACATTAGTTTTAACTTGAGAGGACTGGGCTACTTCTGCAGGCCCAGAGGGTTCAGAGGAAGATGGAGATTTAAATTTTTCAATGTATCAATCCAGATGCCTCCATCCCAAGTCTCAGGCCCCCTTTATTCCCAACAGTGGACCAGAACCTGACAGTACAGATTTAAGTTCTCAACCTACTTCATATGTCTTTTCCCTTTTAATTAGTATCTGGGCCTGGTATTCAACTTTTTCTACCTGAGTTGTGGAAGTTGAAAGACAATTTGTGCTGTCCATGAGGTCCTCCAGCTTTCACACCTTAAGTTGGTGATTAATCACCCTCAGATACTCACTAACTCTTTGCGGTGCTCAACTGCCTTTAGTAATAGCCATCTACATTCATAGTCCTTATAAATAAAATTTACCCCAAACCTCTCAAAGTAAGATATTCCTCCTGTAGTTGCATTCATTTTTATCCTTGTATCCCCTCACTTTTCAGCACTGATGAAAATTGAGCAATTGCTTTGGCGCAACACATGTGAGATGATTGTCAATTCTGGCCAACCGGACGGTGGTCTAGCTAGTGCAATTATAGAAACACTTCCTCAGACAACTTGTGGTGCCAAATGTGTTAAGGCAATTTTCACTAGGAAACTGACTCTGAAGCATAGATTTGCATGATATAGATTCTTGGGACTTCTTTTAGGAACCCACTATCTGATAAAAAAAAAAAAAATGAAGGAGATAGAATTGAGTAAAGGGAGAGATTGACCTGCAAAGTTGTCATAAAAGAGACCTCATCCATCCCCTCAGGGAATGCTAGAGCTGAAATAGACATTCTAAGTTATTCTGAACTGAGGCAAGGGAGCTTAGTCTGTGCCCCTATTTAGTCAGTCAATGACATTGGCTGACCTGGCCCTGCAAGGTGCCCAACCATGGGTATGGTTCTTTAAGCAGAGAAATCCTAAAGAAGGTCTCACATGTGAGATGTCTTTAGCAATACATGCAGCAGCTGAGCAAATGAGAGCTCCTTGGAAGGAAGGGGAGGAGATAGATTCCAGTAGTAAACTTCTTAATCCATTATACTACGTAGTATATGGTTAAAGTACTATGGAAGTTAAGAAGAAAATAAGAAAGTTTTTTAAATAAAGAATAACATGGTATAGATGTAAAAAAGCATACCTTTTTTTCTTTGTTTAGTGGGTTATTGTTTTTGTTTGGGATTTTTTTGGTAATAGTTAATACTTCATTTGGGATGGAATAAAAATGCAACAGAAAGGTATAAAGGAAAGCTGCCAGAGTATAGTGAGCATAAGTGGGAAACGAGTCAACCTGACCAAAGTGTGAAGGGATACGGTTAACAAGTGGAAGGAATGTAGGCTCCATTTAGCAGTCAATAGGAATTTTTCCTTTGTTGAACATGACATATCATTTTTCTGATATTGTCATATTTAGTTTAATGATTGCTCAATTTCAGTTTATAACTCATTTTGTATACATGTAGATGTTTCCAATACTTTCACCTCTTCCATTTCCTTTTTCCTGGTACATTATAGACATTGCATGATTCTTTTAATAATGTTTAAAAAAAAAACCTGAGTGCCTGGTTGCCTTGTAAAAAAAGGATTTGCATAGAAACAGCCTACTAGGAACAATATATTTGACAGTTTTGAATAAGCAATAACGTGTGATGATTTTCATATTGTTCTTCAATTATCTGAGAAGTATAAAAACCATTACTTGAGTCATTAAAGTTTGAATGAACATTGGGGAATTCACTCCAGGCAGAAAATGTTTCTGTTGGCAGAATGCTGAAACAGTTGATCTCATAATTATGTAACTCCTCATTTCTATTTAGCTAAACCTTATTTAAATTAATATGACTTTTGCCTGTTTCCTTGGAATACCAACCTCCACAGACATTTGGTAGCTACATAGTGTAATCTAATGGAGCACTTACTGAATTTCTATGTCTTCTGACTCTGCTTTGAGTACAGGATGTGCTGACATAACTTCCTATAATTCCATCTCTACTTTCCTTTGGAACACCATGATAATCAGCAATTTCTAAAAACTGTTTTCTAAATGGTAAGAAAAGTAGAATTTCTGCCTCAAGTGCAAGAAAAGTAACAATGCCAGCAAGTTTACTTTCTCATGCTCTGTTTCGCATAACTCAAAAGCAATCTCAATAGCATGACCGTAGTTGTAATATCTTGACAAATTGCCTGCTTACTTTACATTTATTAATAATAATGCCTTGCATGCCAGAACAAGGTTCCCAGGTTTGCCCCTCCCCACATTTATCCCTGGTGGAAAGCAATTTGTTAGCATACTAACTTATCAAAGTTGTATTGTGAGAAGCTTTCCGTACTGGCATATTAGCAAGAAAATAATTTGTATTATAGCATTTCACTCTGAAGAATAAGGATACCACATGCTAATGAAATAGAGCTTTTCAAAGAAAAGCCTACCAGATAGGTGGTGGGAATAGGGAGTCTGTCAAATACATAGAAAAGTCTTTGATTGCAAGGCAGAAAGAAATAAATAGTAAGACATGTTTGCATGATCCTCTGGGTAGTAAATGTTCTCTTGGTCAACAACCAGAAAATTGAAGTCCTTTCTGGAAATGTTTTTCATCATATGGGCATAAACGCAAAGTCACACTTCAACTGTACAGTAGGTTGTTGTTTTGTTTTGGGGACTTTTTTTGTGTGTGTGTAATAGCAAATCATTCATTTGTATAGTCCAATAGTTCATGCTGTATAGTCCACGAACCACTTCCACACAATCATGTCATTTCACCATTATGATAACCCTGTGAGACTGGAGAAGTAAGGTCGATCCCACTGTATACAGATGGGGAAAAATTGAACTATACTCTCTCTGATCTTGAGGGCATAGTTATTTGATTGTGACCTAAGTTTGGGGTTTGCTGAAAAGACATACCTCTGAGTCTTTTCTGCTTCTATGTTGAGAAGTAACTCTTTAAAGAATGATTTGGTACTTTTGATTATATCTCCCATTTCAACAACAGAGACAAAAAACTGAATCAAAATCCCTAACTTAAAATGAAAACCTCTATAGAGCACCACATATGTACAATTCTTACCAATTTTGACTCAATTCATAATTGTATATGGAGAATTTTTCAAAACAGCTCTCCTGGATGCATTAAAATTATCAGTGTCATTAAAGGCTACAAAAGGAGGTGACTGTTTTGGATTAAAAGAAATATGGCGGAAAAAGGATTTGGAGAAAAAGAGTTATGACAACCAAATGCTATGTATGACCGGGCTTGGGGTCAAGTAGGAAAAAATTGTTGGGACACTTGAAGAAATCTGAATAGAGAATTTACACTTGATATTATTGTAGTAATGTCATACTGTCTGAGTGTGATAATGGTATGCAGAAGAATGCCTTTAAAGGATATATTTTGAAGTTTAAGAGGTAAAGCATTATGACATACATCAATTACTACAGTAAGAATTATATAGGTATGTTCCATATGTAGAGACAGGCACATGTGTGTTTGGGTGCCCACGAGTGTGTATATGGAGAAAAAGAGAAAGCAAATATGGCAAGAAGGCAACAAATGAATCTAGGTGAAGGGTAATATATAGGTATCTTTTGTATTATTCTTTCAACTTCTCTGTTGGGTTAAAATCTTCCAACATAAAGAGTATGACAAAATAGAAACAATACCCAGTAAGATTTTTTTTCCTGAACTCTTAAAATAATTTGATTTGGTATATAGTAATTTTGTATCAATTATTAATAATATTTGGAAATTTAATAAAGGTGCTACACACAGGGGGTTTTCTTTCTGAAATGGCAAAATTTTATGCCCTAGGAGATAGTCTTACTTTATTTTGTTATTTCTAGCATGAATATTAAGACTTTACTTTTGCAGTGAAAAGTAGATAAACAGATGTGAGCAAAGAAAAATGAGGGGAAAAAAGAAAAAGGAGAAAAGAAGAAAAAGCATGTTTTTATGCTTTCATTTGTCACTTGTTTTTAGCTAAATTTTATTTTTAAAGAATCATCTCCAATATCATTTACTACAAAAGGCCATAAATAAAGACCCATATCTTCTTCTCTTTCCCTCTTTCACTCTACCCTTGGGATCCTTTGTCATCTCATTATATAGTCATGTGATATTGGGCATGAAGGAAAATGATTAAAACTGTATTTCCAGCTACCTTTTCTGAGGGAACTTTGAATTATGTAACCAGACATGTCTGGCTAGCTAGACATGTTGAGTATATGCATCTCTCCTTCCAGCAATGTTGCTACATCTTTTCACCTCTATGCATATGCCTAAAAATTTCTGTTTTGTATGTGAGCAATGAAAGAAAAGGAAAGGCCCAGGTAAAAGAAAAAAGAGAAAGAATAGAAGACTCTGTTATCTTTTCCCTTTTCAGCCCTGTCGTCAGAGTGTGACAGCTGTTATTAAGTGCAGAAATGCATAAATTTTTGAAACATTTCAGTAAAAGGTATTTGGGTTTCTAGGAAGAAGGAGGGCACAAATGAGGTTAAGTGGCACAGAAGGATAAAGGCCTTTCTTGTATGTCCAAATAAAACCCAGGATCCTGCTGGCATCATGAAGAGAGTAAGTCAGGAACTTGGAAAGACAACACCGTGATCTGAACACTGGTAATTTCATGATGGATGAGGCTTTTCCAAATAACTTTATAGGTAAAGGACAGGGACTAATGGAAATTGGAGCTACAGAGAGAGAAGAGGAAGACACAGCTATGTGATAGCAGCAAACAGAATGATCTATGGGGACATATAAGGGGTTCCTTGGTGGTCTCCTCTGCAGAGGTTCAGCTCTCATTTGGGGGGGGCAGGCTAGCTATAAGACAAACCTTTGTGTTATAGTGATAACACATGGCAAGAACTATGATCCTGTATAATGGCAGGGCTTTATTTTTAACTCAGATTCCCAACAGGAATTTACTCCACCCACTGAAATAATCAGCAAAGAATACAGAGAACAAAGCTTGCTAGGGAAATGTCTCTGTGTGAGAGCTGAAACACATGCACACAGAACACTAATAAGGTTGAGAGGTCAGAGAGCTGCATCCCCCATGGACATTACTATTAACAAATTTAGGAAGCATTCATTATTCAGCAGAACATATTAAAAGGAAGAAAATCCTCCTGAACACATCACTGATAAAGGCTCCTTGAAGAGTGTACTTAAGGGACAGTTGCAAAGTCAAAAAGAAAGGACATCCTGGGGTTACAAAGAAGGTCTCAAGGCAAGAAGCCAATATTCCAGAAGGGACAGAGAAAGACAGAATACACCAGAACATAACCAAAGTCAGAAAATGAACTCTTCCTTGAAAAGCAATTTAACATATGACTTAGGGGCTACCAAAAATTCCTCTACAATCAGACTGCCGGGTTTTGAATCCCAGCTCTGCCATCTTTCATCTGTGTGGCCTTAGAGAAGTTATTTAAGCTTTTAGTGCTTCAGTTTCTTTATTGAACAATTGATATAATAATAGAAACTGCCTCATAGTTTGTTTAAGAATTAATGAGTTAATTTTTCTAAATAATGCCGGGCAGCACATAGTAAGATCAAATAAATGAGAGTTCTTACTACATATTAAATATTGTTGGTAACATGTAACCAAAGTCAAATCATCTCAAACATCACCCCTTTCTGGGGGAAAAAGAACCTTAAATAATATCTCTCCCTGTCTTCCCTATTTTCCTTTTGTTTATTATCCCTGGCGATTTATACAGAATTGTATATGATTTTTGTCATGATATTTGCCAAATAAAGTCAAGATTAATTGTCCTAAGTGAGCCAATCCAGTTGAGGAGGACCATTTATGGAAATTTACCTTTGTTAGATTTATTCCTGCCTGAGTATTTGTTTGATAAAATAGCATTTAGGCACACCTGTACCGCACACTTACCACACTCCTCACTAAACAGTGAATTCATTGAGATCAGGGCAATGATCTTAATCAAGAGCTGCATCTGTACTACCTAAACCAACATGGTGCCTGGCATTTAATAAAGGTACTGGTTTTCCCTCCTGTCATACATCCACTTTTACTATGAGCAACAAATTTGATACTATTCTAAGTTTCAACCAGCTGGAGCGGGTCAGTGAAAATGACTGTCCTGGGATCCCAAGTACCAGTTTTCCAACTCTACTCTTTGTCATAATTTGCCTTCGAAGCAGGTAAGTTCAGTGGTCTTGTTTCTATAGCTTTCCAGTTCAATATTGGCAAAAATGATTAATTTTACCTGATAATAAATAGATAGAGTAATTTAGTAAAGAATCACACTACCAAAGGGACCAGCAGAGACGCGTCCTCTCACAGTAACTACAACTAGCAGGCTACATCTGCCCAGGACCATTTAATGTCTCAGTCCCAATGAGAAGATTCAGTGTTTTTTAATCCTAAGAGTTGACTAACATCACAGAGGTCTAATTGTAAGTAGAATTACAAACAAATTAGAAAAGCATAAAACCTTAATCTTTAACTCTTTACCATTTTCTACCCAATACCATTTATCTTCTGGTAGAATGGTTCCTCGAGCCCTGAATGGCCCTTGCTGTTGCCTCTTGATTTCTCTGAAAGTTGAGTGATTTTCTCAAGATCATTCCACAATCCAGTGGTGAACACAAATAAAATTCATTATTGTTAAACATTGAACAAGTTGTGAAGTGTCACAGCACCAATGTTCTTAAGATCTACATTTTCAACGAACTATGTTTTTCTACATATGAGATACCAACTTTTAAAGTGTTTTATTCACTAGTTATTTTATATTGATGATCAGAGTTTAAATTGTGCTGAATTCTAAAATGTCTTTCCTTATATATCAACAGTAAGGAGGTATTTGTTTCCCTTTCTCTCATATATAGAGCAAGCATGCCTCAAAATTTCTACTTTAGAAATGACTATAGAGGGACGCCTGGGTGGCTCAGTTGGTTAAGCAGCTGCCTTTGGCTCAGGTCATGATCCCAGCGTCCTGGGATCGAGTCCCACATCGGGATCCTTGCTCGGCGGGGAGCCTGCTTCTCCCTCTGCCTCTGCCTGCCATTCTGTCTGCCTGTGCTCGCTCTCTCTCCCTCTCTCTCTGACAAATAAATAAAATCTTAAAAAAAAAAATGACTATAGAGAATAAACTGAGGGTTACTGAAGGGTAGGTTATTGGGGGGTGGATTAAATTGGTCCCAGGTATTAAGGAGGGCATTTGTTGTGATGGACACAAGATGTTCTATGTAAGTGATGAATCACTGAATTTTACACCTGAAACTAATATTATAATGTATGTTAACTCACTGAAACTTAAATAAAAACTTTGAGAAAAATAAAATAAAATAAAAGATTAAAACAAAAGAAATTACTTAGTACTCAGTTTGTTTCCAGATCTTTGTCATAAACCAATATGAAATGGACTAGCAATTTGCTCAAATTAAAAAGAATTTAAATATATAAAAAATTATAAGAAAAAATTTGATTTATTGAACTTGGTTCCCCATTTGCTAGGAATTGCTGTAGACTTGAGAAGTTCCCCCGTTCCCCACTTAGGTATTTTGGCTGAATAGAATGTTAAATTACATACTTAAATGTCTACAGTGTATGGCAGTACATGGGAACTACCAGGGAGAAGGAGAATACCATGTCAGAATTCTGATGACCTCCTTTTATAACAATGTCTGGACTTCCACTTAGATCTCTGCAAGCTCAGGCTGAGCCTAAGGCAAGGGTTAGATGCATTTTGGTGCAAGCAAGTTAGTCTCGGTGCCTTTTACCCTTCCCTATTTTCTACTATCCTTGCTTTTACTCTCAGCCCATAAATTAAATAAATCTAATACTCCAATCTTCAAAAAAGACAGACGAGAAGAATTAACAGTTAGATGAGGAATCAGATTCCTGTTACTGAGTTTAATAAAAATTCAAATATCCTACTGTACCAGTTATCTCCAGCTGCTTAGCAATGCAACACAAATTTAGTGGTGTGAAAGAACAATGATATTCATTCTTACTATCTTTTGCAGCTCTAATTGTGACTGAGCTCAGCAGTGCAGTCCTCCGTCAGGGTCTCCAGTGCAGCTGCTGTCATGCAATGTCAACACTGAAGTCTTCTGCTTGCCTCTGTTTGGTGATGGATGCTGGCTGCTGGCTGTGCCTTCTTCTGGGGCTGTCTGCTTGAGCACCTGCACTTGGCCCCTCCAAGTCACCTGGGCTTCCTCACAGCATAGAAGCTGCATCCCAAGAGTAAGAATCTCTTTTCAGAGTAAGACTGAGAATCAGGCAGACACTATATACTCTTTCCTTGCTTTACCCTCAAAAGTCAAAGCCAATCACTTTCAGTTCATTTTACTAAGGCCAACACCTTTTCAAGGTGAGGAAAATCAATTCCATAAAACCACCACAATGCAAATAATGGCATGTAAACTTTTCAACAGATAGGTGTTTAATTTAACAACAAAAACAAAAGAAAACCAAAAATTATTTCTTAGAAAATGTGTGTGCCTAAGCTGTTGATGGAATTATTCATAAACAGGGTGATTATTGTTGTCACTACACAGCCTCATGAAAGAACACATTTTGGGTATGCTGTTCTTCCTTTGCTCTGTTTTAAGTAAAAGGGATAAGTCAACTCAAGAGAAACAATTTTTGACAAATATATTATTTTTATAAATGGAAAAATTTATGACTCTAGGACTTCAGGAAGACAATGGCAAGAAGAGTATCAAGAAAACCTTGTAAAGTTTTAATAAAATTGGGCCAATTTCCTGAATATTAGAGGGAGAAAAAAATAGGAAAAGGTCAAAATTGATAGAAACTTATGGATCAGGTTTATAAGTCGGTTCTTTTTTGAGGTCTCCGTCATTTTCACTTAGTGCTCTCTCTCTCTTTGGACATTTAGACCCTGGCAAAGCATTCTATTTGGATGGTCAGCCCTGTGTGAACTGTGTTGGGTCTGATTCAGAATTTAAAGACCAAATGCCAACCAAAAATTCCCTCCCACATAGCCTTGTTTTTCAGTGTTGAGAGACTTAGAAGCCACTGATCACTGAAGTAAATCACTGAATTTATGGGAGGGATGCTCTTTGTACAGTCTGGAGAACATATTCAATATCACATCTAGAAACTGGCCACAGAATTTGGTGGAAACTTGCCACACAGAAACTGTTAGGTTGACCATATAACAGCTCAGCTCCAAGCTTGTGAGACAGCAGCCAGGCCAGTTATAAGGAAATTGATGTAAATCCTCAAAAACTTCCTCAAACAATTAGAATAGAAGGTTTGGTGCTAAAAATCAACAGGGGTCTAAAGAAAAGTAGCAAGGCAGGAGAAAGGGAGCTAAATGCTAAGAAGAAAACCCCTTTCCCCAAATATGCTGATTTTCAGGAAATGTAGCAAGTATCTGCTTTTGATACAAAAAGGGATTTAAAATAATTAATCTGTTAAATAAGAGGGGATCAAAGTAATAAGAAGGCAATAAAACTAAATCACAGTAACAGAAATAGAACCAGTATTGAAACCAGTGAGTGAACTGGGACAGGGAAACATCAAACGGACATTGAGGCAGATCAGAGCACATGCAGGAGGCAGATGATATCAATACAGATGGATGAAGATGGGCACCAATCGGCAAGTAGCAAGTGTTCTCCCCAGGATATAAGCAATAGTGCAAACCTAATGAAGAAAACTCCTACTTTGAGAAAAAGACTTCAAATGGGAAATTGAGGGGGCTCATATTATTTGAAAAAAATAAATGAACAGAGATAAATTCCAATACATGATCTAATGAAAATTTACATTTTGAGGATTAAGAATACATTCATAATTTTTTAAAAAGACACTATATTTTCACTTCCATGATAAAATGATACCCAAAAGTTATTCCCATGAGGATTTGAAAAAAAAAATTGACCATCCTAGAAGTATTTTATTCCCAGTCAAGATAATAATTTCAGAGGTGAATAAGAAGATAGTCTCAAATATGTTACCTGAGTATATATTCCATTCTAAGTGGCTTCTGTATTTTTATCAAAAAAAAGAAACTGAATTAAGCAATCACTGAAGATTGGGAAGTTGTGGTAGCAAACAGCTGGTAGTAAGAATTGAATACAGATATTATATATATATCTGAATATATATTATATATGTATACATATAAATGTATGTATATATATAAATAAATTATATGAAAAAGTTAAAATTACACATTAAAACCTAAAGTTCATAATATTATTAAGCCTATAATTTAAAACTATAAACATTTAAAAACTACTAAATATATTACAATTATGTAAAAATTGATGCAATTTATATCATAAGATTAAATAGATTAAATAGCAATCTGGAGTCAAAATAATAAAAACACTGTAGTCCTAATATTTCATTAAAGAAAATAAGCAAGTAACATTTTAATTATTAGAGTTCTGCAGATTTGTGATAATTTAGACCAAATGTTCACCTTCCAAAGTACTGAAAGAGATAAAAGCAAACAAACCATTTTCTAAGCAAGATAAATATTAAATAATTTTTAAGTACAGCAATAAAATAAATCATAACATAGGCTGACAAAAATCAGACACTGGATAAGTGAGATGGGCTTAAAAAGCATTCAGTAATTTGCTGCATAAAGAGAAACACGCATAATAGAAAACAGAAAGGCCTTGCATTAACAGATGAGTAAGTATATTCGAGCTAGTGTGGACATACTATTATCAAGATAGAACTAAAGCAAAAAGCTTACCCCAGGATAAAAGTGCTGATTTATATAGATAAAGTCAGAATTAATAGTGTAGATATAGCAATATTGAACCTTTAAGCAAGAGGAAATAAACAGAAACACAAGTGAAACAGCAGAATTTTAAAACACTACAAGCCCATGGTAAGTCCTATGGGTAAAAGAGACAGAATATCAGGATATTTGAATAATCGAGTTATATCAAATTATTTAGGTTGCAGAGAATATACCTTCTTTTGAAATATTCATGGACCATCTACAAATATTGATTATGTGAGATACTATAAAAATACACTTAAAAATTTATCCCCAAATAATTTATTCATGGCATATTCTCATATCACAACCAAATAAAGATGGAAGTTAGAAATGTCTGTATATAAATAAATAAATAAATAAATCTTTTTTTTTTTTAAACACTGAATATTCTCGTAAGAAATCTTTAGGAGATAACTCATTTATTTAGAAAATAAGCAAAAGGATTATTACATTGTAAACCTGTGTTATTTTTTACCATAGTCAGAAATAAATTTATGTCCTCAAGTTATTTTACTATAAAAATGATCAAAAAAGTCACTTTATTTCTCAACTTCAACCAAAAAACAAAGACTTTGAGAAAAGACAAAAGGTTTACTTAAGAAAATATGAAAAGGACGTAATAAAAGATAAAAAGAGAAATAAATTAATTGTAAAAGAATAGAGGTAAAATTAATAAATTAATCCAGGGCCTGGGAGAACACTTACATAATATACAAATGTCTAGAAAATCTAATATAAAAGAATGAAAACAAGGAATTAATAAAAATCTGAATATAAAGAGAAGTAATTGAAGACATAAAGGAAAACTTTTACATTATAAGCAAATGTTAATATAATAATCTGTCAAAAAAAATGGAAGGATCTCATTTATAAATACATACAGGAAAAAACAAAATAAAATGCATTCTACAATATCCAGGGCACATATCCATGAATATTAGAAAATCCATATAAAGTAGAATAGAAATACAATTTTATAGGCTTAATAAAAAAATTATCCTTATGTAAATACAAAAATCTATTCACAAAATTCAAGATCTATTGCTAATAATAATGCTACTAAAATTTTGAAATAGAAATGTATTTTCCTCAATATCAAAAAATCTTTGTTATTCCTCATAAAATGAGAAATAGAATAGATATACACCCTAAATTTTTTGTAGGTAATGTTGCTTTGATAATCTGATTATCAAGGCATGATAATCAAGGCATGATAACAAAATTGAAAAGCATAAATTATAGAAAGGAAGAAACAAAATTTTTTGTATGTAAACATCTGCATATGGTTGACTATATCTCTAGTAAACCCTAAGGAATTAACTAAAATCTATTAGAATTAAACAATTCAAGCTAACAGTTCTTTCCAAATTAAAAAAAAAATTCTTCCTTATATAACTGCTTTAATTTTCTCCTTTAAATATGGCCTGCAGCTATGGGGAAGTGACTAAAAATTGCCTCTTAGGGACCCATACAAAAATTAGGAAACTCTATTAGTTTCCCAGAGCTGCCATAACAAATTGCTACAAACTTGATGACTTAAAATGACAGGAATTTATCTCTCACAATTCTAGAGGCTACAAATCTGACGTCAAGGTGTGAGTGGGACCATGCTCTCTGAAGTCTTTAGGGGACAATATTCCTTGTCTCATCTAGCTTCTGGTGATATGTGAGCAAACTCTGACATTCAGTGACTTTTAGCTGTTTCACTGTAATTTCTGCCTTTATCTTCACTTGGCTTTCTTCCTTCTGTGCATGTCCATTTTTCTGTATCTCTCTTTGTAAGGACAGCAATCTTTGAGTTTAAGGTCAATCGAGTATAACCTCATCTTCATTTGATCATAACTGCAAAGATGCTATTTCCAAATAAGGTCACAATCACAGGTTCTGAATGGACAGGATTTGGGGAGACCCCTATCAACCCACTACAGAAAGCATTCCTAGCCTGCTTCAAGTCCACCTCCCTTCACATGTGTCAGTCAAATTTCTTTTCTTTGCATCTAGTTCTCAGTTTCCATCTAACCTCAACTTCCAATATGGCCACCTGTGTTTGTATTTTTCATCTCGTTGGACTTGGACTAGGAATCTGTATCTGGATAAAAGCCCCCATATGTGTTCAGCAGGGCTAGAAAAAATGCAGCATTAAGAAAGAGAAAACTTCCTTATTCTTTTACTAGTGGGCCTTAATCTTTACTATGTATCAAAATTACCTTGTGAGATTTTAGAACACGATTGCCTAGGCTTCCACTTTGCCCTTTCAAACCCTAATTCAGTCAGATGAAGATAGAGCCCAAGCATTTTCATTTTTTTCTCCAAGTTTTTATTAAATTCCAGTTAGTTAACATACAGTGTAATATTATTTTCAGGTGTAGAATTTAGTGATTCATCACTTCTATTGCTCATCACAAGTGCCCTACTTAATACCCATTACCCATTTAACCCATCCGCTTACCCACCTCCTCTCCAGCAACCCTTAGTTGTTCTCTATAGTTAAGAAGTTAAGAGTTTGTTTTATGGTTTGCCTGTCTCTTTTTTCTCCCCTATCTTCATCTGTTTTGTTTCTTAAATCTCACAGCTGAATGAAATCATATGGCATTTGTCTTTCTCTGACTGACTTATTTTGCTTAGCATAATACTCTCTAGCTCCATCCATGTTGTTGCAAATACCAAGATATTCTTTTTTATGACTGACTAATATCCCATTGTGTGTGTGTGTGTGTGTGAATACTACAACATCTTTATCCATTCATCAGCTGATGGACTTTGAGCCCAAGCATTTTAAAAAGCATTCCCCACTAATTCCAGTGTACAGCCAAGGTCGAAATCTGCTGTTTTATACTTTTAACAGTTACCCCAATACACAATGAACAGAATGATCATTTAGAAATTGTGGTCAATTTAGATTCACAACAGTAACACAGAGAACACAAATTTAGTCCATATAATTAACATATAAAAGCACTAATAATTTTATACTGTTTTATACATACACACACAGCATATACTATAGTATAACATTATACACATATATGCTATATATGTAGTACATAAAGCATAGTATATATCATGATGAATACATTATTTACATGGTATATAATATATAAACATATATACATATACATAATATTAGATTCGTGGCCCCAAATTACTGATCTTTTTTTTTTCTTTTCAGTTTTTTGAAGGTTTATTTATTTATTTATTTTAGAGAAAGAGAGAGAGTGCATGAGAGAGAGGGAAGAGGGAGAGGGAGAGATAATCTAAGGCAGACTCCCTGCTGAGTGCAAGCCCAAGACAAACCTCTTAAGACTCTGAGATCAGCACCTGAGCCAAAACCAAGAGTCAGAGGCTTAACCAGCTGTGCCACCCAGACCCCCTGCTGATCATCTATTTTTTTTAAATGGAAATCCAATAGAGCTAAGTTACCAAATAATCAGCTAAGGTTCTAAAACAACTTTTAATAAATTACTGATCTTTGACACACTGTAGAGGTTTTTGATACTGAGAAAAGGTGGGAATTAATGATGGTGTAAGTCTTAGGCAAGATGTTTAGCCTTGAGTGGACTATAAGAGGGCAAGGAAGGAAAGACATAGTTATGTTAATATGGCCGACTAATCAAATCTTTAATTTTCAGAATAAAAAATATTAAGTATTTATTGCTAACTGCACAAGTAGGAGAGTGCCTACCTTCTAGAAACTCAGCCTAATGAAGGAAGCAGTCATGTAAAATAAAACTAAACTAAAACTAAAATGCAATGTATTCTATGAAAATAACATGTCAGAATATACTAAAATTTAAAATATGTAAACCCCCTAACCTAGAAATCCCATTTAGAAAAATCTGATGAAATACGGTTTTCTGTAAGGGTATTTGTATAAGAATGTTTACAGGCATATTATCAATGGAGAGAGAGGGAAGAAAAAGAATAGAAAAGAGAGAAAACGTTAAATGTCCACTAATAAAATGCAAATTGAGGGGTACCTCAGTAGCTAGTGGGTTAAGCCTCTGCCTTCAACTAAGGTCATCATCTCAGGGTCCTAGGATCCAGCTTGGCATTGGGATCTCTGCTCAGCAGGGAGCCTGCTTCCCCCTCTTTCTCTGCCTACCTCTCTGCCTGCTTGTAATCTCCCTCTCTATATAAAATAAATAAATAAATAAATAAATAAAGGGCAAATTGAATAAATTATGGAATATTCATCTACAGAAAATATGAGGAATATTCATGACATATTGTCCAATGAAAAATCAAGTTGTAACATAGCATATTGCATGATCATATTTTTGTAAAAAAAAAAAAAGAAATGATATGGTTTTTAAGAGTTATTTGTTTGTTTGGTTGTTTGTCTGTATTATCATAGAGACCAAAGAGTTCAAAGCAAATTGCAAACATTGTGTATACTGGAGAAATCCAACTGGAGGAAGGGAACAGGCATTACCATTTTTCAAGTACACATATTTTTATTTTTTTGCCTTTGATAAAAAGATGAATTTTTACTCTTGTAACTTAAATACTTAATAAAATAAATGTAAATATTTAATAAAATAAATGTAAATAAGTGGGTCTACACCCACAAGGGCTAAATCAAACATTGTGATAGATACTTTTACTATGAAGTCATTACTTCATTACTTCATTACTATGACGTACTATTAAATTACTATGAAACCAGTTATATTTTTTGCAGTTATGGTTTTTTATTCCAAAATGATTGGCCTGTTGTATAGACACCAACAGAATCATAAAATATCTTGTATCAGTCAGCTAAAACAGACAGCAGATAATAAAAATATAAAAAAACATTTCAAGGGAATTTGCATATAAAAAGTGATGGAAACTAAATCAAAACGCTTGTTTACTTTACTTTGTAAACTGCTGATTTTCACCCAAGATTGAAAACATATGGGTCTCATTGTTCTTCCAAAACAGAATGTTGTACCTATCTGTCTTTTTCATCCTGACTAAACCACTAAATTTACCCTTGGTGTGACTGAATGCATTGATAATCAAACACATTGAGTGATTTATAAAACCCAACAGACGGGCAGTCACTGGGTGGTTCAGTCCGCTAAGCGTCCTCCAACTCTGGATTTCAGCTCGGATTATGATTTCAGGGTCTTGGGATCAAGCCTGGTGACAAAGGGCTCTGTCCTCCCTGTGGAGTGTGCCTGTTCCTCTCCCTCTGCTCCTCCCCTCACTTGCTCTCTTTCTCTCTCAAATAAATAAAAAAGATCTTTAAAAAAAAAAAAAAAGCCATCAGACACCTACACACACATTCCAGAAACTTCAGCCCCTCCTCAGCCAGCAAGGGCCTAAGAAGTTTCACCCACAAGCATTAGGCTGAGAAAGAAGCAGAGAGAATTTCTGGTAATTGTTTCATGGCAAAGGTTGTTTATGCTTTTACAGATCTTGTTCCCCAGGGAGTGCTTAATTGCAATTGGTATTTACCTGGTATTCTTCAAGGTATGGCTATTTTATTATAGAGCTTCAGTAACATAAATTAAAAGGGCCCATTCCTGCCTCCACAAAATTGCTTTACATTTCATAAAGTTTCATAAGCTGATTTATTTACAGTATTAAAGTTGTCATGGCAACTTTTTATTAATGTGGGAAATATAATCTAATCCATATAAATTATTTCCCGTGTATTCTCATAATAATCCTACAGTCTGCAAGAGACATACATGAACAGAACACTTCCCAGTTTTGGCTCCTCACAGGCTGATTTCAGTTTGTTGCTGTTGCTGTTGCTTCTTTTCTCCTACATTAGTTCTTAAAAATTAGAAGTTAGAAGTCTTAAAATTAGAACTAGGTTATATTAACATGTGTTATTAAAAGACAATGCCGGCTTTTTTTCTCTACAGTAGCAATTCCTCAGTCTTCACAGCCAAATTTTATGAGAATACATGGGAAATAATTTATATGGATTAGATTATATTTCCCACATCTTCACAGCCAAATTATTTTGCCTTCTGAGAAATTCCAGTCAGAAAGCAAAATAGAATATTTCTAGGGAAATAGGGAACTTGCATAAATACAGGCTTGGCTTCCAAGTTGAAACTGAAGCCAATTTCATGAATTTAATTTTTGTTCTACAAGGTCATGAATGTAAAGCAAAACCAAGAGCTAATTTTAAAAGCAATATTGAACCTGTATATGAATTTGGGTACAAACTATGCAAAGCTGGGTGGCTTATGCTGAATCAATTTGTGTGTGTGCAAGATGGGGTAAAATTGCTGTCTATGTTAGAACCCATTTCATTGGGTCTACACCCACAAGGGCTAAATCAAATAAAAAAGTCTACTTGAATTCATTTTGGGGTAAGGTTGTCAGATTTCACACAGCTTTCATTGCCAATGGCAAGCATTTCTTGGTCAGAGCCGACCATAAGGCTGGCATTTTTCAGAGTTGAAGCGTAGTCTTAAAAGAAATGTAGCATTGAAACTAAAACCAAATACCTATGTTTAAAGCCAGCCAAAATATTTAAGTTTCACATATAGAACACACATCCACACACACATCACTGATTAATTATATTTGAGCAATAAAATAGAAACGTTTATATGCTTTTAGTAGTAATAGTGAGGACAAGAACAGGCCTTTTCAAGTACATATCTTGAGTCACACAACAACATTATGAAATAGCTATAAAACTATTTTATAGTTAAAATAAAAAAATTATTAGTAAAAGAGTACAAATTTTCAGTTATATAAGATAAGTCCTAGACATTGACTCTACAGTGTAGTGCCTATGGTTAACAATATTGTACTGAATACTTAAAAACTTTCTAAGAGGGCAGTATTATGTTAATTGTTCTTATCAGAAAAAATAAATTTCATCAGTAGAGTAGGAGGAGACATCTGGAGGTAATGGAAATATTTAGATCGTATACATATACATATACATATACATCTATACATATTTACATTATAGATTGTATCGATATTTTCATGGTTATGTAGTTACTCCAAAATCCAAGTTGCATGCATTAAATATGGATAGCTTTTTGTATGTCAATCATGCCCCAGTAAAGTAGCCGGAGAATTTGTGGGACTTTCCAAAGAAATGCAGCAAAGCTGGGTTTTAAAATGTGCTACCACAACTCTAACTTTGAACTTTTTATAAGTCTATGACTCCACACCTCACTAAGAGAAATGAAATTATGAAAACAGCAGGCCAGGCCAATACAATTTTTGATTTACTGTAAATGAAGTGACCTTTGCATGGAACACAGACCCAAATTCAGAACAAATAGGCAAGAGGGCGAACATTTAAAAATCAATTAAAACATTGCATAAAAAGATAGAAGCAAATAGCTAGGGAATGGGTCTGTACAGAGGAGAAAATTTCAGGTTTAAGAGAGAGGTACTTGACTCTTCTGTGAAAAATGTCATCGTTTCCTTAGATATCTGGCTATCCCTGATTTTAAAAAAAGAAAGAAAGAAAGAAATTAAACAAAGAGAGTAATAGGTTAGTGTGCATTCAGATGGAATCCAAATTATCTTCTATCAATTTTTTATCTAAACTTAATATAATGACTTCTCCATATAAAGCAAAAAATAAGCACTTATCATGTTCCATTTTTCCACACGATGAAACTGCATCTCATTGTGTCACCGAATGGACATGATAAGCCATCCACACTTAACTGAAGAGTAATGTGCAGCTGAAAAAGGGAAAGCATACTGTAAGGGTCTTAAAAACATACGCAGATATATCAATTAATTGCTCAAAGCAAACCTGTGAAATCTAAGATTTGTTCGGGTTTAAGAAAAATAAAATAGATGCCTTATTAACAAATTCCCAGTTAGACATAGTCACTCATCTTTACCAGTCAAGAATAGACAATCTGTTGAAATTACATCACTTGTGAACTCTCAATTCAGAGAAGGCATTTTGAACCCTTTGGAACGAAATGAGCTTTGCGATAGGAAAAATTATGGTACCATTTTCCCTACTTCCCTTATAAATGAAGCCAGTGCATTACAAATACCACATTTTAATGAGAACACATTCAATATATAATATTACTTTTTTGCAAATATTACAAAATATATAAACATTACCATTCTTACTGTCTGTTGGGTTCAATTATACTTTTACAAATAAAATCTGAGCTACTCATAAAAATGAGAAAAATAATGGCAAATGGAAATAACTCATGTGATAAAGACACCAAAGTTGGAGAATGACAAGAACTAAAACAGACTGATTACTCTCCTTGTTATTTAACATAACGCTAAAGTCTATCCATTTTGGGGGAAAATACATGTAGAACCATGGCATTTCCAGTGGAGTCACTGTTTCTATTTTTCCAGAAAGAGGCAGATTCAACCTGTGTAGGATGGGGAGGCTGAGTCAGCAGGGCTGTGTTCAAGTGTTTGAGAAGCTACTTGTTTGCCAGTAACATGTGACACAGATGGTCATTCATTCCTCCTTGGAACTCTCTTCTACCTGACTTTTATATTTTTAATTTAACTAGTGAGTGAATAATTAATCCTCCCCTCACTTTTAGAACAACATTGCCCTGGTTTTACTCCAACCTGAATGGCTCTTAGTCTTTAATATCTTCTAGGAGTTCCTGCTTACCTTTCCCAGTCGCAAAGGCCCAGTTCTCTGTCCTTAGAACGTAACTGTTCTCCACATACACTCTCTCCCTTGTTGATTACTCACAAAATCTGCATGCTTATTTTCAGACTATATCCCAAATTCAAACACTTCTCCCCATACTCACCACTACAACCCTTGTCTGTAACCTTCACCTGGATTATTGCAGTATCCTCCTTCCTGGCCTTGATGATATTCCCAGTCTCTTCTCAGTCCATCCTCAACAGAGAGGGCAGACATCGTTTCAAAAGACATGTCAGCTCATTTGGCCCTTTCACTCAAAACTGAACTCAACTTGGATCCCCTGGGGGCTTAGTGGGTTGAGCCACTGCCTTCGGCTCAGGTCATGATCTCAGGGTCCTGGGATCAAGCCCTGCATTGGGCTCTCTGCTCAGCAAGAAGCCTGCTTCCCCCTCCCTCTCTGCCTGCCTCTCTGCCTACTTGTGATCTCTCTCTCTCTCTCTCTCTCTCTGTCAAATAAATAAATAAATAAAACCTTAAAAAAAACAAAACAAAACTGGACTCAACTAAAACCAAAGGGCTCTACATGATGTACCCTTCCATGACTTCCCTGCTCTGTCTAACTTACTCCATTCCAGCACACTGACCTCCTTGCTGTCTGTCCTACCAAGCACACACACCACAGGGTCTATGGGTTGTTAGTAACCTCTGCCTGGAGCCTTGTTCCAATAGATGTGCACACAACTTACTACCTTGTTTCCTTTCTCCATTTCCTCAGATGGCAGCTTCCCAGTGAGGCCTATCCTAGCCATCTTCATTCTAACTGCAACCTCCCCTTCTCTGTTTAATTTTTTCCATGTTATTTATCACAGTCTATACAAATCTCAACGAAGGATTTTGTTAACTGTTGTATTGCACATCTCCCTCCATACCCATACTAGAATGCAAGCTTCGTGAGTGAGGGCAGAGATTCCTGCCTGTGGGCTCATTACGGTATCCTCAGCATCTAGGAACTCAATAAATATTGGTGAATAAAAGAATAAAGGAATAAAACAAGCTTGAATAAGTTGAATAGGTAAAAATCTTGGGTTGAAATATTTCTGTGTATAGATCCAAAACTTCTCAAAGCCGACATAGGGACCACTGTATCTGGTGATGAATTGCTATAGATCAGTTGGTTTATTGCACCATTGTAAAAGATATTCAGGACATGAAGAAATGAGACTCTATTACCTTTAAGGTATTGCCCCTGAAGTCCTTTTGTCAGTTAGAATATATTCCATCTATAAACACACACCTCTCCAAACAAATACATTTTGGTAGAGACTAATAATCACTTCCCACCCCTCATATATACCATGTAATTTTCCCCGTTTATAGTAGTAGGTATTTTAGCTGAACACATGATCTCTTGGCTAAAGGCCCCAGTCCACATTTCCCAGCCTCCTTTCCATTTTGATATAACTCATGTGACCATCATCCTGGAAGCAGGATAGGAGTGTGTGTGTGTGAGTGTGTGTATGCGTAAGTTATATACAAGTCATCTTTAAAGAAATGGATACAAACACACATTTCTCTTTCCCATGTTTCATTGTTGGATTAAAGATGTGTGGAAAGCCATCTCAACCACAACTGTTGGCTAAAGATAACATCCCAGGAGAACTGACCTGCAGGGGGGTGGGGTGGACCCTGCCTCCCCAATTCCCTTAAGCCACCAAGTCTGACTTTCTGGACTATCACAAGAGAGAGAAATAAAATAAATGAAACTCTCTCTTGCTTAAGCCAATGTTTCTTATTAGAGAAACCTACCCTGCATTCTAAATAATATTTTCATAGATAAAATAATCCTTAAACCTCTAAAATAAATATTTTATTTTATAAAAATTCCAATATTTAAGGTGTGGAAATTGTAGCAGTAGTTTATGGGCTTATTTAGAGGTGAAGGATAGAAACCAATGTCAACTAGAATTAGAAACTTACAAAATAGAAATACGAGTTGTGTTATCTATTTACTAAATGTAAGCCACTATGCTGGGATCATTGAACATTATGTCATTTAATCTTTACAATAAATTCCACAGGTAGGAGTTATTATATATATGTTACAGGTGAAATTTATGGGCCCACAATGTCTACATCTTTTTTAAAGAAGAACAGCAAGTACATGCTAGCACTAAGCACCCAATTCTAGGAGCATTTCTGAAAGTGTTCTTTCCCACTGTCTGTTCTTTCTATTGATGCATGCTCTCCCTCCAGAGGTCTTGGAGAATTTAAAACAGAAGCAGTTAAGTAACTACTACGTGATGGATGTATTTGTACTGCTCTTGCTCCAGAATGGAGTTCTGCAGAAGTAATGTGATTCAAAACCCTGAGAAGTACCTGGAATAACTATCAAGTTGAGATCTAATCCCCAATTTAGACCTGCATTTCCAGAACAAGATACTCAGCCTGTCTGGACCTGAATCTGCTAGTCTAATTCCTGCTGTAAGATAATTCCGATAACTGAGTCTGCCTAAATGAACTACAAAAGCATTGGCATTAAGTGGAATTTGGTTACCCCAGACAGAATCCCATTCATCTGAGCAGTCTGGAAACAAAAGCAAAATCCAAATTCAAAAAACACATACACAGATCAGTTCTGTAATTCCACAGATGTGGTTACAAAGTGTATTCAAATTCTAATGTCTTTTTTCCTTGCCAGGAAGAAGGGAAATCATTCAAGGAGCTTAAAAAAACAACAAAGAAAACTAAATATACATCCCCAAGGCATTTGTACATATGTACATAAACACACACACACACAACACACATATGTAGTCTGGGGAATCCCTTGCACCCCAGTAAACTATGATTGCCCAGGCTGAAATGCTGCTAATCACTGCATGTTCTCAGCTGACTTCAGGCCTCAGAGATAGCGCAAGTATTTGGGACATTTATCTCCTGAATCTGGATGAATTCCGTGTTGGCAAGAGCTCAGTCTCAGCCTGCTGAAAGTACTGTTAAAGCCCATAAGACTTGACTTGCTAGATACCCCCATCATCTAGCACCTTAGTTTGACATCCGTCTTAGAGTAGACACTGTGTCCTCCACATTCAGCTGTACAGATGAAAAGAATACTTTTGTCTTTGAACTCTCTAATTCATCATTACAGCCCCTATGTCAAAACAAGCATTTTCTTTGCAGGCCGTTTTAAGAAAATTGTTCCACCTGATTTCTCATCCCATCTCTCCTCTCCACTCTCTTTGCTTTTCCTCCCACCCTTGCTAACATTCCCAAAGATTTTTTGTCTTCTCTTGATCATAATGAACCAAGGAAACAGTTTGGGGACAAGCTGAGGGGACAGCTATCAGGAATAGTAGACACTTAAGATCTTCTTCCCCTTGCTATATATGATCAGATTATTTGTATCATGTTCCAAAATACCACTTTCAGTATTTACCCAAAGATTTCAGAAAATGCAACTTGCTGTCTAATTTCTATCTAGTGTTGTGTCTCTATTCATTCTATATTGGGTCATCTTCAAGGTGCTCATGGTTATCCATTAGATGTATATCCAACAAAACTGTACTAAATTATTTCCCTATCCAATTCACTATATGCACTATTATATGTGTTTATATAATAAACAACTAAATTTTGTTAGAGGAAATTACAAAGGTTCTCTGAAGATTGGCAAAGTGTGTAAAAAGGTTTCCAGAGTCCTTTTCTCTTTGGGGATTTCATCTTGCTTTTTATAAAAAGTATGTGTGTAGGAAGTGAGAAACAATTCCACAGGCCCATTGGAAATATTGTAAAAGGTGAAAAAAGTTGTAGAGGATGTACACAATGGATCAAACATTTAGTGAACATTTTCCTTACATCTCTCAACATATTTAGGTTTCTTGATAAATTTAATAGATATGACTAGGGAGCATTCTTTATTTAAAAAGTCTATATACCTGTAGAAAAATTTCTGATCCATCTTAAGAATTCAGATATGTTACTGGGGTGATGCAACATAGCACATTAAAAAGAATATCCTGTGTGAGAGATAAGAAGATAATATATGAAAAGTGCCTTGCAGATAGTATGCCTTAGGTGGCATCTATTATTATTACTAGCTCTTTTATTTATTTTTTTAAATTTTATTTATTTGACAGACAGAGATCACAAGTAGGCAGAGAGGCAGGCAGAGAGAGAGGAGGAAGCAGGCTCCCCGCTGAGCAGAGAGCCCGATGCAGGGCTCAATCCCAGAACCCTTAGATCATGACCTGAGCCGAAGGCAGAGGCTTAACCCACTGAGCCACCCAGGTGCCCCACTAGCTCTTTTATTCTTTATAAACATTTTTATACTTCTGTACCATTTAGCTATAGCTGAGTAACAAACCACCCCAAAACTTAGTGGCTTAAACCAGCAATCATCTATTATTTCTCCTGAGTCTCTGAGCCAGCTGTACAGTTTTGCTGACCTAGGTTTGGCTCAGCTGATCTGAGCTGGCCTTGTTCATGCTCCCGCGTGTGGCTGATAGGTTAACTGGAGGCCTAGTGCCCCAGAATGGCCCAAGCTATGCAGCTCAACCCCGCTCCCCATGGGCTGTCATCCTCCAGGAGCTTAACCCAGGTTTGTTCTTATGGCAAAAACAAGGGTTCAAAAGAGTCCAATGGGAATTTGCAAGTCCTTTCAAGGCCTCAACTCAGACCTGGCGTGCTATCACCTCCACCGTATGCTTTAGACTAAAGAAGTCATAAGGCCTGGATTTAAGAGGTGTGGAAAGAGATCTCACTTTTGGGTGGGAAGAACTGCCAAGTTTAAGTTCAAATAGCATGAATACAGGGAGGGGTGGAAAGTGGGGTCGTGTTTGCAATCAATTTACCAATGCATCTGTAACATCAGGCAACAAAAACTAAAATAAAGCTTGTGAAACTTCTATATGCCATTTTACACAGAATTTATTACTTATTTATTTATTCATTCGTTTTTATTTTTACCAAGTGTCAAGCTACCTCTAGCTTGAGTGCTGTAACTAGAAGTCAAAGCAGTTTTTCAGTTCAAGTACATAAAATTCTCTTTTTTAAGTATGGTCCCCGTTTTTGAGGGAAAAGGATGTTTCTGCAAACA
Organism: Lontra canadensis; assembly: GCF_010015895.1. NCBI lineage: Eukaryota > Metazoa > Chordata > Mammalia > Carnivora > Mustelidae > Lontra > Lontra canadensis. The sequence continues at coordinate 7,123,264 of NW_022631064.1, read as the reverse complement.
CATCACTATAATTGAGCCTCCATATATAATTTACTACACACTTTTTTTTCCCCCCAAAGTTTTTCTGAGTATTTCATTGTTGGGTTTTTGGGTAGTTGTTAGATATGCTGTGGCTGCTGGTGGCCTGAATGTTTCTGACAATCCAAAAACATGTAGATTGGAGATGACATTTTAAAGGTTGAACAGGAAGTTCAAAGTAAGGCATGGTGTGCTATTTTTTAAAAATCCATTGTTTTCTCCTTTTTTTTTTAAGATTTTATTTATTTATTTGACAGAGAGAGAACACGAGAAAGGGAGCACAAGCAAGGGAAGTTAGAGAGGAGAAGCAGGTTTCCTGCTGAGCAGGAAGCCCGATGTGGGGCTCCATCCCAGGGTCCTGGGATCATGACCCCAGCCAAAGGCAGACGCTTAATTGACTGAGCCACCCAGGTGCCCCTGGAATGGTCTGTTATATGTAAATGTGCATGTTATCTTTTATATAATTGTTTATATTCTATTCATCTTGTCTTTTAAGTTGATGCCCCAAAATTCCCAGTGTCTAGACCCACGAAAGGACATAAGACCAAAGAGCAGTGGATCTCCTACTGTTCACTTTATCAGGCAAGGAATCTGAGTCAAAGACTTCAGAATTCTGTAAGACCAACTGAAGTAAATTCATTTTATTTGGCTTCAAATTACTGAGGTTAAGGCCACTACATATAGCTGGTGCACAGTGACCTTTCAGTGAAGTCTTTCAATACATTTGACTCTTGGCTATTACAATGTCAGTGAAGGAGTGAAAAATCCATATTTTGAACCTGTGCTCTTCTCAGTAAGAATGAATTTCAAGTATGTTAGTGTTTTTGGATGTCTGAACTGACAGGGTATTGTCACCCTGAGCCAGCCAGGAAGCATATTCTCAGCCCTGGAAGTCCCACAGAAGAACCCTCTAATATGTTTCCACAAAGTGACAACTTGGCAAAGAGGCCCACGTGTTTCAGCAACATCCATGACACTGATTTCAGAGGTCTCGAACAAGAAATGTATCTCTTATTAATTGAATATATTTATAAATAAATATATATATATTTATAAATAAATATATATATATATATTTATAAATAAATAAATATACACACACACACACACACACACACACATATATATATACACACACACATATGGAATAAATGCATTTGTGAGGCCAAATCTATACATATGCTATATTTTTTTTAAAGATTTTATTTATTTATTTGACAGGGAGAGAGAGAGATCACAAGCAGACAGGGGGCAGGCAAAGAGAAAGGTGGAAGCAGGCTCCTTTCTGAGCAGAGAACCCTGATGTAGGGCTCGATCCCAGGACCCTGAGGTCATGACCTGAGTGGAAGGCAGAGACATAACTCACTGAGCCACCCAGGTGCCCCTATACATACACTATGTTATGAATGAAATAATTCCTGTCAAATTATTCAGAGATATTTTTTAAAGATTTATTTATTTGAGGGGCACCTGGGTGGCTCAGTCATTAAGCATCTCCCTTTGGCTCAGGTCATGATCCCAGCGTCCTGGGATCAAGCCCCCATATTGGGCTCCCTGCTTAGAGGGAAGCCTGCTTTTCCCTCTCCAGCTCCCCCTACTTGTGTTCCTTTTCTCACTCTCTCTCTCTGTCATAAATAAATAAAATCCTCAAATAAAATTTTTTTTATTTATTTGAGAGAGAGAGAGCAGGGGGAGATGGCAGAGGAAGAGGGAGCAAATCTCAAGCAGACTTCCTGCTGAGCATGGAGCCCAACTTGGGTCTCAATCCCATGACTCTCAGCTCGTGACCTGAGCTGAAATCAAAAGTCAGCTGCTTAACTGACTGAGCCACCCACGTTCCCCTATTCAGAGACATTTTATGGGATTCAAAAAGGGTGAAACTTCTGCCCAAAGATTAGTGAAGTACAACAATATATGACCTATATAAGAAGTCTGTAAACTTCTGTGAATTAGGTAAGAACTGTTTATTTTGTCCCATTTATTGACAAGATGATGATTTGTGACCCCAGTTCTCACACTGTCAGCAACTTCGATGGAAAAAGAAGAGGTTTATTACAGGATTGCTCAGAGTATTATTCTATTACAATGTACACAGACACAGAATAGTTCTAAATTACAATGGTGAGTGAAGCTTTTTTCTTCACAAAAGTCGTAAGGAACAAAGGCTGCCAAATGTTTAAGGTGCCACATCACACACAAAATGTCTAGAGTTTCAGCCAGGCAAAATTTCACTTGGCAAAGAAACTTGATACCTTTTGAAGACCTTTGAATATTCCCAAAGAAATGCACAAGAAAATTGGAATTCTTCCTTCATGGCATTAGTGTGCATATAGCAGATGAAAATCAGAATCTGGCTTCACTTAGAGACAAGAGCAATCTCTTTCAATTGTTGCCAACTCTTCCAAGACCTTCTTTTAAGTTATAAAAGAAATGTCAATAATTCTGAAGTTGATGACACTGATTGACCAAGGCACCACTTCCTATTTTTCTTCATACAAATCATCTTTTACTTCATTAAATTCTTTCAGATTGTGGCTTCCTTCATTAAGGGAGGCTCTGAGCAGCATTCAAAACAAAGCCTTAATGTTGCAACAAATCAGAATTTTTTTTTCAAATGTCAAGCATTTCAAATAGAAAATTCTTCTCATAGAGAAAATAGTGTCCAAGTCTATGTATTTTCAAGGTGGGAAGACATGTCCTATGCAAGCAGGCTCATTGGCTGCTGCTTTCCATTATCAAGAACCTTATATGTGAAGAGCGTCCTCAACAGTGCTTTCGGGTGATGGAATATGTGAGTTTCCTTCGTATTTCCCTTTTTAACACTTTCTAATTGAGTTGATCAAATACAAACAAAAACAGATGTCTGCAAATACAATGTTAGGATGCATTTTATTTAATTCCTTTGAAAAATATTTATTATACACAGTATAACATCATAACATGATGATTACAAGTATCCAAATTATAGAGCTGCTTTCTTTGCACACTAAGACTGTTTGGGTAAAAAGTTGCTTCCACAGCACGATTTGATATAAAAATAATTTCTTTCAAAAAATAGTTTTCACTGAATCAAGAAAAATTTCAAAAGAAAAAATATGTACTATTCTTGAACATGGCTCTAATTAAGAACCTCTGGCCAAAGACAGGTCTTCTATTCTTTCTTTGATATTTTCAAATTTTTTTAAGCAAAAAGGGATTAAATCCTCATTTTAACTAACTCCTCCCTTTGTCTTCAGGGACATGAAACAACCCTTTATAAATTATGAGGAAAGAATAATCATTTTATTTTAACCTGGCTTACATCCATACACAGGAAACTCTTCACTCTTATTAACTAAAACACATTATTAGCTGGATCTTCCCAGAACAGGGCTGTGTACTAATAATTGATAATCCTAATAATGACTCTGTGACTCATAAAATTTATAAATGGCCAGTGAATCATCAAAAATATCGAATTGGGGGCACCTGGGTGGCTCAGTGGGTTAAAGCCTCTACCTTCGGCTCAGGTCATGATCCCAGGGTCCTGGGATCGAGCCCCGCATAGGGCTCTCTGCTCGGTGGGGAGCCTGCTTCCTCCTCTCTCTGCCTGCGTCTCTGCCTACTTGTGATCTCTGTTTGTTAAATAAATAAATAAAATCTTTAAAAAAAAAATCGAATTGTGCAAAATGTGTTTTTGGCTTGGAAACCCCCATGATTTCGGATGCTTCTGTCTCTCCCTACCTACTGATGTCTCAACCAGCCAGTGTTGCCTAACCCTTTCTTCTCCAATGACTACTTCTGGGAGAAAACACCTAGTAAGTACTGACTTCTCTATTGATACCTGCAGGTAAGTGTTCTGCAAACATATTGACCAGGATGCCCAATATGGAATACATTTTATTTATCTAACCAAAACACACATGTGAATATGTATATAATTTAATTACACTAGCCGTAAAACAATTGCTACCATTGGTAAGTGAAAGCACTATAATATTTTCTATTAAATGCTCTTCTGTTACATTATATTAATGCCAATATTGACCTACTAAATTAATTTCACCAACCAAGCACGGGTTGCAAACCATAGTTCTGATGATACCAGCCTAGCCCCCAAAGGAGTGTGTTTTTATTCCTCCCTGAAAAAGTAATGGATTTACCTTATTCAAATGTATCTCTAGAGTTTCTTCTTTGAAAATGATGAGTCTTTATACTAGTTTCTTGAAAACTCACAATTCTTAGTTAACAGGAACATTCTCCTATTCAGAACACATCACTCTTTAGATAATCAACCTTAATATAATAATTACTATCATTTCTAGGAGCTTGGTATATTTATTTCTAACATTCACAAGCCTGACATGTGGAACGCATGATTCCCATTTTATATGTGAGGAAAGTAAGGCTCAAACAGGTGAAGTGTCTTGCTGGATCCCATTGCCAGTAAGTGATAGCGCCAGTTTGTGATTCGGGTTCCTCTTGCCCCATTGCCTAAAGGTGCACATTTGCTTTCACTGTCCTGCCTCTGACATTACCAGGTAAAATGGGCAACTGCCATCTGCATGGGCATTCACAAAAATCCATCTCCAAACCACAGGTTAAAGGATTATGATGATGTCTTGCGTGTTTCTCTCTTCACTTGCTCAAGACACTTTTATTGAAAAGTCCATTAAACACACTGATGGTACATGGGTGAAGAATGCAAAGACTCTTCCACCAAAAAGTTAAAATCTTTCAGTTAAGTCCTGTGATGAAAGGACCAGGCAAATGACCTTGAAATGCAGAGAAAAATTGACCAGTGGATCAATTATAATTCTGTATTTTTTTTTTCCATAACCTATAGTGGAAGGAGGGATACTTGGTCTTATCCATGAGGGATACAAAGGATTTCAAAGGGTGAAAAAGAAGAGCAAAGTTTATGTTAGCCTTATGGAAAGAGCTTGAGACAAACTGGGAAGTAGGGGAGTGCATTCAATGTTTGGGACTCTAAGAGTTTAAACTCTTCTCTCTCTCTCTCTCTCTCTCTCTCGCACACACACACACACACACACACGTATGGTTTCTTAAATATATATATTTTTTTCTTATTTTATAAAGTTCCCTTAAAAAGTAGATTTTGACTTTACATCTATCAGTTGTGTACCCACCTACTTTCCCTTATCCTGGGGAAACTGTATGAAAGGCATGATCATAGGTTAAATTACTCTCAACCACTGCATGTAAGAAAAGTCAAACACACACAACAAGGTAGAGCTGGGAGCAAAGAATGTTGTCATCAGAGGACCAACAGTTTTCTGACTAGTACAATGCTGGCCTCCTCCCTTTAGCCATGCTCAGATCTACTGTGATCTAAAACCCTGACTTGATCATTGAAATTGAGCAGAATCCTGAGTAGATAAAGAAAAACAATAAAGCATGCAAGAAGGAATAAGTAACTAAGACTATAACAAAGCAGAACACAAACACAGATAACTCATGGTGAAATAAATCTGATAACAGGCAGATAACAATATTTAAAAGAAATAAATATAAGAGAAGAGAAAGTGTTTCAATTATAGCCTTTATAAGATTTTCTACATATAAAAAACTGTAAAGGTTGGATAACAAAATTAAATAGATGCAGTGTAGTATTGGCAGATGAATAGATATATAAATCAATGGAAGAGGATACAGAAATGGGCCCTCACAAATACATTCAACTAATTTTTGAAAAAAAGTATGAAAGCAATTCAGTAGAGGGACAGTAACTCTCCCAACAAGTGGTCTGGTGCAATTAGACATCCATAGTTTTTTTTTTTTTATTTAAATGACCATATATAAAAATGAATTAAATGACCATATATAAAAATGGACTTAAATATAAAACATAAAACTACAAAACTCATTAAAAAAATAGAATAAAACTTTCAGTATCTATGTTTAGGTAAATGATTCTTAGATTTGACACCAATATCACAATCATTAAAAAACTGATGAATTGACTGTCATCAAAATTAAAACGTTTGCTGTGTGAAAGATCCTGTTAAGAGGATGAAAAGACAGACTGAAAGAAGTGAAAGTGAAAGAAAAAATTTATATATCTGACAAAAGATTAGGAGAATGTATAAAGAATATATAAAGAACTAGAATACATAGAACAAGAATATGCATGGAACTCTGAAAACTCAATGTAAAAAAAAATCCTGCAACGCAACGAGAAAATTGACAAAAATCATGAAGAGACATTTCACTGAAAAAGATCGACATTTGGCAAACAAGCATATGCAGAGTTGCTCAGCATCATTAGTGACTACAGAAATGCAAATTTAAACCATAGTGAGCTATCTCTCCATACCCATCAGAAAAGGCTAAAATAAAAAATAGTGATGACACCACATGCAGGGAAAGAGACAGGAAAACTGGATCACTCACGCATTGCTTATTGGAAGCAAAATAATACAATCACTTGGGAAACTTATTTTTTTTTAATATAAAACAAAACATATGACCTAAGAATTGCACTTCCGGACATTTATCCCAGAGAAATGAACACTTAGGTTTACACAGAAGTCTGTACCTGAATGTTCTTAGCAGCATTATATATAATAGACCCAAACTGGAAACAGCCCAGATGTCCTTCAATGAGTGAATGTTTAAAAAAAATAGTGGTATACTCAGAGTTAAGATAAAGGAGTAGTAGGGGAACCCTGGGCTTGCCTCCTCCGTCAATAAAGCTGTCTTAATGTCAGATCATTTAGAACGCATAGGAAACAGATCTGGGGACTGGGAAAAGGATCTACATAGTTGGAAGGAGAGAGTGTGGCAGGTGTGAAGTGTGTGTGGACATGAACCAGTGAAGAGAAAAGCCATGGTGCTGTGGGGGGCAGGGAGCCCTTTCTGTAGAGGGAAAGAGAGAGGAGGAGAGACTGGTGTTACCAGGTTTGTGCAAGAAAAAACACCTCCCTGGGACCACTGACTATGGAGTCAAGGGGAACTGAGTGTCATAGGTTTTTGCAAGCAACACATGGAGCTCAAATTCTGAGGTTTTAGAGGTTCATGACATTGGCCAGAGTCAAGCTATGCATGTGTTCCTGGGGAGAAGGAGGGTACAGTCCTGGAAGTGGATAACCTGGTGTACAGATCGCCGGGTAGTACTGGGAGAGAATGTTCCCCTTCCTGGAATACATTGAGAAGAGCTATTTGGTTCTCCAAGGACAAAAGACCCTGCAGGCACCATAGAGCAGGCATTCACCGAGCAGGGGACGGGAGCACTTGCAGTGGGCTGATAACCTGGTCCCTGCTTTTCACTGTGTTTCACCAGAGACTCAGGGCATATGCACAAGCTTGTGACTGTTTCTCTGGGACAAAAGAGCACCAGACACACCGCAGCAGAACTCCCCTCTGGAGAAGAGGAGTGTATCCACGCCCTGCTGGGTCCTTTCAGATCTGGAGTTTTGAATCCCAGCTGTGCGCCAGAGATAAAATGTGGGAGAACTGTGGCACAGAGCTCACCAAAGCCCTGGACCCAGACAGGGTAAAGTCAGGGATCTGACAGAGATCTGCACATGAGGGGGAGAAATCGTTCATTTTTCTGTGAGTGCTTTCTGAACAGGCTCAGCAGTGGCTTCCTCTCCCCAGGCAAGACAGCAGGGTGATGCCATCTTCCTCCTCCCCCCCACCAGCACCAACATTCAGTGAGCAACACAGCACCCCCAGTGGATTCTGGAGCTGCTTACAACAAACCCTGTCCCCCTGCACCTTGCAACTGTAGTTACTGGGACAGGTTTGACAGTAAGCAGCATAGTGGGCCTCTCCCCCAGAAGACAGGCACAGACAGGCATCCTGCATGCAACAAGTGTACTGATCATAGAGTGCTCCAAAGTGTCACCTTCAGTTTTTGTGGAAATAGGACAAGGCTTTCTTTTTTCTTTCTTTTTTTTTTTTTTTTGAATCAGGCTTATAGATCTTATTTTTGTTTCATATTATTTTCTTTTTTTTTTAATCAGATTTCTTTGTTCTCTCCCCCCCCTTTGGAATCAACTTACGGTTTTTTGATTGCCCGTTTGGTTTTTTTCATTCCTTTTCCTTTCCTTTCCTTTTCTTTTTTTCCCCTTTTTATTTATTTATTTCATTGTTGTTGTTGTTGTTTGGGGATCAGGATTTTTTTTCTTTTTTTCCAGGCTTATTTTAAATAAAAATCAAATCACACCTAGTTAAAGGTCCAAATATTCCCCACAGCAAGCAAGGAGGAACTCTACAGAAGACTGACCTGTGAGAAAGAGCAGCCAAAACACAACAGCAGAGTGCAAGGTAAACACCAGAAATACTTCTTGAAGTGCCAGGCCCTGGAAATATATATGATCCCCTTCTTGATACAGTAGTATTCTCAGGAATAGGAAACATACAAAAAAACAAGATGGAGGAATTCTCCGCAAAAGAAAGATCAAGAAGAAATCAGAACCAGAAATTTTCTCAAAACATATACAAGCAATATTGCTGAACAAAATTAGAACAACAGTTAAAAGAATACTAGCTGGGCTTGAAAGATGCATAGAACAGACCAGAGAAACTTTTGCTGCAGAGATAAAAGACCTAAAAATTAGGCTAAAATTTTAAAAAAGCTATAACTGAGATGCAAGCCAACTGGATGTAATCCCAACAAGAATGGAAGAATTAGAGAAATGAATAGGTGATATAGCAAATAAAATTATGGAACATAACAAAGCTAAAAAGAAGATGGAAAGAAAACTATTTGATCATGAAGGTAGACTTAGGGAACTAAACCATTCTGTAAAGTGCAATAATAGCCATATCATAGGAATTCCAGAAGAAGACGAGTGGGAAAATGGGGCAGAAGGTTTGTTTGAACAAATTGCAGCTGAGAACTTCTCTAATCTGGGGAAGGAAACAGGCATTCAAGTCCAAGAGGCACAGAGAGCTCCCTTCAAAATCAACAAAAATGGATCAATGCCAAGACATATCACACTGAAACTTGCAAAATACAAAGATAAAAAAGAGAAATCCGAAAGAAGCTAGGGACAAATGTTCTTTACCTACAAGGGTAGACGCAGAGGTTAATAGCAGATCTGTCCACAGAAACTTTACAGAAGAGAATGGCATGATATATTCCATGTGCTAAATGGGAAAAATATGCAGCCAAGAATACTTTATCCAGCAAGGCTGCCATTTAGAATAGAAGGAAAGATAAAGAGTTTCCAAGACAAGCAAATACAAATTAAAGGAGTTTATGAACACTAATCCAGCTCTGCAAGACATGTTAAAGGGGATGTTTAAAGCAGGAAAGAGTGACCAAAATCAATAAAGACTACAAAAGAACAGAGACAGTTTACAGAAACAGTGACTTTACAGTTAATATAATGACACTGAATTCATATCTATAAATAATTACTCTGAATGTAAATGGAGTAAATGTGCCAATCAAAAGACATCAGAATGAATAAAAAAAACAAGAACCACTGATATTCTGTTTACAAGAGACTCATTTTAGACTCAAAGGCACCTCCAGATTGAAAGTGAGGAGATGGAGAACAATTTGTTATGCTAATGGACAGCAAAAGAAAGCTGGAGTAGCCAAACTTATATCAGATAAACTAGATTTTAAACCAAAGACTGTAACAAGAGATAAAGAAGGACACTGTATCACAATAAAGGGGGTTATCCAACAAGAAGATCTAAAAATTATAAATATTTACACCCTCATTAGGAGTAGCCAAATATATAAATCAATTAACAACAAACTTTTAAAAACTCATTGATAATAATACAATAATTGTAGGGGTCTTTAATATCCTACTCACAGCAATGAACAGATCATTTAAGCAGAAGATCAACAATGAAACAATGACTTTAAATGACACACTGGACTAGATGAACTTAACAGATATATTCAGGGCATTTCATTCTAACGCAACAAAATACACATTCTTTTTGAGTGCACATGGAACATTTTCCAGAATAGATTACATAAATCTATTTATGTCACAAATCAGGCCTCAACCAGTACAAAAAGACTGAGATCATACCAACCATATCTTCAGAACACAATACTATGGAACTTTACATGGAGATTAAAGAACGTCCTACTGAAGAATGAGTGGGTTAACCAGGAAACTAAAGAAGAAAATTAAAAATACATGGAAGCAAATGAAAATGAAAACACGACCTTTCCAGAAGCTTTGGAATGCAGCAAAGGTAGTCTTAAGATGGAAGTGTACAGAAATACAGGCCTTCCTCAAGAAGCAAGAAAAATCTCAAATACACAAAACGTTACACCTGAAGGAGCTGACAAAAGAACATCATGTAAAGCCTAAAACCAGTAGAAGAAGGGAACTAATAAAGATTAGAGCAGAAACAAATGCTATAGAAATTTAAAAAAAAAAAAAAAGTCAAACAGATCAACTAATCTAGGAGTTGGTTCTTTGAAAGAATTAACAAAATTGATAACCCCCTAGCCAGACTTATCAAAAGGAAAAGAGAAAGGACCCAAATAAATAAAATCACAAGTGAAAGAGGAGAGGTCACAACCAACACAGCAGAAATACAAATAACTGTAAGAGAATATTATGAGCAACTATATGCCAACAAATTGGGCAATCTTGAAGAAATAGGAGTTCCTAAAACATATACACTACCAAAACTGAAGGAATAGAAAATTTGAACAGATCCATAACCAGCAAAGAAATTGAATCAGTAATCAAAAATCTCTCTCACTAAACAAGAGTTCAGGGCTAGATGGCTTCCCAGGGGAATTCTACCAAATATTTAAAGAAGAGTTAATAACTATCTTTCTGAAAGTGTTCCAAAAAATTGAAATGGAAGGAAAACTACCAAAGTTATTCTATGAGGCCACCTTGATCCCAAAACCAGACAAAGACCCCACCAGAAAGGAAGATTATAGACCAATATTCCTGATGAATATGGATGCAAAAATTCTCAACAAAATACCAGCAAATTGAATTCAATAGTACATTAAAAGAATTATCCACCATAATAAGTGGAGATTTACTCCTGGTCTGCAGGGTTGGTTCAATGTCTGCAAATCAATGTGATATGCCAAATTAGTAAGAGAAAGGATGAGAACTGTATGATCCTCTCAATAGATGCAAAAGAGGAGAGAGAGAGAGAGATTTTGACAAAATACAACATCCTTTATTGATAAAAGCCCTCAAGAAAGCATGGATAGAAGAAATATACCTCAACATCAAAAAGGTCCATACCAAAGGCTCACAGCCAATATTATTCTGAATGGGGAGAAACAGAGCGTTTCCTCTAAGGTGAGGAACATGACAAGGATGTCCACTCTCACCACTGCTATTCAACATAGTATTAGAAGTCCTAGCCATAGCAATTAGACAACATAAATAAATAAATAAATAAACAAACAAACAAACAAATGCATCCAAATCAACAAGGAAGAGGTCAAACTTTCACTCTTTGCAGACAATGTGATACTCTATGTAGGAAACCTGAAAGACTCAACTAAAAAATTGCTAGAACTGATACATGATTTCAACAAAGTCACAGGATATAAAATCAACATACAGAAATTTGTTATTTTCAGATTATGAAATAATTGGAAACAGCAGCAGAAAGCAGCAGAAAGAGAAATCATTTATAATTGCACCAAAAAACATTAGATACCTAGGAATAAACCTAACCAAGGAAGTAAAAGATATGTATATAGAGAGCTATATGCAATTAATGATGACATGAAGAAATGGAAAAACATTCCATGCTGATGAATTGGAAGAACAAATATTGTTAAAATGTATATACTACCCAAAGCGATCTACACATTCAATGAATCCCAATCAAAATGACCAACATTTTTCACAGAACTAGAACAAACAATCCTAAATTTTATGGAACCAGAAAAGATTCCAATTACCTGAAATAATGTTGAAACAGAAAAGCAAAGTGGGAGACATCACAGTCCCAGACTTTAAGCTCTATTACAAAGCTGTAATCACCAAGACAGTATGGTACTGGTACAAAAAAAGACACATAGATTAATGGAACAGAATAGAGAACCCAGAAATGGACCCACAACTCTATGGTCAATTAATCCTCAACAAAGAATAAAAGAATGTCCAATGGAAAAAAGTCTCTTTAATAAATGGTGTTGGGAAAACCAGGCAGTAACATGCAGAAGAATGAAACTGGGCCACTTTTTTACACCATTCACAAAAATAATCTCAAATTGATGAAATACTTAATATAAGACAGGAAACAGTCAAAATCCTAGAGAAGAAAACTCTTAGACCTCAGCTGTAGCAACTTCTTACTAGACACATCTCTGGAGGCAAGGGAAATAAAAGCAGAAATGAACTAATGGGACTTCATCAAGATAAAATGTTTTTGCACACTACTGGTAGCTGTAGTCATTTGAATTAATCTCCAGGGAATTGTGCTAAGTGAAGAAAAAAAGGCCATTTCCAAAAGTCACATACTGTATGATTCTATTAATATAGTCTTCTTGAAATGACAGAATCTTACAAATAGAGAATAAATAAAGAGCCAGAAGTCAGGGACTTGGGAGAGGGGTACAGAGCAAAGGAGATGGGTATGACTACAAAATCATAGCTAAAATCATATCTGTTTATTTTTCAAATAAATAGAGAATGAGTAAATCTTAACTATTAAGCTGTATAGGCTTAACTATATAGGCTATAGAGTCTGAAAATACAGGTGAATATATATAATGATATATTCACACATGTAGTTTTATGGCTATTACAATACCTAATGAGTTGAATAATGCTATATTGGTGTGTTTTCCAGGCTTTATGACCATCTAGTATTTTATAGCTTTCTTCCATATTTTTCTATGGTGATAGCAATATACAGATATCATTGCCTGAACAACACTCATTTATAGTGGAAAGAATGCATGCTCTAGTCTGAAATTTTCAGTAGGAGCCAAATTGCCTTTTAATTTGCTATAAGGTCCCAAACCTAAAGCTCAAAAGAAGCTATGTCATGCCTTAGAGTGTCAAGCTTGATGATAAGCATTGGGAACCAAGTTAAAATTCATCCTATCTTACCAAAGTTTTTTATTTAGTCTGTTATTTACCATAACCAATCTGTTGTCTAATGACACTGATGCAAATTAAAACCAAAGTTAAATCTTTAATAAAACACTGTTATTTTAAAAAAAAAGATTTATTTATTTATCTGAGAGAGAGAGAGAGAGAGAGTATGCACAAGCAGGAGGGCCAGAGGGAGAGGGAGAGAAAATCTTAAGCAGACTACATGCTGAGCACAGAGCCCAATGTGGGGCTCTATCTCAGGACCCTGAGTTCACAACCTGAGCTGAAATCAAGAGCCAGACACTTAACTGACTGAATCACCCAGAAGCCCCAATAAAACAGTGTTCTTAAACTTTTTATGTTCTTACCATTAAAAAAGGGTCCCAAATGCCATGCTTTCCCATGGGTATACTCAGAGTTAAACCCAAGTTCTAGTTTGCCAGACATAGCTTCATTCCATTCTTGTATCATGGGACAAGTGAACAATGACATTGCTGTCATGAGTATAATGATCCATTTCAATTTGTAGATAAAGTAAATAACTCACTAACCAGATATGAACTTCATGAAGTCAGGCATTATTTTTTAGTGAAATTATGTATCATATCTCTACCACCCTATACAATGTAATAAATATCTATTGAATAAAGGATAACTGAAATAGTATAATTTTCAGCCAGGGTAACTATATTGAAATATAGTTAGAATATGTTTTAGAATACAAACAACTATAGACCTTTCAAAGGGAAAAAGACACAGACCAAAGATAGAGCCAGATTACTTATGTGTGCTTTCATTTCTCTTTATTTTGAACCAATTAGTAATTGAAAGCTAATGCATGAGCCACCATAGGGATGCTTAATCTTAAGAAAATTATGGAATTTGTAAAATAAGGGTCTGTTCTCTCCACCTGAGTTAATTCTACTGTCTTTTTATCTTTGCTGCCCTCCTCTGGAATTTTTATATTACCTGGTTCTCTTTTCCAAAGGATATATGCTTTATACTTGCCTTTAGAATAAAACTATAGAAGGAAATTTAAACTTTTTAATTTCTATTTTGCAGTGCTTTTTGCTCCAATTTGATGATGACCTGGGGGAAATGAGAAAGAAATAATTTCACGTCATCCCTATGTTTTTCACCCAGTGGCACATTTGTGCTACTTTGTAGAACTCTCAATGCCACCTTCTGAACAATCTAGGAAATGGTTGGTTATTTTGAAATCTCTTCTGTAATAATACCATTTGACTTTTTATTCTGCTATTAAGAAATACATTTCTTTCTTGCCATCTTTTATTTAATAATCACCTTTCTTTCCCTTAATCATTGTCACTTGTATCACACTACATTATATGTCTTACTCGGTGTTTTAATTATGAGCAACAACTTTAAAGAGTGTAAATTTAGAGTATTTATGTGAATTTTCATATAAATTTTTCTGTATGCTTTCTGAATATGTTTCTCCATTGTAACCAGTTAAATAAGTTAATATATCGAAGCACTTAGAACAGTGCTAGATAAATAGTATGGGCTTTAAGCTCCAGAAAAATTTAATATAGTAACAATACCACTCATTTATTCCCTGAGAGTAGATTATATTTCACTCTCCCATCTCCTTTGTAACATAACAATTATAATCTTTTGCATCCCTTAGATGAGTGCTTCTTAAATCTTAACATGTATATAAACTACTTGGGGAATCTTCTCACAATGTAGATTCTGATCTGAGAAGCACTGACATTCTGCATTTCTAAGAAGATCTCAGGTGTTGCTGATGCTACTGGTGGTCCAAGGAGAACATTGAGTAACAGACCCTAGATCAGTGCAGTTTAGTAGAAATATAATGTGAGCCATGTATGCAATTAACAATTTTTCTAGTAACTGCATTTTTAAAAAATACAAAGAGGGGAACTTGGGTGGCTCAGTGGGTTGGGCCTCTGCCTTTGGCTTGGGTCGCGACCTCAGGGTCCTGGAATCGAGTCCCACATTGGGCTCCCTGCTTGGAGGGGAGCCTGCTTCCTCCTCTCTCTCTCTTCCTACTTGTGATCTCTCTCTTCTGTCAAATAAATAAACAAAATCATTAAAAAAAAAAAAGTACAAAGAAAGAGGTGAAATTGACTTAAATTGTATATCTTATTAACCTGGTATATCACATGACATCGTATATTATCCCATATATTATGTATCAAAATATTGTATTAGGTCAATGTGTCTAATATATTATGACCTCAACATGTAATCAATATAAGAAGTTATTAAGATATTTTTACTTTCTTGTTTGCATCCAAAATATTCAGAACCTACTGTATATTTTGCACTTATAGGACATCACAATTTAGAGAGGTCACATTTTGGGTGCTCAGTGCTGTATGTGACTAGTGGCTACCCCACTGGACAGAGCAACCCTCTACAGAAACACAAGGTTTATACCACTGATGTGAAGCCAAGGGTTAATGAACTTTGGGAGTATGCTACCAATGGCAACACCTAAGAAACTGTGTGTGATAGATAAGTCCTATCTGCGACCTATCTCTAGTATCCACAAAAGACCAAAAAAAAGATGTTCATCTATGCACGTATTCTTGTTTTCCACGGTACCCACAAACAGAAGAATAAATAAATTTCTTCCTGCTGAGGGAAGCTATTTAATTTGTTGTAACATTTGTTATAACAAAAGAGGACTTTCCTTGGTTTTTATTTATATTTCATTCATCTTTATGAAACTCAACCCGTTCGACCCAAGAACAATTCTCTACTGCAACTGATGAACTAGATTAATTAATTTATCTAAAACCTCACTTATGCATGTCATTATGTTATTGAGGATGCTACAGAATATTATATGATTTCCTAATTATTCAGCATCACTGATCGGTGATGAGTCTTATACCTCTAGTGTATCGCACATGGAATTCTGCACTAAGTAGCATTATTATTATAAATATTGTTGTCCACACAGTGCATGGCTGGCTTCCAATTTTTCCTATTTTATGTTAATTATTCAGTTTATTCTCACCCCCTGGTCTTCTAAAAATGACTTTATGTTTTATATCATTTTCAGAGATTTACAACACTTTAGATTCTTTACTACTTTATTCTGTGTATGTAGTTATGGTTGTATTTTATATATCTAGCACAATATTAATCAGTTTTCTATTATCACAAGATTTTTCTAAGTCTGGTCTGGGAGGCAGTCTCATGTACAGACATGTTGGCTTTTTGTTCCAGAGCTAACTTTGGTTAGTCTTGTGTACATGCAATGGGTATATTTTACAGAAGAGGATTCATCTATTATAAAATAAGCCAATGCTAATTCAACTCATAACTCTTAAACATTCTATTTCTAAAGATAATTTAAATCACTGTACAATAAATAGCATGTATAAAATAACATACTTAAGGGAAATACCAAAATGAAAGTAAAAAGGAGGAAAGGAAGAGAAGTAAAGAGTGATGGAGAACCTGGATTGCACCAGATTTTGTGCTAGGTAATATTTTCACTATTTCATTTGTTTCTCTAGCGCTGCTCATTCAGCGGGAGACATTGCAGTGTAGTGGTTAAGATTAAACCTGGAATCAGGTGTGGTTGAACCAACTCCAACATTTAGTTAGCTTTTTTGGTCCTTTGTTTTTTTCACCTATAAGATGAATGGGGGTGGCAATTCAGTATGCACCTCATTAGGGGGGTCTGAACACTATAATAAGGTAGTTTATTACAACTCAATGATTCAACAAAATTCTATTGAGCACCTACATTTCAAACTGTTGCAATCCTCAGGAATTCAGTGAAAAAAATGATCAAAATTCCTCTGCTCATGGAGCAAACATTCTAATGAAGGGAAACTACAAAGCAAATATGATTAAGTGAACATTATGTCAAGTGGTGACAATGAAGAAAATTGAAATAGGATAGGGATAATGAAGAGTGATGGCAGCTATTGTATACAAAGTGATCAAAGATTCATCCTAGGAAAAGTGGTATTTGGGAAAAAAATTAGAAGAAGTTATAGAACGAGCCATATGAATATATAAGGGAGTCCCTTCCAGGCAATGGAAATAAGTGCAGAGGCTCTGTGATAGGAATATACTTACTGAGTATAAGAAATGGCAATTAAGCTAGCATGTCTGAGATACAGTGAGTGAGGAGAAACATTTTAGGAATTGAGGTCAGACAGGTCATGGGAGACTCAGCGTGTGGGACTTTGTACACTACGTTAGAATTTTATATTTTATTCTGAGGGAAACACTTTGAGAAAAGCGGTTCCTTTTTTCATGTCCTACTTTATGTTTTTTAAAGGATGACTCTGGGTCCTATATGGAAAATAGACACAAGAGATGAGGGCAAAAGCTGAAATCATGTAATGACGAGGACCAATGTAGTAGTCATAGGGATGGTGAGAAGTGGTTGGGTTTTGAATCTCTTTGAATAATAGTGCCATCAGATGTGCTGACTTACTGGAAATGAAGATGAGAGAAAAATAGATATTTGATATAAAAAATTTAGCCTAAACTACTAGAAAATAATGGTGCCATTTACTAATATATGAAAGAATGCAGGAGTAGGGCATTTGTGGGGGGGAGATGAAGAGTCTGTTGAAAACAATTTAAGTTTGATAATGACATTAGATATCAAAGTAAGTAGTTCTATATCCAAGTTTTGAATATTGCTTAAAAAGTCTGGACTGGAGATATACACTTGAGTTTAGGAGATGAAAATACAGTATTTAAAACCATGGGATTGGGTAAAATTGTTTAGAACTAGCTGAAACCCAGGAGAGTTCCAGGAAATAAGGTATTTCAAAGTCTAAAAGTTAAAAGATAAAAAAAAAAAAAAGGAAGAGAAAATAAAAATTGAAAAGGAACAGCTAATGGAGTAGATGAGGAACCTTCAGAGATGGATGTCAGATGGCAAATGAACAAATCTTTCCAAAAAGGAGAGGGGAGCACAACTGAATCAAATGCTGGTAATGGGTTGATTAGATGAGAACTGAAAACTGACCTTTGAATTTGGCAATGTAGAGATCATGATGATGTTTTATAGTAGTAGTTTCAGAGGAATTCTATGAACAAAATTCTGATTGTTTTATTTATTTATTTATTTATTTTTTGCTTAAACGTAGTCTTTTTTTTTAATGGGAAGAATTCTCTTCTTTTCTTTTCTTCTTTTCTTTTCTTTTCTTTTCTTTTCTCTTATTTCTTTCCAGTGTTCATTGTTTATGTACCACATCCAGTACTCCATGCAATACTTGCCCTCCATAATACCCACCACCAGGCTCGCCCTACCCTCCACCCCCTTCCCCTCCAAACCCTCAGTTTGTTTCTCAGAGTCCACAGTCTCTCATGGTTCATCCCCCCCTCCAATTTCCCCCAACTCACTTCTCCTCTCCATCTCCCAATGTCCTCCGTGTTATTCCTTATGCTCCATGAGTAAGTGAAACCACATGATAATTGACTCTCTCTGCTTGACTTATTTCACTCAGCATAATCTCTTCCAGTTCCATCCGTTGATACAAAAGTTAGGTATTCATCTTTTCTGATGGAAATGTAATACTCCATTGTTTTCTTTTTGTTTTTTAAGATTTATTTATTTATTTGAAAGAGAGAACAAGTAGTGGGGAGGGGTAAAGGGAAAAGGAGAGAATCCCAAGCAGACTCCCTGCTGACCGTGGAGTCCTATGAAGGGCTGGATCTCATAGCCCTCAGATCATGACCTGAGTGGAAATCAAGAGTTAAACGCTTAACCAACTGAGCCACCCAGGTGCCCCAAAATTCTGATTCTTTAAAAAAGAATGAAGTGGGGGGGAGAATGAAGGGGAAGAAGAGGCAAAAGTGAGTCTTCAGAACTTTTTGGTAGAGTTCTGCTCTGAAGGGAAGTAGAGAAAGGGGATAGGAGCTGGAACAACAATATGATATAAAATAAAATGGAAGTAATTATTCCCTTCCCTCTGTCCACATCACATTTGCATTGTGAGATATCATGTGAGCTGGCCAGGTTACTCATTTGACCATGAGAATGTAGCAGAAGTGGTGGTATTCTAAGCATCAAACCACTTTGCACACTCCTCTCTTTCTCTTGAAATCCTGCCCAGTCACTATATTTACAAGCCCAAGCTTGATGAAGACATGTGTCCCAATCACTCCATCTCCTTGGTTTACTTCCCTCTATCACCCAGGGCTCAGACAACTGACCCTCAGATGCAGAGCCACTTAGCCAAATGACAGTTAACCATGATGCATGAATGGGCTAGTCAAGAGCTTAACCACACAAGAGCTTAACCCACCCTAAATTGTCAACCCACAGAATTGAGCTAAAAACACGGCTGTTGTTTTCAGCCACTGATTTGGGTGGTTCAATGAAACCTATCTGATACAGAAAGGGTATTTGTTTGTTTGTTTGTTCACCAATGTTTACTGTTGTTTGTTTTAACATGGGAGATATTGTACCATGTTTGTCAATGGGAATAGTGCAGCAGAAGATAAAAAATGATTATGAGTCTGGGGACAATTTAAGAGCAATATTTGAGTCAGGAAGTAAGTGTGGGTCTCTGTGCACTAGTGGGAGTACTGACCTTATAGGAGCATGGATAAATCACCGATGCAAAAAGGAATTGACAGAGCACCACAGATTACAGTAATTGCTCAATAAATGGAAGCCCATATGTTTAAGTGGTATGACTAATCCTTGAGGACATGAATTTCAGATGTGGGCATGTGACAATAAGTCTTTCTGGTTCCAAAGCCACTTCTAACAGCTGCTAGGAATCTGCTCTTTGCTTTGTTTGGAATTCTTTTGTCCATTATCTCCATAGATCCAAATCCCATCCATTCTTTGAATACAGAAGTCTTCCCTCACTTTTGCAGCTGGAATTAATCTTTCATACCTCAAAAGCCTGTAACAATTGTCTCAGTGATTTCAAATACAACTTACAACTTTCTAACTTGTCCTGTAATTGTTTGGGTTCATAGTGTCTCTTCTTTAATGAATTATAAACTATTAAATATAGAGTTTATGTCTGATTTATTTTGAATTACTGCAAAATTTACCTAAACATAGTATGTAATGCACAAATATGAATTAATGAAAAGGTTAATATAATTAAGCATTACGTTTAACATCATGGCATACAGAGCCAACTGGGGAAAAATTTCAAAGCTGACCCAGTTTAACGAATTATTCTGGGTGATAACTGACTGTCTATCTTTAGACACTTGAAAAATCTACTCATTGGTTTATGCTCATGAATGGATAGATTAGATGTGGTGGAAGAGTTTCTCAGTGATTTCCTGTAAATAACAAAATTTTAATTTCTGAACTGGAGACTATTAAGTTCAACAACTATCCTTTTGCAATTTTTTTTTGCCTTTTAAGGAGACACTGTTGCTCCTCTAATTCCTAACAGTTCATTTAAATTATCTGAACATTGCAGATGCTGAATATAGAAAGTCATCCTTGTGGACTTCAGCCAATGGCAACATAAAAAGGAACACACAAAAATGCTTAAAATAAACATGCAAAATAGTGAGTATGAGGCCTCCCATATACAAAATTCTTCTTCGTTTCTCACTTTTGCCATAAAAAATGTATTCCAAAGCAGTAAATTATTCTAGAAATAAAACCCAAATATTTCTTTGCACAGCCACCAATATCTGTGTATCATAAAATTCCCCTAAAAAGAGAAGATAGATTCCTCTATTCAGTTACACAACAAAGAGATATTTAGGGAAAAATAAATCATGCTTATCTGTTACCTATTGGAATGATTAGGTAGAGCACTACTTGAGGAGCAGCACAACCAGGGCCTGCCTGTAAGCTGTAGGGATCACCATTGTACGTGCCTGTGTTATAGACTCATCTTTCAAAAGAGCTATAGCCTACGTATGAAACAATAACAAGTATGAGTTCTCCCAAAGAGGTGGGTCTGTATGTCTCTGAAAACCAGCTCTTTTAGATTATTTGCTGGTCCATTTTCTAAAGAGGGGTACCAGCACTCAAAGTAGATCATACACCAAAATGGAAGACCTAAAACTAAAACATCTAGAAAAAAGCATAACTTTCAAAATTCAAAAAGACAACACGCATCCCAAAGAAGAAATGAGAATGGCAAATAACAATATAAAAGATGATCCTCATCTGCTATTATTAGGAAAATACAAGTTTATAACCACTAGGAGAGACTACTACCCAGCCACTAGAATTAATAATATGAAAACACCCATCGTACCCAATTTTGGTTAGAATGTGGAAAAAACTGAAATTCTCATTCATTTCCATGCAAAATGACACAGTCATTTTGAGAAACAGTTTGGCATTTTTAAAATAAGGGTAAACATACATTTACTAACCAGATATATACCCAAAAGAAATGAAGGGATATGTCCACACAACAGCCTGTATGTCAATCATTACAGCAGCTTAAGCAGTAAATGCCCCAAACTGTAAACAACCCAAATGTTAAAAAACTGGTGAATGGATAAATCTGATTTGTGAGTAGAATACTATTCAGCGGTAAAATAGAACAAACTACTTATATGTGCAACAAAATGAATGATTCTTGACAGCATTTTAAGTTAATGCTTATAAAATACTGGTGAAGTTAGAAAGCTTGGAAAGTTAGACTCAAAAAACCAATACTGTACAATTCCACTCTAGGGTAGTCAAAAAACATCAAAACTCTGGAAATGGAAAATAGATCAGTGGTTTCTAGTGGCCAAGAATGGAGGAAGGGGACTGACTGAAAAGGGGCACTAGGAAGACTTTTAGAGTGATGAAGATTCCATATCTTGATTCTGGTGGCCATTATACAACCGTATACATTTGTCAAAACTTGGAAGTAGGTTTTCTGTATGTAAGTTGTATCTCAATTAAAAAAGAAAAAAATTAAAACCGGTATTTAACCCTGTTCAGTCAGGGTTATGAATCATTGCAATTGTCAAACAATAGGTATTTTATCTGTACATGAGTAGAAGTTGGTGACTATTCCAGTTGTATCTGAAATTTCTTGGTCAAAACTTATCATTGAAGAAGAACCAGGTGCATCCTGATTCCAAAATGTCTAGTTAACTCAAGGAAACAAATGTAATTTATCTTACAATACTTTTCTCAAAAGAATTAACGAAGGAAATTGTCACTACAGGAAGTGCAGTGGCTTTAAAAATTGTGGAACCAAGTAAAAGGTTAGCAAACAGACACTAGATTGGTTGATGAGGTTCTCAGAGAGAAATAATAAACAAAGTTTAGCATAGAAGTAAACTTCCTTAGCTTTGTTCTTTCTTATTATCTTGGATCAAGATAAATTCTGCTCAGGCTAATTTGGGGTATGTGTGTGATTCCTCGAAGGTTTTAGCAAAACAATCTTTAAGAAGTCTGTGCTTTTTTTTTTTGGTTAAAAAAAAAAAAAAGTCTGTGCTTTAAATTCCTGTAAAATTCCTGAACGTAGAAAGAGCGGTTGGTCCCAAAGAACATGTGTTTAATTTTATTTTCATTCATAAGGAAAAGTATAAAATATATAAGATAAACTGTTAACCCTTACTCTGGCTGCTGCACACAGAAGGGTTTGAGATAGGAAATGAGAAGAGGAGGTCTGCATTCTTATTCTGGTTCTTTAATGAAGAAGACACTTCCTCAGTTTCTTAATTAAAAAAACACCTGAGTTCCTGTTAGTGTTGGTTCAAGCAGAACACATTTATCTAGGGACACGACGGGGCTGGATGTGACTGCCAACAAATGCTTAGGTGGCAACATTTATTATGCACGTCCTTTGTGAATTCCTTTTCAGTGGTACCCAATGGACTATAAATTTCTTTTGCCATTAAATGCTGATTTGTGCCTGAACATGTTTGACCACATCCCAGAGTAGTTCATTTCCAGTTCTCTTGTAACACACCTCCAACATTTGCATCTTTGCTGTATTTTTTTTAAATATCTTACCTGCTTTTCTTGCTGACTTTAATATAAATTAAAACTCTGGAATCAGGGGCGCCTGGGCGGCTCAGTCAGTTGAGCGTCTACCTTCAGCTCAGGTCATGATCTGGGTGCTGGAATCAAACCCCACATCTTTGCACTGTCAGGCTCCCCTCTCAACAGGAAGTCTGCTTCTCCCACCCTACCCACCACCCCCACTTGTTTTCCCTCTCCCTCTCTCTCAAATAAATACATAAAATCTTTAAAAAAAAAAAACAAAAAAAAAACCTCTGAAATCATTAGAGGGACTTTCCTGCTCCAAGATCCATGAGCATAAGAAATAAACTATTGAAACTAATGTTTTCACTGAGGAGGTATCTAAATCAACCAAAGTAGTAAAAGCAAATTTTTCTGAACCAAAAAGGAGAGGAAAAATAATTTTCAAAAAAGTTTAAAAATTCTGAATGTATATGAAATACACATTTTTTTATACATTCTTGAAGAAATGGTCACCCAAGAGAGCTTTATTTATGTGTGCTATTTTATTCAGGTCATTATTCAGCTATTTTCTGTGGCTGTCAAAAGCAGTAAGTATACATGTAATTACATTCTGTAATATAATGTCTGCTTAATCACTAGATGTCTGTCTGTGTTTTGTTTTTCTCTTTGGTGTGCCCTACTTTTAGCGTAGAATGAGTTGTAATAAGGAAAGGAACTTTCCACATCAGAATTTATGTCTAGAAGTCATTACTAATAAACATATCCTTTCTTTATCAATCTCATTAGATGTTCTAAAGTGGCCTGAAGGTCTCTGACAACCTTGTTTTTAATCTAATAACATATTAAGTGGGGCATTTAACTGATCCACATACGGAAAATACTTCAATTACATTATATCCATTCTCTGAAATCAGACATCATGGGGTTATTGATAAAATATTCTGTTTAAAACTTCTTCTCATGTTTGTCCTAACTTTGTTTATAATGTGCAACATTCAAAATGGATTAAATGCCTGACAGAGGACAGTAGTTTTAAAAGATTATGGTATATCCATAAAATAGAATATTGCAAAAGGATTTATAAATCTATAAAAGCATGGATTTATGTTCATGAGGTATTGCAAAGTGAGACGATCAGATTACATAATAATATGTATAATAAAATGCAATTTGGGGAGAAAAATGCATTCTTTGCACATGAGGGAATTTAGAGAAACAATACTTAAAACAACAAACACTAAGATGTTAACAGAGGCTATAATTTGGTTGCATTCTGGGCAATAGTTTCTTCTCCTATTTATATTTTCTCATTTTTATAAGGAATATGAAATACTCATGTAATGGAAACAACTATCTTAAAAGTCATTAAAATCCTCAAGTCAGATTCTTGGACCAAAGAAAATAACTAGAAACCAGATCTATTAAACCAGAGCTATTAAAATAGATTCTATTAAATAGATCCTATTAAATTCTATTAAAATAGAAACCAGATCTATTAAACCAGATCTATTAAAATAAATACAGAAAGCTGTATTTTAATCTGTAAGTTTACAGATTTTTAATATGCTAAATTACTTCTCAAGATAATGTTCTGCAAAAGTAATTGTAAAGTCAAGAATGAAACAACAAATACGTTGGTTGGAATAGAAAAGGCAGTTTAATGCCTATATCAGCATAAGAGGACTCTCCATAAGTTTTCCGGTAGTTTCACAGAAATATTCACAGAATATTACCAATGCCTTGACTCATTCCTCCTAATGACCCA
Organism: Lontra canadensis; assembly: GCF_010015895.1. Lineage (NCBI taxonomy): Eukaryota > Metazoa > Chordata > Mammalia > Carnivora > Mustelidae > Lontra > Lontra canadensis. The sequence goes on along the minus strand of NW_022631064.1, from coordinate 7,098,573 downwards.
GGAAGGTGTCTGTTGATTAAAAATAAGTTACTACTGCTACTGTGAAATAAAACCCATTAAGAAGCATGTCATAGTAATAACAGAAATAATAATAAGGCACTTGATGGGGTTTCTGGATGGCTTAGCCAGTCAAGCATCTGACTCTTGATTTTGGCTCAGAGAGTGAACTCAGGATCATAAGACAGAGCCCCATGTCGGGCTCTGCACTCAGAGCAGAGTCTGCTTGTGATTCCCTCTCACCATCTGCCTCTTCCCCTCTGCACTGACTATAACTAAATAAATAAATATAAATATAAATAAATATAAATAAATAAGCACTTGTTCAGTGTTTCACCAAACAATGTCCTAAATGTTTTACATGTAAAACCTTCTGACTCCTCAAAACTCTATGATATTATCCCAATTTTTTAAACGAAGAATCTAAGGCACATAGAAATTAAAAACTTACCAAAATACAGTTCATTAGTGGCATGGAAGAATCCAAATGTAGGCAGCCAGAGTCTTTTCTTCATGACTATGATATTCTACTTAATAACAGAAATCATATCCACAAGTAGACAAAATTTGTGTTATAGTAGAAGCTATTTTGGTGGACTATAATGGCATGTTCTATCCAGAAATCTCATCTGCTAGTTCCGAGAAGTTTTCTCCCTGCACAGATGCACCCAAGGCGCTTATGGGACCTTATATGCTCCAGGTCTAGATAATCTCCTTCAAGGTTTCCATGTTGCCCACAGTGTTCCTGGGTATTTTCCACTTTCTATATGCTCTGAGATATATTCTGCACACTGTGCCTTAATGGAATAGTGTTGACAAACAAAATAACTGGAGGAAAGCAGAAGAACTTCCCTCCCATATCTCTTCTGGAGAAGCCACCACGAATTCTCTCAGCTCCTTGACCCTTCTCCTATATTTTTTGGTTTTTTTTGTTTTTTTTTCACTGAACCCAGGAGATGAGGAAAAAATAAGGCCCCACCATGGCCCCACATGTAAGGGAATGTCTTGAACTTGGCCAACACTTCCCCTGGTAATAGTCTAATTAACCCTCCATATTTTTACCAAGTTTCATATGTTTTAATTCAAGAACTAGTCTGACAGATTAAAATTGTCAGCATGGTAAACTCTGGTACTTGTTAACACCAGGTAGCAACACTGACTTAAACAATGGGATACTTAAAAGGTTAAACAGCAGCACAATTTATAAAAATATGTATCCTTTTCTCATTAATTTCTTAACTGTTTTTAACCTTTGGGCAAAATAATGCACATTTAATAATATGCAGAAATACAAAATAATTTTGGTATTACCTTTTGCCCACTTAATTTATGGTTTGTAATGGCCTAGCACCAAATTTGTGTAGTATCATTCAGCTAATGCATTTTGATAAATATTCTGTGAATGTTCTCGAGATGATAGTTGGGATGACAAACCCCTGAGTCTCTGTTCCTTTTATCAATCCTAAATTTTCTGGCCATAGGTGAGTGGATTCTGTAGTTGATACAAACAGAAGAAAGAGCTGGAGGAACACAGCTTAGCCAACTTCTCTGTTTCTATTTTACTCTGAACTTGCTACAACCAGTTATTGTTTTCAACCATGCTCCAGTCACTAATATAATGAATCCAAATCCGGAGAAAAGTCTCTGTGTCAGAATAACTAGTTCCCTATAGGACAAATTCAAAATCTCTGAGGCAAAAGAGAGAGCATAATTGCTTTTGTCTGTGTCTCCTGCCTCTTCCGTACCATCAGTTCCACCCCCTTTCTCAAGGTCAACATTCAAGGAAATACTTAGGTTTAGAGATATCACAAGAACCCTTTATGCCAATGCCTAGGTGACTTCAGCTTTTTTCTTTTCTGCCTAAATGCATTTGAAGTCCTCAAATTCTTTGACAGGCTCTCCCCTAGATGATTTAGCGAATGTGTGGATAAAACAGAATACTTACATTTGAAAATCCTGTGGAATAAATATAGAACAGATCAACTTTTTAAAAAGAAATGTGCTTTTAAAAGAATGTTTGAAATTTTCTCAGTGACAAATACTCTTCGATCTTTCAGGTGGAAGAAACAGTCACTAAAAGGTGAAAGTAGGTCAATTCACATTGCTATCATTCCCACTCTACTGACTCACTCTCATTCAGTTTGGGTAATGATTACAATTACATGATAACCCAAATTTTCCACCCCCGAGCTGTGCATTTGTCCTAAGGCTGTTGCTGAACAGCAAAATTGCCTCAGGTGACTATGCCCCCGTGCATGAAATTATTTTCAACAGCCTGAAGCATAACAGAATGTTTTATGTGACAAGTTTAAGAAATGTTCAAAAAGATTTGAATTTTTGAAAAAAAAAAATAACTTTCATCATACTTGCTCTGCCATTTCCAGAAACAGTGTCAAACTAATATATAAATAAAGTTGCTTTCTAACACATGAACACCCTTATTTTCATGCCATCCCCTGCATCCTGCCTGAGATAGTTACTAGCTCCCTTGGATTATTATCATCTTTTGAAGAAATGCAGAATCAAACCTTGTCGAAGGAGGAGAACTGAACAATGACAGGTAATTAATTCAGATTGACTTTTTGTTAATTCCTGAAAGGTACCGGTTTGATGCTTGATAACATTCAGTAACACAGGAGCACAATTTGGAAGAATCAGTGAAGTATTGACTCTGTTCTAGACTTATATAATACCATTCTTCGCGATTTTCAGAGCCTTTCCAAGTATAAGCCTGTTTAGATGAGAACAGCATCTGAGCAAACAGCTACGAATTAGAAGACGCCCACAGGCATGTATCCTGTTCTCTAATACTTTGCGGGCAGGTGATTTACCTCAGGGACTTTCAACAAGACACAGTCAATAAGGCACTAGGCAAGCAGCATTTCAGAAAACTCTACTGAGTTTCTTTTTTTTTTTTTTAATTTTAATTTAACATTATATCTTTTTTTTCACATTTTATTTTATTTTACTTCTTTTCAGTGTTCCTACTCCCAGTAATAATTGGTGTCAACTAAACTTTTTGAACCTTATCAATTTATCATGCATTTATTCAAATGTATACCAAAAAAATATCTACGAAGGGAGAAATCCTATAACCTGGTAGTTCCATTAGTCAAAATTGTCCATAGTGAGTTGACATGTCAGCTCATGACAGTCAATATAGTATTTCCATGAGTTTTTCTAGAGGAAGAGAAGGTAGGAGAGAGGAAACAATGAAAGGAAAAGGAAACAACAATATTAAAATGAAAGGGAAAATGGTGCATTGAGTATATTGCTGTCTGTTAAATTTGTGATTATAAATAAGAAGATGTATAGAACAGATTTACCTGGTTTCCTGGATGATTTTCACATTCAAACACTGATTTCATTTGTTCTCTTTTTTTCTCTGCTTCTTCCTGTCCAATCAATCTTTTTCATTATCTGACTTCAGTGTATAGGGTTTTAGGGGAACCTGGGTGGCTAGGTTGGTTAAGCGTCTGCCTTTGGCTCAGGTCATGATTCTAGGGTCCTGAGATCGAGCCCCACATCGGGCTCCCTGCCCAGTGGAGAGCCTGCGCCCCTCCCTGCTCATGTTCTCTCTCACTGTTTCTGTCTCTCTCTCTCAAATAAATAAAATCTTTTTAAAAAGTATATATAGGTTTTGAAAGTTATATGCAACCAAGGGGCATAGCAGGCTTCAGAGAAAAAGACATGAGATGTGGAGGTCTTTCGAAGCTTGTGGAAGAATGTGGGCAAAGGAACAAGAACCAGGAGGTAACAGCAGATACTCTCTCTGATGAACAAGGAGCAGAGACCACACTACATCAATGGAGGCAGGCAGAAAAATGGTAGGATATTAAGTTAGGTAGATCTGATAGATATGATATGAGCCCCATACGGAGATTTAAACCTAAGGTACTGTATTCGTTTTTCATTGTTGTTGTCAGAAATTACAAACATAGCAGAGTAAACCAACATCCGTTTATTATCTGCCAGTTTTGTAGGTCAGACGTTCACATCTCAACTCAACTGGGTCATCTGCTTTGAATCTTAAAGGCTAAAATCAGGTATTCTCAAGGCTGTGTTATTTTCTGCAGGCTCTAGGGATAAGTTCATTTACAAGGTTTTAGGTTGCTGGCTGAATTCAGTTCCTTTCAGGAATAGGATTAAGATGCCTATCCCTTGCTAGCTGCCAGACAGAAGCCTGTCTTTGCTCTTAGAGTATGCTTGCATTTTTTCTCATGTCTTCCATGTGGCTCCCTTAATGATGGCCAGACAAATCCTTCTCACACTTCAAATTTCTCTACTCCCCCTTTTGCCATGTTCCTGTGTGTACAGCCAGGGAAAGTTCTCTACTTTTAAGAGCTCACATGATTAGAAAGTGTCAACGCAGATGATCAAAGGTAATCTCCTTATTTCTACATGCCAAATTTCTTTGCCATGTAATATCACATATCCACAGGTTTCAGGGATTTGGTCATGGATGTCTTCAGAAAGCCATTATCTGGCCTACCTTATATACCTTCTCAGATTCCGTTGACTGCCTCCTTCCCTCTCTCTTTGTCAGCATCCTTCCCATGCAGGTGGCCCTTCCATGTTTGGTCTAAAACGAAACATGATACCAAGGCCATTGACCTTAAGCTTCCTAAATGACCACTGAGAGCCCTAATGATATAACCTGAAATGTGAGGAAGTATGTTCCTTATAGGGTGAATCTATCTAGGGAACTTGCCAGTGTCCTCCCTTGGTCTCTCTCCAGTCTACTGTGAAATTTTAACAGCATGGTAAGGTATTAACCACATTGCTTTGCCTCTTTATTAGCTTCATATCCTCTTTTCCTTATATTTCCTCCACCCTATGCTTGTATCTCCTAAATAAAGTATTAGTCTTATAATCTTTGCCTGAGGCCCTACTTCCAAGAGGACATTGACTTTTTTAGCTGTCCCTCCATAGAGGTGGACTCTAGTAAGACAGCATTTGACCTACTGGCAAAATTGAATGGAGGAAATTTGAGATAATACCTTTATTCCAGAAATACAGAATTGGGCTAATAAATACTAATCTCAGTCTCCTTTTAGTCAAAATTGAGGTGACATGGATCACCACGTATACTGAAAAGCAAAGAAAGTTGGACTGCTCAAAGGGAAAAAGAAAATCAGATTTATGGAGGAACAAAGATTACAGACCACGAGATCTCTGACGGATAGGTTGACTCACAGAAAAATGGAATTAATGCTTGCCTTTGTTCCTGATGAATTTTCAGTTTCTGTTTTCAGGTCCTCCTGATGAGAAGCACTTGTATTTTCAAATGAATTTTCTCCCCTTGGATTGAACTAGTTTGAACAGTGGTTCTGCTATTTACAATTAATGAAACTATTTCAGTTGTTGTTCTGTAACAAACCATCCCAAAGCCCAGTGGTATAAAACAGCTATCTTATTGTCTGGGTTCTACGGATCAAGAATTTAGATGGGATATACTGGAAACCATTTATTACTTCTTCACAGTACCTGGGAAGGTACTGTGAAAGGAAGGCTTAAAAGGAAGACTTGAAAGCTAGATGTGGTGATTCAATAGCTGGAGGGTGAAATCATCTGAAGGTGTCACCACTCATGCATCTGGTGAATCTGGCTATTGGCTGGGCTCTTCACCAGAACATCTTAACATAGCTTTTCTATGTGGTCTCTCCCCATGGGCTAGTTAGACTTCCTCACAGCATGACTTGAACATTCCAAGAGAAGAAAGAGGTGCATGGCATTTTTGTGATCTAATCTCAGGAGTCACATACAGTCATTTCTAATACACATAAGGTCTGAATCATCAAAAAGGGCCACCTAGGTTCCAGGGCTGGGGATATAGACCCCCACCACTCCATTGTTGGTGGGGGGGATGTCAACATCCTACTGTAAGAATAACATGTGGTATGTGAAACCTTGTTACAGACAATTTTGGAGAATACAATTTGACACAGAAACTGACACTAAGACAATAGGCAAGTTGGAGCCAGATTCTGGAGGTTTCAATGACAAATGGAGGGTTTGGAGTTCATTGTGGAGTCAAGAGAAAGTGATGATTCTTGAGCAGAGATGTGAAATGGGTACAGAAGACTTAGGTGGCTAGGAAAAAGGATTGTCTCATTTAATATGTCCAGCAGTTTTATTGTCTAATGACTAATCTATTGTACTTTGAAGGCAAAAAAGACTGACACTGTCATTACCTGTATCAAATGCATTCCCAATGGTCTTGTGTTACTCTGCCAATGTTGTTTCATCACAGAGCTAAAAACTAATGTGAGCCTGTATTTTACAAACAAGTATGCAGAATAAATCCGCAGATACTAGGGTTTATGGAACCAACATAAAGCCTATGTTGTTTTATTCCATTGGAAAGATGGTTTCCATTGTCTCTCATTGCGCTGACTATATGTAAAGAAAGTACTACTCCCTCATCCTTATTTAAGCTCAACATTAAAGGATTTCTTCGCACAAGAAGTTTTGGCTTGAATGGAAGTTTTTTACTGTCTTTCTATTTTTGAGTTATGTCAAGTGACTGCAAATATCTTCACAGTTATTTACCTATTTTGTCTAATCAAGTGGAAAAAATTTGAGCAATACCTGACATTCTCTCACAAACATAGTCTGAGTATGATTTCAGATTTAGGATGAAATCCTAAAAGCCAGTGAGGAAAGGAAGCGAAATAAATTATTGGTAAAGTCTTTCTCAAAGAAAGTAGTCCAAAAGCTTTCATCAGCAGCATTACTTTTTCCTTCTTCTTGCCAGAAAGCTATTTATAAATACTATAGAAATACACATTTTTTTATCTATCATCAACCTATAACATTGCATCTAGAAACTTGTTAAAAAATCTAAAAAGAGTAGCATGAATTAAGGATACCATGAAGAATGTTTTGTATCCAAAAAATTGCCAGGTACATTTATTTTATCTATTTCAAAAGCTGTTTACTTAGCTTTAAATTTACTGGAAATTTCTTTGCTTACATCTTTCAAATGTATTTGGCCATTTTTTGCTTAATAAGAGGGTATAGAGATAAATTCAGCCTTTTTTTTTTTTTCTTAAGTAACCATCTTAAAATAACCCAGGGAATTGTTCTGGAATAAAACAAAGGTTAAAATATACCTTAGATTTTCCTATTCAGTACAGTACTTACAAGAAAAAAGACCTATTGTTTTATGAAAAGATTTTGGTTAAATGGGCTCTATGGAAGCAATATTTCATTTCTTAAAATAACTTCAGTTTTCACAGGAGTTCCAGTTTTGCACTCATAATATGCTTTACACTGGGGAAATCTGCCATTTCCGTAGGACTGATCTGCAAGGTGTTTGCTTCCTAAACCAAGGCAGTGAGCGTTACTGAGAATAGGCATACAGGTAAAGAGTACACCCTATTTGTTTCATAGGTTTAAACACTTTCTTGAAGTCTGAGATGGTATCTTTTTTTTTTTGAAAGTATTAAACAAGAACTTACTGAAAGGTTAGTTTTTATACAGCAAGAAATACCTAAGCTTACTACAACCTACTGCAATGGCTGTCTGCTACGCCTCTACCATCTGATTATTAAATTCTTTGATGACTTAGTGGACAGAACTTGCAACTGTTTATCAGGTCACAATATGCATGATCTTGAACAGCCACATTAGAAGACATATGTGTAATCCTTAGTTCTGTCAGCAAGAGTCAAAATATTTGATTCACCTTGAATCTGTGACTGAGACATTCAGTTTCATTAAATCACAAAGAAAGACATTAAATTTGGAATAAGAATATTGTTATTTTCTTTGTTTTTATCATTAAGAATCTATCTGGCCTGTAATGTATGGTCCCAGATTCTATGTCATTGCTTGAATTCTCCACTTGTGCTTCCTTACAACTGCTGATCTTCTTGGAAATTCTTTCAATGGAGAAGACAAATAAACAAGCCATGGATTGCAATGCAAATCATCATGACCAGTGGGAAAGGCTCAGCTAGGTTCATTAAATGATCCCCCTTCCTTGCTAGGTAATCAGAGGCAAATTACTCATTCTTGTCAAGCTCCACTTTTCTCAGGTGAAACAAGAGCTTCACACAACCTCCCACGGCATTTAAGAATGAGTTCATGAATCAAGTAGTCCTACCCTTACGGGTAATGGGCCGAGCACAGTGCCTGGCTGCGCATGTGTATCCAGAAAATGCTATCTGTGATGGTGTGAGCATGACTGTTTACTATAGAGATTGTATTCATTCACTGAAAGAAGCTTACAGATATCTACTATCTATCTAGGTGATGGGCTAGTACCCTTATGGAGCTTATATTCCAGAAAGCAATACAGAAAATGAGAAAATGAACAAATAAATAATTCAACAGGCTGAGTTAGGTTTGGATTTTTGTGTGTGTTTGGGGGAGGGTTGTATTTGTTTTGTTTTGTTTTTTTTCTGTTTAAAAAATGAGGTCTGAAGCAGCAGTAAAATAACACGGTCTGCTCTCTGCTGTTGCTGCCTTTCCAGCATCAGCCAGAGAACGGCAGTTCTCTTCAACCTCAGCTGGAAGATTGCACAATTTTTCAATTTGTTAAGAGGCACCATGTGTGAAACTGTGGGAATGAATCACTCAGCACTGGTTCATGGGACAGAAACAAAAGGGACTGCAACTCTAAGACATAATCTAAGGGCTCATGAGTGAAACATGCCAAAGGTTTAGTCACCGGGATGAGAGGCAAGCTGGAAAGAGAGAAGCCACGCCAACCAGCCTACCAGAAATGTAGGACAGATGTTTGTCTAAGAGCAGATGGAAACAAAGCCTGGCAGCTACACGTCTCCTCAGACGGGCCGCTGTTCCTCTGGGTGTTTGTGTGCGGCGCCATATGAACTGACAACTAGAGAATGTGGATGTAGGGCGAAAGGGCGGCTTTACTGTCCGTGAGTTCAAAGAGTGAAGACGTCATGGTCTAATCACCACTTAATTTCTGAGGCTCAGTCTTCAAACCTAAACTTGATTTTTGGTGTTTTGCTTTGCCATGACACTCACCGGCCATAAATAAATGGCAACAATATTTGTCTATGACTGTGAGACAGCTTGATTTTTCTCTCTGCCTTCAGAGCTCTAGGGGTGGCTCCTTCTCCACACCTTATGGATATCCCAACATGCAGGTATTAAAATGTCCAGTATGATTCAGTTTGATTCAAGGCCAAGGTCTGTTTGTACCTTAACTTTCCATCTGTTTTTATCAGGGCAGAAGATGGGGGAATAAGGGAATAGGCCAATGTTGTAATATTGTTGCTAGGATAACCGGGCACCTGGGTGGGCTCATGGACAGTGCACCGACTGGCTGGCCTCTTCAAATATTTTCTCGGTTTGGGTACATCACTGGCAACTTATACTAGGGACCTATAGGCAGGACCCTCTAGATGGCTCAAACACCCACAAGATCTTTGCCACACCAAATGTGGATCTACAGTTTACTCTACTGTGAGTCCCTCTCTCTTCTCATGTATCTATTTCAGCCAGCTACTACTTCTCTAGATAAAGTCAGGTGCCAATTTAAGTCATGTTTCTAGATTCCTGTAGATACATGTCAGGTTCTCCTGCAAGAACTGTCTCATCCAGTGGCTTCACAGAGACTGGACCAAGAGTGGCTCAAGCTTGTCCCTTCCCATAGGGCTGAGAATGGTCAGATTCTATTTTTTTGCAGGCACCTGCATTTTCTACATTTGATTCTCCCGAGCTTCCCTTATTTTGGCCTGAATGGGAATGAGGATCAGGTAACCAGCCTCTTCCATTCCCTACCCTTTCAAGGGAAAGAGAAAAATCAAACCTCTCTTTTCTCCTAAATATTCCTTTCAAGGAACGCTCCTCTTAGACTTCTAGGGGTCGATCATCATCACTGGATCAGTTCTTATTAATAAGTCCCAGATGCATGTATCTAGCAACTAGCTCTTCTAGAATATGGCATGTTACTATCTATTATCCTAAATTTGAGATTAGCTGAAATCCTAAAACAGCAGAAAAATCCCATTAATAACCTACTCTATATTCATATTATTAAGTTTATTCAAACTGTGATCTAAACGGAGATGTCAATCAAGGATTCTAAAGGTGGAACTCAGAGCACTGGGGTGGCTCTATTGGTTAAGCATTTGCCTTTGGCTCAGGTCATAATCCTGGGGTCCTGAGATCAAGCCTTATGTTGGGATCCCTGCTCATTGGAGAGTCTGCGTCTCCCTCTCCCTGCTCACTCGTGCTTTGTCTCTTGTTTTCTCTCTCTCCAATAAATAAATAATTTTTTTTTAATTCTTAAAGGTGAAACTCGAATACAGAAATCCACAAAACTTATGTGGCACTTTCTTTTCTTTAAAAAGGAATTTATCTGAATAAAGATCTATTTGTACTCTCTCTTGTTAGCAATGAGCTCCTGTTTCCTTCTGTCATTATTTGCAACATCAGACTTTCATCTGTAAGATGGATAGAGAAGCAGAAGTTCATGGGGGAAAGGTAGGGAAAGGAAAAGGAGAGGAGGTTTATGAACAAGTCAGAATTTTTAGATGGTAATTTTAGCCTATTATTCTGAATTTCTTCATGCCACGTTTCCCCCAAAGGGGGGAAAAAAACTGATAAATGATGTATCCTGCTTTTCATGACATGACCTACATCTTTCAATGGATGTGTGCCTGTAGGAGTGTTTTGAGAACAATATATGTGAATTTATCCTGAATAACAGCAGAAATGATCTTCTCGGAAGCCATATCATTCTATTCTGAATATGGCAGGTTGTTCCCAGCTGAGCTCAAGAGGCTTTGAGATGCGGAGGCTGGCTGACTCCGTTAGGATGATGGCCCTCAGGCATCTATTTGCAAGACTTGATAAGCCTAGGGACAAGGGAACCTTCAAAGGTTTGTACTAGGTGCCTGGAGATTTTCAAAATACATTAAACTGATGGATAGAAAGCATCAACGTCCCAGCCTATTGGCTAAATCAGATCCCCATCAGAGAGGTCTGAATTTCCTAGGATTTCCCTAACCAGTTTATAGTTTCCTTAATCCTACTAACCTTGAATTAAAAACCTGTTTGCTTTATTGTTGGTCTTCCAAGACTCTTATGCTCTATATTTGAGTTGGAAAATTTCCTTATCTTGATCTTGTCTTGCCTTCCCTCAATAACTATAGTGTATTTAAACAACAACAACAAAAGAATGTTTATGCACTTGATTATGAGATGTGGACAGCAGCTTGACAAACTCTTACTTTATCAATATCCCAGTATTGTGAAAAATCCTTTGTACTTGTTGTATGAACTAGGACTTAAGCCAGGAAAACCCAGAGTGTTGAACATCCATGATTGGTAGCATTTGTTTTCAACAACAAGGGGTAACTTTGGTATAGGACTTGAGAAACCATAATTCCATGACTAAGAGCAATCTCTGTATATGCCAAGACAATGCCCAAGGAACACCCATGTCCTCAGACCTCACTGAACATAACGCAAAATGACTGAAAGTAGTAATAGCAAAAATTACTACCTAATCTCATTACTCATTAGCCTTCCCTTGCCTAACTGCCCAGCCTCTGCTACCCCCATGACCCCCACTCTCGCCTGTATGCATTTTCTTCTTTTCCCTTTTAACAGCTATCTTATTTTTTCCAGTGTTGGCTTTTTGCCCACAATGTAGCAAAAAGTAAGGTCACTGAGAATTCCCAAGGTCTACGTTTTACAGACTCAACCACACAGAGAAAGAACAGACCAACTACCTCTTGAGCCAAAGTGTTAAATCAAAATGCACAGAGACACATTGGCCCAGCTAGGGTGGTGACCAGTCCCTGAGCCAATTAGCTATAATCTGGGAGCCAAGCACACTGCCATGGGCTACTTTCCTTTCTCGTGGTAACCTGAGGACTATGAGAGCTCTTTCCTAATGGGAAATTAAGGGCTCAAGTTTTCATTCTTTTACTCATGGCCCTGTGATTTGCCAATATTTTACTACCATTAATAAGGATAGTTCTTCTCTAACAAGACATGTTATGGTGGAGAATGATAATTTAAAAAGAAACAAAAGTTCAGTAAAATAGCAGCTATTTTGAATACTTAAAAAAAATCATGCCCCACACTAAATACTTTATATGTATTATCTCCCCTAGTCTTCATAAAACAGTAGGTTCACTTTACAACTGAAGAAAACAGCAGCTTAGCCTGGCAGTGCAACTTATCCCAAGTCACACAGCTAAGAAAGCACAGATTTAAGATTTTGAGAGAGGTCTCCCTGACACCAACATCTGTACCCTTCTAGACCAAGTTGTACTCTAAATGCTATTCTGATAGAAGTGCACAGAAACAGGCACAGAACAATGACTTTCATGGTCACGGGAAGGTTCTGAGAGGAGCTAAAGTATAAACTGGAACCCTAATGATTAATATAATCTATCTAAAAAGGAGGTGTCATGTTCTAGATAAAAGCAACAACGTAAGGTGTACCTGGGTTTCTCAGTTAGTTAAGCAACTGACTCCTAATTTTGGCTCAGGTCATAATCTCAGGGTCATGAAATTGAGCCCCGCTCCGGGCTCAGTGTTGAGGATTGGAGCCTGCTTGGGATTTTCTCTCTCTTCCTCTCCCTCAACCCCTCCCCTCTCTTTCTCTTTCTAAAAAAAAATAATAATAATAATAAACAAACAAGCCAAAAAGACAAAACAAAACAAAAAAAAACCAACAACATAAACAAAGAAATGGAAGGGAGATTATGATGGTTGAGGAAATGAAAAACCTGAATTTTCTCTGAAGCATGAGAAGGAAAAAGTGTTGAAAAGAAAAGCTAGAAGAGAAGCCATTCATATTAGTGCAGGGATCAGTAGGTCATTCCTTCTCATTGTTGAATAGTATATCATGGTATAGATGTACCACATCGTTTATCCATTCACCCATTGATGGCATTTTGTTTCTGGTTTACAAATAAATCCACTGTGGGGGCATCTGGGTGGCTCAGTTGGTTAAGCATCTGCCTTCAGCTCATGATCCCCAGGTCCTGGGATTAAGCCTTGGGTAGGGCTCCCAACTTGGCAAGGTGTCTGATCCTCCCTCTCCATTTGCCTCTCCCCACCCACCCACTGTTTTGCTCTCTTTCTCTCAAATAAATGAATAAAATCTTAAAAAAAAAAATCCACTCTGAAACATTTACATGTTCATTTGTCATTCTATAAACATATCTTTTATTTCTCTTTGGATAAGCACCTAGGAATGGAACAGCTGGGTCATGTACATGGTAGTATATGTGTAACTTTGTAAGAAATTGTCAAATCGTTTTCCAAAGGAGTTATACTATTTTATATTCTTGCTGTGCTATTTAGTATCTCCTTGCTGTCTTAATTTGCATTTCCTGAAAAAGTTGAATATCTTTTCATGTAGTTATTTGCAATTTATACATCTTTTTTATAGGTTTTTTTTTCTTTAAAGATTTTATTTATTTATTTGACAGACAAAGATCACAAGTAGGCAGAGAGGCAGGCAGGGAGAGGGGGGAAGCAGACTCCCTGCTGAGCAGAGACCCACTGATACAGGGCTCGATCCCAGGACCCTGGGATCATGACCTGAGTGGAAGGCAGAGGCTTTAACCCATTGAGCCACCCAGGTACCTCATGCAATTTATACATCTTCTTTGATGAAGCATTTTTTTTTTCAAATCATTTTCCCATTTTTTAAACTAGATTGTTTTCTTATTATTGAGTTTTGAGAGTTCTTTCTGTAATTCAAGTCCTTCACAGATGTATGATTTGCCAAGTATTTTCTCCTTGTTTGTGTGATTTTTCCCTCTCTTACCAGTGCATTTTGGAGAACATAAGTTCTTAATTTTGATAACATCTAATTTAGTAATGTTTCTTTTGTGAATCATGTTTCTACTATCTTATCTAAAAATTCTTAACCTAATTCTAAGGTCACAAAAATTTTCTCATGGGTTTTATTTTACAACTTTCATAGTTTTAAGTTTTACATTTAGGTGTATAATCCATTTCAGATAATGTTTTGAGTCATATGGAAACTCAAAGGCCCTAGATTAGCCAAAACAAAAGAACAAAGTCTGGGTACTAGCTGATGCCAAGGGTTATGACACAACTACAATAGTCAAAGAGTGTGGTATTGGTCTAAAGATAGACAAATACATTGATGGAACAGAACAAAGAGTCCAGAAACAGGCTCATTCATATACAGTCAACTGCTTTTCTTATCTTTTTAAGACATACAATGTTTTTCAGTTTTTTAGATTATTCAAGTATAATTGACATACAATCTGATGTTAGTTTCAGGTGTACAACATATTGATTCAACCGTTCCATGCATTACCCAGTGCTCATCAAGATAAATGTAGTCACTGTCACCGCACAATATCATAACAATATTACCAACTCTACTCCCTATGCAGTACTTTTTATCTCATGACTTACTTGATTTTCAACAAAGGTACATAGGTAATTCAGTGGAAAAAGATAATCTTTTCTACAAATCATGTTGGAACAATTGGATATCCACATGTAAAAATAAATAATAAACTATGATCTATACTTCATGAGATCTAAATTGACTATAATTATTTGTTGTTATTTATTTATTTGAGAGAGAGTGAGAGTAAGGGGAGGGGCAGAGGAAGAGGGAGAATCCTAAGCAGACTCTGCCAAGTGTGGAGTCTGACAAGGGGCTCAGTTTCATGACCATGAGATCATGACCCAAGCTGAAATCAAGAGTCAGACACCCAACTAACTGAACCACCCAGGTGCCCCTAAATTGGCTATAATTATTAATAAAATTGTTAAAACCTGTTGCCAAAGATATGACTAATAAAATCTTGATTAATGCAACAGATACATTAGTCCTACCAATAATGTCAGGAATAAAATGACATCTATTTAAGAGTAAAAATACCAGAAGGGGGCAAAGACTTCATTAGAATAAGAATATCATATATATGGTACATAGATAAAAACAGTAAAACAAAAAAGCAGGTGCAAAAATAAAAAGTCTTAAATTAGATCAAAGGACTTTAAAAATGAAATGTCATCATTTCAGAAAAGAACATTTCCTTATTCCAGTTGTTTTCAAGCCTATTTTTAGTCGTGGAACCCTTTATTCAAGGGAAATCTTAAGCAGACATAAAAACAAATAACTCTGGTTGAAGCTAGGGTATTTACATTAGCTTACCATTTCCCATCCCCATCTTTTACTTACACATAATATCTATCACTGAGGTCCCTACAATACTTTAGGGAGACCTCAGTTTGAACACAAGGTTCTCTGTGAGAAGGTGAGAGGATCTGTCCAGGGTGAGTAGAATTGTGGATCATCAGGAGGTTCGTTTTCAGCTTTATTAGATGTGTATAGATAGTTTCCTGAGGCTATGATACCAAAGCGAGACTGGGTGGTTTAAAGCCACAGAAATGTATTGTCTCGCAGTTGCATAAACCTAGAAATCCAAAATCAAGGTGTTGGTTAGAGCCATGATCTTAACATTTATTTAATATAATTTTATATATAATTATATATAATATATATAATTTATGTATATTTATATATTACATATTTATATTTTATATATTATATATAATTTTTATATAATTTTAAAGCCCCTTACAGCTTCTGGTAGCCCTAGAAATTTCTTGGTTTGTGACGGCATTTCAACTCTAATCTCTGCCTCCATTTCCACAAGGTAGTCTCTCCGTGTCTTTACATCGATGTCCTCTTATAAGGACATTAGTCACGTTGGACGAGGTGCCCACCTTCTTCAAGTATGACATCGTTTAACTAATTACCTCAATTACCGCAACAATCCTATTTCCAATAAGGTCACATGCTAAGGTACTAGGGTAAAGACATCAACATATCTTTCTTGGGGGGTGGGCACAACTCACTCCATAACACTACATAATTCCAAATTACTCTTTAAATTGGTTGTACCAATGTTCACTTCCAGTAAAAATGTATTAGAATTCACTTTTTCCCACATGTTAAGCATTATCAGACTTTATAATCATGTCTAATTTTATAGCTACAAAATGGTACTTCTCTGTCCACATTCCCCTGACTACTAAACAAATTAAACACCTTTTTACATGTGTAACAAACATCCTGGCTTCTTCTTTTGTGAATTTCTTTTTAATATCATTTTCCTAGTTTTCTATTGGGTGGTATGTGACTTTTTATTAATTTTCAGGGGGTATTTACAGTTTTGGGGTACTAACAGTCAGTGGCTACCTAAATGTCTGCTGCATTTTACATGTTTAGAAATTAAAGCTCACTCTTTCAGATAACTAACTCTCTTGACCAAAAAAAGGCAGAAACAAAAAGTTGGGGACAAAGGGTAATACACAGAGTTCGCCAACTATTGTGGGAGCAGGAGTATGGAATTGGTTCACCATTATACAGACATTCACACAAACATCTCCATGCTGATTAATTACTCTTTTTTTTTTAAGATTTTTATTTATTTATTTGAGAGTTCGAGATTGAGAGAGAGAGAGAGAGAGAGCGTGCAGGTCAGGGTAGAGCAGAGGGATAGCGACAAGCAGACTCTGTGCTGAGCACAGAGCCTAATGCGGGGCTCCATTCCACGACCCTAAGAGCATGACCTGAGCTGAAATCAAGAGTTGGATGCTGAACCAACTGAGCCACTCAGGCATCTGATGATTAGTCTTATTTCCATGGTAAAATTGCTACTTCATGCCACTAGGAAAGCTACATGTGATGACAGGTCCTTTAGCAGAGAACCCAGAGGGATTTTCCATGACATAACTAAGATTAAGGGGAGAACCAAGCCCCAATAACTGGTTTCAACAATTTCCTCTAATCTCCACAGAAAATATTACTGAACTAATAAAACAATATGAGTACCAGTGTGCTTGGAAATATCATGTACATTTCAAAGAAAGACTTGAACGATTTAACAAACCATTTGAAGGAAGCCACCAATATGAAATCTGAATTGTGACCATGGATAAAAGCCAGCTCATCTTTAGGGTTTATTCTACTTGCAAACATTTAAGAACATGACTAGAAGAAAGAATACAAAGATCTCTGAGTTAAAGGTAGTTGTCTTCTCTTTGTGGCTCAGTAGGATTTGGGAGACAATGACTTTTTAAAGTATAATTTATCCATTATAAAAGAATTGTGTATGTGTTTACACAAATTAATATGGAAATAATCAAATATAAAACTGAGAAAGCATACGCTAAAGTCATACTACTTTAAGTCAAGTTCTCTCCAGTTTTTTCTAAACATAAATTTTTGTCTATTTTTTTTTTTTTTACTTGGTTGATGGGTATGGTAGTCAGCATAAATTGCAGGTTATACTACAGCAAAAATTAACTGTCTTAATACAACAAAGACTTATTTCTTTTTAATTCTGAACGTTCAATGCAAGAACACTTTCCTCTACTCCACAATGTCTCCAGCTGATGGAAACTCATAATTAGAAAGTTGTTTCAGAACTCCTTTCCTAGAACAGTAGAAATAGAAAAATTGCATAGAGGCTTTTCAGCTCACATTTCAGGAGGAAGGACTAGTCAATGGCCCCACTTAATGGCCTGGGATCTGGGAAGGGTAGTCTCCCTGATGCCCAGAAAGAAGAGAGAACTGAATATTGGTAAGCATTAAAATGTCTACCAGAACTAATATGCTTTATTTTCTTTATTTTGCAGGGGTGGTATTTTTTCTTGTATAGTATAGTTTCTGAGGAACTTGGTCTTACACTGTTTCATCTTATGCAATCCAAATTTGTCTCAGACTCATTGGGAATTTCCATGGGTAATGTTATGTTGGCACTTTTTAACATAAGCATATCGCTCCTAAATTCCTTTCTGGAAAGGATTAGCTTAATATAGTAAGGATAAAACTGATGGATATGAGGAGAAACCAGTGGTGCAAGGTAGCAGGCCAGAAGCACTCCTCAGCTGTAACCTCTGTGAGCTTGCCTTTTCGAGAATTTCCAGTCTCAGCATTCCAACAAAACAGGATTTTCTCATCTTAGGTATTAGAATGTAATGTATTTTAATTTATTATGAATTTGAACACTATCCCTTCTCCACTAATGTGGTCATTTCCTTTTGATTTTACTTTTCAAGAAATATTTAGCCTTTTCTCCTTTCCTGTAAAGAAGAAGCCATTGATGAACCACAGGAAAGACCAAGATCATCCAAAAGATGTGTGGGGTGGGAAAGTCACTTTCAGGTTTAATAATGTCCAATGTGCATTTTCATACCTTTGCGGGAAAAAAGAGGATAAGGTTAAAATAAAATTATAAGAAGAGATCTGACCTTTGATCTGGTCTGTAAATTTGGAAAAATATTTGCTCTGCCTTATAGCATTGGAGAGGTTTGACAGAAAAGCCTTTATCACTGGACATGTTGATCAGTGTTCACAGGCCTGCCATTTTCTAAGGGATAGTTCACTCTAATTTCAATCTCTGTTTTTCACACAATACTTTAATTTGAGGAGGGGGAAGACATAATGTATTAATCACGTGTTAATGGGCTTTGTCACCTGAAATTTTAAAATATTATTTGTTCAAACTAATGTTCTAATGTCATCTCTGCCACATGTTAGAACACGCTAGAAGAAATTATATGTCCATTCTCTTGTCAATTCTTGCCATTTGTAACCAAATCCTTTGATAAGGATTTTTGTTGTTGTTGTTGTTGTTGTTAGTTAGTTAGTTAGGTGCTTGATTTCTAATTGATTTTGAACTACCTGGAAAAAAAAGTACATCTTATTTCATGAAAAACACAAAAACAAAAACAAACACAAACAAACAAACAAAACAGTATATTTCCTATGACTGCTGTAATAAATTACCACAAACCTAGTGGTCTAAGTCATCGGAAATCTATTCCCTCAAAGTTCTGGAGGCCAGACATCTGAAAGATTCAGAGACAAAATCAAAGTGTCAGTGGGGCCACACCCCTAACGGAGGCTCTAGGAGAGAATTTATTATTCCTCAGCTTGAAGCAGCATCATTGGAACACAGTATACACTCAGGAATACCTTGAGAGCAGTATCTGTCTGATTCTTTGTCTCTCTGATTGAAGTGTCTCTTATTTCTACTGCTCCTGGGATATTTTCTCTTCTGTGGACTGACCTCTGGGCTCATCATCAAAGCCAATCCAAAATGGCAGCCTTCATCATAGGGACTACATAATGTTCCACCTTGGTTCTCCACAGACTACCAATTCATTCATTATCTCAATGGCCTTACTCCAAAATTTACCAGAGAGACTATCTAACCTGTTCTTTGTGTCAGGTAGTGACTCTCTGTGCAGGCAGCTTATCCCAGTAAAAAAAAATTCAGAATTATGGACTTTGCAGATTCTCTCTTAAGGTGGTGGGTCTGGGAGGAGATATAACTGGTACTTCTAATGTGGTGGACACATATGATAGACACTTTTATTCTTCAGTGGACAGGTTTGCTAATCAGAACCAAGATTAGAGGAAATTAATTGAATCACATTCTTTTCCTTTTTTCTACATAGTATTTCCAGAAATGTGGGAATTCTTTTTTGTTTTTTTTTTCTGGACACACTTTGCCAGGCACCACAAGAATTAAACCTTGGAGATCTTCTGGGCTCAGGCCAAGACATATTATTTTTAACCCCAGTTAAATATTCTACATATTTTTATGTATGACAACTTTTGACAAAATCTATTCCTTCTCATTATAATCTCCCAGATTAAGTAGGGCAACATTGTGCTTAACATATCATTCTCCACTCACTTGAACAACTTCAATGTAAAAATATTCTTTGAGTAATTGAGAAGTAATATACTTTTCTAAATGATGCATTTTCTTATCACTCCAAAGTAAATCATATGATCCACTTTGAAATCCAATCATAAAAACAGAAACAAGGAAAAAAAAAGAGAGAGAGAGAAGTTCTATTTGGATGCTGCCAACAGGCTGGAAATCCCCTTTAAGAAATATTTTAAAATTAAGATAGCAGCTGGAAGCATTTAGTTATTCCAAAATACTTCAGCATTCCTGATAGACTGTCATTTAAGGAAGATTTTTAATCATGCATTTTAAAAAGAAACAAAGGATGGGCTTATCAGCTAAGTGGTTTTTGGAAAAATTGCTTTCTTATGTCTAAGCAAAACAGATTCTTAGATACTTGGCTCCAGAATAGCCTTTTTCTTCTGAATATTCAAGAAAGTATCTCTGAATCTTGCCTGCTGCTTCCCCAAGCCCTACCCCCACCCTTTCAAAGGGCTATAGGCAGGACATGGAAGGGTGTTAATCTCACAGATATTGAACGAGAAAAATGTTTATGGAATTTCCTCTTAACATTTATTACATGCTTTTGTCTGCCATTTTATGGCTTGAACTTTAAAAACTTTGTTTTCCCAAGAGATTCATAAGCCTCTTCCTAAAATACTTCCATCCTTTTTGTTTAATTCCTGTCAAATTTTCCCAGGACATTCTTTTGCTCCCTGAAAGTAGAGACATTAATTTAAAGGAAGTTGGTTAGGTTTCTCTGTGTGAGAGTTGTCCTGGGCCCTCAGCACAGATATCTGCCATATAGTTTAGATGTTGGCCAGGCTGAGGTCTGCTTTACTTTAATGTCTGCTTGCCTACTTCTCAAGTGAGCATAAACTATATGTCACATGAACCTTAATTACTGTTAATTAAGCACACTCATACCCTCATAGGAAAGATAGTACTTAAGATCAAGCTATGACATTTATATGTTAGTGATAAATATACTTTATGAGGAGAGCACCATAAATTCTTTGAGGAGAGAAATTTATCCTGACAAGATTTTCACCTTTCCCTTTGATTTAGAAATTTCACCATCAAAGACTGGTACAAGAACAAGACAAAGAAAGATCATAGTTTAAGAATTCTAAGGAAAAGAAAGTATGGATTAGACAACAGATATCCTTTTTTCCTATTCTGAAAAGTCCAAGTTCCTAAATTTGCTTCCTTTCCAAAGCTGGGTATTAGGTTGTTGTGAGGAAATCTTATGTTTAATGAATAATAATCCATGGCATTTAAAATATGCCACTGGTTAAGTGTAATTAGGGCCACCTCACTGTTAGTCCACATCAGACTGGCATATATGTGTAGTATTCTAATAGTCCATGCCACACCCACACAGCTATCTGTCCCACAAAAAAATTCCCCCTCCCTAAAAGTCCCAAACCTGTCTGACTAGCCAAAGTCACCCGGTGGTTCTTAAGTTCCCAGTTTCTGCCCTGTTGTATTAGTAAAAAACCAAAAGGAGTTTACAAAACTTCAAAGTCAAATTAATATACTATGTGTGAATCTTCTCCCTATAAAATGCAAATATTCCTCTCAAATTATTGGAGCATATTTTCTTTTAATTTCTGTCAGTGGTTTATGCCAGAAACTTGGAAGGACAATGAACCAAGAGTACACAGGCAGAAAGAATTTAGAGTGTCTTCAAGGAACTCCCTGCTACTTGACAAGATAAAATTATCTGGAAAAGAAATCTCATATTACCTAAATTTTGTGTTAGAGAAGAGATAGATGAGCTTCTCTGTCAGTCTTCATTGACTAGATACTTCCTATCACTCAACAGAAGGTGGGAAAGACCACAGCACTGAGTTGTACTTGTCCTCCTCCACTCTGTCCTTAAAATCTCTGAATGTTTGAGAATAAGTTTTTGCAAAAAGTAATGAAGGAAAACACGGCACAAAAATCTGTCCAATTTACAATTGTTCCAGTACTAAATGAAAATCCCTGTTTCTTGTCACCATTGAGAATTCTGATTTAACTTTAACAATGACAACAAAAACCACAAAAGAGCCTTTGTCAGTTTGGTAAGTAAAAGCTGGCATAACACTTTAAAATTTGCATTTCTAACTTTACAAACTCATGCCTTTTTCCCTCAGAAGGGAGGAAAGTATTCTTTTTCTTACGTACTCAAGTCAGCTCTCTATGTTGAACATGTTTTTCTTATACTGGTCTTTGTTTTATTAATAGTTTCTTAAAATGGACTGGGTTTATTTTTTGTTTTGTTTTGTTTTGTTTTGTTTTTTTAAGACGGCTTTGTTTGGGGTTTTTTTAGAGAAGTTATAGGTTCGCAGCAAAATTGAGAGAAAAGTACAGAGATATACTATATACTCCCTGCCCCCAGACATCCATAGCTTCTCCCATTATCAACATCCCCAACCAGAGTGGTGTATTTGTTACAACTGACACATCATAATCAGCCAAAGTCCATTGTTTATCTTAGGGTCCAGTCTTGGTGTTGTACATTCTATGAGTCTGGATAAATGTATGACATGTATTCATTGTTATAGCATGTTACATATATTTAAAGCCCTAAAAATCCCCTGTACCCTTACTATTCATGCTTCCCTGCCCCCTGGCAACTGTGGATCTTTGAACCATCTCCCTGTATAATATAATTGAATATAATTAAAATCATATGGTATATAGCGTTTTCAGATTGGATTCTTTCATTTTTGAAATAAGCATTTCAGTTTCCCCCATGTCTTTTCCTGGCTTGATAGCTCATTTCCTTTTAGCGCTGGGAAATATTTCATTGTCTACATGTACCACGGTTTACTTATCCATTCATCTACTGAAGTCTTAGTTGCTCCAAATTTTGGCAATTATAAATAAAGTTGTTATAAACATCCATGGGCAGATTTTTGTATGGACCTAAGTTTTTAACTCTTTGGGTAAATACCAAGGAACACAATCACTGTATCATATGGTTCATATGGTAAGTGTTGTTTAGTTTTGTAAGAAGACACCAAAGTATCTTCCAAAGTGGGTGTTCCATTGCATTCCCACCAGCAATGAACAAAAGTTGGTTGCAGCGTATCCTCCCCAGTATTTCTTGTTGCTAGTGTTCAAGATTTTGGCTGTTCTAATAGGTGTTTAGTGGTGTCTTGTGGTTGCTTTCATTCATATTTACCTGATACAGATCAGGTGGTATGTCTTCTCAAATGCTTATTTGCCATCTGTAAGTCTTCTTTGGCGAGGTGTCCATTAAGGTCTTTAGCCCTTTTTTAATTGGGTTGTTTGTGTTCTTATTGTTGAATTTTAAGACTCCTTTGTAATTTTGGATAACGGTCCTTTATCAGATGTGCCTTTTACAGATATTTTCTCCCAGTCTGTGGCTTATCTTCTCATTCTCATAACATAGGCTTTTATAGGTCAAAAGTTTTTAATCTTAATGAAGTCCAGTTTATCAATTATTTCTCTCATGTACCATATCTTTGTGTTGTGTCTAAAAAACTGTCATCATAACCAGGGTCATCTCAGTTATCTCTTATATTATCTTCTATGAGTTTTACAGTTTTGTGTTTTACATTTACACTCATAAGTCCATGAACAACTCTGATTTTTGTGAAGAGTATAACATCTGTATCTAGATTCATTTTTCTCATATGGATGTCTAGTTGTTTCTAGGATCATCTGTTGAAAGGATTATCTTTTCTCCATTGTATTGCTTTTGCTCCTTCATCAAAGATAACAGTACCATACTGTCTTGATTACTGTAACTTTACTTATTTACTAATCATGAAATCAGGTAGTGTCAGTCCTCCAACTCTGTTCTTCTCCTTGAATATGGCGTTGGCTATTCTGAGTCTTTTACCTCTCCATATAAACTTTAGGATTAATTTGTCAGTACCTATGCAATAACTTGCTAAGATTTTGATTTGCATTGCATTTAATCTATAGATCAAGTTTGGAAGAGCTAACATGTTGACAGTATTGAGTCTTTCTATCCATGAGCACAGAATATTTTTTCATTTATTTTGTTCTCTAATCATTAATCAGAATGTTGTAGTTTTCCTCATATAGATGCATAAATATTTTGTTAAATTTATAACCTAAATAGTTCATTTTGAGGAGACACTAATGTAAACATTTGTGTTTTTAATTTCAAATTCTACTTGTTCATTTCTAGTACACAGGAAAGAGACTGACTTTTGTACATTAGTACCCTTGTATCCTGCAACCTTGTTATAATTGTTCTTTAGTGCTAGAAGTTATTTTGTCCATTCTTCTGTTTTGTTTTGGTTTTTTTTTTTCTTTTTGGAGACGGAGGTGTGAGTGGCAGAGGGAGAGAAAGAGAGAGAGAATCTTAAAGCAGGCTCCATGTCCAGCAGGGAGACTGAAATGGGACTTGATCTCATAACCCTGAGATCATGACCTGAGTTGAAACCAAGAGTTAGGAGCTTAACGGACTGAGCCACTCAGGCACCCCTCTTCCAGATTTTCTACATTGATGACCATGTCATCTGAGAAGGAAGACAATTTTACATCTTTCTCAGACTGTACACCTTTCCTTTTCTTTTCCTTTCCTTTCCTTTTTTATCCCTTTCCTTTCCTTTCCTTTTCTTGTCTTAGTGCATTAGCTAAGACTAAACTGGTTTTTTTTTAGTTGTATTTTTTAAAATATTTTATTTATTTATTTGACAGACTGAGATCGCAAGTAGGCAGAGAGGCAGGCAGAGAGAAAGGGGGAAGCAGGCTTCCCGCTGAAAAGAGAGTCAGATGCGGGGCTTGATCACAGGACCCTGGGATCATGACCTGAGCCGAAGGCAGAGGCTTTAACCCTCTGAGCCACCCAGGCGCCCCTAAACTGGTTTTTAATGTAACCAAATAGCTTAATCTTTTCCCTTACCTACAAACAAGGCAAAGGAAGGGGAAAATGTAAGAATGGAAGAAGCTCAAGTTTGACAGAACATGGTAAAAATAACGTATTTTTATAAAAGATTATATGTGTTCTACCATATATATGTGTTTGATTATGTTCATAGCTGACATCAGTTCTTCGAAACAAAGAAATCATTTGAGGTCAGGATTCTGACCTTTGAGAGATCTGAGTTGAGCAGCAGTTTTCTCAATTGCAAGGGTGGAAGATATCCATAATCAGCTCCTTGTGAAAGGATAAGACTTAAAGGTAGATGACTCACACCATGCAAATGCCAGAGACCTCCAAATGAATGTATTCATTTAAAACAGGAAAGAGGCTAATAAACAATCATTTAGTCATCAACTGTACAGTCTGCTCCTTAATATGAGAAGTCAGAAGTTCCCTGAAGTTTGTAGAACTAAATAAAAAGAAGCTAGTGATGGCCTAGCCTTATACCTGCCCAGAAATGTATTGAGTGAAATAGTCTTAAATAGCAACTGAACAGATTATTATCTTTTAATTTTTCTGAGTATGAGTAAACTAATAATATCCTTTCTCTTATCATCACTTCTGTGACATGTAGCATAGTTTTTATCAGTAAATAATTATAATATTTGATGAGCTGCTTTATTGTCTCTTTCAAAGTATCCAGACAAATACAAGATTTGGATTCTTCTTGAACTAGGTGAATTGACTTGTTAGTTTTGTAGTTTATTTGGGGGGTTTCCCTCACATCAACTACCATGTTAAGCAGAATTTACTCCTGAAGGACAGTTTTACTGAGTTGGTGAATAGGACATGCAGGTGTGGAGAAATGCAAAACTAATTGAAAGATAAATGAGTCTCTGTTCTGCCCTGAAACCAGAGAACAGCAGGTAACACATCTTTGCTTTTTCTTTATTCCTTTTTTAATGTTTTCTTTGTCAATAAGAAATCTCTTTCTTTTCTGTACATTTGTAAGTTAGCTTTTTAAAATTTTTCTCCTATTCATTTCCAAGCTCTCTTAAAATGTGTCAGTTTGTTTTTAACCCGTTAAAACAATTAGTCTGCATTTGTAGCTTTATATAAAGTAGAAACTGGTTTCCAACAGAGGAAAGGGTGGTACATAAACACCATTTTTTACACTCCAGCCAACATCCCACATATGCATTCTCAGATATTCTCACATATGCATCACCATACCTAGGTGATAAACGAAGGTTTAAATTTTTGGTTCTCAATATAGCCTTCTAATTAATTATCTGAGTATCTATATGGCAAGTATTCTTTTTAGCAATTTCAGAAAGGAAACAAAATCTTGCTCTT
Source organism: Lontra canadensis (assembly GCF_010015895.1). NCBI lineage: Eukaryota > Metazoa > Chordata > Mammalia > Carnivora > Mustelidae > Lontra > Lontra canadensis. The sequence goes on along the minus strand of NW_022631064.1, from coordinate 7,072,659 downwards.
AACATGGCTGTTAATTCTTTGATAAGACACCATGAAGTGAAAAGGTGAACACCAGGAGAGTTAAATAGTCTATTTTAAAGGAGTAGAATAGACATCTCTGATCATTACACATTAATAATGATATAAACAATAAGAGCTAGAGAATTCAGAGAAATACAAGGGCTAGGGGTCTGTACATAAACTTGGTCAGAGATTGTTCCATGGCTGGTCAGATTTGAAGCATGGGTAGGATTCAGAAAGAAAAGGTGAGGGTACATCTATGGATGGGTGAAGAGATTAAGTGGTGTAAACAGAAATGTTACAAATAAACATGTTGTATCCGAAGAGTGACTTTATCAGTTTAAACATATGGAGATCAAAGTTAAAACTCTCTATCCAGTATCTAATAGCACATTTGAACACTTCTTCTTTTGTGTTCTTGGGGACTATTTTAATAACATTATAATGGAGCATGCCATCTTGCTTAATTCTGCTTTATAGTCTTGCTCTTCAAGTCAACTGAGACTTCTCAGAAGCCGGGGCTATATTCTTGCTCTTTATTACCACTAACATTTAGTATATAATCTTGTACCTAAAAGTCATTTTCTAATCCTTAGTTAGATAAATGAAAGAAGGTGAAATAAATACTAAAAAATAAAATTAATTACTGGAGTTTACATTCTCAGTAACGAAGGCATGAGATATCTGAAGAATGTCTGATTCCAAATGAAATTCTCTTTGGATTTCCACTAAAAAATGAGACCAATTAAAAAATACATTTGAAAATGCTGAGTTAAAATTTAATGGGTTTATTTTTATGTATTTATTCATTCAACAAATATTATTGAGTGCCTACTATGTTCTGGGCATGGTTCTAGGTAAAGTAAAATAAAGATAAGTTAGTTAACAAAATAGATATTAAAATCCCTGCCTTCCTGGAACTTATATTCTAGTAGAGGGAAACAAACATTTGAAGTAGAATCTCTAATATGTATGGTTTGCAAAAATGGTCCAAACTGTTCACCTCTTCCTGTATCCACACCCTTTGCTATGTAACATTGTAGAAACCACTCACTCTGATGCTGTGGGTGGCCATGGGACCAGCTCTGGCCAATAGGACATTAGCAAATTGATTTAAACTCTCTGAAAGCTTGCTGACTCTCACTTCTCTGTGACTGCTAGGAAACCAGAGTCTCTGCTAGCTTAAGGAAGGATAAGAGACGCATGCAGCAGAGCCAAGACACTGCAGTCATCTCCTTGGGACCCTCCTACGTTAGCCAACATCCAGGAGACCCACAGACACGTGAACAAGCTTAGCCCATATCAGTACAGTTGCAGGAATGACCCACAGTCAGCCAGAGAGTAAATTCAGGACATGCCAGATAAGCACAACACATCTGACATGAAATAAATGTTTATAGTTACATACTATGAGGATTTTAGGGGTTTTTTGTTATTGCTGTTGTTGTTGTTGTTGTTAACGCAGCCTTATTGTGGTTATGGCAATAAGTGTGATCGAGAAATATAAAGCTAGAAAGGTCAATAGGGAGTGCCAGGAAGGGACAGTTTGTAAGTTTAAGATAAGGTAATCAAGGGGCGCTTGAGTGGCTCAGTGGGTTAAAGCCTCTGCCTTAGGCTGGGTCATGATCCCAAGTCCTGGGATCAAGCCCTGAATCAGGCTTTCTGCTCAGCGGGGAGCCTGCTTCCTCCCTCCCTCTCTGCCTGCCTCTCTGCCTAGTTGTGATCTCTGTCTGTCAAATAAATAAATAAAATCTTAAAAAATAATAATAAAAAAAGATAAGGTAATCAAGGAAGGCCTAAGAGGAGGATATTTCAGAAAAGACTTCAAGAAGGCAAGACGGACCCTAGCAGGTATCCAGGAGGGAAGAGGGAGACTTTCAGGCTGAGGAAATAAAGTATGTAAAGAAAATGCTGGTGGTGTGTCTGAGGAATCACAAGAAGGCAGGTATAGTCAGAGACAGGAGAGTGATGTAGGAAATGTGGAAGACGTGGGAAATGAGGTCAGGAAAGTAAAGGGAGCAGAAGAGATCCAATTTTGTAGAATTCTAAAAATTCTCAAAGCCTTACATGCTAATAAACCCTGTGACTGTCAAAAAGGAGATTTAGAGTTCTACAATGCCTCAAATGTATTTGATAATCGAAAACTTTTTTTTTTTTTTTTCCCCACAGAGTCTCTGAAAGCACTAAGGTTCTGCAGAACCCACCTGTGGGTAGATTTAATCTTCAGGATCAATCTTCAGATTTAACCTTCAGGTCCCACGCTGAGATAGAATGCTCTGAGACAGGCAGAAACTAGGACCCTGCCAACATCCCAGAAGGTCCAGGCACTTAGGTGGAGTCTGCTCCAAATCATGACCTTCCCAGCTATGAAATTTGACATGCAGCAGATACATTGGTTTTTTCATATGAAAAGTTTCATCTGTGGCATATTATGTGATCACATAAATTTTCCAAATAAAATAAAATTCTACTGAGAAAAAAAAAACTAGTGTGTTAAAATACATTGAAGGTATAAATCACAAAGCCTTCCAAGCTTTCCATTAATAAGAAATAAGGGTAGGTTCTCCAGATGTTTCTAATCCACATCTTTGGGATGGAGAGACAATACTTGAACTTGTCTCAGCAAAGAACATCTCATTTCTAAAGAAAAGGAAGAAATGGAATTGCTATGATGATTTTAAAGATGGATTAACATTGGGGCACCTGAATGGCTTAGTGGGTTAAGCCTCTGCCTTCGGCTCAGGTCATGATCTCAGGGTCCTGGGATCGAGCTCCATGTCTGGCTCTCTGCTCAGGGGGGAGCCTGCTTCCCCCTCTCCCTCTTCCCACCTCTCTGCCTACTTATGATCTCTGTCAAATAAATAAATAAAATCTTTAAAAAAAAAAAAGATGGATTAACATTGAAGTGACTTTACACAGAAATGCACATGGCTATTGAATTGTTATAGGAAGTATCAACTCAGTCCAAGATCCCTGAAACTGGACAGATTTGCTGTTTCTGTTGAATTTAAACCACATCCCTTAATTGCTTCATTATACCTTTAACCCCACTCCTTCCAGTAACAGCTACTTCTTGAAGAGTAAAAAAGAATTTTAAGGGCAAAAATGTATAGCATCTCCACCCCCCAAAAAGTTACTATGTGTATCATTTTAATCAAGATTTAGATATTTATTGCTTCCTGAGAAACCCAGTCTGCTAGATCCTCAAAGATACTCAAAGTATGGGAACAATCCTGGCCAAATGTAAATACACTGTGGCTAGGGAGGTAAGGTAGCATTTTTATGTAAAAACTATTAACTGTTCAAAATAAACTGAATTCCTCAGATACTAACATTATAGAAGTTCAGTAGAGTAATAGCAATTACTTTTTGGGATGACTCAGGCGATCAGGGAAAATTTCAGAGATGGGAAACTTTTATTTCAGCCTTATCACATACACCTGAATTCAGTTACGTAGGTTGAGAGACATGGATACGGGTACAAGCAAGGCTCTGGGTAGAAACGTATATTCTTTCCAAAACAAAATGAGCAAAACAAAACTGTAGCAAGTGTATCAGCCACCTATCCTGGGTGGAGAGGGGGTACCAAACAAGAAAGCCAGTTTTCCTGGATCTAACAGCCTAGAGGAAGAACAAACAAACAAAGAGAAATGAAAAAGGGAAAAAAAAAAAAATCCCATCCAATTGTGGTAAGTGTCGTGAAGAAAATAAAACAAGATGATGGTAGAGGGCAGGGATAGAAATTTTAGCCAAGATGGTCCGAGAAGACCTTCTGAGGTAGTGTTTGACCTGTGACAAGGACTGGAACAGAGAATGTATAGGGCAAGATTTCCTCAGTTCAAGGCTATAGATTTCTGGTGTCCTGAGAGATATCTAAGAGTGACTGAGAGGAAGAAAAAAAGACAAACCCTCTCTGTCGTGATTCTTAGTGGAGATTAATAATGCACATAAGCATATTAAACATGCCTGAAAGTCTTGCCCTGAAGAGAACTTATTTAACTCAATCTTTCTGCAGAATGCCTGAACATGATGGTCATGTTTTTAGTGTGATATGTATCTGGGGGGGGGGGGGGGGAGGTAGGGGAGTAGAGGGGCAGATTATAATATAATAACAATTCTACTGTTGGTTGTCAAAATACTGCTTCATTCCAAACCAAGAAATTTGGAGATTCCAATAAAATAAAACCTGAATAGGGCTCCCTGAAGTCATGCCATATGGCAGCCTATTTGGAGTCTGAACTGTAGTAAACAGGAAACCCATTTAATTTTTGAGCAGAAAATTTGCAAGGTAGTTGCGTTTCAATACAGTTACCCTAACAGTGAGAACACGGGGTGATATAGAATTTGGGAGCCTAATCAGGAAACTATAATTCTAGCCTAAGCAAGAGTGCTGGAACCAGGAAAGAGCACCAGGAATGAAGACTGAGAGGGGGAGAAGGAAAACTGGGAATGAAGATTTTGCCACACAAGAGGGAGTCTCGTCTGGAACCTGAGAGAGATAGTACATGGTGTGTTAGAGGCAGTGGGTTGGTGCTGGGATGGCGGACAGAGCAAAAGAAAATTAAATGATGACTGACAAGCAAAGGACGGGCCAAGATGGAAAGATGGACTAGCGACAAAGATTGAAATGAAGTTGAGATTATGATACAAATGGCCCAGAGTGGAAACTTGAGTTTATTACTAATTATTTTATTAGCAAGCTACTGGGGTCTTCTTAGTAGAAATGATTCGAAGTATGTTTTAGTGAGTTTCATTGGCTGCTAGTATGTATGATGAATTGGAGAAGAGAGAGAATGACGATAAGAAGAGCCATTCAAGGTCAACTTCAAAAGTCCAGGTGGCAGGTAAGTAGTGCCTAAGAGAGGATGGCACAGTGGAAACAAGAAAGAGGGGAGAAATGCTGACCCTGTTTCACAGGTGGGTGCAGGAGCCAAGAGAGACCAAGATTGTGGCCAACGCTGATGGAAAAGAAGAGTGCAGCACACTGGGATATTTAGGGATATTTACTGGAAAGATAGGTTACAGGATTAAAGTAAGGAGGGAGGTAGCAAGTACCCGGGAGCAGATTCTCCGCTCAGTCTAGAACATGCTGAGCTTGACTATCTGGTGGGTTATTCAGGAAGAGATGTTCCACAGCTGCTGTGTCTGTCCTCCCTCCAATCTCCGTGTGACTCTGAAAGATACTTGTCCTTTCTATGACTCAGTGTCCTCCTCTATAAAGCAGTGATCATAAATACCAACCTCATAATGTTATTGCAAGGGTTACATGAGTTAGTATACTTATTAGTATCCTAAATAGTGTATGAGTTAGTGACCTGCTTAAAACAGCGTCTGGCACACAGTGTTTTCTAGGACCACAGTTAGGTTATTTTAATTGTTGTTGTTACTGTTTTTAAATGACACAGATGAAGGACATTTTTTAAAAGATTGTATTTATTTGAGAGAGAGAGTGCACACAAGCAGGGGGAGCAGCAGGCATAGGGAGAAGCAGGCTCCATACTGAGTAGGGAGCCTGATGTGGGACTCAATCCTGAGATCATGAGCTGAGCCGAAGGCAGAGAAGCTTAACCCACAGAACCACCAGGCACCCCAGATGAGCGACTTTTTTTTTTTTTTTTGACAGACAGAGATCACAAGTAGGCAGAGAGGCAGGCAGAGAGAGAGGAGGAAGCAGGCTCTCCGCTGAGCAGAGAGCCCGGTGTGGGGCTCCATCCCAAGACCCTGAGATCATGACGTGAGCCAAAGGCAGAGGCTTTAACCCACTGAGCCACCCAGGCGCCCTGATGAGATACTTTTTAAGCAATGAACTGGAACGATAATCTTCAAATAACTTTTTCTACTCTCAGAATTTGCTTATACAAGCCTTCTTATTCTTCGTGAGAATGAATAAATAATGCACGTTGCTATGGACTTTATATTTTGATTTTCAAATGCAAATTGAGAAAAATGGCACAGTAAAGGCATAAATGCACTATATCGTTGCTCTATGTGCATAATGGTGTCAGTTTCTTTGCAATAGTTGATTCAACAGGCCATTTTAGTAACATATAGACCCAACCTAGACTTTGAAGTAATTTTTAAGACAGTTCAAGGCAGTTAAATTGGGGCAGATTTGAGCAGGGGGGAAAAAAAAAGTCGCTTTATTCCTGAAGATTCTACCTGAACTGTTCACATCACTGACACTCTTCATCAGATTCAGATTGGACACAATGAGGGCTAAGGTTAGGAAAATTTTAGGGACATAAATTCTCCAAAAATATACGACTATGAGCGTATTAACCAGTTTTAGTAGAAACACCTGTTTATTTTACATCAGAATATTCAGCGGTTACAGTGTTGCAGTAACAATGCAAAGATGATTACTGCAATTTAATGAAGCTGATTGTAAACTGCTACTTAATCCAGCCTGTCTCTCAAAGTGGCCCTTCACAAAGGAAAGGATTATCTCACCAATACATCCTGCTCTGTGGTGGAGTGAGGATGCTTCACCGGTTCAACCGATGATGGTTTTCGGGAAGCAGCTAATACCCTGAGGAGGCAGGCTCGGAGGAGAGAGGTTCCTCTTCACAAAGGGAAAATGGTTGGTTCACATGTCTGAAAAGCAAACGCCTTAAAAATAAAATTGCAAGGCCTGCTTTTGGGTGACATTTTAATATCTGAAAAAATATTTTCATAATGTATTTTTTAAAGATTTTATTTATTTATTTGACAGACAGAGATCACAAGCAGGCAGAGAGGCAGGCAGAGAGAGAGAGGAGGAAGCAGGCTCCCTGCTGAGCAGAGAGCCCGACGTGGGGCTCGATCCCAGGACCCTGAGATCACGACCTGAGGCGAACGAAGGCAGAGGCTTAACCCACTGAGCCACCCAGGCACCCCTTTCATAATGTATTTTAAATGAGGATTCTGTTTATTTTAATTCAGCCTGTCCTCAGAGTGACCGATAACATCTGTTTAAAATTCAGATGAAACATAACTTGAGTTCCGTGAGGAAGCATGTACAGATTAGATTGATGTCTTTACAGGTTTGAGTCAGAGAGACACAGAAGAAATTTTTAATATTTCAGTTTTGGTAACAAAGGTATGCGGACTTACTTTTTTAATGCCAACCAAGCCATGGAAATAGAAAGTGAAGCAGAGGATGTTTTCACTTTTGAGCACAAGTTTCCTGGTTTTGGCTTTTGCAAAGATTCTGTTTCTTTCCTCTCAAACAGTACCAGGAATGGAAAGACATTTTTCTTTAAATTCGTAAAGAGCATAACGACAGTTTGGTGTTTAATGTGTAAAACACCTGGAACTAAAAGAAAGTTGCCACAACACACAATTTACAATTATACTTTATATGAAAATAACGCACAATCTCCAGTTAGCTTTAGTTTTAGAAAAAATCTCTCTGTACATTTGAGTTTATTTTCAGAATCTTTTCAGAATCTTCCACCGCTGAACAGGAAGTGGCCATGCTTACAAGTACGGGGCACTGGACTGATTAGTTTGGTGGGGAAAGTAATTGAGTCTCCTGGTGCCTCCCACATAATATAAAGTCTATAGTGATTTAGCACAAGCCGGATGGTAGAAGCACTTTCCAATTTTTTTTTTTTTTTTTTTTTTTTTTTTTTTGTAGGGGGAGATGACCTCATTCTAAATACCAACTATTCGGTATTTATACTGGGCCGTGCACACAGAGGCAAAGGCCTGAAAGAATTAAACTGACACAGAATGAGATGCATTCGTGGTTAGGTGAAGAGTTTCAACTCCTTGAAAGCATAACCATAAAATCATTCTTTTCTCCCCAATAACTGTTAATAAATATATGCCATTCACTGATCACATCTTTTTCCATGTTGGTAGTAAGTTCAGTCTGGTTCTTCCAATTTTCTCTTTTTTTAGGTCATTGGAACGGTCCCTCTTTCTTGCGCTGGCTCCCCAGTGTTGGAACAGAGGGCCTGGCTGAGGCTGCAGTTCTCCCCCGGGGCCAGACAGCGGTGGCTGCTGAGGCCTGGGGCTGGGTGTGGACACAAGCCTGCTGCCAGCTTTCTAGTACCTGCTATTTAGATTAGAGAATCCTGAGATTGTTGATGTTTATTATATGCAGGACCTGAAAGCAACCAGGAGAGACTGACATGGGAGGTAAGCTGACAAATGAAACGTTAACAGAGCCAAGATTAGAAATCTCATCCCAAATTCCCACTTCACGGCTAACTAACACATGAAACCCAAGTGAGTTCTGAGCAACAGGAAGTTAGGAAAATTTCCAGAACCCCTGACAAGGCCATGCTGATTTAAAAATCTCAAACTAACTTAAAATAGTTCAGGAATTGTTCACAGTTCAGTAAGTGGGGAATGGACAACCCAGGTGGGAAAGAGAAAACAAAAATAACAAAACTAAACAGGCAAAAGGTAAGAAAATAGCTTATGTATATACATAAAGGACACATTCATCTTGATTGTTCACTTTGCAAGCATAAGCTGGATGAAAGAAGATTTTCTGTCTTTCTCCACTGTACCTGTATTCCCCAGCACTTACACCACTGCCTAAAACATAATAGGATGTCAGTAAATAGTTATTGAAAAAAATCAATAATTATAGCCGGATTTTAAAGAGCAGATATGGCAAGTGATATAAGTAATAGGATCAACACAGGCTTTCAAGGCAATAACGGTATTACAGCACCAAGGCGGAAGGGTGGGCGTGATGGCCTCCGGAAAATTTTAAACGTGCCCATTTGGCTCCTGTGATGGTAGGGGCTCTTTCATGCCTGCGTTAGAGTATTGATTAGATTGGGCTAATGTGTTGTTCGTAGGTCTGTCTTCCTTACTAGTCCATGATACTTGCTTTTCTCTTGCTTTGTATAGTGCCTGGTCCATTATTCAATAAATACTAGAAGAATGAAAAGACAAATCAGTTACCTGAATAGCAAACAAGATACCAGATGCATTAATAACGGAAAGACCAAGAATTCCTTCTGATTTTAGATGAAAAAGAATTATCGGGTGATGTCCTTCTCGAGGTTTTTCAGGCCCTTTGGACAATTTTGGTCAATTAGTCCTTTCTTTAAACAGAGTAGGGGAAAGAATGCCTTCTTCCTCTGAAGTTCCACCGATAACCACATGATGGCGCTGGCGCTGCACCGTAAATACAGACGCAGCTGGGCAGTGTGGATTCCCTGGGCCCTTCCATGTGCCTCCCTCTCCCTTCTTTCTGCCCCCAGTCTTTTGCTGTGTTTCCCCTCAGGTCCTCCTTTCCATCCAGTCAAGCCTGATACATATAATACTTGCCAAGAAGCTGTCAAACTAGAACCGGGTACTGCCCACCTGAAGCTGGTATGTTCTTTGTTCTCTGGCAGGCCAAATTCTGTAAATTCCTCCCATCTGAAAGAAAAGAAAAAAAAATAAAAAGAAAGAAAAAAAACTAGAAACATTTTGAATGCTATTTAAAGCTGTGCATTCTTAGTTTGAGATATAAGTATTTTTATTTCGCACTTGATTGGCCCTTGCAAGAGACCTCTTCTTCCTAAACAAAATAGCCAACAGAGTAAATTATGTCCTGATGAGTTAGTTAGTAGAATCCTCCCAACTAAGGAGACTGAGACTTAGGGCTTTGACAACATATACAAAAGAAGTAGACTCTTAGAGAGAGAGTGCATGGCATATGGATGCCTGCATCCAATGTAGACTAGAAAAACAGAGAACAAAAATAAATTACTTGGAAATCACCTACTTGCTAAGAATTAAAAATAAGTATAGAAAGCAGATAATTAATGTGGTTTTCAAAACCAAAAGGAGAATAAAGATTTTCAGTGTAGCAAACTAATATTTTATTTTTCTATTTTGATTGAAGCAAATATTATAAATGGTGAAATGCTCCAAGATTTACCTTTCTTTATAAGCAATTTTGTTGAGATAATAATTTATATTTTATAAAGCGCATCCATTTAGGCAAATAGTCCAGTGAGTTTTGACAAATATGTATCTGCTAATGTCCACCATCACAATCAAGACACAGGACATTCCCAATGCCTGTGATCATTCCTACAGGCCCTCTCAAGTCAATCCCTCGTCTCCCTGATCCTGTTTTTATTCCCTCTGAGAATCCTTTTACTTGACCTAGGTCTTCATATAAATGGACTTATATAACTTACATACCCTTTTTGTGTCTGGCTTCTTTTGCTGTTTTTTTTTTTTTTCCTTATTGTTCATCTATGCTTTAGGGTATATCAGCAGTTTATTCTTTTTTAGTGCTGAATAGTGTTTGACTATCTAAGACAATTTTTTATTCATTCGCTTCCTGGACATTTGATTTGTTTCCAGTTTTAGTTATTATAACCAACACTGATATGAACATGCTTATCTGAGTGTGTGTGTGTGTGTGTGTGTGTGTGTGTGTTTATGTGTGCTTCATTTCTTTTGGGTAAATACCTAGGAGTAGAATTTCTGGGTCATAGGGTAAGTGTGTATGTTCAAGGTCCTAAGTAATGGCTGAAGTTTTCCAAAGTGATTGTATTAGTTTCTAAGGGCAGTCATTTCCAACTGGACAGATTAAAACAGCAGAAATGACTGCTCTCAGAGTTCAGAAGTCCAGGACTCCTGAAATTGGGTAGTGTGATACCAAGTTATTGTTCCAACCAACCTCCCTCTGAAGGCTCTAGGAAGGATTGTTTTCCACCTCTTCCGGTTTCTGGCGGTCACTGGGGATCCTTGGTGTTCCTGGCTTGTGGAAGCAGAATTCCCATCTCTGACTCTGTCTTCACCTGCTTTTTTTCCTGTACGTCTCCTGCGTCCCTGTGTTTCAGTTTCACTCTTCTTGTAAGAATCTACCAGGCACTGGCTTTAGGACCCATCTTAATCCACTATGACCTTATTATTATACCTGCAAAGACCCTATTTCCAAATAAGATCACATTCGGAGGTTCCAGGTAGACAGGAACCTGGGGGGACGTTGCTGGGCCCAGAATCGTGGTTGCTTGAACATGTTTAGACCCCCCACCAACATCTATGAAAGTTCCAATTGCTCCGCATCCTTGCCAATCTGGGTATTGTCCATTTTCAAAGTTTTAACCACCCTGGTATGTTTGTAGCAGTATCTTATTTTGGTTTTAATCTGCAATTCCTTGATAACTATTGATGTTGAGTATCTTTTTACATATGTATTGGTCATCTAGGAATCTTCCTTTGTAAAGTTTCTAAGATGTTTGTCCATTTAAGAATTGGGTTGTCCGGGGACCCCCGGGTGGCTCAGTCAGTTAAGCGATAGCCTTCAGGTCAGGTCATGATCCCAGGATTCTGGGATCTACTCCGGCATCAAGCTTTCTCCTCAGCCGGGACTCTGCTCCCCCTCACCCCTGTCTGCCTTCCTTTTTCTCTCTCAGTCAAATAAATAAGTAAAATCTTAAAAACAAGAATTGGGTTTTCCTTTTCTAAAATTGATTTGTGGGAGTTCTTTCTATAAACTGGATATAAATAGTTTGTCAAATACAGGTATAGAAAATATTTTCTCCCAGTGTTTTTCTACAGTGTCTTTTAATGAACAGGAGTTTAATTCTGATAATGTCTGATTTTCAACTTTTTATTTTACGTTTAGTGTTTTGGTTTTTTTTAATTTTTTTTTATTTTACATTTAGTTGTTTTTGTGCCCCCTCTAAGAGATCTACCTAAACCCAAGTTTGCAAAGATGTTATATTTTCTTCCAGAGCCTTTGTGGTTTTAAGTTTTATGTTGAGGTATCTGATCTGTAGTGAATTAATTTCTGTATATAATAGTGCAAGGTAGGAGTCAATGTACATTTTCCCCCCCACATTTATCATGATATTCTGGCTCTGATTGTTGAGAACACTCTTCTTTCTCCATTAAACAGCTTTGTCTGAAAATTGACTGTTTTGTTGAAAATTAATTGGTGGGACATGTTCTGTTTCAGTGATTTATTTGCCTATTCTTGCCACATTGTTTTAATTACTGTACTTTTATAGTCAGCCTTGAAACAAGATGGTATGAGTCTTCCAACTTTTTTCTTTCTCAGGATAATTTTGGCTATTCTAGGTACATTTCTTTTCCAAATAAATTTCAGAATTAACTTTTCAATTTCTACCTCAGAAACACTTGTTTGGATTTTATTGAAATTTAATTTAATATATATAGTAACCAGACTTTTTAATAGCTAATTTGTAAAATCCATTTTGTTAAGACAATCTCATTTTCTAATCTTTAAAATTTTCCTTAAATTGCCCTGTCTTTGAAAAATATGTATAACAGTCTTAAGCCAGATCAGAATTTATTTTGAAATTCTTGGAATTCATCCAATCCATTTTAAGCTACTCTTCTTTGGAAATACATAATAAAATAAGAAACTCAATAATTCAAGTCTGAGAAAGAGTTTTTCTGACATTAGGAAAAAATGTACATACTTATAAGTAAAAACACAACTTAAAAAATGTCTTGGAAGCTTTATTTTAAAACAATCAATTCCCATTTTATTTGTTAGTTTTTAAATACTTTTCTGTGTACTAGATTTGATAGAAAAATATATTGTGTTGTTATTTTAAATCCTGTATTCAAATTATTGAAAATTAAAAACTAACTAGTTTTATCCACATTGTTCTTTTAGTTCCCCATGCACTTTAATTATACATTTGCAGTATATATGTACAGAACATCTGAAAAAACAAACCCCACTGAAGGAAACAACTGGCATAGTCTACTTTTCAAATATTCTCAATTTTAGCTTATTCCCATTCTTATTTGTATTCTTCTCTACATGGAATATTTCAGTGTTCAGGAGGTAAAACCGTGAGAACAGAATGTTAATTATTGTTGTACTCCGACATTCTTTCAAATACCCTGTTCCATGGCAGTGCCGCATTTTAAAGAAAGCAACCCCACCTCCATTCTCTCCTAGAGACTTCCATTCACATGATCCCGACCTCACCCTGTTTTTCAGTGACTGAAATACCTAGACTGCAGTATACTGTCTTTTATCTTCCCAAATGCAAAATGATGAAAGCTGCAAGAGTAAGGAACCATTGTCTGAAGCGTCACAGTGATTCAAAAAACCGCCCCATCTAAGAAGAGTTGGAAAGCGGGTCTCCATGTTGCAGGTGCCATCTGCTGGGATTGTCGGGAAGCACAGAATTCAGCTTGCATCTCCCTCACTGAGATACCGTGGATGATTCCTATATTCCAGAAAAAGTATTTTTCCCCTCCGTATAATATTTCCTGAAATTAGGATGTATTGGAAAACCTATGTTAAGATTTAACGTAGGGACTAGTGTTTCTTCCAATCAAAGAAACAGATAACTGAGTTTATTATAATTAAACCAATGCAACAAAGATTATGAGAGTAGATCAGTTTGGGGAGTGGTATAAAGACTATTTATAAAGAAATTAATTGAATGAATTCTAAAAATCAGTATTATGAATGCTTCACAGTTATTAAGGATTATGTTTATGAAAATGCTTAATGAAAACAGAATTGTTTATATTACTATAATACTAATGAGGAATAAAAGACAAAATGTATATAGGATTTAAACTCAGACTAAAGCACTATTGTACCTGGTTAAGAATGAAGGATTCAGCAGCCTTGGGTTCAAGTCTCACCTCCACCCTTTATTCCCCCACATGATATTGGAAAAGTTAATCACCCTGAGCTCAGTTTCCTTATCAAAAAAATGTTTAAAATTACAAAGTTCATAGGTTGTGAAAACTAAATGAATGTGAAACCCTTAGAACACTCTCAGGCATAGACTACATTCTCAATGGAAATAATTATGAGAATACAAGAAAAATAAAACAACTTGGGCCAAAAATCAAAAGTTAATTTTTGAGAAATATTTTACATTTTTCATTAAGGATTTTGGCATTTCCTAATTTTCTAGTGTGAACATATTTATGTCAATAATCAGGTAAATAAAGTAGAAATCAAAACAACAGGTATTAAAGGTAGTTCCAATGGGGCAATTACACATAACAAAAAAACTGTAACTAGCATCAGGCTTCAATGCAAGCTTCAGGCACCATAGACCGGCTTTCGGAAATGCAGCCACTCCCAGGCCAATCCAATGTTAGTCCTAATTAGGACCGTCTGTAAAAGACGCACTGGGCTCCATTCAAAACACTTGGACAGCTGGGAACATCAAGACAGAGAGGCACCGCTGTCAGAATCTTCTGTATGGAGCTTTGCAAAAGCACAAAGTAATTAATGCAAAAAAGTGATGGGTCTATACTTCCTGCAGCAAGAGATAATGTTCTTGGTTTCTAAAAGTAAGGATTGTGCAAGCCTAGCATTTCCTAACGCATTTTATGCATACCCGTCAGGGAGGTGGGAATAAATCTCTCATGCTGGTAGTTATGGTTTTCCTTTAAGATCCCATAAAAACAAATAATCCTTAATTACGTAAAGATAAAAGGGAAGGTCATAATGAAGAAATTGTTAGAAAGGTATGGAAAAGCATTGTAATGCTAAACCCTGTACTATGGCAGTCAGGAGTTGCAAAAGATATCAATTTTAATGATATGTAAATGTTCCCATATATTGTGGTTATACAACTCCTAATAATGTAAAGGCCTGTTAAGCTTACACATAAAGAATAAATATAACACAGAAATTTTATATGCTTAAACTTGGGAGTGAGATTATGTCCTAATATCTCATCTTCTTACACCTAGTGGTTTATGTGTCTATGAATTTACATATATAAACGTACAACCACATGCATACATGAATTTGCTTTTGAGGTTACAGAAATGGAACAGTTTATTGTCTTTAATTACTTAAACTTGATTCCAAGCACCCATCCCAATGGGTTGTCTGGGAATCCAAAGTCCATCAGTATTAGGACTTTCTCTTTTTTGCTCCAAGGCCATATGATGCAGCAAAGCTTAGGAGTTTTGTTTGGCGTGGGGTACGGGGAAAGAGCGAGCACCAGTCATCTGGAAACATTGGCAGCTGCTCAGATGCCGAAAAGGTCATTACTGCTTCTGTGTCATTCTTGGGGCATGTGAACACTTGCCCAGCATGGGAACCTCGATGTCGGGAGCCCACTCTCCCCTTCAGGTCCCTCTCTGGTCTCTTGCCACCACAGTCCCTTGGGTTAAAAGGAATTGGCTCTGAGCTTCCCATATTCTGTCTGTGGCATTCCTTCTATTTGGGGCATAGAATACTATTTTATGTTTTAATCAGGGAAAGATAAAAGAACCTAGATAATTCTTTCCACTCTCAATAAATCCTGACTAGCCTTTGCCTGGATGAGACTGCAAAACCTCCTTACTGAAGGATAGAGACTAAATATTAAACTAAATGAATGTGATGCTTTTTGTGTTGCTATAATAACATTCTTAAATCTTCTCTACTCCCCCGGCCCCAATGCCTACCCCTCACTTGGATCAGGCAGGGGTTCAGCTGAGGACACCGAGGGAAGCATGGAAACAGAAAAGCAAAGAGGAGCAGAGCTCCATTCATCACGGTTTCTCTCCTACCACCTCTGACAAGATCAGTCACGTACTTTGCAGGGTCAAGTTCAAAATGAAAATCACGGGATCCCTTTTTCTAAAATGATTAAGAGTTTCAAGACTTGACCACAGAACATTAAACTGAATGCAGAACTTTCTAAGCATGGGACCCTCTGTGCCCGCACAGGTCACATGCTCCCGAAGCCGGCCATGACCCCGGCTTCATTCAGTTCTCCATCGCCTCCCTTGTGATTCAAGTCCTTCCTAACTGATGGTCCTTCGTTAGATTTGCTCCCTTCAGAATCGTCCTATAGGCACCTTCCAAAGAATTTGTTCCTAAAGTAGATGTCTGGTTCTGTCCCATCCCTACTAAAACCCTTCAGTAAACCCCTACAGGGTGATGTCCAAGTTACAGGGTAAGCTTGGAGGCTTTCTTCCACTTGGCCTCTCATCGACGGGCCACATCCAGCTGTTCCTGCTCTCACACGCTGTGTTCCACTCCGTGTCGAAAAGCAACACCTTTTGGGGATCATGGAGTCAACCTTCAAACAAGTGGAGGGAGGCAAGACGATACTCAACGGTGCTACACACAAAACCTTCATTTCCCGTCACTAGTAGTCTGTCCTTTCAGGAGATACGCAGCTACCAGACATGGTAATTCATCAGCACAGGGAAGCTCAAGGGCCAGAAAATCAAATGATGTTTCAAGTGTGCTTGACATTTGTAGACACTATCAATGCCATCATTTCTAATCCCGTCCTGATACAAATTCTCAAATGTCCTAAGATCTAGAGATTTCCTCATTCCTACATCTGTTATGTGTTTGTTGATCCTTCGACTGATCTTTCCTGTCCGCTTGCTGCGTGTTGGACACTTTGCTAGATCTGAGGCCAGGAAGACGAACAAGGAAAAAAATTAGAAAGCTGTAATCCCTTTTTACAAGGAGGTCATAGTTTAAAGGATATGAAGATGACTCAGTCAACAAGGTGATCACAATATAACATGCTGTGGCTGCCGTGTACTGAGCCCCTACTCAGAGTCAAGCACAGCATTAGGGATTTCATACACGTGGTTGCTCATCCTCAAAAAACTTGGGCATTCTGGGAGACCTGGGGCTCCAAGTATATAACTAGCATGCTATAGTAGGAAAAGTTAGGATTTAAGTTTGTTTGATTCCAAAGCTCTGTTCTTTCTACTATGCCATGATGCTATTTCTCATATATATTAATAGTACCCCCAAGTTGACACGTACAAAGAGAAGGAACCAGCAAACCTTACCCCCCATTACAGAATAAGTGAGGCAAGAGTAGAAAAAGTGATTGGCCTCAATGGACAGGAGTGAAGGGTGAAGGGATGGCAGACCACAGTAATGTCCAATTCCAGGAACCGCGAGTAGTCTGGAAGGAAAGGACCACGTGTGCTGTTGTGATGTTTGGAGCCAAAATGTAGGGGAAGGACCACATCATAAGACATTTACAGGCCATCTATAGAGGTTAAACTTTGTTCAGGATGTGATGGGGGGGGCACTGAGATGATTCAAGTGGGAAATGACACATCAGGTCTGAATTTTAGAATTTGGAGACCAGAATAAAGGACAAAGAGACTGCAAGTAGAAAGACTGTTCAGCAGACCATTGTAGGCAAAGAAAGTAAGTTAGCCTGAACAATGTCAGTGGGAAGGAGAGTAAAAAGAGGGAGCCCAGGAGTGCCTGCACAGCTCAGTTGGTTAAGCGTCTGCCTTTAGATCAGGTCATGATCTCAGAATCCCAGGGTTGAGCCCCTCATTGGGCTCCCTGCTCAGCGGGAAGCGTGCTCCTTCCTCTGCCCTTCCCCCCCACTCATGCTCAGTCTCTCTCTCTCTCTCTCTCAAATAAATAAATAAAATCTTAAAAAATAATAATAAAAGAGGAAGCCCATTTTAAGAAATATATAGCAAGAAGAGAGATTTGGTGTCCAATTAAATCAGGATTTTGTGATGGGCAAAAAAGGAATCTGGATAGACTCTAAAGATTTTTAAGTTAAATATTTGAGTGAAAGGCCCTTAAACTCAATTTGTCACTCTGATCTATAACCCCAACTGAGTTGGTCTTGCAAATTTACCTTCTGTTATAATCTTCCATTTAAGAAACCATGATTTTTTCTTTACGCTGAAGCCAACCTTCACTCTCTGTTTTCCGAATCCCATTGTTTTGCTGTTTCTCTTTCAGTAGGAGGCCTATTTGAGTTCAGTAATAACTATGGACATGTTTTCCTCCCTTCTCAATTATTCTTCATGTTATCCCAGGATAAAATATTCCACAGCTTATCAGCGTGGTGACTCTTTCTACCTCTACAGTTCTCTACTATATACACAGCATCTCCACAAACAGGTACAGTCTGATCCCTTTTGAGACAGCCTGAGAGGACTTAAATTCCCTATTTTAAAATGAAGAAAACGGCACTTTCAGAGAGCTTGTGCTTTTTCTGTCCAAATAGGGATACAGCCCTGATTGCAGGTTTTCGACGACAGCTCCGTTGGTCTCTTAAGACTCCTTCCTCTCCCAGCCAAACAAGAATTTTCTTGACCGATAACAGTGAAACGGACACCAGCCTTGCAATTAAGCGTGAGTATGTGTTCTTTTAAAAAGTAGGGCACAAACAACTTTCAAGATCTGGGGAACCTAAGGCTCAAGCCAGTTTCTATTAAATAAGGATTCATCTGGTCACTTGAATTTCCTCCTCACCCTCCAGAGACATTATGGGTGATTGGATTCGGGCAGTTTGCACAACACGGTGATCAGCTAATTGCCCCACTGCTTACTATAAGCACAATTGGCTACATTGGTTGGAAAACCAACCCAGGGAATAGGGCTATGAAATTGGTATTGAAGCTTTGGCAGCAGACGGGCTGACAAGGATACTGAATGAAAAGCTAAAACACAAAGCACAGCTTGTTTTGTTTGGTTTAGTTTTTTTAACAGTAATTTCTAGTGGCGGAGACAGATGTTTCTTGAAGTGGCAAGAGATCTGCAAAGCAGAATGTTATAGCACTTACTGTAATTGCTTTATTAATATTGTATGTGTTTATGGCTTCTATCTTTTGGCTTGTGGCACCTCTTACTTTAAATGACTTTGCGTTTCCTGATGACTGGCAGTTAATCTTTCCTTCAGAGATCCTTTGAGTCACATACCCAGGTCTGCTCCTGCACAGTGAATTATTTCGTAGGAAGCGGCCGGGATTTTTGTTGTTGTTGTTGTTGTTGTTGTTTTGCTTTTATTACACTTAGAAGCCCTCAGGGGGCACTGGAACACCATCAGAGAGAGCAGTAGATGCAGAGGGACCTCTAGTTTGCTGAGAAATCGACACCCTGATATCCATCCGTCCCTGCCACAGAAATGACCCATTATTCCCCTTGCCCGGTCTCAGGACTTACTGTCAGCTCGAGTATCCTGAGAAGGACCTGAGCGATTCCAATCCAGGAGACTGAAAAGGCTAGTTCTGTTTGGAAAAATCAAGCTTGCAGTTGGTGTACCCTAAGTAACCTCTTTTTGGGTGTTTGGTTTATTTCGCTTCAAAGAGTAGAGGTTGTGCTTTCATTCTCTTCCAATGCGCTACTGCAAAGAAGGAAGAAGGAACTAACAAGGAAATAAACCAACACAGCAAAGTTAAACTTGGAGTTGGTATTTTCTGAGAAGGTTTGTTAGTTTTCCCAGTGGCCTTTGCATGTCTTCCCTTCCCAGGCCGAGGGAATTCTGGTTCTTTCTGTGTATTCTCCAGTAGACCCCTGTCAGGCAGCCTGTTCACTGAGGTTTCTGGTTGCAGAGGGGAGAGGGACTTCCTTCAGTCTTAGTTTTGCGGTTGACATTGTTATTGCTGTAAATTGCTTCCGGACTGCCCCTAATGAGAGCCCGTGAGTTCAACATAGGCCCTGCTCAGCCAAAGGCCATAAGGGGCACATGGGAAAATCAGCAAGGCCTACCAGAAGATCCTGATCACCAAGACATTGCTCAGAACTGCTGGGACTTCCCTCAGCAGCCGGCACGCGTGCCATCAGCATTCGGCACCACGTTGTGACCGTCCCATCCCTTCATGCCACTCTCACAACTGGAGTCCTTGATACTTGGCTGGTGAGAAAGAAGCACCTTTCTTTAATTCATGTCTCTCAGAGAAAGCCTACTCAATATTTAATTTTAATCTAACATGCCACATATTTTCCGTGCCAAGAAATTGCCCTCTGGTTATGCATAATTCATTGTAGTGGACAAGACCTCCATCAGTTGAAGAAGACGTGCTCTGGGGACCTGGGGGCTGGAGCCAGCAGGGGCACCTTCCATCTGGAGGAAGGCATTTTAAATCGATCAACATAGATTGCTTCTATAGAGAATGAAATTACTAGTAGGAAAGAAGAAAAACACACCAATGGAGTAAAAAATATGTGGAATTTTTTAATACACCTTATACAAGGGCATAAAGAAGAGCAGCTCAGAGCTCATCATAGACAACCTTTCCGAACGTCAGGCTTCTCACCCGGGGCCAATGGCCTTTCTTTCATAATGTGTGAAATGGCTTTTAGAACGACCCAAGAGAAATAAAAAGGACTGCGTGTATCTATTTCCAAGGTGTCCCATTTTTTTGTTGCTTTTACTTTGCAAATATTAAGAAAACGAGCCAATATTTGTTTTTTTTAAATTCTCTTAGTCAAAAAATGCCTAATGATAAAGATTACGAGAACCTGCATTCCACCATGACAGATCTATAATCACCTCTGTTTTTATCCTCAATAATCAACACTCCCTTCCCCCAATCTAATCTAATTCCTCTCCTTTAAAAAAACTTAAATGAGGGGCACCTGGGTGGCTCAGTTTGTAAGTATCTGCCTTAGGCTCAGGTCAGGATCCCGGGGTCCTGGGATGGAGCATCGAGTCTAGATCCTGCTCTGTGGGGGGCCTGCTTCTCCCTCTCCCACTCCCCCTGCTTGTGTTCCCTCTCTGTCTCTCTCTCTGCCAAATAAATAAATAAAATCTTAAAAATAAAAAGAAAGAAAAAGACTTAAATGCTACTTTGCTAATATAAACACAAGAGGGGGAGTGAATACCTATAGACATTACATTTCATGTACTTAGGCTGATAACATCTTGCAGGTAAACAGATTATTATAAAAGGCCAGGTTACCAAATAATATTATTAAAATACTGCTATTCCCTCAAGCTGTTCAACTGCACCACCAATCTGACACATTAACATACTGCATAGAGAAAAGGCTGTACTTGCTATATTTTCCCCAGATTCTGTTTCATTTAAAATATTGTGTACCAAAAAAGTCCTTTTTGAGATATTGCTTATCCACAACATCCCTGAAGTGCTTTGACAGCTAAGAGACTTTTTTTTTTTTTTAAATCACTGAGCCATGCATTTGTTCCTCCTTCATGGGTTTTTCTGTTTTGGTTTGGGTTTTTTGTGTTTTTTGGTATCACTTACCAGCATTTCACTTTTCCTTATGGTTAGTTCGTAAATGGTACATTTTTTTTTTTTTTCTGTGTGGTAACCCACTTTCCAAAGGGATATTGCTGACTGGAAGCTACCATACTTTATTTTTTTAAGATTTTATTTATTTGGCACAGAGAGAGAGCACAAGCAGGGGAAGCTGCAGGTAGAGGGAGAGGGATAAGTTGTGGATGCCGGGGTTCTGGGATCATGACCTGAGCCAAAGGCGGATGCTTAAATGACTGAGCCTCCCAGGAGCCCCTAGAAGCTACCATATCATCCCTGTACCTTATTTCTGACATGCTTTTCTGGCCCAAGGTTGATTTTTTTTTTTTCCATTAGAATAAAGAAGAAGAAGGCAGAAAGGCAGGAAGGAGGAAAAGGGTGTGAGGGAGGGGGAAAGAG
Source organism: Lontra canadensis (assembly GCF_010015895.1). NCBI lineage: Eukaryota > Metazoa > Chordata > Mammalia > Carnivora > Mustelidae > Lontra > Lontra canadensis. Next base: position 7,051,353 of record NW_022631064.1, on the reverse strand, counting down.
AGAGAGAAAGAAACTCATGGATATTTTCCCTCCAATTTCTCATTTTCTTCAATTCCAAGATGTGCAATTCTCAAGAATATTATGTTCCCTGGGCTGATCAGTATTCTCTTTCAATAAAACCGCAGGACATAGCTGTTGGGCACGGAAACTAAATGTCATGAATTCAGTGCCCTGCTACTTGGCAGGAAACTCTGGCTGCATGCTTTTTATGTAATGTTTTTTTTTTTTTACCTCCACTTCCTTATTGTGCTTTTTTCAACAAAAGTTAGACAGTAATAACTAGTACATTTACACACTGCAGTTAATGATTGTAATAGTATAAGGTAAGAGGATAAATACTTATTAACACAAAAAAAGTACAGTATAACCCTACGATGAATAGAAAAAATTATTTCAGCAGTTAATGAAAACATGGATACATTTGACAGAATTACTTGGGGGAAGAAAATCGCTTGCATGCCTCCCGGGGGCAAATTAACTGGGTGTGTATGTGTTTAATCCTTTCAAGACTGTAAAGTATAATTGTTATAAACTGCCACCCTCTTTGCCTCCTACCCAAGTCAGAGTAGGCACCCCCCAGTCCTATCTTACCTTTTGGTAACTAATTTGAGTTTCTCTTCCCAAGATGCACCACAGTGCTGCAGGAAAGGAGGCTAATAATGCCTTCCTAGGAAATTCTAGATTCTGTTCCCTGGGGTTAATTGTTGATCGAATAATGGCCAATCAGAGCAATAGCCATTTGGATGAAGGGGGGGGGGGTGCTATGGATAGAAAAAGGAATAAAAGGAGACTTTCAGAATACATTCCATAGATTATCTAAATTCATTTTTTGTTATTAATTAACACTTTTATGTCTTTTGATACTGCCCTGTATATTAATGTACTGGTGTAATCTAATTAAATAAAAATATATAAATGGGCTTTCCATGATCCTCTTGTTCCTTGCTAATCTATCCCTTGACAAAGAAATTTCCCAGGGATATATGAAATATGTACTGTTCAGAAGAAGGCACTCATCCCATGTAGGGAACTAATCTATCAAACCTCAGAGGAGTAAAATAATCTTAGTTAAAGACATTAGGAAGTAATTTAGCAAGATTAGTAAATGAGCAGCATAGAGGGAGCTAAGATCTGACACTTTCTGATTAAAAATGTCATGAAAGTGAAGAAATTCTCTTGAGACAATTAACTTATGAAGGAAATTCATTTTATAGTTCTTGCAATTTGATATGAATCACTCAACTACTCTGGCCCACCGCTCTGTCATAGCAACTGTAAAAGAACAGGGTTGGGAAGGGTGGCTACAGCTCTAGAATTATTTGCTTTAGGTTATATTTAAAATTTGTCACTATTACCCAGAAAGTGACCAAAGACTTCAGGAGATGAGGACGTAAGTATATCATCATAGAGCTCTAGATAATATTGACTTTTGCAAAGTAGATTTCAGCAAGTCACATGTAGAAACATAGGATTCTACTGCCAGAGAACTTAAGAGTCCCCCCAAGAAATGATGGGAGACACTAAACTTTTCAAGAAATCACAAAGAGGAAGAAGAGGGAAATGATTTAAGAAAATATGTCACTGGGCAGCAGACATGAAAACAAAATTTGGGGAATAAGAAATTTATTGGGGAGGGGGGGGATGATACCCAAGAGAGACAAAAGGAGAAGGAAGCTGGTTGAGCAAGGAAAGCCATTAAGCAGGGCAACAGTGCAGATCAGACCCTTGTGAAAGGAAGGCAAGGAGGGGCAGGACTGGCCAGGGGAGTTTGGACAAACTTGGACAACCCAACAGGAAGTGCAATAGAAAAGCGCTGACTAGATGTGTCCTGACAAAATGGCCACGTCCTGGAATCCCCTCCACGCTCAGACATGGCTGGGGACTTTCCAGAAAGCTCATGGTCCTGGCCCAAAGCCGAGATAGTGATCTCTTGCTGTGGTTTTGATTGGCATTTCCCTGATTATTAGTGATGCTGAGCACCCTTTCATGTACCCATTGGCCATTTGTATTTCTTCTTTGGAGAGGGATGGCTATTATCAAAAAGACAACAGGTGTTGGTGAGGATGTGGAAAAACAGAAAACTTGTGCACTGCTGATGGGAATGTAAACTGGTGCAGCCGCTATGGGAAACAGTATGGAGGCTCTCCCAAAAGTTAAAAATAGAACTACCATATCCAGCAATCCCACTTCTGGGTATATAGCCAAGGGAATTGAAATCAGGATCTTGAAAAGATATTATCACTCCCATGTTCATCACAGTGTTATTCACAACAGCCATGAAAACAACCTAAATGTGCATCGATGGGCTGTTTTTTACTTAAATACAATTTTAGTCCTCCATTTTGCTCTAACTGTTGCATCTTGTAATGTATTGTACTATGTGTGAGGTTCTAATGCATCTTTTCTAGTGTCTTATATAATAAGCACATCACCGATCTAGTCAGTGCCAACAGATTAATTCAGTTCAAAATTTTTTTCTATGCACCAATGCAAAATTATAATGTGTTTATTTGAACATCCTAAGAAAACACCACAGGTTATGACATCTATGAAGTTTAATTGGTAATTTAATTGAAATTAATGCTTTTATAATGATAATATTGTTAACTTATTTTTCCAGTTGAACAACATAAGTATGGAAAAATTTCATAATTTAAAATAAAGACATATTAGTAGAGATAATGATTATGACTGAAACAGTAAAGAAAAAAGAAGGAATAGATTTGTCACAAATACATAAAATGGAAACTGAAATTTGTTGGAACAAAACAAAATAGTTGTCTGTTGTATAAAATTTTTAAAAATTAAGATATTATGATGCAGTTTTGATGCTTTTGTGAATGCGCTTTTGGATAAGATTAACATTTAAATCGGGGTGCCTGGGTGGTAGAGTTGGTTTAGCGACCGACTCTTCATTTTGGCTCAGGTGGAAATCTCAGGTTGTGAGATCAAGCCCAGCATCAGGCTCTACACTCAGCACAGTCTGCTTAAGATTCTCTTCTCCCTCTGTGTCTCCACCCTATGCTCTCTTTCTCCCTCTCTAAAATAAATGAATAAATTAAAAAAAAAGATTAACATTAAATCAATGCACTTGAGTAAAGCATATTGGCTTCCATAATGCTGGTGGTCCTCATTCAATCAGGCAAAGGCCTGAATAAAACAAAAGATTGACCTCCCCATGCAAGAAGGGATTTCCCAGGATTTGACCTTTGGACCTGAACCATAACACAGGCTTTTTCCTGGATGGTGGGTGTACTTGCTCCGTCATTCTTTCATTCCTAATGATGGCCAAAGCAGGGGATCTGACAACTTCGCAGAACTTCCTCATTTCCTTCCTTTGGCTCTCCCTTCTGAAGGCTCTGTTTCTGAGAAGGACTCATGCTGGAAACTGACATCCTCAGGGATTATGGACCTGGGTCTTCATAGAAAGGAAAGTATAAGTTCAGCCCTTGGAAAGCACAGAGTCAAAGGGCAGAAGCTTTCCTGTTATTGTTCCACCTTTGGTCCTCTTCCTGAATCTGTGTTGATGCTTTGAGACAAGAAAAAATGAGAGCCCGGGACTTAGTTCTTACTCTTCTCTCCCTTAGACAAACTGAGGACATTAATTATTCATGAATAATGTGCTTTTCTGCACTAAATTAGGACCAGTTTTCCTTGCCTGTTATTCATTTTTAAAGTAGATAAAACAGTTTTCTGTTGTTTCTTCTCCAAAAAAATCAAGTAACCAAGGTTTCCCGTATAAAGTCCTCAGCTGATATTCCCACCAGCCGTTTTTTGCAAAAGCACACAGATCTTCAGATCTTTAGAAACATCTAGCTCCATTCAATAGGAATCTCTTCCCTAAGCACAGCTGGGATAGCATCTGATCAGCCTCTGCTTTGCTCTCCAAGTCAGCCCTAACACAAGAGGGAGGATTGCCCCCAAACACACATGCCATGAAAGACAGCTGATGAGCTGTGTTAAGAAACTGTCCCCCTCAGGTGTCCTGAAATGCCTTACAAAGTCAAATTACCACCCATGAGTAATAGCATTTGGGATTTACCCTAGGACCTTCTGCCACACCCAGGCAGATGGTCTGTGAATTCTGCATGAAATCCTAGTTCCCACTCTAACCTCTTCCCTATCCAACTTGCTCCCTCAAAGGATCATGTTTTACTCCTTCCTGAGAGTTTCCATGTGTCTCTCTGCTCCAACATGACTTAGAAAAGTGAGAAGAACAGGAAAAATGAGACTCAACTTCTTCGAGGGGGCAAGGTTTAGAGTTTCCTTATCTGATTTGGGTCTTTTTCCCCAATATTGATTAAAAAAAAAAAAAAAACAGTAAGAGGATCCATATCCCCAAAAGAACATAGAAAATCAAATCAGAATTTCCCAGGAAGTAGAACTTGAGCTCATCCATAGGACAAAAAGTGTTCCCAGAATAAAGGAGCTCACTCTGCATCCTCTGAAGCTCTGAGTCCACAGGTAACTGGGCCCTGAGGAACACATATGCCAGAGTGGCATTCTAGGCCTGCATCACATGGCTATGGAACGGTCATGGAGGGTTCCTAAGGGTACAGGAGATGACAGAAGGGGAATAGTGCACCCACTATCTAGGCCACTATATCCCCCACCCTTTTCTGGACCTTACCATTTTCTACTCCATCACTCTCTATGTCATATATATACACTAGTACAATTTTCTATTTATTCCACATATAGCCCAGATGCTAGCTGGGTTCACCTCTTACCCTTGGAGTTTTTGGCTTTGAACCTGTCAATTCTATGGCAGCCTTGAAAGTCTGCCATTTACTCTAGAATTTCTGCTAATTCCCTGGAATTTACACTCTTGAAATCTCCTCCATTCTTCATGCCAGTTTCTCCACATAATCAGTTTCAGCCTTGCATCAACCCTAACACATTCTAAAGCCTCCTGTCCAAGCATCCCCAAAGGAAGCCATTTTCACAAAAAGACTCAGTGAGCAAAATTGCTTTTACTAAATACTCCGTACAGATCACAAAGTGTGGATAATCCATCCCACTGCAAACAATACACATTCTTCTCTTGGAAACTGTTTTCTATCTAAAGTGCTTTTGGGAACTTTATGCCCTTCCAGCTCTCAGCTCTCTTCCCTCTACCTGAATAGTGTCCTCCCTTGTTTGTTCTCTTGTCCCTCCCAGGTCTCCACACCATCACCATCACAATATTTCAAACTCTCTCTTTTTCGTATAGATATGTCAGCTCTCTCAATCCACTGCCCAAACTTGGATAGCCAGACACGTCCTGTTTTGGAGGGTGAGTGAGCCCTTCACTTTGGCATAACCAACTTTTAAAGAGAATTTTTGGAGTGCTATGGAGCCATATTTTCTGCTTGTTTTGAATCATATCTGTACGTTAATTCTTTTATAAAGGTTTTCCCAATTTTTCCCATCAACTTGCTAACTTTTCATCAAAATCCTTATTGGTCTTTCAGTACCTATTAGAAATAAATGTTGGTGGAGCCCCTAGGTGGCTCAGTTTGTTAGGCAGCCAATTCTGATTTCAGCTCAGGTCATGCATGATCTCAAGGTTCTGGGATCAAGCCCCACGTCAGGATCCTTATTCAGTGGGGATGCTTGAGGAGACTCTCTCTGACCCTCCTCCCCTTCTCTAAAATAAATAAATAAATAGATAAATAAATATTTTTAAAAAATAACTGATGGTGGTTACCAGGGGCTGGAGGGTAATGGGAAATGGGGAGGTGTTAAACAGTTGTAATGTTTCAGTTATGCCAGATGAGTAAGTTCTAGAACTCTGAGGGGACAACACAGTGCCTGCAGTTAACCATAACATTGTACTCTTAAAGTTTTGTTAAGAGGTTAGATCTCTCCAAGCCTTAAAAAAAAAAAAAAAAAAAAAAAAAAAAAGAGGTTAGATCTCCAGTTGTGTTGTTATCACGAAGAACCATCATCCCAACAAAAACCAAATAGGCAAGAGCCAACTTTAAGAGGGAATGGGTTTGTTTGTTACCTCGCTCATGCTAATGATTTCACAAATGTAAACATATGTTCAAGCCTACCAAACCGTACATGTTTAGTACCTACAGTTATTTGGATATCAATTACCCTTTCATAAAGTTGTTACAAATGAGTTGATATTGTGGTATACATGTTAGCCATACATTTAAGAGATTTATACTACTTATGGCCTTATTCTTAAGATTTTACACTGGAGAATTTGAGTACTATATCATTTCCTTACTTTGATTTCTTCAGTTCTGTTTTTAATGTTCACGAGTCACTTTGCCCAGTATTCCCAAATCTTTCCCATCCATGGTATGTGGCCTCACCGGAGGTGGTAGCTCCTCTCTTCCAGTTTCCTTCTGCATCAGTAACTTCTCCAGAGTCACCTACCTACAAAAGGCTTACATTTCAAGCTCTGCCTTACCCTTATCTACTCTCCCTTCAGAAAAAAAAAATAATATATGTATATGTATATGTATATGTATATGTGTGTGTGTGTGTGTGTGTATCTTTGCTCAGAAAAGTCATTCCGCACATCATAGTGTTTCTGGCATTGTCATTTGTGGCCTCACTCTACCCCTGATTGATAGTAAAAACTCCCATATCTCTAAGTACCCTTTCAAAGTTGAGCAAAATCAAGCTCTAAGAAAACTATTTCCAGGTAGAGTGGGACTTAAAGAAGAATGGGACTTAAAAATGGCCCAGCAGCTGCATTTTTATAAAATGTCAAAATCAGAAAAGGCAAATCTGGAGAGTTGTTCCAAATGAAAAGAGACTAAAGGATCACAATAAGTAAGTATAATATATGATCTCTAACTTGTTCCTGCACTGGAGGAAAACCATGTTGTAGAAGGCATTGCTGGGTAGATAAACTGACAAAACTGAAACAGAGATGGTGGCTAATATAAAAATCCAGAGTTCGCATCAAATTACACAAGTTGATAAATGTACTGTGGATGTGTAAGGAAATACTCTTTTTCTTAGGAAATACACACCAAAGTATTTAGGAGGAAAGGGCCAGGATGTATGCAACTGCATTTCGAAAGTCTGGGACAAAGAACAATGTTTATAGAGACAAAAAGAGAGCAAGTGAGACGAATTATAAACACTAAGTAAATTTGAATAAAGGGTACTGGGACATTCTTGCAACTTTTCTATAAGTTGCAAATTGTTTCCTAAAGAACAACTTTGAGAAATAGCCCATTGATCAGTCCCACTAAGTTTTAGTGCCCCTTGAGATGAACAGACTAATGTCCACCACCATCACACTCACACCCAACTCTTGAAACTGAGGAATTCCAACTTTTAAACGGTTTTATCAGGTTGCTATCTCAGGCAAAAACACTGGGATTGTCTGATTACAACTGTAGTTGTAACGCTATCAACTGTCAACACGGGTTTTAAAAAAAGATTGGAAAAAAAGACAAATGGAATAAAAACATATACTACCTATAAAGACACCAGAAGAATCACATTAATCTCACAATTTCAAAACCTTGCCCTGTAACATACCAGCTGTGTGACTTGGGAAATGTCATTTTACATCTTTCTTTTTCAGTTTCTTTCTTAGGAAAGCACAGATAAAAATCCTTGATCACATAATAAATAGTAGTTGTGATTAAGAATACTAACGGAATTAATAGGAGATAAGCAGACCTGAAATGTCTATTTAGAAGATCCCAATTTTTCTGAGTGCATCTGTCACAGCTCCCAGCTTAATAATGCATGAGCCACAGTCCTACAAGCCCATAGATTGATTCTCTTTGCCAACATGGAGTGCACCATTCTCTTCTTTCTGTGTATCAATATTACTGCCTCAGAATGTCCATCTGCCCAGGACCCACTCCAAGCCAACCACACCACACTTCCTCCTGCCCTGGCCATGCTCCAGAGCCTTTCACCTCAGGCTTGTCTCTTCCTTTAGGCCCCCTCCCAGGGTTGGGTTAGGCATATTTCACTCAAATTCTATTTCTCTTCAAACCTCTTCTACATTGGGATATACCAGTCCTGTGTTGGTTTTACCATGCCTTCTGTTTTGGTACTTTTTTCTTATTCTTCATTTCCTCTCTAAAATAATCAACTGATAGTTGTCATTTTCTACTAACAGACACCTTTTGTTGCCAGCGTCCTACAAAATAAAAATAAATATTCAGGTACAGGCGTCCACTATTCCTTTCTATGTACATCAGTGTCTCCATCTAGAAAGAAATCTATGGCTTCACAATGAGTGTGACTTTGCATTTGGAAATTGCAGATCACGAGATCTGGGGAAGAAGGGTGTACTTCACCAGATTCTTGGTCAAGACAATGGAAACTCCCAATCTGAAAGCTTGAGACAATAAAACATGAGGCTTTATTATGCAGCCCAGTGAGAAATATGACCAAATGATTTTTATTAAAAAGACAAGAATACAAAGGTTTTGGCACTTGGCTTATGTCATTGCAAATACATACCACAATTCAGAAATGGTTTTAGAAATGTTTCTTTTGAAGTAATTTTTTTTTTGGTCTCAAATACTATTTTTTCCAGGTGTTACTTTTACGAAATCCTATGTAGCTTTAGCATTTCAGGGTTTCATATAATAAAACAATTATTTGAGGAAAAAAGGGAAACTTTTCAAATCCTAACTAACTGGAAGATTGTATGATAGCCAGTATTTCTGTGCTCTGCCTTCCTTCCCCAAAAGAGAAAATAATGAATCAACTTTATTTCCAGGAATGAGAGAAGAGATTTCAACAATGGAACATAGGATTGTGAAAATGGGTATCAGACCCAGGTAAGGATCTAAGAGTTAAATCAGTTTAACTCTCTATTTTACATTATAAGGAACTAAGTAAGTTCCGCAGAAGGTTCGTCCAGGACTACTCATCTGCAAATAGTACATCCAGGACTTCGTTGGCCTCCTTGCTCCTGCTGCAGGCATCATCCTACTTCATGGCCCCGCATATGGCAACTCTTCCACAGCCTTGTCTCCAATATTCCTTCCCCTCATCAAGGCCTCTTCAGGGCTTTCTAGACAGGCTGCTTCAGAATCACATCTTGAAATACTTATTTCCATTCTTGTTTTCCTTCTGTGATATTAAGATTGAACGTGAATGGAAAAACCCCATTCTTGTTGATTGAAGCCCAATTTGATAGCATCTGTATCAAGGGCTCCTTTCTTATTCCTTTTCTCTTACCTCCATTTATCCAACGTTATTGAACCTTACTGAATGCAAAGCACTGTGGTAGATGCTGAGGAGATGAAGAAGAATAAGACAAAGTTCTTTCCAGAAAGAATTCAAAGTATTCCTTGAGTCATTTCTACTGTCATTACTGAGGATCTAATCCATTCACCAGTTTGCAGTTCTCTTAGTTCTTGCTTTTTTTCTATTTGACAGGACACGGCCTAGCTAACATGAGCTGTAATTTGTTGACACGAATACTGATACTGTCTTCCCATCTATCCATCAGTCTGTTCTTTATCTGTCCCTTCACCTATTTGCTCCATCAGCTGAAGATACTATTCTGTTGTCTAGGACAACAAGCTGCCCAATTTATTAGTTGGCCTAGTATAGGCATGTTTCATTGCATCACCTATTTCTCATAATGAATGGTCTTTTGTCCGTGGGGTAAATAGTTTTGAGTTATGTAAAATGAAAACCTGTCATACAGTGGTTTGTACTCTTGTCCCCTTAGGGATGAGCATTCTAAGGGGCTTCCTCCTATTTTTTAAAGCTATAAAATGACATTTAAAAATAGTACCATATAATCAAATCTTTTCAAAATACCAGAAAAGAATGGGTAAATGTATGGAAACTTGAGTCTTCATGTTCTTAATGGCTAGTCTCTTAATTAACAGCTCAGAAATCCCACCTGCTGTCAAAATACTTGTGCATCTTTTCACTTAATTTTTATATGACCTCAAAGACCCCTAGTTTTGTTTTTTTTTTTTCTTTCTTTCTTTCTTGGAGATTTACTTTACTTCCCACTTCATGTTTCTCATAATGTGTTTCTTTCAATACACCTTCTAACTCAAGGAAAACCTGAAAAGAAAGACTGTTTTCTTTGTTAAAATACAAGAGTCTTCTTGACAGGGAGGGGCTCTGAAATAAAGGGAGAAGTCTTGTTAAAACTTTGAGCTGTGCTTGAACACATCCTAAAATGATTAAATTGTCTGTTCCGGTTATAAATTATAAGCTGGGTAGTTTAAAGCCAACTCCCATTAACTAATAAAATGGAAAATATTGGAGTAGGCCAGATACTAGTTTTCTGTGAACTGCTTCTTTATGAATTGCAATGCAAAATGTTCAGTACAAGTGACAGTAAACAAAAGTTGGATTAAAAAAAAAATGCCTGGAGGATATGTGATTCACAAGAATTATGGAATCTGTTTCTGCCTCCAGATAAAGTCTACTAATAAATTATAAGCACATCCATGTAGCTGCTGATACAGTAACAAATATTGATGTAAAACAAAACTCAGAATACATTTTTTTTTGCAGCCTGAATCTTACAGTCCAGTCTGGCAGCTCTATGTTACTCAGACATTAATGAAGGGGAAATTATTTATTTATTTTTAGATTAAACAACAACCATGGAAAGCTGGATGTCTATCTAATAAGGAGGCATTAGAGTTCACATGAGAGGAACGAATTCTGGGGGAGACCAGATTTTGTATAATGCTAAGTCCCCCTAGAGGTCAAATAATTGGTACCTCTAATGAAACTAGCATATAACAGCAATAAAAGATGAGCTTAGATACTTGCCTTCTTGTTGCTTCAAGCAAAACCACAAAATGTAAGAGTCTACCTTACCTTTCCTTCACAAAATAATAATATCCAATATTTTATCTTCAACTGACTAACTGCATCTTTGTCCTTTGCTTCCCTCCTGAGAAGACTTCCATTTTGAAAACTTTGATGGAAAAGTTGACTCTTTGTGATTGGCTTCGATTTTTAATACACACTGGAAAGAGCATATACTCAAAAGACCCCCAGTATGGAAAAGAAATCCTGGATACTGGTTTAATATCTACCTTGATTTAGCTGTGAGAACATGGGGAATTCGTTTAGCATCTCCGCACCTCTGTGTTTTCAGTTACGACACTAGAATGTTGGCCTGGATGACCCATATGATCGCTCTTAACTGGAGATTATGACTTTGTCAGCTCTAGCTTGGTACCCCCAAGGCTCGTTAAAACTACCCCAAAAATGTAGAAATGAGAACATGATATCCATACTTCATCCTGAGATTTTCTGATCTAATCGATCTGGAGTGAGTCCTGGCTGTGACTATTTTTAAAAGGCTCCCTGAAGATTCCAATGTGCATGCAAAGCTGATGACCACTGTTCCATAAAACCCTCCCAAGGCTTCCCATTTCTCAGTGCTTACTGAAGCCATATCCCTGAAACCAGACACAATAGTCTGAATCATCCAACTGGGCATTTCTTTTTTTAAGTGCTAACTTCAGCTTTCCTTTCTGGTGAGGATTGTAAATGTCTTCCTGTGTGTCCACAGAGTCTACTGCTGCTCAGGGCAGGTCCTGAATGCATTTTGATGACCGAACCATTTTTTACTTACTGGAGATATTCTTGAATTGCAAAACAGTTACAGCTTTTGACTTTATAAACCCTAAACAACCTTAAGCTTGCAGTTTCTACCGTCTAAGACCATCACCATGTGTTGTAGTCCGTCCATTCATGAGACTCCTGTGCTGGGCTGGAAGCTCCATGGGAGAAGGCCATCAGTATAAAGCCCTGTATCCTATTACCTCGTTTCTAGTTAAACACATCAAGGCATTGAATCAATCACTGTTGAATAATTTAATGAAGAAGTAAGTATGTGAATGAATGCATTTAAAGTCATGCCAGCGTATCATCTTGTTCATGGAAAGTAAGCATCCCGTCTTCATAACTTGAGATGGTCTGTGTATGTGTTCATGTGTACACATGTGCATGCGTGTGCATGTGCATCTCTACGCATGTTGTGGGTGTGTGTTTCAGATGCACAATCACTGTGAGCATCCTTAAGGGGATCCAAAAGTTGCTGAGTATTCCAAAGGATCCCTCAGCACCTCTTGGTTCTGCACAGCTGGTAGCTCAGCTCGCCGTAGCTATAGTCCTGGGAAATATGGTATTAATATCGAGTGAACAGATGGTGTAGGGTGTGTTACTTAAGACAGTTTTGCCAGGAGGTAAATTTATGCTTTATAAATGTACTTCAAAACTATGCTATTTGATTTAATCACTTAATGCAAAGACAGCTGCGTACTATATTTGCCTTAACTGCAGTTATATGGGTTATCTGCCAATCTGTTAATTATAGTATTTTGAAAGGCTTCAGGAAAAAAACAGTAATTATACAGATTGGGGAGGGGGGAGTGAGAGAAAGGAACATTTTTGAAGCCTAAATTCAGACATTCATTCCCAGCTAACACAAACTTATTGAAGATTTAGAAAACCTGTTAGTAAAATGGGAGTGGATGGGATGGTCTCCCTTTGAAAGATACTCTGTGAGTGTGTGTGTGTGTGTGTGTGTGTGTGTGTGTGTGAGTGAGTGTGTGAGTGTGTGTGTGTGTGTGTGTGCTCTCAGTGGGCATTAGTTACCATGGGTAACCACCAGGGAGCTGGGAATGAAGCAATTGGACAGAGCTCCAGCCCACTCTCTAAGGTCTTTGGGCAATTGCCCCATTCCATAACATTTTTAAAGAGGAGGAGGAAGATAAAGAAGAGGAGATTCTACTTTAATTACAGACATCATTCTGCCCTTGATTTTCTCATACTCTCCCAGAATCCACTTGCCTCCTGAGAGGTCTGTACCTACATTTTCTCTGCTAAGCAATTGCAGTAATGATTAAGCAGATTTAATTAACACTATATAGGGGGAAAGGAGTATTTTAAGCATAGTCTGACAGCTTCCTTTTCTTGCCAAGGACTAGATGCCACATCCTTGTAGAAAAGTCTGGCCCATTTTCCCCATCCCCTGGGAATTATGTTCAGGGAATTTCATTGTCATTTTGAGACCAAGATTTCCCCTCAGTGGGCAACTCTACCACAATAAGAGGTTTAAATGGAACCTGCATTATAAATCAAAGTATTCTGGAAAGGGCATTACAGATTATCTGATCCAACTCCCTCTTTTCACAGCTGAGGAAACTAGAGACCCAAATCTTTAATTGATTTGCCTTCCCATATTAGTTAAGGAAAAATTGGGAATTTGACCAGTGTCACGGAGGGGAAATTAAAGTTCATGCATGGGAGGCCAACATTCCAAGACAGGAGAAATTTTTTTCTGGTTTATACAGAATTGCTTATGGCACAGGGTTGAGTGTGGGAGTGTGTGTGTGTATGTGTGTGTATAAAATAGCTTCCAGGGAAACTGCCACTAGCCCAATTACCCACTTCCGTTGTTCCAAAGAAGGCATTGTTCCTAGGAGGTATGTCAGCTTTGGGGAATTCCAGCTGTTTCCAGATTCACAGGCCCACATAGAAAATCTAGGTGTCTCCTGGAATCGTCACTTAACCAGCAGTATATTGGCAATCCTTTTCTTAGATACTGTGATTTAGAGTAAAAAAAAGAAAATCTCCTACTGTCATCAAAGTTAAAATCTGCATCTGTGTATGCCATTATTCTTGTTGCTTGGAGTGATTTCTGAAACAAGGGAGCAAAACCAACTTTATTCAGTCCTCTACCAAATTCAATTGAGAATCCTCTCTTTATAGCTCATTTGTGTTTTCCATATTTATAGTTCTTTCTATTTTAGAAATCTAGTAAGTGTTATTTTTTATTTATTTTTTATTTTTTTAAAGATTTTTTATTTATTTGACAGACAGAGATCACAAGTAGGCAGAGAGGGAGGCACAGAGAGGAGGAAACAGGCTCCCTGTTGAGCAGAGGAGCCCGATGCAGGGCTCGATCCTAGGACCCTGGGACCATGACCTGAGCCGAAGGCAGAGGCTTTAACCCACTGAGCCACCCAGGAGCCCCAAGTGTTATTTTTTAAATAGGGAAAAAACACCAGATCTGCTCAATTTCAGTCAACTGGTCTTTGTCCAAAAAGAAAAGGTGGTTTTAAAAAAAAGCATAAGTTTTTCGACAAATGGAGCTGGGATAACCATGCATTCATATGCAAAAACATAAATCTAAACACAGACCTCCTATTTTTACAAAAAAATAACTGAAAGTGGATCATAACTTTAAGAGTAAAATGAAGAACTATAAGACCTCAAGAAGATAACACAAGATGTCTAGGGGGTCTTGGGTTTGGCAATGAGTTTTTAGATAGGACACCAAAAACATGAGAAAAATGCAAGAAAAAAATTGATAGTTGGGTTTTATTATAATTAAAAACTTTTGCTCTGTGGAAGTCATTGTTAAGAGAATGAAAGGTGAGTTCAGGCTGGGAGAAAATATTTGCAAAACATGTATCTGATAAGTGACATATCTAAAAAAGACAAAGAACCCTAAAAACTCAAATATAAGAAAACAAACAACCCCATTTAAAAATGGGTGAAAGATCGGAATAGACATCTTTCCAAAGAAAGAGACATAAGTGGAAAAAAACGAGTGTATGAAAATGTCATATGATATACATCATGAGGGAAATTACAAGTTAGAACAAGGTACCACTGCTTACGTAATAGAATGGGCTAAAATCCAAAATACTGACCACACCAAATACTGATGGCAATATAAAGCAACAGGAACTTTCATTCATTGCTGGTGGGAATGTAAAATGGTACAGCCAGTCTGGAAGAAAATTTGGCAGTTTCTTGCAAAAACTGAACACATGATCCAGCATTTACACTCAGTGGAGTTGAAAGCATCTGTCCACACAAAAACCTGCACATGAGTGTTAAGCAGCTTTACGCATACTTGTCAAAATCCGGAAGAAGGCAAGATGTCCCTCCATAGGTGAATGGTCAAACAAACTGTGGTATATTCACATAATGGAATAAATTTAGTGATCAAAGAACTGAGTTACTAAGCCACCAAAACCATAGAGGAATCTTAAACGCCTATCGGTAAGAGAAAGAAGCCAGTCTAAAAAGGCCACATACTGTATAATTCCAACTGTCTGACATTCGGGACAAGGCAAAACCATAGAAACCGTAAAAAGATAGGTGGTTGCCAGGGGGAGAGTGGAGATATTAATATGTAATTTTTAGGATGATGAAACTTTATAGCTTTATGATGCTATAGTGGTGGAAAATGGCATTATGCATTTGTCGAAACCCATAGAACTATCCAACATAAAGAATAAGATTTAATATAAACTATGGACTTCAGTCATAATAATGTGTCAGCACTGGTTCATTAATGAATGCAAATGTACCACACCAATGCAATACAATAACATGGACAACTCTGTGAAGTGAGTTGGGGAGCCATACACAGAAACTCTGTACTATCTACTCAAATATAAAGTATCTTTAGGGGCACCTAGGTGGTTCAGTTGGTTAAGAGTCTGACTCTCGATTTTGGCCCAAGCCATGATCTCATGGGTCATAAGATCCAGTCCCATGTTGGGCTCCCACTCAGCATGGAGTCTGCTTGGGATTTTCTCTCTCCTTCTGCCCCTCTCTCCACTTGTGCGCTCTCTTTCTCAAAACAATAAATACAATCTTTTTTTCTAAACATTTTTAAAACATAACATTTATTTTGAGAGGCCAGAGTTTTGGGTGATGATGTTACCAAAATAAAAGTCTCTGGAAAAAGGATGTGGTGCATTTTTTTGAACATCTTCAATGCTGGCAAGCATTATTTTTATTGTAAGTTTCTGAAATAATCAAAAGTCCTTCCTTAAAATGTAACATAGGTGAAAACTTCTGTTTATAAATCTAGGAAATAAATTTGTGTTTCAAAGACTAGAACTAAATATGTTTATGGTAAAACATATCTGTGAAAGATGGATTTTTAAAAAGATTATGAATGATGACAATGTTATTAGCAGACTGCACAGTTTCCCAAGATAACTGTTGTGGAAGACTGCCTTCATTCAGAAGCTCAAACTGATTTTCATAAAATCTGTCAGAAATAATAACCTGTTTCATCGTACACATACACAAGGAGGAGTAAAGAACTAAAAATTTGAGAGGAACAGAAACTTGACAGAAAAAGCAGCAAGAGAAAAACATGCACGGGATAATACTGCCAATAAAAAAAAGAGAAATAATTCCTCTTTATTTATAAGGCATTTTATTGGTACAATAAATAAATAAATAAAGTTAAGAATAGGTTAAAATTTAAAATGTATAATATGTATGGTAACAATATTTTCTTATAGAATACAGAAGATACCCAGCTAATTATGGGAATATAAGTTACATGTACAAGATCATCTCTATTGCTTAGTATGGCCTGAGGGACAAGCATATGTATCCTTTGTTCACAAAACTCTTCTTTCTCATAGATTCTGCTCACCTACAGCCACACCTTCTGTACTTTCAAGTTGCCCTAGAGTGCCTTTTAAGTCTTCATGCAGGAAGACTTTAGATACATGATTTAAAAATGGATTAAGCCAACAAAGGGTGTTACCCAGTGCATGCCCGTGGCTGTCTGAAGCACAAGCTCGGACAGAGAGTTCAGGATGCAACTTCTGTCTGAGAAATGCAGTTTCTCTTTGCCCAGGAACAGTAGACAGGATACCACTGAGAAGAACAAGACTTTTCCAAAGAATGAGAATGGCTTTTAACCCTGGCGGATTTGCGGTATCATGATGTGTATTGCTTACGGTCCCAAGAAGGAGCCTTAAATAACTGAATCCCATTGGATTCTTGTGAATATGATGTAAATTAATAAGTTTGAGTTCTCTACAGAAACCAAGGTACACTGCTGACTTTAGCATTCATTTGGCACTACCTTCAATTTTCCCCCCATTACTTATTTCCCCAACTAAACTGTAATTTCTTTTTTTAATTTAGAAATGCCGTGTCTTCTTTTTTGGCTTATAATACCACATTGCCTTGAACATAGTACATGTTGAAAAATATTTAATTTTTTAATTTTTTTAAAGTTTCACTTAGATTTTAATTAAATATAAGTAGTTATTCGAAAACATACATGGTGCAGGTTGTAAATTTTTTGTTTCCCCTTTTCCTTCTTGAATGTATTATTCTTTTAAATTTATTTCAAAACTATATCAAAATCAACCTAACTTCCTTTCTCTTTTTATTTGCACCAAGATTATTACAAATCCTATCACATTAATGTCATATGCTACTTACTGTATACTTAACAAACATGTTCAAGAAAGGTGTGAAGATGGCTGTTATAACATAATCATCTGGAATTTTAAGAATTCCTATTTGCTCTGAATGAACACTTCAGTTCATTTTCAATTTCAGCATTGAATCATATTTTGATATATGTGTCAATGTATTTAGAAATAAAATACAAAATTTGACAAGACATAAAACAGATTTTTATAGAACAGTTGCATTTCTACAGTATAACTTACACATAAATTTTAAAAATTAAATCCAAAGTGTAAGCTTTTAATTTCTGACTGTGTTTAAATAACTTGTATGAGACCTACAGTCTTGCTGTTAAAGAAAAATAAATAACTATAAAACTTAACAAAATATAAAAGACAATTATATTCAGATAATGAAAAATAGGCAGTGCAGAACTATGATCTAAGAGGAAAAAAAATAACTGAGATCATTCCTATACTCTCCCTGATGACTATAGCCTTAAGGTTTTTTTTTCTGGACCATTGTGCAGGACAGCAGAACTCAAGCAAAGCACAGATAGCAAAAATCAGAGTTTGGGGAAACTAGAACAACTGAACTTTTCAGGAAGATTACAAGAAAGATAGTAACTATGCAGAAGGGATCTCCAGAAGTTTGAATAGGAGTCCCACTTAATCTGTTGCTGAACATTACATTGTACACACACAGGATGAAACTTCACAGGAGAGCCATTGAAGCCCTGTAAAATAAAGTTTCCAGGGCTCACACAGCTTAGAAACAAACCTGTAGAGTCTTTGTTGAAAACCCAGGGCATTCAGTATTGACCATTAAAAAAAAAAAAAAAAAATTTGCCTTAGTAATAGAGCTAAACTAGCTATAGAGTAAAAGTTACTCCATGCCATCCCTGATAGTGCTGAAAAGCGAGATCTAAAAAATGAAGCTGATGTGTAAATGAATTAACTACCTCAGAACCATATCCACCACTGTTTAAAGAAAGACAATAAAACCAAACAATTACATGCATAAATAATCAATATGAAATTTCTAGAAATAAAAACCATAATGTTGAGATGTCCAGCGTCCAATAAAAATGGACTAAACATGCCTAGAAGCTAAGCAATATAGCCATTAATAAGGAAAAAAACAAAATCAGTAGAAACATGCATTTATGAAAGTAATAACAGAATTAATAAAGACTTTAAATGAATTATTATAAATCTGCCCAAGAGTTAGAAGAAAATCTAATATCATACAGAAAGAAAAGAGATAAATATCATTCTTAGAACTAAAAAATATCTGAAATCTTAAAATTCACTGGATACAGCCAATGACAGACAATACAGAGGACCACTAAAATAAAAGACCTAGCAGCAGAGAATGGCAAACTGAAACATAGGAAGAAAAAAATTGGGAAAATGAACTGAGGAGGAGGAACCTATGGCATAATAGTAAGTGGCCTAAAATACATATAATTGGAATCCCAGGAAAAAGGATGGGTGATAAAGCTATTCCAGTAGTAATGACCATTTTTTCCCAAATCTGATGAAATCTATGATTTAACACATTCCAAGCAGATAAATCCAAAGAAAACTACATCAAAACAAACCATAATCAACTTGCAGAAAAGCAGACATAAAGAGAATTCTTAATTACAACTAGAGAAAAAAAGGACACACTGCATATTGGGCAATAAAGATGAAAACAGTATCAGAAAATATGTAAGCCAGGAGGAGTCAAGATGGCGGAGAAGTAGCAGCTGAGACTACTTCAGGTGCGGGAGATCAGCTAGATAGCTTATCTAAAGATTGCAAACACCTACAAATCCAACGGGAGATCGAAGAGAAGAAGAACAGCAATTCTAGAAACAGAAAATCAACCACTTTCTGAAAGGTAGGATTGGCAGAGAAGTGAATCAAAAGGGACGGGAAGACAGACCCCGGGGGGAGGGGCCGGCTCCCGGCAAGCGGCAGAGCAACGGAGCACAAAATCAGGACTTTTAAAAGTCTGTTCCACTGAGGGACATCACTCCAGAGGCTTAACTGGGGTGAGGCCCACGCGGGGCCAGTGTGGCCTCATGTCCCGCAGGGGCACAGAAGGATCGGGGTGTCTGAGTGTCGCAGAGCTCGCAGGTATTAGAACGGGGAAGCCGGCTACAGAGATGGAGCCGAGGAGTGAGCTCACAGCTCGGGCTTACCTTGAACCGGTCGCAGGCTCGGTGAGCTCGGAATGCGGCCGGAGGCCAGGCAGACGGGAGTAATTGGGCGCTGTTCTCTGAGGGCGCACTGAGGAGTGGGGCCCCGAGCTCTCGGCTCCTCCGGGCCGGAGACTGGGAGGCCGCCATCTTCATTCCCGTCGTCCAGAACTCTACGGAAAGAGCTCAGGGAACAAAAGCTCCCGAAAGCAAACCCGAGCGGATTACTCAGCCCGGCCCCTGGTAAGGGCGGTGCAACTCCGCCTGGGGCAAAGACACTTGAGAATCACTACAACAGGCCCCTCCCCCAGAAGATCAACAAGAAACCCAGCCAGGACCAAGTTCACTTACGAGGAGTGCAGTTTCAATACCAAGGAGAG
This sequence comes from Lontra canadensis, assembly GCF_010015895.1. Classification (NCBI taxonomy): domain Eukaryota; kingdom Metazoa; phylum Chordata; class Mammalia; order Carnivora; family Mustelidae; genus Lontra; species Lontra canadensis. The sequence continues at coordinate 7,031,625 of NW_022631064.1, read as the reverse complement.
CAGCGGAATTCCAGAGGAGGAGAAAGCAAAGCACAGAACTCATGGCTTTCTCCCCATGATTCTTTAGCCTTGCAGTTAATTTAATTTTTTTTTTCTTTTTCAATTATTTTTCTCTTCTTCTGCTAATTTTTTTTAACTTTTACCCTTTTCTTTTTTAACGTTTATTAACTGGTTTATCTAATATATATATATTTTTTTCCTTTTTATATTTTTTTCATTATTGGTTTTCTTTTTTTATTTGTTTCTTTTTTCTTTTTTCTTTTTTTTTTCTTTCTGAACCTCTTTTTATCCCCTTCCCCCCCCCCTCACGATTTGGGATCTCTTCTGATTTAGCTAAAGCATATTTTCCTGGGGTTGTTGCCACCCTTTTAGTATTTTACTTACTCCTTCATATACTCTTATCTGGACAAAATGACAAGGCGGAAAAATTCACCACAAAAAAAAGAACAAGAGGCAGTACCAAAGGCTAGGGACCTAATCAATACAGACATTGGTAATATGTCAGATCTAGAGTTCAAAATGACGATTCTCAAGGTTCTAGCTGGGCTCGAAAAAGGCATGGAAGATATTAGAGAAACCCTCTCGGGAGATATAAAAGCCCTTTCTGGAGAAATAAAAGAACTAAACTCTAACCAAGTTGAAATAAAAAAAGCTATTAATGAACTGCAATCAAAAATGGAGGCTCTCACTGCTAGGATAAATGAGGCAGAAGAAAGAATTAGCGATATAGAAGACCAAATGACAGAGAATAAAGAAGCTGAGCAAAAGAGGGACAAACAGCTACTGGACCACGAGGGCAGAATTCGAGAGATAAGTGACACCATAAGACGAAACAACATTAGAATCATTGGGATTCCAGAAGAAGAAGAAAGAGAGAGGGGAGCAGAATTGGAGAGAATTATTGGAGAGAAGTTCCCCAATATGGCAAAGGGAACAAGCATCAAAATCCAGGAGGTTCAGAGAACCCCCCTCAAAATCAATAAGAATAGGTCCACACCCCGTCACCTAATAGTAAAATTTATAAGTCTTAGTGACAAAGAGAAAATCCAGAAAGCAGCCCGGGAGAAGAAGTCTGTAACATACAATGGTAAAAATATTAGATTGGCAGCAGACTTATCCACAGAGACCTGGCAGGCCAGAAAGAGCTGGCATGATATATTCAGAGTACTAAACGAGAAAAACATGCAGCCAAGAATACTATATCCAGCTAGGCTATCATTGAAAATAGAAGGAGAGATTAAAAGCTTCCAGGACAAACAAAAACTGAAAGAATTTGCAAACACCAAGCCAGCTCTACAGGAAATATTCAAAGGGGTCCTCTAAGCAAAGAGAGAGCCTAAAAGTAGTAGATCAGAAAGGAACAGAGACAATATACAGTAACAGTCACCTTACAGGCAATACAATGGCACTAAATTCATCTCTCTCAATAGTTACCCTGAATGTTAATGGGCTAAATGCCCCAATCAAAAGACACAGGGTATCAGAATGGATAAAAAAACAAAACCCATCTCTATGTTGCCTACAAGAAACTCATTTTAAACCCGAAGACACTTTCAGATTTAAAGTGAGGGGGTGGAAAAGAATTTACCATGCTAATGGACATCAGAAGAAAGCAGGAGTGGCAATCCTTATGTCAGATCAATTAGATTTTAAACCAAAGACTATAATAAGAGATGAAGAAGGACACTATATCATACTCAAAGGATCTGTCCAACAAGATCTAACAATTGTAAATATCTATGCCCCTAACGTGGGAGCAGCCAACTATATAAACCAATTAATAACAAAATCAAAGAAACACATCGACAATCATACAATAATAGTAGGGGACTTTAACACTCCCCTCACTGAAATGGACAGATCATCCAAGAAAAGATCAACAAGGAAATAAAGGCCTTAAATGACACACTGGACCAGATGGACATCACAGATATATTCAGAACATTTCATCCCAAAGCAACAGAATACACATTCTTCTCTAGTGCACATGGAACATTCTCCAGAATAGATCACATCCTTGGTTCTAAATCAGGTCTCAACCCATATCAAAAGATTGGGATCATTCCCTGCATATTTTCAGACCACAGTGCTCTGAAGCTAGAACTCAATCACAAGAGGAAATTTGGAAAGAACCCAAATACATGGCAACTAAACAGCATCCTTCTAAAGAATGAATGGGTCAACCAGGAAATTAAAGAAGAATTGAAAAAATTCATGGAAACAAATGATAATGAAAATACAACAGTTCAAAATCTGTGGGACGCAACAAAGGCAGTCCTGAGAGGAAAATATATAGCGGTACAAGCCTTTCTCAAGAAACACGGAAGGTCTCAGGTACACAACCTAACCCTACACCTAAAGGAGCTGGAGAAAGAACAAGAAAGAAACCCTAAACCCAGCAGGAGAAGAGAAATCATAAAGATCAGAGCAGAAATCAATGAAATAGAAACCAAAAAAACAATAGAGCAAATCAACGAAACTAGGAGCTGGTTCTTTGAAAGAATTAATAAGATTGATAATCCCCTGGCCAGACTTATCAAAAAGAAAAGAGAAAGGACCCAAATAAATAAAATCATGAATGAAAGAGGAGTGATCACAACTAACACCAAAGAAATACAGACAATTATAAGAACATATTATGAGCAACTCTATGCCAACAAATTTGACAATCTGGAAGAAATGGATGCATTCCTAGAGACATATAAACTACCACAAATGAACCAGGAAGAAATAGAAAGCCTGAACAGACCCATAACCAGTAAGGAGATTGAAACAGTCATTAAAAATCTCCAAACAAACAAAAGCCCAGGGCCAGATGGCTTCCCGGGGGAATTCTATCAAACATTTAAAGAAGAACTAATTCCTATTCTCCTGAGACTGTTCCAAAAAATTGAAATGGAAAGAAAACTTCCAAACTCATTTTATGAGGCCAGCATCACCTTGATCCCCAAACCAGACAAGGATCCCATCAAAAAAGAGAACTACAGACCAATATCCTTGAGGAACACAGATGCAAAAATTCTCACCAAAATACTAGCCAATAGGATTCAACAGTACATTAAAAGGATTATTCACCACGACCAAGTGGGATTTATTCCAGGGCTGCAAGGTTGGTTCAACATCCGCAAATCAATCAATGTGATAAAACACATTAATAAAAGAAAGAACAGGAACCATATGATACTCTCAATAGATGCTGAAAAAGCATTTGACAAAGTACAGCATCCCTTCCTGATCAAAACTCTTCAAAGTGTAGGGATAGAGGGCACATACCTCAATATTATCAAAGCCACCTATGAAAAACCCATCGCAAATATCATTCTCAATGGAGAAAAACTGAAAGCTTTTCCGCTAAGGTCAGGAACAGGCAGGGATGTCCGTTATCACCACTGCTATTCAACATAGTACTAGAAGTCCTAGCCTCAGCAATCAGACAACAAAAAGAAATTAAAGGCATCCAAATCGGCAAAGAAGAAGTCAAACTATCACTCTTCGCAGATGATATGATACTATATGTGGAAAAGCCAAAAGACTCCACTCCAAAACTGCTCGAACTTGTACAGGAATTCAGTAAAGTGTCAGGATATAAAATCAATTCACAGAAATCAGTTGCATTTCTCTACACCAACAACAAGACAGAAGAAAGAGAAATTAAGGAGTCCATCCCATTTACAATTGCACCCAAAACTATAAGATACCTGGGAATAAACCTAACCAAAGAGACTAAGAATCTATACACAGAAAACTATAAAGTACTCATGAAAGAAATTGAGGAAGACACAAAGAAATGGAAAAATGTTCCATGCTCCTGGATTGGAAGAATAAATATTGTGAAAATGTCTATGCTACCTAAAGCAATCTACACATTTAATGCAATTCCTATCAAAGTACCATCCATTTTTTTCAAAGAAATGGAACAAATAATCCTAAAATTTATATGGAACCAGAAAAGACCACAAATAGCCAAAGGAATATTGAAAAAGAAAGCCAAAGTTGGTGGCATCACAATCCCGGACTTCAAGCTCTATTACAAAGCTGTCATCATCAAGACAGCATGGTACTGGCACAAAAACAGACACATAGATCAATGGAACAGAATAGAGAGCCCAGAAATAGACCCTCAACTCTATGGTCAACTAATCTTCGACAAAGCAGGAAAGAATGTCCAATGGAAAAAAGACAGCCTCTTCAATAAATGGTGTTGGGAAAATTGGACAGCCACATGAAGAAAAATGAAATTGGATCATTTCCTTACACCACATACAAAAATAGACTCAAAATGGATGAAGGGTCTCAATGTGAGAAAGGAATCCATCAACATCCTTGAGGAGAACACAGGCAGCAACCTCTTTGACCTCAGCCGCAGCAACATCTTCCTAGGAACATCACCAAAGGCAAGGGAAGCAAGGGCAAAAATGAACTATTGGGATTTTATCAAGATCAAAATCTTTTGCACAGCAAAGGAAACAGTTCACAAAACCAAAAGACAACTGAAAGAATGGGAGAAGATATTTGCAATCGACATATCAGATAAAGGGCTAGTGTCCAGAATCTATAAAGAACTTAGCAAACTCAACACCCAAAGAACAAATAATCCAATCAAGAAATGGGCAGAAGACATGAACAGACATTTCTGCAAAGAAGACATCCAGATGGCCAACAGACACATGAAAAAGTGCTCCATATCACTCGGCATCAGGGAAATACAAATCAAAACCACAATGAGATACCACCTCACACCAGTCAGAATGGCTAAAATTAACAAGTCCGGAAATGACAGACGCTGGTGAGGATGTGGAGAGAGGGGAACCCTCCTACACTGTTGGTGGGAATGCAAGCTGGTGCAACCACTCTGGAAAACAGCATGGAGGTTCCTCAAAATGTTGAAAATAGAACTACCCTATGACCCAGCAATTGCACTGCTGGGTATTTACCCTAAAGATACAAACGTAGTGATCCGAAGGGGCACGTGCACCCAAATGTTTATAGCAGCAATGTCTTCAATAGCCAAATATGGAAAGAACCTAGATGTCCATCAACAGACGAATGGATAAAGAAGATGTGGTATATATATACAATGGAATACTATGCAGCCATCAAAAGAAATGAAATCTTGCCATTTGCGACAACGTGGATGGAACTAGAGGGTATCATGCTTAGCGAAATAAGTCAATCAGAGAAAGACAACTATCATATGATCTCCCTGATATGAGGGAGAGGAGATGCAACATGGGGGGTTAATGGGGTAGGAGAAGAGTAAATGAAACAAGTTGGGATTGGGAGGGAGACAAACCATAAGTGACTCTTAATCTCACAAAACAAACTGAGGGTTGCAGGGGGGAGGGGGGTTGGGAGAGGAGGGTGGGGTTATGGACATTGGGTAGGGTATGTGCTATGGTGAGTGCTGTGAAGTGTGTAAACCTGGAGATTCACAGACCTGTACCACTGGGGGGAAAAAATATATGTTTATAAAAAATAAAATTAAAAAAAAATATGTGTAAGCCAAATGTATTAGTTTGCTTGTGATGCCATAAACAATTGTACTGCAGACTGGGTGGCTTAAGCAATAGAAATCTCTTTCCTCACAGTTCTGGAATCTTAAAGAAATAATGTCTAAAATCTTACCCACATTTGATTAAAACTATAAACTTACAGACCCATGAAACTTAAGTACAAGAAACATGAACAAAATTGCTCAATACCAGTAGTAAAGAAAAAATCTGAGAAGCAGTAAGAGGGAAAAAAAAAAAAAGACACAATCTATACACAGGAGGAATGACAGAGAAGATAGCAGATATCAGAAACCATACAAGTGACAAAAGAATAGAATAACTTCTTTAAAAGTAACAAAAGAAAAAAAAAAAACCCTTCAAACTTAGACTTCTATATTCAGTAAAAGCAAAATAAACATTTTTTAAGATTTACAAAAGCTGAAAGAATTAAATACCAACAAATCCACGTTACAAGAAATGTTAACGAAAATGTTCCTTCAAACATGAGGAAATGATACTAGATAGAAATACAGATCTACAAAAATGAATAAAGGACAATGGAAAAGATAACTACATATGCAAATATGTAAGTTTTATTTTTAATTATTTAAATCTCTTCAAAAGATAATTGACTTCCTAATATAACAGCAATGCAGTGTGGAGTTTATAACATATACATAAATAAAGTATATAAGAAAGTCAGCACAGAAGTTAAAATGGGAGAACTGAAAGCATACTATTGTAGGCTTTTATACTAAAACTAAGTCACATTATATAATTTGAAGATGTGTGATAACTTAGAGATGAATACCATAAATCACTAAAGTAACAAAACAAAGAGTTATAGTGTATAAGAGGAGATCAAGTGTAATTATAAGAAATATCTATCTAGCACAAAAGGATATATAAACATGGAAAAAATGGAACAAGGACCAGATGAGGTGGAGGTAAAACAAATAGCAAGATGATGGATTTAAAACTAACCATATGATTATCATCCTACCAATAGTCTAAATATACCAATTTAAAAAGTGGTTATCAGATTGGATATAAAAGTAAGAGCCAATTCTATGCTGCCTATAAAAAAATGTACTTCAAATGAAAAACCAATTGGTTTAAAAGCGACAGGAAAAGGAATGATACAATGCTAGTATTAATGAAAAGAAATCTGAAGTGTCTAGATATATATCAGACATAGATTTCAAAGCAAAGCATACCATTCATCAAGAAGACGTAACAGTGGATCCTGGGTGGCTCAGTCAGCTAAATGTCTGACTCTGGATTCTGGCTCAGGTCATGATCTTAAGGTTGTGGGATCAAGCCCTGTGTCAGGCTCTATGCTCAGTGCGGAGTCTGCTGAGATTTTCTGGCTCTCCCCCAGCTCTCACACTCTCTCTTTCTCTCAAATAAATAAATAAAATCTAAAATAAAAAATAGAGGACATAGCAACCTTAAATCTTAAATGTTCTTGCAACTAATAATATAACTTTTAAAAATGAAGCAAAAACTGATAGACTATAATGAAAAAATATACAAATCCACAGTTTCAGTAAGAAATTTCAATCTCCCAATCTGAACAACATTCAACCAGTTTGATCCATTTATGGACCACTCAACCCAACAGGAGTGGAACATTAATTTGTAGTTGTAAGTCTTTCCACAAAGGAAACACCAGCCCTGGGTGGCCTCACTAATAAATTCTACCAAACATTTATGGAAGAAATAATACCAATTCTACTGAAAAGAAGAGAATATTCCTCAGTTTGTTTTATGAGGACCATGTTATTCTGATAAGAAAGAATAAAGCCATACAAGAAAATAAAACTACACACAGATATCCCTCTTGAACATATGTGTAAAATTTCTAAACAGAAAATAGCAAGTTGAACTGAACAATATTTAAAAACATAATACATTATAATTAAAGTTGGCTTTATCCCAGGAATTCAAGGTTGGTGAACATTTGAAAATAAATAAATTACAGTACTTCACCATATTAATAAACTTAAAAGAAAATTCAACTCAAAGGTTACAGAAAAATCACTGGAGAAAATCCAGGTTTTATAAATACTCCCAGTAAACGAGAAAAAAGGGAACTTCCTAAACCTGATAAAGGGCATAAGCAAAAAAACCTGCAGTTAATTTCACGCCAAATAGTAAAGAACTAAACTGGACAAGGATATAAGTTCTCACCACTTCTATTCCATATTACATTAGACTTTCTAGCTAATGCAATAAGGCATGAAAATAAATTATCCATATTGGAAAGGAAAAAAAAACTGCTTTTATTCACAGATGATATGATTGCCTATATAGAAAATGAAATGAGGGATGCCTGGGTGGCTCAGTTGGTTGGGCATCTGTCTTTGGCTCAGGTCATGATCCCAGGGTCCCAAGATAGAGCCCCACATAAGGCTCTCTGCTCAGTGAGGAAACTGCTACTCCCTCTGCCCCCACCCATCTTGTCCTCTCTTTCTCTATCTCTCAAATAAATAAATAAAACCTTTAAAAAAAAGAAGAAGAAAATAAAATGAAATCTGCAAAGAAGCTACTAGAATAAGTGATTTAGTAAGTTTACAGGATACAGGATCAATGTTAAAATTAACTGCATTGTTATATACTAACAAAAAACAATCAGAAATAGAAATTTATAAAACAATACCAATTGCAATAGTGTCAAAAATAGAAAATATTTAGCAGAGATAAACCTAACAAAATATATAAAGGAAAATACTCTGGAAAATATAAAAGATTGCTCAGAGACTTAAATAAAGAAGAAATATATTTGGCTCATGGGTCAAAAGACTCAAGGTTGTGAAAGTGCCACTTCATCACAAATTGATTTATATATCCATAATAGTACATTCAAAATTATCAAAGGCTATTTTATAGAAATTGAAAATTTGATTTTAAAATTCCTACAGAAATAGAAAGTACTCAAAATAGCCAAAAGCACTTAGAAAATTAAAAGCAAAGTTGGAGGATTAACACTACCATATTTTGAGGTTTTTTTTAAATCTAGAATAGTGAAAACAGTGTGATATCAATGTAAAATTAATAAAATAAATCAATAGAAAAGAAATAGACTCACACATATATGAACAACCGATCTTCCCTAATAGTGCAAATGTAATTCAGTGGAGAAAGGATAATCTTTTCCAACAACAGTGCCAGAACAACTGAACATCCATGAGTAAAAAATGAACTTGGGTATATACCTCACACTATATATGAAAATTAAATTAAAATGAATCATAGACCTAAATGTAGAGCATCAAACTATTATACATATACCAAACAAAGTAGAAGAGAATCATGTGACTTTGAGTTAGACAAAGATTTTTAGCTGCATGATCCGTACAAGAACAAATTAATAATTGGGCTTTATCGAAGTCCAACTTCTGCTCTCTCAAAGATAATGGCAGAGAAAGAGAAAAATCATAGATGAGGAGGAAAAGTGTATATAATACAGGACTTGCATCCAATATACATAAAGAACTCTTAAAACTCAATAATAAGAAAAAATAGCCAATTCTTTTAAATGCCCAAGAAAGATTTGGATAGACACTTCACCTGAGAAGATACACGAAGAGTAAATAAGCACACGAAAAGTTGTGTGTATGAATAATGAATAATGAATAACATCATTATTCATTAAAGAAATGCAAATTGAAACTGCACTATGAAATGGCTACACATGTATTAGGATGACCACAATTAAAAATCCTGACCACACCCAGTGTTGGTGAGGATATTAAGAAACTGAAACTCTCATACTTGGTTGTGGGCATGTAAAGTGATATAGCTTTGTACTTCCCTATAAAGTTTTACACACACATACACACACACATGCACACACTCTTTCCTCATGACCCAGCAATTCTAGCAATAGATTTTATCCAAGAAATAAAAATGTTATATCAGCACAAAAATGTTTTCATGAATCCTCTTAGCTTCTTTACTTATCATAGTTGAAAACTGGAAACCAATGTCTATCATAGTGGCACGAATAAACAGACTGTAAACATCCCAACAGTGAAATACCATTCAGAAATGTACCACTGAGACATACAATATAGATGATTTCAAAAACAGGCTGAGCAATAGAAGCCAATACAAAGAGAATACATACTTTCTGTGATTTCATTCATAGAAATTCTAATAAAGAAAAACTAATCTGTAGTGACAGAAAACAGATCAGTGGTTCCCTGTGACAAGATGCGGTCACTGTGGGTAAGGGAACTTGACGGAAAAGGGACACAATTGAACTTTTGGGGATCCTGGAAACGACCTGGCATGTAGATTTATTCAAATGTAGTTAAGAACTTTGGTTAAGCCTGGTGCATTTTACTGAATATAAATTCTGCCCTGTTCAAACTGATTTTGGCTATTGTTTAAGTCGACAAAGCATCCTGACCAAGGCACTGTTCAATAGCGAGATCTACATCATTTTCTCTGCTTACTGAACCTCAATTTGTTCTCGATCAAAAAAAAAAAAAAAAATTAATGGGCATTAAAGGAAAGAAAAAAAAAAAACCCTTCTAGAGATGTGCCAGCTTGCTTTCAAAACAATCATTTATATAACTGAGATTAAAATGTAACTGGCCTTTTCAGCTGAAGCCGATAAAGATCTGGGTTGCGGAAACTTGTTTTGCTGCTCTATAAAGTAGCTTCAGTATCACGGGCACTTACTAGGCGGAGATCGTGGCGCAACCTTTCTGTTTAAAGACTGGAGCAGAACAGTTGCATTCCAAGCCATAATGATGTGGTCGAGGGCAGGACAGGGTTTGGAGGTGCAAGAAGGCTTGCTGGGGATTGACACAACTGTTCCCATGCAGTAACAGCGATCCTTTTGCATGGCTTGTGTTTTCCAGTCCCATTTTGGTCCACTCTGTAACATTTTTTGCCTCCAGGAATGCAGCTATAGCTACAGTTTTGGCAGACACAGGAACGGATAGAAGTCAGATGTGGCTTTGAGTCATAGTCTGCCTCTCGAAATTTCGAGATATTTAAATAAAAACCTTCCTCAGTGAAAGTTGCCAAATAAGATATCTCATTCAAATTAGGTCATATTCGTGAGCTAAATAAGAGTCCTGACAGATTTCCAATTCCAGAAAAGTCACTGTACAAACAGAGGTCTTCATACCTGAAATACCAATGTTCTTTAAGGTCTAAGGATTTCTCCTCTGCACTAAAGAGATAAAGTAACATGTTTGAGGTTAACTGTATTTTTTAAGAAGGAAGTGTCAGAATCCACTGTGGCTGTCTCCCAAGGAATCCCTTCTAAAAATATTATTACTGGATTGCTTTGATATGAGCACACTGTCTCCTTAAGATCATGTCCTTGTAGTTCCCTAAGAAGGGCCGATGTAAAATGGACCCTGTCTGAGTAATAATGGGTTTACACAACAAGGAGAAAATTAAACTGAGCCAGGAGGCTTTTCCTAGGAAAAAAAAAAGAAAAAAAAAAAAAAAAAAACTAACTCTTCTTGCAAAGCCTTTCCAGGAAGTCACTTGTCAAGCCCAAGGCCACATCCAGAATTAAATCCTTTGCAAATCTCCAAAGTGAATTTATGCAGAAGGGACAGAATACCAAACCTATATCTGTAGGAGTTTAAAAGTAAATTTTGATGATCATGTACAGGAAATGTGGAGAAAATTCATCACCTAAGCTGGTAATTGATAGCATTGTCTTTGAGACACTGTAGTTTGCTTGCAATAATCTCAGCATCTGTTTAAAAACTCTCCACTAAATAATTTTGTTCTCTCATGGGGCACCTGGGTGGCTCAGTGGGTTAAAGCCTCTGCCTTCAGCTCAGGTCATGATCTCAGGGTCCTGGGATCGACCCCGCGTCGGGCTCTCTGCTCAGCGGGGAGCCTGCTTCCTCCTCTCTCTGCCTGCCTCACTGCCTACTTGTGATCTCTGTCTCTCAAATAAATAAAATCTTAAAAAAAAAATAATAATAATTTTGTTCTCTTGAACTGGAAGAAAAAAAAATAGGTGTCACAGAGCACGTTTGTGTGCAGAGCAGAAACTTTACCATTAGCAAATGCAGGTGTTAAAATTAATTTTCTTAGAGTTGTCAATGTCAAACATCTATTAATCTAGAGACTTTAGTTCCCATAAGGAAAAAATAAGAGTATCCAGCATGATGTTTAGAATTTAGATATACTTAATAATGTGCTAATTTTTATTGAACAAATGATGATCTGCTCTATGCCCAGCCCTGTTTCAGGGAATAAACAGTAATTCAAAAGTATAAGTAAAGGTCTAACCATGTCTAATAGAGTTTTCTAAGGAAATCTCATATTGGTTCAAAATGTTTCTCTATGGTGTTCCATTTCTCAGATGATTAAAATTACCATTTCTGTAAATATGTTTGTAGAAAAATTCGATTCTAAGTGTCCCAAGGCCACACTACTAGCTAAGTTTACTTTTTCTTTTTTTTCCCCCTACTGAGGGACTTTTATGCACAAAATGTTGAAGACTGCAGTGATGATCACTGATAATGCCGGAAGCAGAAATCAGAAAAATGATTTTATTTTTATCAATGAATTATTACAACATAATTTTCCTTTCTTGTATAAAATATAAAAATAAGCACTTACAAAATTTGTCTAAATTGGATCAAAGAAAAATTTCAACTAAATCTTTCTTTTTACCAGAAATGAAGATCTTTTTGTTAGGAGAGAAAGATAAAGAAAACTGAAAACAGCGATTTTAAAAAGTCATTTTTCCTCTTCAAATTCTAGCCATTATGTGCAGTAATAGCATCGTTGAAAAGCCAGGCTTCTAAGTATCAAGTATTTCGTGTGGCTGTTGTTTTAATATTCTTCATAAAGAATTTCTGGTTCAGAATACAAGGAGCTTGGCTTTATCACATACATTTTCTGACGTGAAGTTAGATTTTCAGGAAGATTTTCTTAAGAGCTGACTGAACAATTACTTGATTTAGTGCTTTGTATTTTTTTCAATAACTACTGAAAAGCCTGCGGATATACTCTTCTTTTTGCCTGAAGTATTTACTTCAAAAGAAGAGCTAATTTTTATAGAATCAGAGAGAATATAATCAAGCTCTCACATTTGGGGAAAAGGGTGTATATCACTTTCTACTCTGCTTTGTATCTTGGGTCTGTTTCTGAGGAAATATAATGTTCCAATATTTTAGAAATGAGAAACGGCTTTTTTCCTGAAGAATCCATTTAGCTACTCAGAATGAGAAGGATGAGCTGGGGACAGAGAGGGGCATCGGGGGGGGGGGGCTCTGGGGGGAGGGTAGAATAGATAAAGCAAAGGATCATGGACTCTACTGCCCTCTAGTGGGGATGCTCTCCAGACAAAACTGAACTGTTTCACCGATTTCCTTTATTCTCTAGTGGGCTTTATTTTTCCTTTGAGAATTTAAACTGAATGGAAAGGTCTTTAACGAATTGACAATAGTTCCTGGAATCTCAGGAATAGCCACGTTGTACTGCATTGGTCATAGTTATCATCTGGTCCCTGATTTTTTTAGGTCACTGAGGAAGAATACCAAGCGCAGAATCATCACTATAAAACCATTCCTGGAAAGTGCTCTCTCCCTCTTCCTCTCCCCCCAAATGCAATAGCCTAGTTTCAGAACTGTAAGCACGTTTCCCCCCCGAGTGCCTCCATTTCTCGTAAACATCTAACGTCCTTGTCACACGTTGAAGCTGAAGAATTAAGATAACTCTGGCCCGGTGGTGTCACTGTTGCACTGTCCGTGCGTGTTTACCTGCGCCAGGCTTGGTTGTTGAAAGCTAAACGGTGATGGTGGGGGTAAGCCTTATATTTTAATGTGGGTGCAAGGTGATTTCACCTTTACATTTATTGACTATGTCTCTCAAAATCATAGGTTAATCCTTCATTTTTTACCCCTAAATTTTCCTTTCAAATAGGACTTATGCTTTTTAGAAACTCGCACTAAAACATCTTAGTAGTGTTCATTGCTAATCTATATTTATCAATTTCTAATGCATTTCCATGTACTGAATGTGCTCTATAATCAAGTATATTTCCAACTGCCTCTACATGCACTAGTGCTTTTTAAGCTGCACAGAATATTAAATTACCACACAATGGCTCCGTCTGGTAATCTGATATTGCCATTGCTATTATACAAACACAGACATTCAATCAAGGTTATGTAGGGAACTCATGCCAATAATAACCACAATGGTAATCGAAATACAATTGTGCTTCGTTTTGCTTTCATGTAACTGTCCCAAGACTTAGTAGCTGGCGTGATAAGAAACTGAGAGGGGCATTTGCCTTATGTTGCCATGGGAGGGCAGGTAATGTCTAAATCAACTCCGATTCACTGACACAATTTAGGAAACCACGAACTTTATTTAATCCCTGCTGATTCCATCCAAAATACCATGTCTCACCTAACGCCCAGATGAAACATGCTGTACGTTCTCCAGTATGGCTTGCTCTGCATTTCCCATCCCTTACATTTGCCATCGCCCTGAGCTTCCTCTTCTGTCAAAGAAAGAGATGACTTGAAAAGATCTTTCAAGTAGTTTCGTGCTGGAAATTTCTATATATTGATAACGATGAACAGAACTCTTAATGGTTTAACGTCTGAACTTTTGATAGGACGGTTCAATAAGTTAACGATAGCAATCCACTATTATTTATTCATCTTCTTTACCCAAACTTCAATTGTACGAGGTGAGCCAAGAATAATCTGGCTAATTTTCCTTCAATTTAGCTAATATGGTAAGATACTATTGTTATAAGTTATTTAAAGTATTGAATCCTTTTAAAAACATCATTGGCATCTAGCTGCACTAAATCAAGAGTCACTCATCATCAGAAAACTGAGTTTTAGTCCTAGTTTTACCACACGTGACTGCTAGCTTCGAAGATGATTCATCAACAATATTAGTGGATTCTTTCCTAATTTAAAATTCTTAATCTTGGGCGCCTGGGTGGCTCAGTGGGTTAAGCCGCTGCCTTCGGCTCAGGTCATGATCTCAGGGTCCTGGGATAGAGTCCCGCATCGGGCTCTCTGCTCAGCAGGGGGCCTGCTTCCCTTCCTCTCTCTCTGCCTGCTTCTCTGCCTACTTGTGATCTCTGTCTGTCAAATAAATAAATAAAATCTTTAAAAAAAAAATTCTTAATCTTACTGAAAATCAGAAAGTTCCAGGCAAGTTATTTAGTAACACCTTTGGAATGATGCCATGCCAGGGCCATAGGATATGATCAATGTTTTGGTCAAAGATAACAAGCTAGAGAGGTGGCAGATAATTAGAATATGACAATATACCCAAGCACAGGAGCTGACCAAGTTAGAACAGCCAGCTCGGAAACATATTTCACCATCAACAACCTGGCTTGTACTCTACACCTAAACTTCCAATGTCAACGAAGTTATTTTTGCTGCAACTTAGTGGCTATGCCAAACGCTAACCCAGTGTTTCCCTCTCCAGCTCCAAGCCTCCTGCAGGCTGGACCGTGCACAGAGGATTTCCTTTTCACCACTCACAACTCCCATCCAGTTCCTTTAGGGAGAAAAAAAAAAAAAACTTTCTCTCTCAAAAGAAAAAAAAAAGTGTCTTATGGCCCGTTAAGTTGTGTGGAATAAGAAACTGAATGAGAACCCAGTCCTTCTGTCTCAAAGTTCGAAATCTTTTGGGGAGGAGTATAAAAATGGCTAAATCACTTGAGCAAATAGAAGTCTGTGTGGTAGAGGTGTGCTCCCTACACAGGCATTCCTTAGAACTTGAGTCTTACTGGATATTTTTGGTCACATGGGTTTGGGTAATCATAGTCTACACCCAGTCAAGATTTATGGTATACTGCAGTATTTGACAGTCTGATACACTGGACGTGAAACACATCTCTTTAACTGGGTAGAGCCAATGTTCCAGCCATTTATTTTTGGACCATGATTTGTGAATATATGACGCTTGAAAAATACCGTGCCAGAGATAAAATTTCATCAGCATGAGAAGAAGAAAGATGAATTCTTATTAATAATACGTACTGTTTTCTGAGTATGCATTATGTGCTAGGTCCACCTTCCATGAGAAGCACTTTAACACATAACAGACCATGAAATAGAAAACTTTGTGAAAAAATAATTTGAGCTAAGTCTTGAAGAATGAGTAACCCGGGGACATGTCTGAGGAGAAGGTAAGTATAAATAGAAATGTGAAGGCCAGCATGTGCCAATCACATTTGGAAAATTATGAAGTGAGCAATAGGCCCAGGCTTCATCAGGCTTCATCAGAATAAAACTCAGGAGTCATGGGAAAATTTGGGGCCAGGTTGTCGATGCGTCGAATCCTAAACAAGGAATAGACTTTTCTAACGGATGGAAAGCCTGAGACACATCTGAGCAGCAAGTAGCATGTTTGAACGACTGGACTGGGTATTACCAGGGATACATGTAGGTCAAAGACACACACTGGAAAGTAAAAATCAGGACTTAAAAAGAATGAGTACTTTTCTCACTTTTAGGGCTCTTGAATATGTCTAGCAGTTTTCTTCAAATTCTCCCCAAAAGTGTTTTACTCTTCCTTCATTTCCTCCTCAACGAAGCCTTGTTTTCCTGAAACATTCACATCTGACACATCTTAATACTAGTTTTTCAGGTAATTTATCTTAAATGTTAACAGAATACAGTATTAGCAGTGTTTATCTATTTTTTTATAAAAGCTGAAAATATTTTAACCCCCTTTGTGAGTTAAATATTTGGAGATGAGGGAACCCATTTTATAAAGCACCAGCGAGGCATGGCCGGATAAACAGCAGGAGGACTCTCTCATTCAGAAAGACGGACACTCTGCCAGAGCTAAAGGCAGGTCTAGGTCAGTGGGCAACCGTATGGCACCTGGCAATCTGCACTCCTAGTCCAGATAAAAAGACAGCAAGAAAGGAGAGACCCTGAGATAAGCCAGAGGTGTGTCTCATTCAAAGCCTGGGCATGTGACAACAATGACAAATGCAAGGCAGGCCATATTGGGAAACGTACAGCATGTTTTATCTGGGTGTTAGGTGAGACATGGTATTTTGGACGGAATTCTGTACTGTCCTTGGATAGGGAACTAACAAAGACCAAGCAGATAAACAGACTAGACAATAAAAGACCAAGGACGAGGACAAGAACAAGAACAATAGGTTCTATACACAAGTGATATGGAACATAAAGGAAATAGGGTTTTGAATCAAGGTAAGACCGGTACCCAAGATAACCACTTTGATCTCCAGATTGCAGAATGAAAGTAAATTCTTAACCTTCTAGTTTCTGCTCAGGGTACCCTGTGGGGAACAGGGCTAGATCTCTGCCAGTGACCGTACAACATGGCCCAAGGGAGGAGGGCAGTTCAAGGGAAGGAAGATTCTTCCGTTAATAGACCAGTCTGGATACAGACAGTCTAGCCATTGGCTAGAGCAGTGGTAAAATATGCCCCAAGTCCTAGCCTCAACCTTCTTCATTCCTACCTATCCCCAAGTAAAATTGTGAAACACCAGCCACTGGGGAGTTGGAGATAGCCTCTGTGCACGGGGACTTTAAAGTTGGGTGGGAGAGAGCGCCGAATCCTAACCACTAGACCACCAGGGAGCGTCTAAAGTTGGGTGGGAAACAGAAGTGACATAAACTTTTTTGTCCTGCCTCTTAAAGGACTTTCCACTTGGTAATGAAATGCACCCACCTCCTTAACCAAAGGGAGAAAGACTTTTTTCCCTCCATGTCACCAAACTCACCCAAATCATCCAATGCTGCCTCCATCAGTGGAGGGACTCTCAGTGACTAGTTCTGGCACATGGTGGGTTGTCCACAGGTGATCAGGTGGAGAAGGGGACAGAGTCAGGGACTACTGGTCAACTGCATGTAAGTTGGCAACCAGGGGTCGTCACTCAAGGGCAATGGGGCACTTCATCTCAACCTCACAGTTTTCTGGTCCTTATGCTGGAGGTTTCTTCCTCTCCCCACACACCTCCCACT
The DNA here is from genome assembly GCF_010015895.1 of Lontra canadensis. NCBI lineage: Eukaryota > Metazoa > Chordata > Mammalia > Carnivora > Mustelidae > Lontra > Lontra canadensis. The sequence continues at coordinate 7,014,155 of NW_022631064.1, read as the reverse complement.
TCAGCTCTTCCATCCTCTTATTCTAGCCTGATAGAGCTTTGCGGAGTGAAAATATTGTGTGGTAGGCACCCAAACATTCTCCTCTAACATTTTTGCCAGCAGCTACTCGGGGACTCTGCTTATGTTACAGTGTGGTCTGGGGAAGGGAAAAATGGCTTTTTGCTTAGGAGAGAGAGGAAGGGTGGTAAAGGGGGACGTGGGGGGAGGGATAAGCAATGTATAGGGAAACACACATACTTACAGTTCCAGATAGAATCCCCTCACAGACCTGCACATTGCTCTACACATACTCACATACCCTGCCTTGCCTTCCCTACAGTCTCCCAAATAGGGAGTTTTTGGGTTTTTTTTAAGATTTTTATTTATTTATTTGACAGACAGAGATGACAAGCAGGCAGAGAGGCAGACAGAGGGGGGAAGCAGGCTCCCTGCTGAGCAGAGAGCCTGATGCGGGGCTCAATCCCAGGACCCTGGGATCATGACCTGAGCTGAAGGCAGAGTCCTCAACCCACTGAGCCACCCAGGTGCCCGAGATAGTTTATTTTTGCTTGCTATCACTTGTTTATGTGCTCAAACCAGGTAAGGGGATGATTTTACCATGAAAAGTGGTCAAAATCAGAGATTCAATATATTTCCTAGGAGCTACTCTGTGCTGCCCTCCATGATAGTCAAGGAGTGCATGGAACTTTGGGTGGGGTTGTGCAAAGGTGCTAGATCAAGCTGGCATGCTGGCAGGCTCAAGTGGTCATTCCAGCTGGAAGGTGGAAGAAGGAAATGGGGCAGCACGTAGTGCGAGGAGAGTGCTGGAGAATGAGTAGGGGAGGCGATATAATTTTTAATCCTTTCTTTGAGAGAAGATTAGGATAAAAGTCAGCCAAAAGATTTTTAAGAAGGTTTAATGAGCCTAACATTTAAGATTTCATAAATGAAATAGACTCTTTTTAGTCTTATTTTTCGGTTCCCAGACTATACTTCTTGGAATATAGCTCATTTATACTAATACTACATGTAAATTGTGGTTTACCTATTGATCTTGCCTTTATGAAAACCAGCTTTAGATTTCAAGTCTACCATAAAATTTGTATATGGAATTTGACTAGGGCCGACAAGAAAGACAAAGAAATTGGGGTGCCTGGGTGGCTCATTCGGTGAAGCATCTAACCCTTGATTTCAGTTCATGTCATGATCTCAGGCTGATGAGATGGAACCTCTCGTGGGGCTCCCCAGTCGGGGCAGAGTCTGCTTGAGATTCTCTCCCTCTCCCCTGCTTGCATGTGTGCTCTTTAAAATAAATAAATCTTAAGGAAGGAAGGAAGGAAGGAAGGAAGGAAGGAAGGGAGGGAAGGAGGAAGGGAGGAGAAGGAAAGGAGGGAGGGAGGGGGAAAAGAAAAAAAAGAAGAGGAAAGGAAGGAAGGAAGGAAGGAAGGAAGGAAGCAAGCAAGCAAGCAAACAAGCAAGCCAAAGAGATTAGAAAGTTGATAAATAAGCTACGGGTAGAAAAGGCTTAGTTATCAGGGATGTCATGTTTAGTGATGGAATACTAAAGGAAAATAAAATTCCATGAAACTAACTCACTCAACTTGCATGGGTTTTGTTTGATTTATATTTGTCAAGAAGGGTTTGCAAGTATCTCTTCTAGATGAAATGTTAGTGAAATTCTGAGAATTTCTATGGTCTTTAGCCTTTGTAGTCCCCTTGATTGTTAACAATTAGTGTGTCCCTTGCCTCTGAGCCCAGCCTTAGGCAACGAGCTCTCAGTCCATGCATCTAAACCGGGGTCTTTAATGTTGTAAGGCTTGCCATCACTGCTCTCTTCCACTTTTATTGATCCAAACCAAAGACCACACCCTTTCATTTCCAGAAACTTAGTTCCTACTTATTTCTCTGAGAGAGGCAAGGAATCGTTCTTCCTACAGTCTTGAACTAGAGTAAAGATAACAATGTCCGTATTGCAAGGGTACTTCTCTAACAGGATATGAAGAATGCATGAATATCCTTCACTAAAGGGAGAGTTGTTTGGTGTGTGGAGAAGGGAAAGCTGCGAAAGATCTCACAGAGGATGTCTTTACAGCCACTGAGCCTCTACCAATCTGTTTCTAGAAAACATCCACTGTCTAGAGACTTCATGAAGAATACAGGTGAAAAAAAAAAAAATTCCTGGACCAAAGACTACTCTGGTTATCAACTCTTACCTTATTCATCAAATATACAATCTGCTCTAGCCCTGTGTGTTCAGTTTTTGTTAGTACGTTTGTTTGATTATACTTCTAGCCAAATCTACACTAGAAAACTATTGGGGGGACTGGGACACTTACTTAGCAATTTAATCCAGAAAACTAATTTCTTCTGAAATATCTAGATTTGGGCTTTATTTCATTTCTCCTCTCATGCCATCCATCGTGATGCTTCTCATGACTTTGGGTGGCTCACAAGATAAAGGAGGGAGGAAATAACTTTTTCCTTGCATGATATCAAGTGCCATTGGAATTGACTATTCTGATTATCATGAATATTACCTAAGGTAAATGTCAAGGAGATTAAGAAGGCCTAAGTACTCATTTTTATGAAGATGTATTATTTGTCCAGCACATGGGGCACCCATTTTGATATGTTGTTTAAAATGGGTTTGATTAAATAAGATACACATAATACTTTTTTAAAAAATATATTTATTTATTTATTTATTTATTTGTCAGAGAGTGAGAGAGAGAGAGAATGAGAGAGAGAGAAGACACAAGCAGGTAGAGTGGCAGGCGGAGGCAGAGAGAGAAGCAGGCTCCCTGAAGAGCAGGGAGCCCGATGTGAGACTCGATTCCAGGACCGTGGGATCATGACCTGAGCCGAAGGCGGCGGGTTAACCAACTGAACCACTCTTTTCTGTGATAAAGATTATCTTAGTGAGCTACTCTAGTTGATTAAGAAGAATTCAAATTCCAGAAAGATTTAAACCATGTTGCTAGCTAGATACCATCCTTTCCCCTGGTAAGCATCCACTAGACCTAAGTTTTGCCAATATCTACAGAAACAATCAGCAGTTACAACCTGCCCTTCATGCCCTTGAGACCGTGAGCATTTTTTTCTATTTCCTCAGAGAGTGAAAAATATCCATGACTTCTCACCATTCTCTTAGTCTCACTTCCCCAAAGCTAAACAAACCCTTTTAAAAGAAGGGGAAGAGATAGAAGCTGAACACCAACAATGTCTGCCATTGACATTATTCTTGGTTTGTTTTTCTTTGATCTGTCCAAGTCTGTCCCAAAATGATTATATCATTCACTATTTATAATCACTAAATACTTATGAAGCTCTTGGTAATTATATGCAATTATATGCAATTTGTGAGATTTTGTAAACTCTGCTTTTTGTCCTCAAATTAGAATTAGAATTGACCCTGCTCTATTATTTTCCATGGACCCTGAGGAAGCCCCTACTTATCCTTTACATACAATGATAGAAATTTTACCAGAATAGTCTTGGGGCTAATGATCTTCCCCTTTCCTCTGAACTTTTTCCTTTCTAAAGAAATAACTCTTTCCTTCTTCCTCCCATCCCTCTGCTTCTCCCTCACTTCTCTCTCCCTTGCTGAGAACTGCTGAGCTATTATTATTTTCAATATGGTAACAGAGTCCATAATGTAGACAAAATAAAGGAACAAAGTACAATACTTTCCTGTAAAATGTGAATGTCTGAGACACAGTGAGGATTTTTTAAAAAAGTGGTGGAAATATCGTACTTGGGAAGGATGTGGGTTTGTTCTTCAGTGAATCAATGGTGAATATTTTTTAAAAAGTCATGTACTGCAGGGGCGCCTAGGTGGCTCATTCAGTAAAGCATCCGACTCTTTGTTTTGGTTCGAGTCATGATCTCATGGGTTGTGGGATGGGATAGAACCCACATCCAGTTCCTCACTCAGTGGGGAGTCTGACTGAAATGTTCTCTCCTTCTCCCCCTGCCCCCATGCTCACTTGCTCCCATACACATTCTCTGTCTCCAAAAATAAATATTCTAAAAAATTACGTACTGCAAAATAAAAAATATATGCCACCTCATACACTGGAAAAAAGGGATATATGTGATTTATTAATAAAGCACTTTGTCAGTAGGAATGTTTCATTTCTAGGACTATATAATAGGAAAATGACAGCATAGACAGCATTGGTCAATTTGATAACTTTTTAATCAAAACACCTATAAATGTATGGTTTAAGGTAATGTATAACAATGGTCTATGTTTTAAAACTTTAAAGACTTCCATGTTCATTACATATTTTTGACTTTCAAAAACTTGGATGGAAGATATTATTCCTATGAAGAAATATATTAAGAGAAACTAAGTATCTGGCTAGTAAAAAATCTATGGATCCAATCCTACTTTTTCCTCTTTTGAATTTTGTAACATTTTTCACAATCCCATTCAAATTCTTTAGTAACTAAATCTCCATTCTCTCCGGTATCCAGAATCCCCATATAGAAAGTTGTTACTTTTATTTCTTTTTTCTTTTTTTCATGTGGAAGGTGAAAAATAGAGATGCTCTTCAGGAGTAAAATCGTGGTAAGTATGTCACCAAAAAAGAAAAAAAAATGTACAGTCATAGAGGAAAACTCACAAAAGCCTTGCACACTCTAGTACTTGACATCACAACTTCACATGGGCACGTCTATCTGCCATTGATCACTTCTGCACAGGTGGTTGTAGACGCTGTATTCTTTGGGATCTCAATGCTAAATCATGTTTAAGGGCAATTCTTGGCCCTTCACAGTGTCCAATGTTGAGAAAACTGAAAAGTATGGTTTCTTTTACAAGTACTCATAAACTATTTCATTAGCAAGTGAGTATTGAGAATGTTTATAAGCTTACCCCATCCAATGTACAAACTTAGGAACGACCAGTCTGCTCTCTGGTTCAAAAAACCACCACTTTGTCGCATCCAAGGGAAAATGTGCTGCAGTATCCCAAGTAGACATTTTTATTTTCCCAATCCTCACCTAATCTTAAACAGTATGAACTTTCATACAGCTTGAAGCTTATCGTCAAATGTGATCACCACTTGGGAAAAGTTCTGCTTAAAAGCAAATCCCCTTTTGTTGACTCCTTAGCAATTAAAATATTAAAAATTTAAAAAGAACTTAATCATTTGTAGTACATGCAATTCCCACCTACATTTCCACAACTGATTTAGTATCAGTCACTTGAGAAATAAGGTCTAATACAGAAGAAAGGACATCCTAACCTCACCGACATGGCAAACATCTGACATCACCGACTTCTTTCTCGAAGACTGTTCAGTCTATCAAATTAACTTAAGATTTTGCTTATTTGAGGGAAAGAGAGAGAACACAAGCAGGGGAAGGAGAGGGACATGCAGACTCCGTGCTGAGCCCCCCATTGGGGCTCGATCTCATGGCCCTGAGATCAAGACCTGAGCCAAAATCAAGAGTCTGACGCTCGGCCATCAGAGCTACACAGCCCCATATTCCTCCATATTAACTTCTACTTTGTTCCCTCCCTTCTGAAAAGGAACTGCATGTGAAAAGGAGGATGAATGTAAAATTTATCTTTCCCGACTAATTTAACACAAAGGACTGAGGAAGATAGATTATGTGAGTGATGGATAGTGTATAATTTTCCATTTACTTTTAAAACTAGATACTTGTCTTATTATGAAAGTGATGTGGCTAGATCAATATAACTTCTCACCGGGTTTAAGTCATTCCTGCCCCAAATACATCTTTAAATATGAAGTTGCGGCACATCCATCTCACTGATCAGTGAGAGTCTGCCGTTCTCAGTTCTCCTGAATTGTTTTTGCTTTTGCTTCCCATTCTAGCAGAAATTATGAGGAACTGACTAGAATGAGCAAGTAAGGGGCACTTCCCAAGAGTATTTTTAAGTCAGAATATAAATGAATACTAGTGACAGTGCACTCCAGATGACCCCACGATCCCACAATGGATATCATCATCGCCCTTGGGTTCACAGACTCTACCATTTATCAGGTGCCATCGTGTGCAGACACTTCATCTCATTTGATACTAAAGGAACTGTGAAGAAGATGTTATTATACCCATTTTACAGACAAGGAGTCAGAGGCTCAGAGAGGTCAGCTGCCTGCCTGTGGGCAGTCCCGCCAGGGTATGGATCCAGGACTTGGGAGTTAGAGGTCCATACTCTACACTCCATTTCGGAGAAATCTAGAGTTCCTTCAGCATAAGACATTTATTGGCTCTGACTTACATTCATGCAAGGCAAAGTGGGTGCTGGGACATTGAGGACTTCATTACATAAATACCCGTAATGTACAGAGAGGAAAAACTTTAGAATCAACTACCAAATAGAAGGAGTAAGATCCAAGGACTTAGAAGTTAAGGTAGATGGGATGTAAATAATCCTGTTTGTTATCTAAATGGCAATAAAATCACAAATATACATTTTAAATGTACAGTTCATTTACTAACTCTGAGATTAAAAGATAAAGAAATTATATGCTCCTTAGACTAAAAAACCCTCTTCTTTTCTCCCCACCCCCCACACTTTTTCTTACAAGTGGGCCAGCATCCTTTATCACACAGTGAACACCTAGCTCCAGATCTCCTATTTTGGTGGGAACTATGTTGGAGAAAGAATAGTTTGTCCTTTTATTTTTTAAAATGTGGGTAAGAGAAATATAAGAGAAGTAATAGTTGTGTATAACAAATCTCATGAAGGCATTTAAAAAAATTCTGAAGCTGCAACTAGAAGATGCTGGTTGTCTATTTAACTGCACAGGTATCCAATGGCCACAACCTGAAGTTCATGAGAACTCACATTCCTTAAATTAAGAGAACTCACGGTAAATTCTAAAAAGTTCAGTGACATCACTGAAATACCCGTAGCAAAACAAATTGTCTCTATAATTCACTATACTGACATACTTCCCAGAGTAGCTGCTTCTTAAAACACTGAACAAGTTTCTAAATATCTGAGTGATAACTGGCCAGTTAGTTTGTACCTATAGTGAGAAATCAAGTAAACTTTTCTAGGATTCAATTAGTAAATTTATCTTTTTAACTGATGTGTAGCCAGTAAAATGTAAACTTAAATTTAAGTACAGGTTCGAGAGCGATCTTTTTCTTATGGGGCTGACATCTATTTTAATATTCACAGAAAGGACAAAAGACCATGACTGTAGTAATGACTTATTTTTAAAATTAGGTAAATATTTAATTATTTCACTTAACTTAGAGAATTGCATTTTTCCCTTAAAAAAATAAGTATGTCAGGCTGTGTATTTTACATATTGTGTTGCCTCACTCAAACTTGTCTGGAGCCAGTGAATGAACATATTTCATATTCAGTGGAGAGATTTTTATCAGTACACTTAAAGGCAGCAGGGTGCCTGATTAGCTATGCCTGCCATCTGCATAGCCCTCCAGGTGCAAGAGGCATTAGCTTTATTTAATATTACCACAACATTAATTTTACTCCATTAATTTATGTCATTTCTCCTTTATCTCAAACTCAGACTGCCAAAACAAAAGCACTGGAGGTGATGACCCAATTCCGGTTTTAGATAAAGGCTTATAAACAAAATCTTAACCCCATTAGCAAGAATATTCTTAAGAACAGGAATTGACTGTCTTGCTTTCACATTTTAATAAAGGAGCCTATAAACAAAACCTTCCTGACTTTGGTATCATCAAGTTTTCCCAAAGAGGGAGTATCTTCCGAGATCACTGTTGCAGGTGGCAATGACAAGGCACTAGAAAATACTACATCACATAATGAAAAGGTATTTTCTTCCAGTTGCTTTAAGTAAAGAGTTACCTGCTGAGTCATTACTACCATTTTAACATTTACTTCTCCCTTTCTAGCAAAGCGAGCAGGCCTTCTGACCGTTGGTAGGTAAGAGTATCCTGATGGAATTTAATAAAGTGGGTTTTGCTTGTAGTTACTTTATACTTATGGAAAATTATGTTAGTTTTCCATTTAAAGTATTGAGATACAATTTCTCTTGTAACCACATTTAAGTTAAAAATTAGTCTATATTTAAAGAAAAATATTTTGTAATCATACTGTTAATTACTAAATATTATACAAGTTAATACAAGGATATGGAACACATGGATTGTATGACAACTGGAATTTTGGTATAAACTGATTTACACCCACCCACTTTAGAGGAAAAAGACAATATTACACAAAAATGAGAGGTGAAAGCTATTAAAGAAAGCTATGGAATCTATATTACTGTCTACCAGAATAGAACACACATGCACAACTATTACCATTTCTTGATAGATTATCCCGGGCATGGTACCAATGCTTAATATAGAGTTACCTCCCTGGATTTTCCAAACCAAGGTAAATCCATATGTCTTACCGAATGGAATAAAGTGCCGTTGGGTTAATGAAGTTCAGAGGAGTGAAACTTTGTGAAATATTTCAAGGTAGATTCAGGGAAAAAAATCGTTATTTCTAATACATCAGTAAGAAAAGAAATGAGAGAAAAAGTATGTTTCCCAACGACAAGTGTGCTATTTCTGAAAATATGTACCCACGCAAAGAGGAGGAGGGCGGGGGAGGGAAGGAGAAAGGATCTCAAAGTATTCCCAAGGGACACAACCCTCTGAAAAAATGCCCAGTGTTGCATGAACAAGTTGAATCTCCTCCTAGAAACTGCCCAAAGCAGTCTTTTGATGGTTGTACTTTCAGAATCCTCAAGAAACATTTTTAGTGAGGGAATTCTGAGATCACGGCCATAGATTTGCCTCCTTTTGACAGAATTCTTTCTAAGAGCCCACTATTGAACTTTCAGTACTTCCACAGTAAGTAAAATTCTTAGATAATACAATTTTTTCTAATTCACATCAAAATGAACCATATGGACAAAACACCCATATTCTGAAGGGAAAAAGTAGCCAGATATCAAGTATACAAAAGTCACTTTTAAAACATTTGCTCTGCCTAGTTTTTGTGCTCTTGATTTAGGAATTTTCTTGCCACCCACAATTTTTTTCCATTTGAGGGGACAGAGGCTAATCCCGTCTTACAAATAACTCTCTTTTGAAAAGGTTAAAGTTAAACCTTAATTCCTAGTAGACAAAATTGAGGAACATCTTTGCATAAATCAAGTGCATTCCAGAACATGTCACGGACATGAAACAACACACCAGGGCTGCTGGAAGCAGCTGATGATAGTTTGGACATTCTAACACCTAGAGCGGAGGAAAAAAAAAAAGTCTCTTTAGCCCTGTCTCCCTGCAGGCATCCTTTCAACCTCTCTACTCACGAAGAAAGATCATAAATCAGTGTGCACCATCTTCAGACAAGCAGACAGCTGACCAGATCTAGGGCAACATGGGACCGGTCCCCTCAGAGCAAGGAATAGGGTCCTTGGCTTCACCAAACCTATCACACTCTGCTTAACACTATGACCAAAAAACAAAACAAAAACTCGTCCCTTTTCTTGTCTCATCTTTCACGAATGTTCATGTTTTCATGCTTCCCGCTCCATCCTGGTTCTGATGTGTGGAGCCTACTGACGTGTGACATCGCACCATGAGGAAATCCGCAGCTGCACACGAGCTGGTGCTGAAATGAAACGCCTGATTATTACTGTTCTCCTTAGTGTGATCGTCATCACTGTCCTTTGGGAGGGATCGCAAAGAACACGAGAAATGTGTAGCATTCACCAGTGTGATTTAATCACATGAGGCATTATATGGCACCTATAATGGGCAATTCACGGTCTTGAGTTGTGCATCACAATGACTGTAAGGTTCAAGTCCTCAAACCCTTTGCGCAAACACTTTCTTCCACAGATAACTTGTATATCTACACAAAATAATCAAATACAGGAAGCATAAGCCTTTGTCACATCTCACCAATGCTGGTGAATCTATATATTCCTCTCAATCTTTCCCTTCCTTCCTCCCTCCTCTTTCCTGTGCTGACTTTGTTAATTAGTAGCAATGCAGGGGGTGAGCTTTTCTTCAGCATTTTTATATCCCTACAATGGCATGCCCAGTTTCTTTTTTTGCATTTAGCATGAAGGCTACAGCTAGCCAACTAAAACAATATTAATACCATGAAATGAATCACAACCTATCCTTTAATCATTCGCAGGCTCAACACACATGTACAGCTCTTCTCCTGTCAGCCAGGTACAAGGATGGTAGCCATGAATATAAAAACATTTGAGACACTGTTACTAGTGTTCCCAGGCCTCCGTAACAATACCACAAATTGGGTGGATAACAACAGATATTTATTCTTTCACGGATCTGGAGGCCACAAATCTGAAATCAAGGTGTCAGTAGGGCCAGACTCCCTGGGAAGGCTCTAGGGAAAAATCTTCCTGACTTCTTCTAGTTTCTGGTAGCCCCCAAGGTGGTCTTTGGTTTGATTTTTTGCCCCAGCTTTACAGGGCCTTCCTCCCCTATGTCTCTGTGTCTCCCTCTATGTCTCTGTGTCTCAATACAGCCTTAAGGATTTAGGGCTCAGCATGATCTCATCTTAACTAATTATATCTGCAAAGCCCCTATTTCCAAATGAGATCACATTCTGCGGTTCCTTGTAGCTGTGAGTTTTGGGGAGGTGCTTCTCAGACAAGTATACACACTTACCTGGAACTGTTCTCCGTGGGGTTCCCCCACATATTTACTCCAACTTTAATTTGGTTGGTTAAGCCACTCAGCTCACTCTACCATGGAGTGTCGAGGAGAATACCTCCTGAATTGTTAGAATGCGTGGGCCTATCCATTCTGTGTAAGAATCACAGAAGGCTTCTATTTTAGAACCGGATGCAAGCTTTGAGATAAGATGACCTATCATTTTATAGATGAGTGAATCAGACGGAATGCACACATTCATTGGCTAGTGAGGGGCAAAACAAGCAGAACAATGTTCCCTAATTCCTTGCTCAGTGTTCAAATCAGATGTTTTGTGTCTATCAACATAATAACTTCATTACGACTTCTTCTCTCTGAACTAGCTTTAGCTTGACTACCCCCAAGAACAATTCACAATGTTACTGCATTAATACAGCACCTTTGGAAAACCAGATAGAGACAGGACACTTCAGTATTAGGAAAACTTCTGGATGTAAGAAACATCCAGGTTTTCATCATGGCGTCCAAAGTTCTGATTGTAACTATGGACACCATGTGTTCAGTTAGACAGGATAAAAACCAATTTTAAATTGTAAATCTTGAACAATATAATGGAACTTTTTCCCAGTAAAAAGAACAAACAAAAAAATACGCCTGTTTCTTTATTTCTGCACCATGAAACTTGTTATTTATTCACTTCAGTCCTCCATTTACACAAAAGTGCTATAATAAAATATCTGTACACTACTTCTGTTACAAATATAGATAATATTTAAAGTGACTTTATATATTCTAATGTAGGAGTTTCACGCTCTAAAATGGGAATGAACACATGATAATTCCTCACCAGTTGTCTCAATAAACAGCTCCATCTGTTTCCCTTAGTCTTAAACTATTGTATTATAAGATGTTAATATAAGGCAATGAAATGAAATTATGTTAATCCCCTTAATTTTTCTATCAATTTACTAATGGCACACAACCAAAATAATTACTAACACGTTGCTTTTTTCTCTGTCATTAAGATTAATGGTAACTGAAGACCAATTGCACGGTATGCGTTTTTAGTGTCGCATCGGTTTAAACCAGCATTAAGGATTCTGAGAGACTTCCATGTTCCTCCATGGCTAGCACGGCTGCTTTCTAGAGAAACTACAGTCAGTAGTGGGTGGCATCACCATCTTAGTTACAGAAACATGGAAATATTTTATAACAGGTCAAAAATAAAAATGAACATCGAGATTTGCATCAGCTGTGTTCTTTATCAACTTAGGACACTGTTTCATATAATCGTTATTTACTCAATCTTAGGAACCTACTTTAGGAAGAAAATACACATGTGTATATTAAAGGTAGGAGATGCAATGTTTTATAATAGTCAAATACTGTAAATACTGAGAGTATTTTTTAGGATTTCTATTAGAGATAACTGTTTTCTTTTCTAGTTAGAAATGGGGAGAGGAGTTACTGATATAATGAAGTATTTTTTAAATAAAATTTGAGATTTTCTTCTTTATTTTATATTTTCATTCTCACCCTAATTTACTAAAGCCATTTCTCTTACGTTCAGTTTGGAATTATTTTCTTCTTTCTCTATAAACACATGGTCTCTATGAACACATGTTCAGCACATCGTAATTTCTGCACATGTGACTGCTGAATGTCAGACATCTTTACAAAGAACAGGGCTTACCTACACACACAGTCCTTCCCTTTGAGTTTATGTTCACAAAATCCAAGGAGAAAGGAAAAATGATGCTAGGTTGCAAGAAAATCATTTCCACATGAGAAAAACAAACTTAAGTGGTACTTCCCCCCACTCCTAGAGTTCTGAAGAGCCTGAAGAAGATGGCACAGGGAAAGTCATCCGCGAGATCAGTTCCGTTCCCTTCACAGTGTGGGACAGAGCAGGGGGTCAGTAAATTCAGGAGAGAACCATCAAAGTGACAGTTCCCTTCGTCCGCTTAAGGATGGCCACAGCTTCTTCGTGGGTCACCCCTTCCAGACTCTGCCCATTGACAGCAATGATCTGATCACCCCTTTTGAGACGCCCATCTTCTGAGGCTGCTCCCTGCAATTATAAAGTAGGCTTGTTTGCTTCTCAAAAAATGCTGCCTCGCAGCTACACAACAGAAAAAGATCGAAACAAGAATGCAAATTGCTCTACATGTACACACACATGCCCTCAGTACTCCCCGGGTGCTCCACGGACATAAGCAATGATGACCAGACACAAAGGAGGTCTTGCTCCTAAATGGTTTTACCACCAAGATTCCAACTGCAGAGAGAATCCAGCCATCAACAGATTAGTTGGATGGTTTTTTGGCCATTCGGCACAGCAGTTGGTGGGAACTCAAATTAATAAAGAATATTTGGGAATTTGCCTAGGAAGAATGATTTCATAGGATCCAGAGTTTTTTTTTATCCTGTAAAGAAGGTCTACAGAAGACGACAAAGGACTGGACAGGAACAAAAGCCGGTTTACAGGACATGGGCATGAGGCCATGGAACCCGAAGGTATGCAGAAACATGAAGGCCACACACACGTTGACAAGGGCAGGGTAGAACGCGAGTCCTAAAAAGTCTAACTGTAATTCTTTCTGTGGCTTGAAGAGGCTGCTCGAGCTGCTTGTTCTTTACTTTCCCAGGGCGTGTGGAGTCTTCGTATTTCTTATGGGCCTTAAAATGATTCAGATTAAACACAGACATTGCTGTGTGAAAAAGAATCCCATCTTAAGGCATGCTTATAGTAGGCAATTATGCAATTAAATATAAGATTAAAAATATGGAAAAGTTAATGAGGAATCCATAATGATGAAATTCTTAAAATATGTTCTAACTAGCATGCCTTAAATAAATTGTTCCAAGGCTGAGGAAACGGACTGCATGACTCTTCTATTCACTGACAAATGCTGTTTGTATTTTTGGACATACCAATGGCTTTTAAAAAATCTCTTAAATTAAGCCTTTAACTAGGTTGCTGTAGATACAGCACTTTAAGTTGGTTAAAAATAATAATTCTTTTTCAAAATAATGGAATAAAACCTCCACAGGTAGGCACTTTAAAGGATGACAGTGCTAATCTAAAGCCCTGGGTCAAACTGTTTAATAGGTCAGCTGTAAGGTTTGTTTGCTCCTTTGCACTGTAAAATCATGAGGTTCCAGATTTTCTCCTGCAGGAAATTATGTCCAATTTTGGAGCTCCTGAAAAAATGTCTTAAGAACATATTAACAATAATTATATGGGTTTGAATATTTTAATGGCTTCCGCAATGTTGCAATAAATTTATTCTTATTCTAAACATGCTTAAAATAGCTTACTATATCATTACAACTAAATGCAATTTTTAAAAAAACTGAATTCCCTAATTGCAAATAGCAGGTTTACTGCAGGTGACAGAGCTTCTGGATACTCTGCAATTTTTTCAGTTGTGATTTTTCTATTTTATTCAATAAAATTAAATGCCCATAAATGCTCTATTAGTTATTTAACCTATGTACCTATTTTACATACTTTTCTGTGTCTGTTCTATATTACCAAACCAAAAAAACACAAAGGAAAAGAAATGCCAGCCCTCTATAGCATACATATTTAAAATATCCCATTTTCAAAAGACATTCAGTCATAGGCAACCTGTTTTCAAAGGACAAAAAAATCAGGCATTACTGTTGAACTAAAGTTCATTAATATTTTTATTACATATTGTCAAGTGTTCCCATGGAATTTCAATTTGAGCTTATTTTCCTTTAAACATAACTAAACCTCAAATTGAACAAAAATATTTAATGACTTGTTCCTGAAGGGAGTTCCAAAAGAAAATGATCAACTGCTAACCATTTGGCGTTACCTCAGGCCATAAACTAATAAGCCAGCTGCTGACCACTATTAATGAATGTTTGGGGGGACGGGGGTGGTTAAAATGTGCAAGCTTACCTTCGCAAACACTGTTTTAACATAAATGGGTAAGTCTCCATGAGGGCTTCCATATCCTCCTACTATGCTGAAGCCTAAGCCATCTGGTCCTCGGTCTAGTGTGATAGATTTACACTGAGGAGGTCTACAGTAAAGGGAAGAAAGAAAAAAGAGGTTTTCGATTTTTAAATTCATACCTGTAAGTTACGGATGACCTGACAGCCATCTAGAACCAATACAAATCTCAGTGCTACTGACAGTGAGTATACCATGGGTATTTTGGGGATGCCTGCCCTGTCCATGCATGCTGTGATCAGTATTTTAAATTTACATAATCCAACAAAATCCTATTTAACCCCCTACATCTATTACTCATTTACAGTTCCCCTAAACTAACATGTTCACAACACGTTCTCATTGAAGGCATGCACATTCTTTCCACGGGTTCCTTAAAGGAAGAAGGTTACAGCACAGAGCTCTAACAGTGGAGTAAGTCAGAAACATCAGGACTCCCAAGCTCAGAGAGAAACAGCCATTACTAGCAATGTAAAGCCTGCATCACATTATTTAAAAATTCTCAAATGTTCCTCTCTTCCCCTCTTTATGGTTCAACTCTTTTGTATGCGCATGCTGGGGAACTGTGAGTTTTTTAATCAAAAGGATGATTTAGTAAATGGGTTGGTAATGTTGGAATTTCTAAAGGGCAGAAGGTTTCAAAAGGTTCCTTCCATGTCACACAGGGTAGTGATGTCAAGATGAAAATGGTCCCCAAAGAACGCAGAGCCAAAACCGTGGGAAGGGTAGTGGCACGCTATCTGTCTCTACATGATAAACTAAATCCATGCCACAATTATTAACAGTTTAGAAACACTTGGTTTTCGTATCTCAAACTTCATCTCCTGTGTTTTCACCTTTATGTGAATGGTAGGGACACAGAAACCACAGTATATGCACTCACCCTAAATCCTCCTGAAATATGCTGCTTGACGTCAGCCCAGTGAAAGAAACACCAGAACTGGCAGGCTCCTGCTGATGACCTGTGACCACACTCACATCTCCTCCGGCAACTACCTGTGCATGGGAGAAACAGAGAAAGACACATGTTCCTGTGGCTAGGGAGGGAGACATCAGTAACTCTCCTTCAAAAATAGCATTTGGATTAAAACATGTCCTTTATTGTCCACTTAATTATTTCTGTGAACCTGATATACAACATAAAAAGAAATTTCACAAGGTCCGGAGGCCTCTTTAACTGACAGGAAACATCTTTTAGTAATTCAATTCTGCAAAGTTCTTTGATGTTTTCAAACATGGTCTCAAATGCAGTTATTTTTTTTAAAAAGCTTTAGAATAAACAGCCACTCATACCACTTAACATTCTAACCATTAATCATTTGCAGCTAAGACCCTGTATTTTTTTTTCCCCTTTAGATATAAAGTATCAAACAATGAACGTATCAGGATAAAATGCTTCATACATACTTTCTCAGAACTCTCAGTGTAATCATTTATGTTCGTGGGAAATATTAAATGAAACAATATCAGGAGACTTAAGAACTTTTACTGCTCTAATGCTTACAGCTCCTGTGTCCTCTAGCCACCCAGACTGTGAAGAGTGCTTGGGATACAACTCTTTACCTGCATTTCAATGGAGCCAGAGGCATTTTTCAGTAAGTTCACTGCTTGGGTGTGAGTCATCCCCTCCGTGGAAGTGCCACAGATAGTGACAATCCGGTCCCCAACCTGCAAGGGAGACAAGAAACCAGCCGTCTGCTAAAGCAGCCGTGGAGAGTGAGGCCAGGACCGGAACAATGATCTCCTTCTCTACCCACACATCACGTACACACTGCTCTCAGCAACTGAACTACAACCGAGGAAGTGGGTAATTTCAAGAATTAGCCCCAACAGAAAGAAGCTGTCCATGATGATGGAGTTGGTTAGTCTCCAGGGGAAGGGGGAAAACCATTCTTCCCTCTCTTCACTTCTCCTGGGGAAGAGACAGCTTCTTATTAAAGAATAAAATATCTGATATCATTTAAAACCCATAATTTCTTTAGACGTTTTTATTACACACATTAGCTATGACTCCAAGTCAGCTGCGACTCAAGGCCAAGCCTGGCCAGCGGCTTGTTTTTGTTGACAAAGCCTGGACGGAAGACAGCCCTGCTCCTTCATGGCTTTCCCAGGGCAGAGCTGAGCCGCTGCCACAGACGCCCAA
The DNA here is from genome assembly GCF_010015895.1 of Lontra canadensis. NCBI lineage: Eukaryota > Metazoa > Chordata > Mammalia > Carnivora > Mustelidae > Lontra > Lontra canadensis. The sequence goes on along the minus strand of NW_022631064.1, from coordinate 6,997,434 downwards.
GTATTCATGATCAGTCTGGCACAGAGAAGTTTTCTGCTACGTGAAATTATCGATGTTTAAGTGCCAGTCAGTCACAAGCTCAGCTATCAAAAGAGACTGAACCATTTCTAGTTTAGGACTAAACTAAGTGGTTAAGTTGTGAGACCCTCTGTGATCCATGAGGCCACACAGATTTTACTTCATTGAGACCTGAATGGAATAGTGACCTGACTGCAGAACTGGACAGGGAGCATCAACCGGGCTCCACCTCAGCATAATCCCTCAACTCTGAAGCACGTTTGGTATAGTTTCACTACGTAAATCACTTTATATGAAACTTCTCCAAAATGGATGATCAATTGCAACATAAACGATAGTTTTCAATTTAATGATGTTGCAGTGACATTTAAGCCAGAGACACACGTAAGGAGAAAATTTCATCTCATACTGGTGTTCTGAACCACCTTGTTTTAACTTATCTCACAGAGTTGGAGACAAGTAAAAAGTAGTAGGAAACAAGAGCAGATGTTCCCGTCTCATTTACTTGTCAATCTGCACGCCACAGCAAACTCTCCTCTCTTCGTTTTCCTCACCTTTGCTCAAAGCCAACCTGCCGCGGTCAGATTAGGGATTTAAAAGCAGATACAGGCATTGAAAATTGGCTGCAACAAGAGATGACATTCAAAGGGTTTATGAAACCTTTCACCAGATCTGCGAGGGCTGCCGCAGTTATGGGGAGAACGTACCCTGAGTTTCTGGGTCTGAGCTGCAACTCCATTTGGGTGCATCATTGCAATAAATATAGGAACATCACCAAGTGGGCTGCCCACTCCTCCAGCAATGCTGATTCCCAGTGAGTCAGTAGGCCCCTGGCATGCAAGAGATGAAAATATTTCAGTCAATGTGATATTTTCAATTGATGTTTGGTTTCTTCGGCCCGATGCTGTACAGTCAGCTCAGGTCTTGGAGGTGTGAGGTAATGCAGCTCAGGGAAACTGTATTACTTCATTTGACATGGGTCCTTAGTGTGACTTAGGAAAAGAAGCATCTGTCCAGGAAAATAAAAGGAATCAAAACACATTAAATGAAAATCATGCAGTGGGGATGATGAAAAGCAGGTATACTGATGAAGTGAAAGATCCCAACTTTGGAATCAGAGAGATCTGTCTTCAAAGCCAGGAAACCACACTTATAGATGTTGGGACCTGACCAAGTTCGGCCCTCCTAATGAGTCACTAGATGTTCACGGACAAAATGGAGCTCAGAGGAGCCCTCCCGGGGGCTCGCAGAAGATATCACGTGAGACGATGATAGCATGATATGTCTTCAAGAACGCTCAGCAGAGAGCAAAGGCTCAATAAGCTGTAGCTGCTTTTATTTCTCTCTTGTGCACGGCTGTCCAGGGAATCTGTTTCACGGGAATAAGAAGGATCTGTGGGAGGCAGAGAGGCTTGCTTCGCAGTATGAGAAGTGAGAGTTGGGGCGACACCTTGTGTGGGGTTGGGTGGAAGCCATTTTTGGCAATACAGGATATGCCAACAATGATTTTTCATATAAGGGCCTGTGACCAGGAAATTCAGTGAACACTACTGTGGTATTCCCGCTGTATACAACACATAATATTTCTGATGCTATGGTAAAATAGTGAGACAGGAAAATACACATGGAGATGCCCCTGAGGTCAAAAGAGTTTATACCGTTCTCTCTTCCCCAAGTTACCTTTTTTATTTCAACTGTTCTTAATCCCTGTATTTCAGATGCCACTGTAAAGTAAAAAAAATATGGTTATTAAAGTATTTTTATGTTCAATTAAATTTTAGTCAATGCCTGAAGCTGGAATGGAACTGAGATACAGTGTATATATATATATATATATATATATATATATATATATATATATTTTTTTTTTTTTATAAAGAGAGAGGGTGCTCAAAGTTGCCAGTACATATGACTAAATCTGTCTCACACAGGGAATCTTTATTTTTCCAGTTGGAAAAATGTGCATACCACCCCATTTCTTCCTTCTTATTTTAATCGTTGATTATATAAACTGCATAATCCACTTTGAATGAGTCAAGGGCAGAACAGGCTTTGGATAGAAAGACACATGTGCACAGCTGAGAAAAATAAAGTCATGGACACATTAAAAGGAATTCATGGACTTAAGTCGCTAAATTTCTAGAATATTAGTCACATTGCAAACAGAGATTGCCATATGGTTAGTTCTTCAATTTGAACAACTTTCAACTACTGCTCCAAGCCAAAAAACCCTCTGCATCATGATTTCATGTAATTAAAACACAGGAGGATCACACTAATTTTCTCAATCAAAATTTTTGCAGTCTTCATGGAAAAAGAAGTCTTCACTTAATAGCATCTTCTGAATTATTGGTGTTAGATTAAACAGAAAAAGGAAATAAAAATCAAGCACACCAGTCTGCTTAGTAAGAAAAAAATCACAGAATCAGGATTCTAATGTTTAGTGTATTTTAGAGAAAAAACAACGAATGGAAAAACTAAACAACAAAGACACAGCTTCATGTAGTTCAGAGTTATTTGCCAACACACACCTTTGCACCCATATTAGGATATGAAAAGATCTGGGGAACGAGAGCTCAGAGGTAAATTAATACAGGGGGGAAAAAAATCAGTGTTGGTTACCAAAATTCAAACCAGTAAATCATGCTGAAAATATCAAACCAATCTTACATGCATTCTTCTTCAAGCTACTTTCTAGAGACTCAGAGGTGCTGGATCCAGAAAGTGGAAAAGTGAATGATGACAGGCTGCCTTCACTCATCTACAAATACACAACAATTATTTTAGAAAGTGAAGTAATAATATCCCCTAAATACCACTTATTTCAGAATTAAATTTTTTAAAAAGATTTTATTTATTTATTTGACACAGAGAGAGAGAGAGCACAAGCAGGCAGAGTGGCAGGCACAGGGAGAGAGAAAAGCAGGTTCCCCACCAAGCAAGGAGCCCAATGCAGGACTTGATCCCAGGACCCCAGGATCATGACCTGAGTCGAAGGCAGACACTTAACAACTGAGCCACCCAGGCGTCCCAACAGAATTAAATTCTTTTAATGCAACTAGAGAGAAATATCTGTGAAGCAACAGTTAAGCAACAGTGGCATTTGATAATTTGAAATCTAATGATTTTTTTTTCTTTTTATGCAATAATTTGCCTAGTGACCTAAATAAATTGAAGCTAAAAGAATGAATGAGATTTATTCCAACAAACTAAAATTTAAGTGGCTTTTCATAGATTCATAGTTTCATTCAAGCTAAATTTAAACTGATGTTGTACACAGACTGGGGCTTATGAAGAAACTGTGAAATAGGGTCAACTGGAAATGAATGGTAGTGTTGAAGGGGTGAGTAAAGGGTCTTTAAGGATAGGCTGACGCATACACACGTGAGGAGGGGCGTGCCACAACCCTGAACAGACACGGCCATGAGCTTCATCCATAGTGGCAAGCTTCTACAGTTCACCTTACATGGGATTTTTTCAGTTGAATACTGATAAATATTTGTTATAAAATACTTTAAAAATACATCACCTTGGTAGGCTTTACAGATATTAATTGGTTAATTTGCACAATTATGGGAAGAAAAACAAAGAACAGTTGAAAGGAAATTCTTGAGAATGTCTTGCAAACTACTCAAGGGCTCCACTGTCTTCACCCATCCACGCTCACCTGTGGCTCTTCCCACGTCAGACTGCAGCCCACTCTGCTGAGCTGCCAGAGACCCAGCCTGTGCGTGGACCCCATCAGGGCCATCGTGGAGTTGCTCTGGCCCATGGACTCTATCACCCTGATGAAGCCCACAGCTACCCACCTGGCTGCTTTGAGAAGGCCTCCTCTCTGAATGAAATGGACCGGCTTTGATTCTTCCAACTTCCAAGGTCACTGTGCCTAGGGAACACTAGTGGAGTGGTTGTTTTAGGAAACTGTTTAAATAAGATGCTACAAAAACAGCATGAAGGTTCCTCAAAAAGTTGAAAATAGAGCTACCCTATGACCCAGCAATTGCACTACTGGGTATTTACCCTAAAGATACAAATGTAGTGATCCAAAGGGGCACATGCACCTGAATGTTTATAGCAGCAATGTCCACAATAGCCAAACTATGGAAAGAACCTAGATGTCCATCCACAGATGAATGGATAAAGAAGATGTGAGATATATATATAGATAGATATATATATATATATATATATATATATATGGGAATACTATGCAGCCATCAAAAGAAATGAAATCTCTTGCCATTTGCAATGACATGGATGGAACTGCAGGATATTATGCTGAGCAAAATAAGTCAATCAGAGAGAGATAATTATCATATGATCTCCCTGATATGAGGAATTTGAGAAGCAGGGCTGGGGATTGTTGGGGGGAAGAGAGGGGAAAAAATGAAACGAGATGGAATCGGGAGGGAGACAAAGCGTAAGAGACTCAATCTCACAAAACAAACTGAGGGTTGCTGGGGGGTAGGGGTTTAGGGATAGGGTGGCTGGGTTATGGACACAGAGGAGGGTATGTGCTATGGTGAGTGCTGTGAAGTGTGTAAGCCTGATGATTCACAGACCTGTATCCCTGGGGCAAATAATACATGTTATTTGTTATATGTTCTATGTTAATAAAAAATAATAAATAAATAAATAATAAATTAAAAAAAATCCTTTTGGGATTTCCATAGACAAGGATACCTCCAATCCTTTGTGGAAAGAGCCTTTCTAAAACATAAAAAAGAATAACATCAAGCAGCAGCAGCAGCAACACCCAGTGTCTGTCTCACAACCTCATGGTTTACATGGAGACTGTGCTGAGGAGAAGAGAGACTGAGAATCGAGCTACTGTCTCGGGAAGCCTACTGGTTTAGATATGCAAATACACCAACTCAAGGCTTAACAAAACAAAACAGAAACAGTAAGACAACCGTGACCCTGACAACTTGTTTTGTCCTTAACAGATAACTGGGCAAACTATCACCACACCTACACCCAACAGACCGATTACACCCTCCTGAAAGAAGCCACATTGCTATAAACACAAAACAGGAATTGAAGACAACTTCCCTGTGACCTTTGACACAGAAATCACAGGCATGCCAAAAGTACTGTATCATCGAAGGTGAAAGCACAGTGAGGTATTTTGAGATCCTGGATTTCTGGAGTTAGACATACAGGTTTGAATCTTACTCTCTGATTTACCAGCTCTGGGGCCTTAGTGGATGTCTACCTTGAAAAGTCTCTTATTTAATAATAAAAAAATACACAGTATAATAAAGAGCTATTACAGATTTATTATTTAGAAATTTATCACTAAAATATGGTTATCTTACCTAGAAATGTGCCTCATTTGAGAAAACATTTTAAATAAAGAGCACTCAGTGCTTATTTGACCGCGTTCGCCCAGTGAGTCTCTCTTCCTTCTCCCATCCTGCTGCCCAGAGTCCTCGCCAGCCTTCGAGCTTTACCTTTAGCAAAGCAGCCACAGCCTCCTGGGTGGCGTTACGGACGTCCTCTCCATTCACCGTCAGTATCTGGTCTCCCTGCACCAGTCTTCCGTCTGCATCGGCAATTCCTCCTTTGACGATGTCTGACACAAATACTCCAGTATCATTTCTATAAACATAATTTGGAATTTCATCTCTTTTCTGACAAGTTTCTTTAATCTGCTTCCTCAACCCTTTTCCTCTGCTGCCACAGCTCCCTCACAGTATGTCTCTGTCTCTCATCAATGGAATTCTTTGTTGCAAGAACATATTTAATTCTCATTGACCAAATCATGAGTTTTTTGAGGTCAGGAACCATGTCTTATTTAACATGTTCCCCAGAACTTAATGTATTCCCTGTCACACAGCAAGTGCTCAAGAAATACCAAATAGGGCACCCAGGTGGCTCAGTCGGTTAAGAATCTGCCTTCAGCCCAGGTCATGATCCCGGGGTTTCGGGATCGAGTCCTGCATTCCTGGACTCCAGTCCTACATTGGGCTCCCGACCTAGCAGGGGGTCTGCTTCTCCCTCTGCCCCTCACCCCACTCATGTTCTTGTGCTTTCTCGCTCTCTCGAATAAATAAAATCTTTTAAAAGAAATACCAAATAGTTTTTATCTAATAGCCTCAAGATCCCCAAAAGACTAACTTAAAAAGCTCAAAATGAGGTCTTTAGATTAGCTCCCTTCCTGAGTGGGCTGACTACAGCTACTCAAAGAACACCAGCAGCTGATAAACATTGACTACTGCTATAAAAGGGCTGAAATTCAATCATTTCCAAAGATCATGAGGTTTGCCCTCTTCATTCGTACCTCTTCCCAACAATACTTAATCCCAGGCCTTTCCCTGGCTTCTTCTGTAGCTCGACAGTGAGGGTGTCATACACATCTTCCTCTTTGTACGGAGCCTCCTCTCTGTAGAGCGTCAGCCGCACTCTTTGTGGAGTCTGTCTCAGGACATTAATTGCTTCATCATGTGTGGCCTTTCTCAAGTCAATCCCATTCACCTGTACAGAAATGGGACACTGTGAGGACCCAGGTCTGTCAAATAAGGAAAGAGCAAAAAGGAAGTGAAAGAAACAAAGGAAACAGACCACCCTCCCCAGAGTAGCTTTTTCTTTGTTAATTATAAAGGTACCTCTAGAATCTGATCTCCAGCCCAAAGTCTTCCATCTTTACAAGCTGCTCCTTCTTCATAAACTTCGTGGATAATAATGGCGCCCTAAGGGCCCAGACAAAACATATTCATGCTTTAGCCCATTCTTCCTAAGACTGCTAAGCAGAAAGGAAGTCAAAACACACCATACTTTTAAATATAATGTGAAGGGTTATATACTCACTGGATCCATAGGGAGTCATATCAAAAGTCAAAGAAAAGTATAATGGAATTTTTGCTACAATACTCAAAGAAGTTTACATATCTTTCTAATGACAGGGACATATAAAGAAAAAATTATGCAACATACAAATCATACATATGTACATATAATAGGTATACATCACCTTTCCTATCACAAATGAAATTGACAGATATACTTCACTTTTCTTAGCCACAAATGCAATAATTAGATTTTAAAAGATTTTTGACATTTAGAAAATTTTGTCTATAATTATCCAGTTTTTCAGACTCCTTTCAATATGGGCCCAACCCAAACATATCCAGTCAGTAAAAAGGCAATTAAAATATGGTAAAGACCGGTAAACTAACAGAAATATTTTGAACCTAAAAGTTCACAATCACAAGTGTAACTATCTTATTGAGTCAGCACTCACTCACTTAAAATAAAAGTCCCAGTACCCAGTTTTCGGTGTTTGCTCTTTGAATTAAAATAACAATGAATTATGCATTTTTCTAAGCTTTTATGTTTCATTTAATAAAACAGATAGGACTCTCCCTGATAGCGATCTCTCAGGGCTCACTGGAGGGGCTGCTGTGTATCTGAAGCACCTCGGGGAACGTCCTCACCAGCAGAGTGTCTGACCCTCCAACGATGCTCAGGCCCAGCCCTGTTCGCCCTTTGGAAATCTCAATGGTTGTTTCGCAGCCTGGGATGATGGGGCAGGTTGCAGGATCAGAAGCAAAGATCGCTGGTGTTGACGACCTGCTTGTACCTAAAAATAAATTTTAAAATGAAAAGAAATACAAATACAAATAGATCAAATGGTATAAACAACAAACCACCACCCCACCCCACCTCCGTTGCCTGTCGGGGACAGAGCAGAAAAAGGGTCCAAGGTTACAGACAAGAAAGATTTCAGATTTACCTTAATCTTTTAGTTATATTTTAAACATATCCAACAAAATGATTAAATCATCATTAATTTAGGGTGGTGGATACAAAGTTACGTTTTGCACTATGGTACATTTTCTAAAATGCTAGGGATGATATGTGTAAAGGAGCAAGAGCAGAGAGCTGAGCTGAGCCTCTGGTTTCATGCTGATATGCCACACTTCACTAGAGCCAAACAACCTCTTATGAAATTATTATTTGTACAGCTCAGAACTGAGGTATGTAGTGTTCATCTAAAAACACATTCTGGGAAGACCACAAAAACACAAAGCACATCATCATATCAGTAATTCTGCTTGTGGTGCCTGCATTTCAAGTTTTTTTATGTTTTGATTTTGGTTTTCCTTTTCTTCCTATCCTAGAGCATCTCTTCTTATGTAATCAAATCTGTGCACATAAGCAACTGGATTTAATATCTGAGTTTATAAAACAAGCGAGACAAGCAGTTTCTTTCTTTGCGTGTCTCACTCGATGTTTTAGAAACTCAGATATTAAAATCTGGTGCATATATGCTCAGGATTGAAGAAATAAGAATAGGTTATGAGAAAACAAGGAGATTATAATTTCAAACCTTGTTTTATGACAGTCTTCATATCATATGTTTTATGATATACCAAAGAGCATACAGCACACGTCATGTTTTGAAAAAGCTGAGACACTTGGTAGAGTAGCTTAAGGCAAGAGGCTCTCTCTTTAGGAAATCAGAGACAGACTAATTCTTGCTCCTGAAATGGTAAGAGCAGGTGTAAAGATATTTCTCTTATGTTACATCTTCAAGTAGCATTTCACATTTTTATAGACAATGCTATTTTGGGATCAACATAAAATTGAAAAAGGAGACAATTTCCATAAAACCTTTTAACATTTCAGTGAGCTACCCAGTCTTTCTAAATAAAGGATTACTTTGACCAGATATGTATTACTTTAAGAATTTTTTTGTCTAACTATGTTATATATGTTTTAAACTGCTGTATCCTTAAAAACCTGTCAAAAGAACTTAATGTTTCAGTCTGGAGGCCAAAAGAGATTTTTTTTCTTCCATTGCAGAAAAAGCCTATATGTTTTACTTTTTTCAATGCTGCAAAGCTTGAAATTTACTGTCTTATTTTTTTTCTTTTTTATATACATAAAAAATAAGCAGAAATCATTACAGTGGTGAGTCAAGGAAACTGAGGTACACACCTAGATATCTTGTAAGGATTGATCCCTCTTCCATTTTTTTTTCAATTATTTTTTAAAGTTTTTTTTTTTTTTTTTGACAGAGCACAAGTAGGCAGAAACGGAGGCAGAGAAGGGGGAAGCAGGCTCCCTGCTGAGTGTAATTTTTAATTTTAATTTGTAATTTTTAATTACTGCTTTAATTTTTGTCAAAAAGTAGCTTAAATGGATAATTTGCCTCAATTTGCTACACTGGCATTTTCATGATGCTCACAAGTCTCATTCCATGGTCCACATACAACCATTTTCATATAAAGGATCTACGACTCCGAAATGACAGAACTCAGATCAATTGTGCTAACTTTAGCAATGACTATTGTTTTTAAGAGTTTAAGATACAGTAATGCAAGGCACTGTATCCATTTTACCGATTAGAATACTGAGGCTTTAGAGAAGTTACATTACTTGCTCAATATAAAAAAAGGAATATTCAAAATGATGATGCTACTTCATTGGTCAAATGCGTGGAATCACAGGTACCTTCAGCAAAAGATCCTTGGAGAGCAAAGAGCAGCTTTAGAGACTCAGAGTGGGAGGATGGGTTCCCTAAGGCCCTGTGGCTGGTTAATGTGCAGCACACAGTTCCCTGCCTAACAGTCCAGTGATCTTTCCTCAGGAGCCCCTCTCCTTATACCATCTTTTCACCAAAGCGTTCCCTGGCAATGGCCTTTCAAACAATCAAGCAGGTGGCTCCCAAGCAGGAAGCTGCCCCTGGGGGGTTTCAGTGCACCACACAAGCAGGAACCACAAGAGACTGGCCCCTTACTTGGGATGGACTCTGGTTCCGGGGAGCCAGAAGATGGCGCCATCGGAGACAAGGAGCTGCTTTTCTGTTCTCCACTGGCCGTACCAGCCGCCGAAGCCACAGTCTGGGGGTCACGATTCTCAGCACAAATGCTAAGTTTCACTGTTGTCTTTGCTGTTTTCAAAAGACTAATAAACTGGCAGGGTGTTGGTGTGGCAGAGAAACAAAATTCAAAAGCAGATGAGTAGACATAAATCAGTAAGTCACTGTTACAATTGGAATCCCTTTCCTTGTCAGCACTTGAGAAGTCAAGAAAGAATACTTGTCATTTCTTTCTTGTTTCTCAGTTGCTGATATTAAGGCCAAAGTTTATTTCTATTTTAAGTCTAGTTTTGACCATATTGTTCTTTATACAAGTACAGGGTTTTCAATGTTTGACATTTCTAATTAATCTCATCCCTACAAACTTAGAAGATATATATATATACATACATATATATACACTTCCTGATTCTACTGAGAATCTGAAACAACTTACACAACCCTTTTAATAAAATGGAAACTCAGCAGGGTAAGGAAAACTGCAACAGAAGAGTCAAGCCAAATGGAAAGTTAAAACATGGACATATGGGCTAAAAGGTTCAACCTATACAATTATTAAAGTTGAATTTGAAAAATGGTTTAAGCTTCTTGCTGGCCAGTGTAGAAATAAAAACATTTGCACACTAAATCTCAAAAGAAACACAGCTTTTTTTCTTGTACTTAATCTATGAAATGCCTCAAGTGAAACAACTAGTAAGTTTTACCACTTTTGAGGACAATAAAACTCATAACGGTTTAATCCCAATGAAAGTAATGCATTTAATGACTGAGTCTGTTTATAAAACAACAGACAAAGTGCATATTTATTGGAGCAAATATTCATAAAAATTTCTTCAGTCTTAATATGAAGTTGACCTTCATTTAGAAGTTACAAGTTTCTGGGGCAAATAATACCTTACATATTAATAAAAACAATTTAAAAAAAAGGAGTTGTAAGATTTCTAAGGGAAAATGGAAATGATATTTATCAAAAATGCCCACTGAACACTGAATTTTCTAGGCAATAGAAAATACGTTAATATCATTTGACTAGAAAAATAGAAAATAGAAATTGAAGAACTTCCAAAGAATCCCTTCTTTTCCTTAATGATATCTGTCTAATACAAAGTCTAGTAGAGCTACATGGTTCCAATTCCCTATAACCCCCACACCCCACACACACATTGGCCATGCCCACGGAAGGGCTAACAGTTTTATTTGCTTCCTTTGGGAAACATACCTTTTCAACAGGATAGCCAACAACGACTTCATCGTCTACAGCCAAAATCTGATCTCCAACTTTGAGCCGTCCATCCTAAATGGAAACATGTTAAGATTTAGGGTGATTTTATAGAACTAATCCCCTTCTCCACCACTTTATGACAGTGAGAAGGCCTCACCTTGGCTGCCACCCCATGCTCGGTTAGACTCTTTATGATGACTCCGCTAAGCGTATCTTCCTCACTGATGGCAATGCCCAAGCCCCCTTGGTCCTAGAGAAATAGTAACAATTTAGAAAACTTGAAGCAAATAAAATTTATCCAAAGGAAAGGTATATGGCCATAACTTCTGAACATTATCTTCTACCCCAGGGCTAGAAAACAGATTAAAAGCAATCTAAAGTTCATTAACAGAAATTTCTTAAGCAAACTTTCAAACTTTTTAATGGAAATAAATTTTCTTCTATCAAATATTCAAATGTATTCATTCCTCCCATATGTTTACGATTTCTAGTGCATTTACCCTATATATGCAGTTACACATCTCTAGTAACTTTTAGCAAAATATCCAGAGAATAAAATGCATTCAATAACTGAATGAATATACAACATTTCCAATGCAGTTTTGTGAACTGGCTGATGCAGTAAGTCATTAAAAAAAAAAAAAAATCAACCAGCTTCCTCTTCCTGGCCTACAGCGAAGAAGTAACAACCCAATCAGGCCCCTTCATCCCATCCCTTCTCCTGAGCAGACAGACTACAATTACTTCTGCATGCTCTGTCCTTTCTGGGGCAGAACACCCAACATTGTTTCCCCAGACACTTGTGTTTTGATTTGGTGCAGAGTGAAAACACTCTCAACTCTGAGCCCAGGGACATGCACTGAAAACCTGCCAAGCCTAGAAAGCTATACGTATTTTGTCTCTATTTTCCACATTTTCTTTTATCAAGACCAAATATTCAATAGTAAGACTTTTGTGTTTCTTTAATGTTTACATTAATAAAATTAAAATGGGGTTTTGAGTATTTTCATTCTGGTTAGGGCTAGCAACCATTTTCATTATAGTTTCTACCCAGGAAAATGTAAAGCAAAAGAGAGAAAAAGGAGATTTTGCCATGGTTTCTATGTAAAGGATATGTGAGAGCTGTGCTTGCTACCAGGCATTTAGGATCATGATTGTGACATCAAGGTAAGGCCACACCATCATTTTAAAGATTATCAACATCGGGGCTTTTCTGAGGCAAAGCATTCATGTTTGATGAGTTTCGACTGTCATTGTGCATCTCTCTACACCATACTCTCTTTCCGCAGAATCAGTCACATTTGTAAGACACAGAAAACTGCATTTTTAGGGTGAGCAGAGCTCGGTTCTCATTTACTTCCTGTCTAGCTGTAGGAAGTTGGATATGCCACCTAACGTGTCTAAAACTCAATTTTCTTATCTAAAAAATGAGTAATAACACAGCTGACCCTTGAACAATGTGGGAGTTGGGTGCTGACCCCTCTGCACATATGAAAATCCATGCATAATTTCTGACTCCTCAAAAAATGAACTATTTAGAGCCTTGTTGACTGAAAGTGTTATCAATAAAAACAGCTGAATAACACATTTTGTATGTTATGTGGAGGATATACCGTATTCTTCCAATGAAACTAGAGAAAAGAAAACGTTATTAAGAAAATCATAAGGAAGAGAAAATACATTTGCGGTCCTATACTGCATTTATCAGAAACCTCCACTTAGAAGTGGACCCACACAGTTCAAACCATGTTGTTCTTGACCAATCATGAGACTGCTGTGCGGTAAGAAAGGGACCGGAAACCTGATGTGCTATATACAGTGTTGTTATTACACATACCCTCCTTCTACTTATTACCCTACAGGAAATAATCAAATATATTTCAGATACATTTTCTAAACTTGCCAGGATTTTGAGACCCTGAGTCCCGATCTAGCTGGTGAAAGAATCAGGCTTAATGAAGGAAGGTGAACGTGCTACCAAAAAGATGAAAACATCTAATTCAGCTAAACACTCTATTTGGGATTTTCTATACCAATGGTCTTTCCTATTACCACAAAGAAATATTTGTTTGAATAAGTAATACGCTACATCTACAATGACTTTATGTATTCAACTCTGAGATCTGATTCTCTCATTGCCTATTCTCTTATCTGCAGTCAGAAAAGTACCTTAGCAGTCCAGAGGGCATTTGCTGGTTGTTTACTTAACAACATTATCATATTCCTTCCTACAGGCTCCTAGATTTTTGTCAGAATATCCCACCCCCTCCCCCTGCTGCCTCAAACAACAATCAAGAGCATGCTCTCGCTCTTGCTCATTCTCTCTCTGCCTATGTTTTGGGTGTTGATTTTAAAATACACTCACAAACTCCTTCAAGAAGGGGATCCTGGACGTGTGATGGACTTGGGTTACTGAACTGTAAAATAGAGAATAAAGCAGAAGGAATGGTGCGTATATCCACACCTGTGTCAAAGGCATCGGGAGCTCTGTCCTTGCTCTCTCTTGGATCCCGTGCTCTGAGGGAAGCCAGGTCCATGTTATGAGGACATGAAAGCAGCACCACAGAGAGCCAATGCGGCTTCCTCCCAGTGCTCATTTAAGTCAGCCATCCCAGATGCGGCTCTTCCGGCCTGGGTCAAGCATTCCTATGACACCAGTCCTAGCTGGCACTTTGCTGTCAAACTGTACAGAGCCTGACCAGACCACCCAGCTGAATGGCTCCCAGATCCCTGACCCACAGAAATAGAGATAATAAATGTCTATTGTTCTAAGATTCTAAATTTTGTGGTAATCTGTTATTTAACAGTGGATAAATAACTCCAAGGACGGAGTCTGAATGACTTGGCTCAACAGTACAGTTCTATTCCCATGGCCATAGTCCCAAGCTCAGGAGCTGGAGTGTGAACAGAGCCGACTCAACTAGCATGGGTTTCAGGACTTTTACTCAGAATGACAGCACAGCCACTTTCCTCCCAAGCCCCTGACCACAGGTGAGAGAAGCAGCACATGACCCCAGCTATGGCTGGCAGACATTCTAAGACAGAGGAAGACCAGCCTTGGGATACAGCTGACCACTGACAGCTGTGCAGGAAGAGGAAAAGAACTGGTTCTTGATGACACTACCGAGCCACAGATCAACTATCCTGGAAGATCGCTGCCCAGGAACCTGAGCCCATATCCCCCTCTTTCACTAAGTCTATAGGCGAAAGGTTTTTTGTTATTACCAACAGGCGGTGTCCTAAGAGGAGCCATGAGCTACACATCTGTATATATAATATGCCCCAGTCCCACTTAAAATACTACAAAAATAAGCATATCCATAAACACATCTAAAGACAATCAACTGGCATCAGAAGAGTAGGATGAAATACAAATAAGGATAACAGGGTTGTGAGTGCGGTTTCCCAGCTGAATGCTTAGCTCTTCACCTCACTGCTGCCACGGGACATACAGCCCATAACAGAAAAAGGTCTGAGAGACACTGTTCTGAGCCAGTTATCAAAACACCACCATAGAGAGAAGGTGAAACAAATTAAGGAAACTTCGTTATGGAGTAACAGTTGTATCATTCAACAGCCAGAAGAGAGTGAACAAGAATTAAAAGTAGAACGAAGTCAAACCACCATTATTATCAGGAGAGCTATTTTGAAATTTGGAAGATTCCCCAAAAATTCAGAAAAAAACTAAGAAATGCTATTTAAAGACATTCACCCTATAAAACTCATATGGACTTGAAATGGATCTCTAAAAATTGTGCAAGGTTGCTTCGAGGTACAGGTACTTTCCTAGGACAAAACTGCTTAAAAACCAATCTTGAATCAAAAATCTTTTGTCTGTAAAGTGAATAAGCATTTCCGTCAGTCACTAGGGGTTCAGATTATACACACTATAAATTTCCTGCTTATATTTCTATTTTCCCACTTAAAAAATATTAAAAAGAAAAATAATCAGGGCGTCTGGTGGCTCAGTCAGTTAAGCGTCTGACTCTTGATTTCAGCTGAAGTGTTGATCTCAGAGTCGTGAGATCAGGTCCGGGGTGGGCTCCAAACTGGGCGTGGAGCCTGCTTAAGATTCTCTCTCTGCCTCTCCCTCTGGTCTACTCTACCCCACCCCCAACCCAGCCGTGCATTCTCTCTCTCATAAAAAAAAAAAAAAGATAATTAATCTGTCCAGAGAGTTTCTAAGGAGTCAAAACAGAAATGGCCTGTTACTATCATTTCTGTATTGAAACTGTTATGAAAACCATTCTCTCCTTCCCAACTCTCCTACACTTGATGTCTTTCCCAGCATACAACAGCATGTAAGCTGCCATCCATTCTTCCCTCCTGCATACTTAGTATGAACTATGCCACCCATACTATATGATAATGGGAGAAAAAGTAACAGGTTCTTCTTTTTCAACCTGTTTGCAATATAGATGTATAAAAAATTTATCCACATGAATGTTTATACATGAGACATGCTTGAGCCAGGCACAGCTAAACGACAAATGAATGAAGACATTACCAGTAAGCATTCTATAGGCCAGAATACCGAAGGAATATTTCCAAATAAACAGACATGAGATTAAGCTAGATTTTCAGTCATACAGGACTTAGATAATCTAAAAGAGAGCAGAAGGGCACCCCAAGTTGTATAAGCACAGGTAAGGAGGGATGAATTCTTAAAATAAATGGCCGTGGGCCCTTGAAACATTCAGTCTGAATGAAGTAGAAGATTCTTATAAGCAACATACAGGTTTCGGAAAGGTAAACAGGCCCCAGGCCCAAGTTGAAACAAGGAATGGAAAATGAGACTTGAAGGTGTAAGACCAGAGTTTAAGTTCTAACTCTATCATTCTGAGCAATGAGGACTGTTATAAGTGGGAAAAATAAAATGATCTCACAGGTTGCTGAGAAGTAAACAACATAATGCACGTGAGACTTTGCCATTAAATTTTTTCAAATAATCATAATTTTTAAAAATACAAGGTAGTATAAATGACAAAAAGTTGCAGATGAGGTATGAACGTTAGCAGGCTGGTTAATTCTCCCTTCTTCGCCTTCTTGAGTTTTGTCTGCACAGTCGACTAATAATGGGTTCAGCGTGGACAGGTTTATATGGTATGCTGTGTCTTTTAACCTGTCATTTTTAGCAAGGGCTTGTCAAAGGATGTTTTTAAGCACACATTCTGTGCAGCATTCAGAAACTCATGGTTTCCGACTTCATAATGACTTGAATAGTGCAAAGCATAGGCTGTCGTTATGCCAACTACTTACAAATGACTCATTTAATCTTTACAGTTGGGTCAAAGGTAATATTATCATCTGCAGTTTACTGGTGAGAAAACTGAGGCAAAGGAAGATCACATAATGTGTCAGCTATGTACTTGATGAAGCAAGGACTGAACCCAGATTCTGGAGCCAAGGCTCGTAAGCACCATGCTGCCCTGCCTCATAGCTGGGCAGTGGCCCGTGGACCCCTTCTCTTCTGTCGGCCTGCAGTAAATATAGCCCTGCTCCATGCCAACCCATGGCCTGCCTTCCTCTTCTCCCTGTGCGCTTTGCTGCTCTCTCTGCAAATATTCTCCCTCGTCCACCGCCTACCCCTGCCTGCATTCCAGCATGAGCCTGCAGCCCCTCAGAGCATTCGCAGGTTTCTGCTCAGCAAACCACCTCTTCAAAAGTGGTAATTTGAACCCAATGTTCAGATCTTTTCAGAAGTAGATACTTCACTGATGCCTATCAGTGAAGCTTCTAGAAATGTGAACTTTCAGTTTTATGAGGGGCAAAGACTATAATCTGTTTCTTTCTTTTTTTTTTTTTAAAGATTTTTTTTTTTAATTTATTTGACAGACAGATCACAAGTAGGCAGAGAGGCAGGCAGAGAGAGACAGGAGGAGGAGGCAGGCTCCCTGCTGAGCAGAGAGCCCGATGCGGGACTCGATCCCAGGACCCTGAGATCATGACCTGAGCCGAAGGCAGAGGCTTTAACCACTGAGCCACCCAGGCGCCCCTCTTTCTTCTTTTTATTTCCTCCAGAGCAGGCCCTTAGTAAATGTATCAAAAGGAGAGGGGCGTCTGGGCTGCTCAGCCAGTTAAGCCTCTGCCTTGGGCTCAGGTCATGATACCTTAGTCCCAGGATTGAGTCCTGCACTGGGCTCCCCGCTCAGTAGGGAGTCTGCTTCTACTTTGTCCTTCACCCCATTCTCATGCTCTCTCTCTCACTCTCACAAATGGATAAATAAAATCTTAAAAAAAAAAAGACACTGCTAAATGTCATACCTTGGGATAATCACAAAGGCAGGAAAAGCTTAATCTCTGCTAAAGTATCAATTAATACAGTAATTCTCAAATGGTTGTGTGCATGGAATCACTCAGAAGGCTTATAAAGACGCAAACTGTGGGTCCACCCCCAGAATTTCTCATTTAGTAGGTATGGATGGACCAAATGTCTGCCATTCTAGCAAGATCCCAGGTGATGCTGATGCCGCTGGTCCAGAGACCACACTTCTGAGAACCAGAGAATCAGATTACTGGTGTAAAAATTCAACTCAAAGCACATTTACCTTGGGAAGCTCCAGATGTTGTACGTTTTTAAATGAACAGAGGTCCACAGCTGCATCGGAAGTAGTACCACTTGGCTCAGGCTGACAGAGGGAAGGAAACGGCAAAATAGACAACTGAGGTGTACGTACTTTTGTTTGCTTAATAAGGGTCACTTGCATCAAAATTATTTCACATGTTATAATTAATTATTATTAACATTTCATGACATTTATGAACATTATATTCTCTTCAAAAGACTAAGAAGGTATGATTAGACAAAAATTATTTTCGAGCACAGAGACACAAAGTGGTTCTCCAGATGGCCTGTATTTATTCTCTGGTGAAATGCAATGGCAGCCCAGCTACCCAGCAGTGGGACTCACTAGCACACAGGACTCAAGCAGAGGCACCATCCACTGTTCTTCCCTATGTTAGTCATCAAGGAAATTCAGGAGCTATTAAATGTTTTACTTGAAAATTATTAAAATATTCTATTTTCTTAAGGGCTATATCTGTGGTACAATTTGTATGAAAATAAAATTTTCTCCTTTATAATCTTGAAAAATCACCTAACTCAGTTCACTATTATGAATGATTTCTCAGTTCACCAAAACAAGTGACGTTCATCATGTAGAGACAGCCCAGTGCTCACACGCTCCTTCCGGGGAAGCATTTCCTCTCACACTGTAATCATCATGGCTCCTCTCACTGTCAGCTTTTCATTCTCTTTGCCTCCCTTTATTCATCCTTAACAAGTATCTCGGGCTTTGGCACATCAAAAGTCCCACAAAAAAAAAAAAAAAAAACCTCTAAATTCTATGTTACCCTCTAGCTGGTGCCTTTTCTTTTCTAATTTTTTTAATCCATCATTTGCTTTCTCAAAAAACACTAGTGACCAGCTAGTTGCCAAGTCCAATGGACTCTATTCATCTCCTTACTTGACCTCTCCTCAGCATTCAAGATTGTAGAATATACGCTTCTTCTTGAAATATGTCCTCCTCAGCTCTACACAACGCGCTTGCCTGGTCCTTCCTTGTTACCTCTGGCCACTCTTTGTTAGGCTTCCTCCTTGTTTTATTAAAGAATTCTGACTTTGGCCCCCTTCTTCTAAGTATTCCTCTGCACAGAAGAGTTCCTATGGCCACCAGATAACAACTATGCACCTATGGGAATTCATCTCTAAACTCTAGACCAAAAGTCCCAATGTACATCTCTACCAGGCTTTTCAACAGGCACTTCACCCTAAAACTGCCTCAAATAGAACATTTTATATTTTTACAAATATCTGTTTTAAAATTTTTTCTATTTTGGTAAAAGTCAGCCATCCACCAAGTCACCATGTCAGCCATCCGGAAGCCGTCTACATCTTGTCTGTTGCATTCACCAGCCTAATCCCAGCCCAAAAAGAAGTACCTGGTACAAGGCAGACAGTCCATAAATACTTGTTGTATAAATAGATACCCAACCACTGGCTGTTCCTCACTGAGTACATTTAGTTAGGGATAAGGTAATGCTAAGTTGGATCCTAAACTTCTGAAACTTCTGACTTAATCATTTTCTTCCTTCCTTCTTTTCTTTCTATCTCTTTTTATCTCTCCTTCTCTCTCTCCCTCTCTCCTTCCTTCCTTCCCTCTTTCTTTCCCTCTTTTCTTTATTTTCTTTCTTTCTTCCTTTCTTTTCTTTCTTTTTTCTTTCTTCCTCCTTCCCTCCCTCTCTCTCTCTCTTTCCTTGCTAATGCAAGGCCTTCATTATCTTTCTCCTGAACTATTCCTCTAATTTTCTTATTCCCTTTACCTTAATTTCTCTTCCTTGAAACCTTTGATTTTTTTCTCTGAACCATTTCCAGAGAAGTACTTAAAAATACAACTCTTACTCTTTTGAGTTCCCTAAGACATCAAAGACGAAGTCCCCATCACAGTTCTCATGATGACCCTATCTCCCCTTTCCCAGTGACCTTTTCCTCACCAGCTCCCCAATGCCCATCTCACCCTCCCCACTATTCAGTGCTGCCCTGCAATTCTCATTCCTTGTATCTGCCAGAGCCTGCATGCCATTCCTTAGTCCATGCCCCCTGCCTGGAATGTTTTTGCCCACCCCCCACCCTGTGTCTTCTACTTCCAACACATACTTCACATGTGACCTCACCTAAAGAGTCATTGTCATGATCTCTGCAGAAGGAGACTTGACAACTTTTTCTAGCTTCATTATTCCCTATGTAGACCCTTCATGGAAGTGGTGTGCTTATTTACATGAGTGTTTCTTATACTAGGCCCCTTCAGGGCCAAGACCATGAGTCATTTATCTTTAACATTCCTATAAGGGATCGATACTTGTTTGCTGAATTAATACATAGCATATCAATAGAATCTTCCCAGAGAAACAAACACAAGATACATACCTCCTTATTCTGAGAATGCTCTGAGGTAGAAGGCAAAGGTTCTACTGTATTTCCAGGACATACAGCCATCTGACTCACTGCATCTTTATTTCTAAAAGAAAAAGCACTGACCTATCACAACATAATGATTCATAGTATTTTCATTCTTCTCCTTGAAGACTCATTAGGATTATTAGAGAAAATTCTGCAAGCCCAAAGACCTGGGACTAAAATACTCAGACATTTAGAAATGTTTTATTTTCATTTAAAGGAACTCTGAATCGAAAGACTAAAAAAAGGTATTTAGTAATCTAGAAAAAAGAAAATGCTTACCTGATAAAAATTATTTTTACTTTAGAAGGAGCACATTTAATGATTGAAGAAGCATTCTGATGACTTCTTCCATATAAAATTTGACCATTGATCTGTGAGAAACAAATAGCATTAACTGAGCCTGAAATTTGGAATTGGCTAACCCTTTATTATCCTTTCTAGCTAATAAAAAGTTCATTTTTTCCCTTCTTTTGAAATATTACATGTATTTTCCTTCCCAGAACATGAACCTGACTTTGATGGTGAAAAGACAAGCCCATGTTTAAAGCCAACATTAAAATGACATGCAGGTGGTCTGATCTCCACAGACGACAGAGGCACCACCTGGACTGACTGTAGAAAAGTAGAGAGTGAAATTCCTGGCAGGCACCAGGCTTCCAGCATATTCTGTACAAAGCAAAGGCTCTCCTGGAGGCACTAATGACCTGCACAGATCATCCTGGGAAGCCCCCTATGGCTACAGGTCTTAGTTAATCTCAAAACTCAGAACGTGGGACTAGGCCACAGGGAGGAGCACCACAGGCAGATTTGGGATTTGGGAAGCGGAAAGTACCTACTAGAAACTGCCAGTTATCTAGTCAGTCAGCCATTGCTGACTGAACCTTCCCAGCCAATAAGGAAACAAGAGTGCAAGGAAGAGTATTAAGGCAATATATGGGCACGAGGATCCCAGCTTCCAGAAGGCAAGGACAAACAAAACAGGCAAATGTAATTCTAAACACTAGAAAGTATGGTCCAGGAATTTATTCTGTTTGGGCGGCTGAGTTACTGTTTTCGTTACTTAGCCTTAACCTTGACCCCACTGCACGCCACCCGCATCACGTCTACCATTAGGAATTCAACTTCCAGAATGTCCAGTGGCTCAATCTCATTACTGAGGAGTGATTGGTCATTTGACTTTTCAAAAGCTCCTAATAAAAATGCAGCACACAAGAAAATGTTTTTGAATTGTGATCGTTATTACTATCTTGAGGCAAAAATTGTTTCTGGTGCTACCCAGTCGCAACCTTTTAATGGAAGTTAATGGGAACACAGACTCTACTTAGCAGAGATTTGGTTTACAGCCAAATGTTCTGCAGTGCCTCTATTTTATTAGGCAAGCAGTTGTTTTCTCGGTCACCATATGAGGCCCCGGTGGATTTTCTGGGAACTGAGGATTCCAGCGCACCAGTTCAGCAAGAGTAAACTCTGCATCCTCCGTAGGAACGTACCTCCAGAAGCTCATCTGCAGTCTGCAGTCGACCGTCTTTCCCGGCTGCTCCATTTGGGTCGATCCCCACCACAAAGACACTCATCCTGGATCGGTCTTTGTTCCCAGCCAGACTAAGACCCAAACCACTACGACCTTTCTCTAGCTCAATCATGTGTAGTTCTCCTGTTAGGGTTCCGTAGCGCTCTCTGATATTTTCTACACACAACAACAAAATGAGAGGCATGAAGTTAGTTTACAGCCGATGTTTTACTATGGAAGGTTATTTAGCTTCAAAAGGGCATTCCTTGGACCAAAATGTAAATCCTTGGCAGCTAAGAAAAGCGAAATAAGCTGGCCGCCTAGGTGTCAAGACTGGTTTCCGGGAGTATCCAAACTCTGAGGAATTTCTCTGCACCCAGTGGGCAGAGTGAGGAGGAGCTGATCTGACTGATCAGTGCACCGGGGCGATTCACATTAACAAACTCTCAAAAGACTCGGATTCAAACAGAATGCCACTCTATCGTTTGCAGAGGAGAACAGAGCATTCAGAGGATTTATCTTCACTGACCAGTAAGAGCTTTGCACTCACAGCAAAACTGGCGTGCACGTCACGTCGCGTGGGGCAGCTGCTTGGTACGCAGATCCAGAATATAGGGAATGCGTGCTTTCGTTGCACAGAGCCATCAACCAGGACACATTAAGGTACCTGTCTCAGCTTCAGGATACACGCCCTATTTAGGTGAGACCATTCATCTCTCCCATCCCACACATTCAAGAGGTAGAATTTATTCTTGAATCTGAGAGGACAAGGCTACATGGAGGTGCCCTAGGCCACAGGAGCCAACACTCATTTCCAGCCCTGTAAGTGCATCATCCTGAAGGCCCAGCATAGCTGGGCCCAGTCAACCACAACACATGACACCATAATAAATTGCTCCCTTATGGCATTAAGTTTTGGGGTGGCTTGTGATATGATATTCTGTCCCATGGTTTCCTCAGAGTATATTCTGGTCACCTTAATAGATTAGCAATATACTCTTATTTATTGAAAATAGAAAACCGCAAACTTCACAAATCATCTCTTAGAAAATGTTACTATGCGGCTGATGTCTTGCATTCCATATTGATTCTTAACTGCATCAAATTTATAAACTTTCATTTCCTGATTCCTTCTAGAATCTAGCAGCACAATTTTCACACCCTGTACACTTCCTAAAAGCATACACCATGGCTTTCTTAGAGTAATTATACTTTCAAAATGAAACGTTCTTACAGCACTGATAGATTGGTAACTTTTCACTAAATTTTTAACATTTCCTTGTAAAAAGGCTTATTTTATTAGAAAATAGAGACACCCCAATGATCCTAATAACAGCTGCCCCTGAATGCTTCCTGTGCGTCAGACATTTCAAATTTAATGTTACCAACCTCGGGTAAGGACCACATTTTCAAAAGAAGGGTGGCCAAGAGGCAAAGACTTTGAGGCAGTTATACAACTTGCGAATGCCTCAATATCATCTCCACAATTATTCTGTGTTACCAACTTAGTATAGAAAATGCCAGAGTTCAAGGCAAGATACCAACACAACCAGATTTTATAATGAGGACTCTGAGGTCTGGGAGAGGCAAGAACTTGTCTGAGATTCTCAGGTGGCAGATCCTGTAGCAGCTTCTGAGAGAGGGCCCTGCCCTCTTTAATGTTCACACAAAGGGCAGAGTGGGCTTTAGCAGGGAGAGTCATTTAAAGGAAAGGAAGAACATGATTTCATGCCCTGGGAATGCGTGCTGTATTCAGTATTTTTTCCAATCAAAATTGCAGCACGTATAAATAGAGCTGAAACATGCTTATCCATCCAGGACATAAGCTTCGAGAAACCCAGAGCTATTTCAATGTCTCTTATAACTCAGTGCATCACAAAAGACAACTTACTCCAGCTGTAACCAAACTCATCCTCTTTGTCCACGTCTTCGGAGAGTTTGCTGGCAGATGACTGTGTATGATCACCGCTCATTTCTGCAAATGCTGAAGAAGGGGGTGGAGGCACATTGCACAAAGGAGCCTTTTCTGGCTCGGATTCGGACTGACTGGGTGCCTGTGGGAACAAGAAGAATGCAGTGCGTATGCGTAGTCCAAGGAAGAAAATCTTCAGTAAAAGAAATAAAAGTATAATTGACAAAAACTGGCTTTAAAATATCGAACACATAAATAACAGAAAAAAATATATATATAATGGTAGACAGGAGTCAGGTAAAGTTTAAATACACTAAACAAAATACATGTTCAGAGGTTAATTTGTTAAACTGTTATTTGGTATTTTCGGCTAATGAACTCTTCAATTTGAAGGCTTAAATAACTTTAGAAAAAAATTGTACAAACTCTCCCTTTTGGGAAAAAAACTCCCGTTCAAAAGTCTTCATAAATATTCAGGGGTCTGGGTAAGATTTTGTGGGCCTAGAGAAGTCTTCCAAGAAACAAGAACGAAACTAACAAATAATTTAATCAAGCAATTAAAGTCCAGAGGTCGCTCATCAGACTATATATATATATACACAAATAATTCTTCACTGCTACCTGAATCCTCTCTCCAAATGACTCTCTTAACAAAGCCATGAGAATGAGCATTATACATGCAAGTTCGTCTACCACAGGAGCCAATTAGTGAGCACAGAGCACCCAGACTCAGATCTGAGGAGCTGGCTTTAAGCGACAACACCATCTTTCCCTTGACAACACCAAAGGCTTGAAAGGTAAATGAGCAAACAGGAGAGACCACTGCACACAAACCTGAAGTGTGGCATACTTGCTGTCACTGAGGGGCTATGGGCCCTATTTCAAAAAAGGGACTTCATATCAAGTTCTTCTATTACAGATTGTTAAATAGAATATTAGAGTTCAAAAGGCCCATAAGTCACTGAGTTCATTTTATTCATTTTGCACATGAAAAACTTGAGGCCATGAGAAGATTTTGTTCAAAATCACATTGGTACTAGATTTCTTTTGCCTTAATTCTTAATCCAATGCACTTTCCATTACACCAGGCTCTCTCCTCCAATTTCCATAGTAAGACAGTACCAAATTCAACAGAGATACCCAACTTAAGTTCTAACCATGGTATGAAGCTGTCCCTGAAGCCCTGATCCTACATTTTTCCTATCCTTCTTTATTTTACCTTTCATTCATATAAAATACCTCTGATATACCTCATTTTGTTTTATATGTGTGGATGTGGAAAAAGACTACAATTTAAAAAAACCTCCAGGGGTGCCTGGGTATCTGCCTTCAGCTCAGGTCATGATGGGATTGAGCCCCACATGGGCTCCCTGCTGAGCGGGAAGCCTGCTTCTCACCCTCCCTCTACTACCTCCCTCTGCTCTCTCAAATAAATAAATCTTTTTAAAAATTAAAAATAAATAAACTTCCTATAGAACACATCAAATAATAACCATGAACAAATATTTAGGAATTACTAATTGGTGTCAAGAATCAGAATAGCACAAAATATACCTAATACTAAAATGATATAACATTGAATGTGATCTTTCTTTATTGATTCAGAAACCACTTCAGGATTCTAGGCTGCCCCAAAATGAATATAATAAACATCAAATACTGTTTTTCTAATAAAGTAAAAGAGCTGAATGGCAGAGACTTACAGGCAACAGATTTTCAAGTTACAGAATCTACTGTGTTAAAATGTTTGGTTTATACACAACTAGCCACACAGACAAAAAGTACCAGTGCAAATGAAACCCTGTCATCTTCCCAAATGCTGTGCCATAAAACTCCAGGTCAACAAAGTACAAATGAAATGACCAAAAAACAAGAAACCTCATTTGATCCAATCCAGGTTTATTTAACATATGAAGGTTCGGGCAGGGGGAAATATATAATTTACAGTTTTTCTGGTTAAAATAAAAAAAAATACTTCACTATAGTAACAGAAAATGTTAACAAGTATAAATTAAGCCCATTTGATTTTTTAAAAAGGGAACAAAATCTGATTTAAACTTCCCATAATTTTAATAAATTTATGGATGCAAATGAAATAGATCTCACTTCATAACTTTCCTGAGCTTCCATTTACCTTAAAAATCAAACAAACAAAAAACAAACAAAAAAAGAAAACAAAAAAACCTACAAAATCTGCCAGTCTAAAAAGTCGCTCAGGACTTTAGTTAGGCACAAACTTTTCATTCTGTTGAATAAACTAAAATGGCATCCTAACATTACTGATAAATCATAAAGCAAATACAAGCTTGTATTTACAAAAAGGGGCAATTAAGTGTAACCCTTCATTCTCAATGAGATCGGTGTAATTAGATTATTATTGATACTTCTTAATCAAAAACTAATGTACTATATGTTGGCTAATTGAAAATAAAAAACTGTCACATTAAAAAAGGCTTATTAATAAAAATACAACTTTTTAAGATCAGTTAGCCTTCATCGGGGGGGAAAAAAAAAGGCAAAGTGTGCTTGAAATCACTCCATGCCATGTATGCACACAAGTATAACACACACACAGCACACCTTATTCACGAAAATTTCACACTGAGACAAACCTTAAATGGTGTGGGAGCAAAAGGGTTAGTTGGGGAACAACGGAAGGTAACTCTACTTGAATTCTGTAATTCCTACAGTAACAGAAAACATATTCCTTCAGGTACAGCATCTTTGGTTATCCATATTATAGCAACATGAAAAGCCAATGAAAAGTCATAAAATGTTTCCTGAAATTGTTGAAAGCTTCCTTCCTCATCATGATCAAATTATAATGAACAAGTTCTTATAAGTTTTTGTTTTAGTTTTGGGTTTGGAATTCTATTAGAATATGAGAATATCCACGTTTAGGCTTACAAGCATTGAAACAGTTACATGCTTCCTGATTCAGGCACTTAGCTTGGACACATTTTATGAACATTCAACACACTCCCACATATACCCAGTTATCTGTGGAGTGACTAACACACACAAGGGCTTTTAGGACCACCTTGTATAAGTTTGAGAAGGACTTAAACAAATACAAGGCTTTAAATAAATTTTGTGTGGAAGTAGTTCATACATTTGGCAATTAGCAAAAATTTAAGTATCAGAAACATAAACTCACAACAAAACAGAGGAAAGAAAGGCACTGGACTCATGATTCTCCCCTACTGTTCAAGAGAGCCATCTAATTTCAGCTATAAAAATGAATATGCTCTGGCAAAAAAATGTGCTTAAGAAAGGATTTGCATGCCCACTCCAAACACACGGTTTTGTTTTGTTTTGTTTTCTTCCCTGCCCAAATTTAGTAAACAGTGAACTAGGACAAAGGCATAGTAACAAAGAATGAAACGTTTGCAAAAGGCAATGGCAAGACAATGGCATTATCCAACCTTGTCAGCGTTGAACTGTAGAGAATCAGCAAATGGGTTAGTGCTGCTGAAGTTGTACTTAGGGTAAAGGTTGTGCGGCAAGGAAGGCAAAGGGGATTTCTAAAAGGAAACATAAGAGGCGCTGAGCGCAAAAAAAAATGTACTTAACACAACTTAATTTTAAGAACAACGTACTGATTGAAATCACAGTGTGAAACTAGGTCCTGTCAGATCTAGTGATTAACAACATCATATTCAACAGTCGAGAACTAAAGGTTTACCTCTAGTGTCCTGGATCTATACCCGAATCTCAAACTGGCCACCAAGGAAATTAATTCGTGAAACTGATACTAAATTTCTTTTATTTTCACTATCACAGAGAGATGCACATAAATTTTGCCCACTTTATATATTTATCTATGTTCCATGCATATCAGTGAACAGGTATCAAAATTAAAACCATAACTGTTTTTTTTGTTTACATTTAAAATTATGTTTTTTGTAAAACAAAAGGATGGTCTGTTTCAGAATGCAAATTAAACATTTGTCTGCTAGTTCACTGGTAACCCTCATGACTCTTTTATCTTGTTTCCCAGGAAGGAAAATTCTCATACTTAGACTAGAGATTAAGATGGCTTCAGATCAATAGTAGTTTCTCATTTAAAAAAAATGAAATCAACAATTTTAAAGAAATGAACCACTGTTCAGTGATGTTCTCTATTTCTGCGTACTTTTTGTGGAGGCAGAAACACTGATTCTTTAAAAAATTTTCCTATAAAAGTTCCCATGTTAGAGGAAATGTATGAGGCTTTGAATATATTTGAAGTCCTTCATTAGAGGGATTCTCATAGATTTTTGTGGCTTGCTTGATATATGCCCTGAGCTAGGACTATTGGAGTTGAATATACATATTAAAGGCAGGATGACTGCCAGATAGAATTTAGCATTTTCATAGTTTAAAAAAAAAAAAGGAAAAGTAATTTCCTCAACACAATAAATTCTTTTCCTTCTTTTCATACCCGCTATCTTTTTCTTTTATTGACTATATCTTTCAGGGGAAATTGCAGACATTTAAAATTCATTTTGGCTCCAATTAAATGTTTGTGTTACTTCTGTCTATAAAAAAGTCCTACTGGCAAGCATCAAGAGTAGGGAGAGGTTGTCATGTGACACCACCCTGTCTGGGAGAACACTCTGGAAAGACTCTATCCTCAGTACGCCTGCACTAAAGCTTATGCCACATTACCCTTTCAATCTGCTCTTCTTGCAATGTTTTTCCTACAGAGGGAAGACGGGAAAAAGAAATGGGCACAATGACATTTCTGCTCATCTCAACTTTCTCTCTGCTTTTCAGTTTAAATGTCAACTCCTGCTTTACAAAAGAAAAGATCACAAATGCCAAGGAACACGACCATTTATTAAGGTGGAAAAAAATGACTAGGCAGAGATTAAAAATATATTCTACACAAAATAACTCAATGCTATGGAAGTTGGAAATTATTTCCAACCCTCATACATAGAATTTTTAGGCTTTACATTTCCTTTATAATTCTGTAGAACAATTAAAAAAATAGAACCATAATGGCAAGAAATGGAATATTTAGAGAGAGCTTTAGCTTTTTGTTTTGCTTTATAATTTGTTTCAATTTCCAGCTCTTACAGGATTAGAATTTGGCCCTGACAACAAAGTATAAAAGTACAGCATGAGCATGGCAAATGAAGTGGTAGATCTATTACTATGAAAAGATTTAGAGAAATAGGCCGTATTTCTTATTAAAAAATCAACAATGAAACTCCGTTTATAGTTCTAAGGGCTGATAGGAATGGAAATGTTATTAACTAAGAAGAAACACAGGGAAGACAAAAACATTCTCTGGCCCATATTAACAGGGCCTACCCTTTGGGGAGACAATGTGGTCCACCTGACGGTAATAGATCAGGAAGTATGGAATTTATTATTAAATATTACCATTATTATTATTCTCTGTTCTGTGAAGTTCTGATTCTTGAATAGTCTACGTGCCAAAGAGACTGTCTTTTCAGCCTAAGATTTTTTTGAAGTTTAATTCATGTACAAATAAAACATTTTCCATTAAGAGACTCTTATGTATTTGTGGGGTTTTTTTTTTCCCTTTAGATTACTAGAGGCATGATTATTTCATAAGGAAGTAAATCACTGAAAATCGAGTAGATCTCATGTTAAATGCAAAATTAATTCTGATTTCTCAAAGCTGAATGCATATTCAGGGGAGGAAAAAATACCTTTCCTCTATTCATCTAAGGTTTCCAGCTGGATCTCTGTAATAAAAAACAGATTAACAAGAGAAAAGTATATATAAGTATTGATTTATGTTAACTTTTATGTGACACAGAGCCTTCATAAGATAGCGAAGACCAGGAGGAATGGTTAAACCGGAATATTTTGACACTAGGTTTGCTTGAGAGTGGAAAGTCAGCAAAATTTGATAGGACGAGAGTATGAGCTAAGTGGGGAAACGGCGGGGGGGGGCGGCGGGAAACTTAGCAAGGTGTGTACATTCAGATCCTTCCCAGGGCCCCTGAATCTCTGGAAGTAAGGATCTTCTTTTCTCCAGGTACAGGGAGGGCATCTCTCACATGAGGGTGTTTATGACCTGCATCAGGGGAACAGGCCAGGGTGCCCCATGTTGGGGCAGTATGCCCTGAATCCTGGCACATATAACTTGACTAAACATGTCACTCTAGGCAAGATTTCTCCTGGAATAATTGCTATAAAATCAAGTGTCATTATACCTCAGAGAGTAAAATAGGAATATTTTCCAGGTGTGTGAGAAAAATACCTCCCCAGCTCATTAGAAAATATGACTGGCATTGAAAGAAATGTTTGTAGTTTAAGTTTTTAAAAGTACAATGAAGAAGCCTATTCAGCAGTCTATAGTATTGTCCTACGTGATATAAAAGTTGGAAATTAAGAATAAAAAGAATAAAACCCACCCACACAAAAAAGAGTTTTAAACTTAAACAGCCATTCACCAATGCCATCGTGCTGTATCTATGTTTGACACAACAAACAGAAACAAATGTGGAAAGATTTGTAGTTATTTAAACAAACTGAATACCATTTGAAGAGAATTCAGCGTGATGCGGCCCAACCATTTGGCAGATTTTCTCATCTGAATGGATAATTATTACCTAACAACCGAATGATTAAAACTGCAGATGTGAAGATAACTGCTTACATTAAGAACTACTGAATTCATCTTTTACAGTAAACCCAGACCAGAGCTACACCTGTCTTTTTTGTTGTTGTTAATTTTATTTTTCCAGTGTTCCAAGATTCATTGTTTAAGAACCACACCCAGTGCTCCATGAAATATGTGTCCTCCTTAATACACCTGTCTTGGCAACAAAAGTAAAGACCAACAGGATAAATTTGGTCACTCTAAATTACATTGCCCAGAATACTGACAAGTTACTTTTACTGATCTCGTCTACAGAAATGTTTGCTACTGTCTTTCCATCATCTGAGCACTGATTTCTTATATTCTTAATTTTAAGATAAAAAATTATAAAATAATTATATATTTTAAAGTTTTAGATGGTTCTTTTAATTTCCCTCACATATGTTGACATTTTCCTTTTAAAGACAACCAAACCTCAAAGCTAATGAGCAGGTATTTCAAAGAGAATCACTTTGACAGGGTTGTTTTGTTTTGTTCTGTTTTCACTAAAATCCAGAAGTAGAACCTCTATGATTTTCAGGACATCTATGAAGCTCCTGAAATGAGATACAAACTTTTCAGGATTGTGTGTTTTTCTGAAGAACTTTCCAAGGGGTATGTGGCCCAAATATGCTCAAGAACTTCTGCTTGTGTAAATAATCTTTTTCACTGAGACATAAAGGAATAGTAAAAAAAAAAAAAAAATAGTTTCAAACTCGGCATAATTTTCTTCTTCAGAATCTTTAGGGCATATCAAATACACAAGGACTCGCTTAGTATCTTCTCCATCAACAACATTCATTAAATGGATTAAAGCCATTTTATCTGTCATGACTGGTGGTAAATTGGGTTAGTAGGTTTCTGTCTATACTGGGGGCTATTCAGTGATGAAGTGCCCATGGCTGGGAAGCAGCAATTATGAAATCACTCGTATATAAACATACTGCTTAAATTTCTACTATGTAGAATGTCCAGTGGGACAGACAAATACATTCAAGACGATTCACGCATGATCATGGGATTACATATGCTGGAAATTCTGTCTGGAGGATATATGCATTAGGAAAATGTCATCTCTCTGGCTTTTCAGGGACTGAGAGGTCACATATAGTAAGCTAAGTCATTATACCACATTCCTCTTAACGACTTCAATATTTTGTAACTACAATGAATACTAATAATTATCCATCTAGATACCTATGGCCACCAATGGATCCTACTTCTGTGTGTTTTCAGTAGACGTGAAGTGTTTATTAAACATGGTAGAAGGGATTTCCAGGACAACTCAATTAAAAAAAGAAAAAAAAAACATTATAAAATTTTAATAAGTCTCCTGAGATTTTAAGACTGGGTATCTGCTCCTAGAGACAACTTGGCCCTTGATACATTAGATTCCAAGTTGAACATTGTTTGGATTTGCCTACCTTGCCCTTTTTGTTCGCTTACCCTTGGTCTGTTTATAATGCTCTGTACCATAAAGACTACAGGGTTGCCTGCTTTCCGAATGGCTTCCACAGCTTGCTCATGGCTTGCATCTCTGAGGTCCATCCCATCCACCTGCAATGGAAGGCCTCAGCTTAACATTTCAAGAAGCTATAGAACAACAGAACAATTTGTGGATCTGGAGTTCTGAGGATCCTGGGGGAGCCTCCTGGGAAATCTGTTCCAGAATCAAAAATAATTGAGACTACCTGTGAGACTCTAGAACTTTTCATTGTCCAGCAGACTTGTGGTCCCTTATTTTGACACTGACTTCTGTCCCCATAATCAACTGAAATAATCATCAGTTGAAATGAAGGCTCTACTTCTACTTTCCTTACAGTATCGGTTATCCCTTTAATAAATCAAAATCATTAAAGAAATAATAAAAGGGAACTGCCTCACAGCACTGTGTTCATCATGAAAGTCACTGTACACGTTTTCTCCAAATCCATTAAAGATTTGTTCGGGAAATAGGTGGGCAATATTTTGTGTGTTTCTCTCTGTACAGGGAAGCTTGAAGTAAAAAACAGAATTCTAATGTTGAGAAAAATCAGATTACGGCAAGATTAGCTTTGAAGAAGAATCTTTGTAGTGGACATGACAGGAGCTGGAAGCCAAGAAATTGCGCTTGTTAGTAATTCTTCTATAAATAGCTTGAAAATGAATGTTATTTTGTAACTTTTTATTGACCATGGATTGCCTGGGTGATGATCAGCTCAGCTTACATACTATATAAATAGGAAGGAAAGTAGTTTGAAAGGCCAAATGCTAATCCTGCCAGAAAACTACAAGATACTATAATCATTTTATCATTTCCAATTACCAAAATAGGATATATATACAACAACATAGCAAAATCAGAGCAGACACAATTCTGGAAAAGAAAATTAATTAGATCTCTGCATAGAACATTATCACCTTTAAAAGAATTACATGCATTTAATTGAAAACTTCTTTTAGATTGACACTTAGGTAATGTAATATGCATGTCAGTACATATTAAAAATGGCTTTCATTTTTTGTAGAACAAAAGTTAGTATAATAGTAAATAATAGAAGTTAGTCTACTATATATCTCATTTGTAGAAACATTTAATAGGACATTAAATATCTTTGCTCAAGTCCAAAGGACTCTATACTCAGAATGGAATACTTTGCAGGTCTCGACTCGTCTAGCCTAAATACTTTTTTAGAAACTTGGCAGAGACAGGTTTCAGAATCCCCAGGATTATGGAGGCCCAAGGCTTGCTTACTTACTAGAAAAGGCCCCATACATAACAGCCCTTAACAACCACTGCTAAACAGCACACAGTACTTTACAACACACAAAATCAGACTTTCTTTTCAATTTGAAAGGGATGGATGCTTTAACTCCCTCAATACCTTTAAACAACATTTTAGTGCAAACTGTGATCAATCCTTTCTAGAAATAATTATAAATATTTCTTACTTTTTCTCCTTAGGTCAAAGGTATTTAATAGTGAATTATCCATAAAATAAACTGGCCTATGATAATCTGAAATTGGGAACAAGCGTTCTTTAAAAAGGGGCTAAGATATCCCCTAAAGAAAGGTAAGGATGCAGAGAAAGAGAACAAGCCCACCATTCTTCCTTATAAATGGTTGGAGGAAAAAACGAGACAAAACAGACATGGCCCTTGTATCCTCCCAAGCCTCAATCTTCCTCCCTCTTCAGCTTTCACAGATAATCAACCAGTAAAGGACTAAATCAATATTAAAAATATTCATTTTAAAGTTAAAATGTTGTAACCTTCACAATCAATGCATTTTAATGGTAAGTTATATGGATTTAGAAAATGAGAGACAATCACTTGTATAAACCAAATATAATGGTCCTTATAGTAATAAAGTTATTGGTTTCTACCAAGAAATTGTCTCTTTTGCCTGACTCTATTATCCTGACAACTTAGCAAATCTGGGTCAGGTACCCTTCCTCTACCCTCTTAACTATAACTATACTTTCCCTGATCAGATAATTTATCACACTGTTCTGAAGTGACTTGATTACTTGTTAAGTCTGTCACACTTGACAGGCAGGCACGCTGCCTTGTTTACTGCGGAATGCCCAGAGCCTGTGATAACATCTGGAATGCAATAGCTGCTCCAGGAATATTTGCTGAGTAAATGACTAATGACCATGGGAGAAAAGTCTATTTAAAATACTATACTTCGTTTTGAATTAATTTTACCAAATCAATTTTATCAAATACTTCTCTTGCATAAATCAAAGTTACACATACATGAGTGTGTAAATACACACACACACACACACACACACACACACACTCCTCAGTGATGAATGGGCATAGCACTGAGAAAAAGAAAGAGGGAAATATGAGCCTGGATTGTGGGGGGTGGGAGCATTTATGTAAAAAATAATCTGGGTAATTAGCATAAAAGATTTACTGAAAGGACTCACTTGGAAAATAATCTAATAAAGTTAATCTACAATGAATTGATCACTACAAGCATTTCTTAAAATAAAATCACTGGAGAACGTAGCTATTATCTACATATTTTGTTCATGTATGTTTAATTTCAAACAATTCAATTTTTTCCCCAGGAAATTTGCTTTGTTCTTTCAAATAGAACTTCATTATTTTAACTGAAGGCCAATGTTTTTTAAAATGGTTATATCTCCAAACATCAGTCTCTGAATCAAGATACATAATCTGTCACCATGCACTAAAGAGAAAGATTATGGATGAAATGGGACATATAAGAAAGAAATGTTTTAACCACAAACACATTTTACTTTCACATTGGGTCAAGTGACCAGTGTGGAGACGATGATTCCCTTAGTAAAGAGGATAGAACAGAGGAAGAATTTTGGCACAGAAAGCTCACTAGAGGGTACCTCTACTATTCTGTCTCCAGGTTTCAAGGTTCCATTTTTGCCAGCTGGACTATCTTCAAGAACATGTTTGATGAAAATGCCCCTCATCACTTCACCATTGCTTAGACGACTTCCCATGCCTCTTCCACCAACAATGCTGATACCCAAAGATTTGCTTGGTTCTCTCCAAAGTTCAACCCTATAATGATAAAAAAAAATAATTAAACTCTTATAAGAAAGTTTATGGGGGAAAAGCCTCACAATGCTGTGTTTTGGAATGATTTTTGGATAGGAAACCAAAGGTGTAGGCAACAAAAGACAGACAAATAAGACTTCAACAAAATTAAAAACTTTTCTTAACCAAAAGTATACTATCAATAAAGTAAAAATGTAACTCACAGAATGGGAGAAAATATTTGCAAATCACTTTCTGGATAAGAGATTGATATTCAGAATATAAAGAGAACACCAAAAACACAACAGTGAAAAAAAATCTGATTTAAAATTGGGCAAAGGAGGGACGCCTGGGTAGCTCAGTGGGTTAAAGCCTCTGTCTTCCGCTCAGGTCATGATCCCAGGGTCCTGAGATCAAGCCCTGCATTGGGCTCTCTGCTCAGTGGGAGCCTGCTTCCTCCTCTCTCTCTCTCTCTGTCTGCCTGCCTCTCTGCCTACTTGTGATCTCTGTCTGTCAAAAAAATAGAATATTTTTTAAAAAATGGGCAAAGGAATTAAATAGACATTTCTCCCAAGAAGATAATCAAATGGACCATAAGCACATGAAAAGATGTTCATTTCACTAATCATTAGCAAAATTCAAATCAAAACCATAATGTGATACGTACCCCATACCCACTGGGATGGCTACTATCAAAACAAAAAAACAAAACAAACAAACAAACAAAAAAAAAACAAAAACCAGTTACCTGGGTGACTCAATTGTTTAAGTGTCTGCCTTTGGCTCAGGTCATGATCCCAGGATCCTGGGATCAAGACCTGCATTAGGTTCCTTGCTCAGCAGGGAACCTGCTTCTCCCTCTCCCTCTCCCTCTCCCTCTCCCCCCTGCTCATGCTCTCATGCTCTGTCTCTCTCTCTCTGTGACAAATAAATAAATAAAAATCTTTAAAAAGAAAGAAAAAAGAAAAAAGGAAAATAAGTATTGGCAAGGAGAAACTGCAGAAATTGGAACCTTGCGTAATTGGTGGAATGTGAAATGTTGTAGCTACTATGGAAAACAGTATAGGACTTCCTAAAAAAAAAAAGAAAAAAAAATTGAAAATAGAATTGCCCTATGACTCGACAACTCCATTTCTGGGTATATACCCTCTCAAAATTACACAAAGGTTTTGAAGAAATATTCATATAGTCATGTTCATAGAAAAATTATTCATAATAACCAAAGGTGGAAGCAATTCAAGTGTCCATCTAAAGATGAATGGATAAACAACATGGTATATACATACCATGGAATATTATTTAGCCTTAGAAAGGGAAAAAATTCTGGTACATGCTACAACACATATGAACCTTGGAAACATTATGTTAAGTGAAATAAGCTAGCTAAGTGAAATAAAGGACAAATACTATACAATTTCATTTATATGATGTATCTAGAATAGTCAAATCCATAGAGACAGAAAGGAGAATGATAAAAGGTTTCACAAGACAAATGAAAACGGAGATACAACATATTGGAACTTATGAGAGGAAACAAAAGCAATTCTGAGAGGGAAATTGATAGCAATATACACCAACATTTAGAGACTAGAAAGATCCCAAATAAGCGATCTAACTGTATGCCCTAATAAACTAGAAAAAGAATAAACTGACTCCAAATTCGGCAGAAAGAAGGTAAGAGTAAAGATGACAACAGAAATAAATGAAATAGAGAACAAATAATAGGAAAGAGTAACCAAAACAAGAGTTGGTTCTTTGAAAAGATAAACAAAATTGACAGACCCTTAGCTACACTAACCAAGGAAAAGGACCCAAATAGAAAAAGTTATGAATGAAAAATAAGACATTATAACTGTTAGCACAGATCAAAGGATTATAAGAGGCTATTATTATTAACTATACATGAACCACCAACAAACTGGTAACCTAGAAGAAATGGAAAAATTCTTAGAAACATACAACTTACTAGGATTGAACCAGGAAGAAATAGAAAATCTGAATAGACCAATAACTAGTAAGGAGATTGAATCAGTAATCAACAGTCTCCCAACAAAGAAAAGACCAGAACCAGATGGTTTCACTGGTAAATTTTACTAATCACTTAAGAAGAATAAACATCAATCTTTCTAAAACATTTCCAAAAATCAAAAAGGAAGGAACACTCCCAAACTCATTGTACAAGACCAGCATTATCTTGACACCAAAACCAGAAAAGTTTACTACTAGAAAACTACAGTACACAACATTGCTGGTGAATAAGTATGCAAAAATACTCAATAAGATATTAGCAAACTGAACTCTGCAGCACATTAAAAGGACCACTCCCCAAGATCAAGCAGGATGTATCCCTGGGATGCAGGGATGGTATCAACCAATGTGATAAATCCCATTAATAGAACAAAATAATAGAATCATATGAACATTTCAATAGAGAAAAACAGCATTTGAGAAAATCTGATAGGTGTTCATGATAAAAACTCAACAAATTAGGCATAGAAAGAACATATCTCAACATAGTAAAGGCCATACAGAGTAACGACACAGTTAACAACATATTCAATAGTGAAAGGATGAAAGCTTTTCCTCTAAGATTAGGAATAAGACAAAAGTGCCCATTTTCATCACACCTATTCAACACAGTACTGTAAAGCCTAGCTAGAGCAATCAGCAAGAAAAATAAATAAAAACATCGAATTGGAAAGGAAGAAGGAAAATGGTCTCTATTTATAGATGACATAATTTTACATATAAACAAATCCTAAAAACTCAATCCAAAAACTGTCAGATCTAATCAATGAATTCAATAAAGTTGTGGGATAAAAAATTAAAATGCAAAAATAGCATTTCTATACACTAACAACAAAGTTTCTGGGAAAAGTTTATCTCATTTACAATAGCATAAAAATAATAAAATAGTAATACATTTAAAGAGGTGAAACACCTCTACTCTGAAAAGAAGAAATTGATAAAATAAATCCAAGAAAACATAAATAAATTGAAAGGTATCCTGTGTTCATGTGTTGGAAGAATATTGCTAAAACATGAAATATAATCACAAGCCACCTACAGATTCAATGCAATTACTATCAAATAGATTCCAATGGCATTTTTTAAAGAAATAGAAAAAACACCACTAAAATTTATACAAAGTCACAAAAGACTCTGAATAGTCAAAGAAATCCTGAGGGAAAAAAGAACAAAGCAGAAGGCATCACACTTCCTGATTTAAAGCTGATTTAAACTATAAAGATTAAACTATACAGTTTAATGATTTAAACTATAAAATTTTAGTCATCAAAACAGTCTAGTACGGACATAAAAACAGACACATAGACCAACAGAATAGAATCAAGAGCCCAGAAATAAACCAAGAATGTAAGGTCAACTAATATTTCATAAGGGAGGTAAGAATACTCAATGGAGAAAAGACAGTCTCTTCAGTAAATAGTACTGGGAAAACTGAATATTTCTATGTAAAAGAATGAAGGTGACCCATATATTACACCATTCACAAAAATTAATTTGGATTAAGGATTTAAATGCAAGTCCTGAAACCTACTGGATGGATTAAGAACTTAAATGGAAGACCTGAAACCCACTGTGATGATATTTCTATAATATACATAAAATCAAACCAATATGCTATATGCCTTAAACTTATCCAGTGATGTATGTTCAATTACTTTTTTATAAAACTGGGGAAAAAAGAGGGGTGCCTGTTTGGCTCAGTGGGTTAAACCTCTGCCTTCAGCTCAAGTCAGGATCTCAGGGTCCTGGGATCAAGCCCTGCATCAGTCTCTGCTCAGTAAGGAGTCTGCTTGCCCCCGCCCCCACCCCCGCCTCTCTGCCTACTTGTGATCTCTCTCTGTGTCAAATAAATAAATAAATAAAATTTAAAAAAAGAAAAAATTGGGAAAAAAGAAAGAGAAGGGCAGTTGCCAGGGCAGGGGGCAGAATTGGGGAATTATTTAAAATTTAATGGGTAGAGATTTGTTTGTTTGTAAGATGATGTGTTCTGGAGATAGATGGTAGTGATGGTTACACAGCAATGTGAATGTTCTTAATGTCACTGATCTGCATACTTAAAAATGGTTCACATGGTTAAAAATTATAACTAAACTTTAAAATATTCAATGTAATAAAATGTAATAAGTTAATTTTTGCCAATCTTATCATTTATTGAAGTTTTACCAGTAGCAAAACAAAATCATTTTCGTTTCCCAATTATGTGTTTTATAAGGTCTGATAAACACTAATGTATTTCTGAAGCTGATTTATTACAGGTAAATACTGGATTCACACGTTAGGCTGGGACATGGACCCATATAAAATATAAAAGTACCATTTTCCAGGAGCTCTAATATTGCAGACACTAAGTAATCAAGAAATTCAACAACTCCTGAACAGATGGTAACTTCTGAGCTTGGCAATCAAATCAAGGAAAAGAACATTCCTGCACACACTATGTCAGAAGCTTATCCCTGTAGAAGTCTTCTTTGCCAAGGTAGACCGGGTAACTAACAGTCAGGGCATGGAAAGCAGAGGCTGACAGTATCCTACATGATCTGATTCTACCGCCACCTCCCCAAACTCGGCTCCCACAGCTCCGTGCCCTCTGTTCTCCACTCCAGTGACCACAGCATCTTCTTGCTGTTCCTGAAGCTCATCAGGCCTGCTCTCCTGCTTTGGGGTGTTGGTGCCTGCTACTTCCTCCGCCTTGAATGCACCTCCTCCACCCATGTAATACGCACAGACGCTCACATTTAATACCTGCTCGGAGCCATAAGAGCTATGAAAGCATTAAGTTCCTGTCTTATGGGAAGACTGGCACATAAGAAGGCCGTTTGCAGTGAGGTTCCGGGCTGAGAAGGAAAAAGCAGAGAAACCTAGCAGAGAGCTCTGAGATAACGAGCCTGTTATCTGCTCTGTGCTGCGGGAAGGGAGACAGTGCTGGACATCAAACAGGAGAAGAAAGCATGGTCCAACATATGCCCTCAATCTGAGGAGCTTTGAGGAGCTCCCAGAGGCGAGGAAAGACTGGACTAAGGACTCCTGTGTGGTGAGGGCTATCCAGTAAGAAAAGGCTGGAGATAAAAGAGTACCAGGGCTGGGGGAGATGAAGCACGTGAGGTCAGCGTTTTTTACCTTATTAGAAATCGATAATCCTAGAAACTCTATTTAGTTTGGAAGGATGTGACCATGTTCCCGAATCTTAATAATGTTTGTGTAAATAGTTTAAACTAGTTAGAACCCTAGTCATCATTTTCTTTCCCCCTGGGAATTCTGTGAAAGATAAGAAGCAAAATCCTCCCTTGTTTCTTAAAGCAGCTCCTAAGATAACACGGAAAAGTAAAGAAGTCAGAATATTTAAACATTTGTAGTAAACATTTAAGAATTCAGGA
The DNA here is from genome assembly GCF_010015895.1 of Lontra canadensis. Lineage (NCBI taxonomy): Eukaryota > Metazoa > Chordata > Mammalia > Carnivora > Mustelidae > Lontra > Lontra canadensis. Next base: position 6,957,469 of record NW_022631064.1, on the reverse strand, counting down.
TACATACATAGGACTACTTAACCCTTCTCTATAAAGGAAAAAAAAAATGAAAGAATGAAAGAAAATGTCTGCTAGGGTTCTTTGTAGTTAGTGTGAAGTGGAAAGTGGTTCTTATAATTTCTTTTTTTTTTAATTTTATTTATTTGTTTGACAGATTACAAGTAGGCAGAGAGGCACGGAGAGAGAGAGAGGAGGAAGCAGGCTCCCTGCTGAGCAGGGAGCCCGATGTGGGGCTCGATCCCAGGACTCTGGGACCATGACCTGAGCCAAAGGCAGAGGCTTTAACCCACTGAGCCACCCAGGCGCCCCGGTTCTTATAATTTCTTAAATAATAAAAGTATTAGCAGCAAACACTCAAGAGCTTATCATGTGCTCAGCATTATTCTCTAGGTGAATACCACATACTTTCATTTAATTGTCACACCATCCCTATGGGATGGATACGCTTATTAGCCCCACTTTATAAAGGGAAGAGGTGCAGAGAGATTACACAATCTTTGGATAACAGCCCTGTCTGCCTATATGGGGTCCAGCAGATAACAGTGTTATCAAATACAGTGTACTCTCTGGAAGAAAGGCTGTAACTTCTTAAAATCCTGGAGAAGATAACAAACACAGGGCTGCCAAAATGACCACAGTGCTGAGGAACCAGACTCCCCTCACTGAACGGAACACTGTAAACATTCTTTGGACAGAAAAAAGGAGACCTATAAAAGTATAGTTTTATAGAACATGTTCAGAGTTAATTGGGAAAATGGCAGCCTTTCTTGAAGCCTATACACGGGCTTACAAAAAATGAAATTCAGAAAAGCAAAGGTAAAAGGGATCTGAGGCCAGGCTGCCTGAGCTCTGAATTGAGTCCCTGAGTTTGAGTCCTGACTTCTTGCTACTTAACAGTTGTGTGACCCTCTGCAACTTACTTAGTCTCTCTTACCTTCCTCAGCTGTGAAATGGAGCCAGTAAGTCTCTCTATAGCAGAGTTCGCTGTGAGGATTGTATTAATGAATGTATGCCAAGTGTAAAACGAAGCTTTGGCATACAGCAAGCAATCAATCTTTTATCACTCTTACGATGACGACTGGGATTATGACTACTGAAGCAATGAAAGCAAGATTCAAAATTCAATCCATATGACGAGTGAGAAAATGTGCACCCCACCACCTTAATCCTGTTTGGATCATACATTGTTTATTAAGACAAGATACCATTTTCTAACTATCAGGTTGACAAAAATGTGTTGTTTCAATGATCATATGATGTGGTAACAAGGTTGTGGGGAAAAGGGAACTCTCATATATTAAGAATTGAAGTAAAAATTGGTACAGCCACCTTAAAAAAGCAAGTTGACAACTTTTGATAATATAAATAACACATTTAAATCTATGAGCCAGGGGTGCCTGGGTGGCTCAGTCAGTTAAGTGTCTGCCTTTGGCTCAGGTCATGACCCCAGGGTCCTGGGATGAAGTTCAGTGTGGGGTTCCCTGCTCAGCAGGGAGTCAGCTTCTCCCTCTGTCTCTGCCTCTCCCCCTACTTATGTGCTTTCTCTCGGTCAAATAAATAAATAAAATCTTTAAAAATAAATAAATAAATCTATGAGTCAGCAATTCCTCTTATGGATACATACCTAGATAAATTCTCATAGTTATATATAAGGAAATAAAGATATTTACTGCAAAGAATTGTTACAGTAGCAAGTAAGTATTAATTAGTCAAATATTGACCTGAGAATAAACCGTGGTGCATTCAGATGTTGAAATTCACTGCAACAACTGCACTGAATGAATGAAGTATCAATGAGACAGACATCCAAGACACTGGACTGAGCGAGAAGCAACAAGCTAGAAAGTGATACGCAGAGTATGCTACCAATTCTGTCAATGGAAATCACATGCAAAATAAGAGTAACAGCTTATTTAAAATTTTAAAATATACACTTTGCTAAAAAATATTCTCTATTTCCGCACAAAGTAAACTTCTTTTAACAGTAGAAATGAATGTCCCATCACGTTTCCCATGTTGTATAAAAGCTCTGGTTATTTTGGTAAGCATCCTCTTACTATTCTGTGACCTTTTCCCAAAAAAGTACCTTTGTTAGTGAGTGCAGGGTATCTTCTTAGGATTTCTGGAAGCTCCACCCATACTCTCTCTGTACCACCTTTAGAGATACCTCAGGCTGGTGTGAAGACTAAAATTGAAGCTAGAAGTATAAAAATCTTCCAGTTCAGAAGCTACACCCCAATTTTTCTCATAATAAAATTCTAAATTGATTCCTGTGTCCAACATTTTCTCTTTGCTTAGTTATTAGTGATGATGGTGACCACTGACCAGGCCAACAACTGAGACTGAGTGCTCACTATGTATCAGAAACCGGACTAAAAATTTCATGTGCATTATCACACTGAATTCTCCAAATTTAAAAGATTTTACTATCAATCCCATTTTATAGATGAAGTAACTGAGAGCTAGCAGAGATTAAGAAATTTATCTTAAGAAGTGTAAAAGTCAGAATTCTAACATGGCTCTTATAGACTCTAAACATTGTGCATATTGCTTTCTAAAATCTACTTTTCCTCTAACAGCATTATTAAAATTGACAAATCTATCTTCTTCTTTAACTGTGATTTCTGTCCAACAAAATTCAAGTTTATCACTATGATCACCAACTACAAAATAATTTCATCTAACTCACTTTTGCCTTTATCCTCATATAAATAAAACACAACATAATCTATTTTCTGCCACAGATCTAGCATTTATATTCTGTTCTCAATGTGAATAATGATGTAGAGAGACCTTGATTCTTTAAGTAGGCTAAATAGCTTCTTAAGGAATTCCAATGAAAAAGTCATTTTAAATGGCTAGAAATGTTTATTGTTTTTTGTGTAAGCAACATAATATGTTTCCTATACTTTGAATAGGACTCAACCTAAAAATGTTTAAACATAAGCAAAGAAAATCATCAAACTGTATTACATTTATGAAAGTAGAAATTTTTCTCTCTGGAGGATTTTATGTATTTATTACAGAATAAGTATTAAGTGTTTCCTAAGTGCAAGAAACCATTATGATAGTCACTTGTCGATCTGTTTAGAGGGCATAGCCAATGACAACTACTAATATTTTACACTCAAGGTAAAATACCTTATATTTTTCTTTAATTATTTTGTGTGTCTCTACGTCTTGCCTAATCCCCAGTATATTATACTTCCTTGAAGGCAGGATTTAGGTCTCATACTTCCCTTTTATTCACAAAATCATCTTCATCCATAATCAGGACTCAGTAAATTCCTATGAAACTCAATTTGATTTTACTCAGCATGAACACAAAAATATGCCTTAGTGATGCACAGTGTTATATCTGAACATATTTAGGAAAACTATCTTTTCTACTATATATGAAACTGGTTCCAGACAGAGCATGGGTTAAAATAACTGCAGGCTGTGATAACAAGATGCTTACACACACATACACACACACACACACACGTTTTGAATATATGTGCTACAAATGCTAGAGAAAATTTAAATTACCATTTGGTGGTAAACCCAAGATCGAGCTCTATAGAAAATATAATCCATTCCCAACTACTTAGGCATAATTTTCTCTAGTTATTTGTATTTAGCCCTTACTATATGACATATCCTTGTATACATGTTAGTTTAGACCCTGTGTAATAACATACTGTTCTTTCTATCGCACACAGGAAGAAATGGAGGGTAAGGGATATTAAAACGCCTTGCCCTATGTCAGAGTAGCAAGTTGTAATCCAGCACTAGAAACCACACCTCCCTATCTTTAAACACTGAGTAGGCAGAAGACAGAAATCATCCTTACCGTCTGGGCTGGTTCCAATTACTATATGCTGCATTCTGAAGCTCACTTTCTTCTCCCTCTCCTTCTTCCCGCTCTGGTAGTTCTGGAATGTCTCTGTTAAAAATTTACACAGTGAATACTCCAAAATCCTAGTAAATCCTAGTAAAACCATTAAAATGCAAGTTTTGTCTTATATATATTTTATTTTCAATTTGCTAAAAATCAGAACTACTTCATATTTTCACCACCTTGGTCAATTTTACATTAAGGGGAAAAGAAAACCTGATCAAATGAAAATAAAAACCTGACACCAGAATCAATTTACCATAAGTTAGTCTGGAGATAGAGCTGAACACTAAGATTCTTAGCTAGTCTATTTCTTTCCCAAGCGTGGGAGAATAAGGAAAAGGATCAAGAAGGGGAAAATACCAGAATTTTAAAGAAAAATCTTCAACAAGTATTTCTTAAAAACAACATGTAAAAGGTAGAAACACCATGTGGGTTATAAGCTTAAACAGCCCTGGTCGATCCCTGCCTTGAAAATAAGGCAGAAATTGAGCATCTTTCTTTCCTAAGGATGGGCCAGAGTTTTCTCCTCAAGAAAGGCAAAATACGCTTCAAGTCCAACTTCAGTTCATCCAGAAAGCCCCACACTCCTTACAGAATACTCCTTACAGAAAGAAGTTTACAATGCCCTTGTATTTAAGGTCACTTTTCAATTCCTGTAGGAATTCAGATTTTGCCAAATGCCAGGCATGTAACAAAATGTGTCCAGCCTGTTAACTAATTATAAATTAAATTACAAATAACCATATCAATAAATACTTTGTTTTTCCAAAGGGATACTTTGTATCACTGAGTGACACTGTAAGGGCAATAGAGAATGGTTAAGTCAATTATGGTGAGTCCTTATGCTCTTAAACTTGGCTTTCTAAAGATGAATGTCTACATATTCCTTTGAAACACAGAAGGCTATAAAAATTCTGATTTAATAAATGTTTGCAATTGATTTTTATAGAAATTTAATACTCTAAAGAAAATATACACTCAAATTATATCCATTTTCCAGCGACAGGAATACTGAACTCTGTCAAATCACACAACCTTTAGACTGAGATCAGAAGTCATAAAACCCAATAATCATCTGTGTTTGAATGTTTCACAACAAAAATCTTTGGAAAGCAACTAACTACCCAGGCTCTCCCTGAACATGTCCTTTTTCCTTTGACCTAGATGTTAGATTTTTGCTTTTCAACTATTAAGAGAAAATCTATTTGCCTAACTATACTACTGACTGTTTTATGTTTGAATTCCTCTCCTGAGCAAGTTGAGGAACAAGGTTCTGAATGAGGCTGGGTTCCAACAGCCTAAGCCTGACAGTGGGACAAGACTTTTGGGAATGGACCCAAAAAAGAGATTTTATTTTATTTTCCAGAAAGAGGGTTTTTAAAAAGGATGTTAAGAAGCAGACTGAGAAGGAGACAGACTGAGGGAAGCTATAGCCTGAAGATGCAGGGCACAGAGGTGAACATGAGGCTAACCCTTGGGAAGCAGAGCTGGAGAGAATAGGACAGAGGAAGCAAAGTATGAAATACAGATAATAATGAGAACTTAGAATGAGTTCCTAAAATATTCAGTGACAGCCATGGGGAGCGGGGGGTGGATCTTACTCATCCAAGCTCAGAGAGCTACCTGGACACACTCTCAGATACACTGGACACATGTTCCTGCCTTTTGAGCTATAAAAAGATTAATATCCCGAATCCTCTGATACAAAACCCCCATGTTCTTCATATGATTCTATAATCCTCGAATCCTTTCATCAACCCAGATAAATGTGTTGGTCACCCCTCATTCATCTTAGAATGTGCTTTACAGAACTCAAGTGTTGTGTGCTCCAAGAAGCAAAATGGACCAGTTCTCCTCTCCCGAACTCACCTGGCTAAGAATGAATTAGACTTCTTTGCCCCTGTGTCTGAGTGTTGACTACCAGTGACATTTCTATCAACTATAATAACTCACTATAAACCTGCATCAAGATACCAGACATTGGCACAAAGTCACACAGTAGAGTAACAGAGGTAAGAACTGAGGCCATCTAACTGCAAACCTGAGCTTTTAACCTCCATGCCATGCTGCCCCATATTTTTATTGTACATTTCTTTCTTTGAATCCAATGGTTAAGAACCTGGAACCTGACTGCTTATATTCTAATATTAGTTCTGCCAATTATTAAGTATGAAATTTAGCCCAAGTTACTGAGCCTTCCTAACAGAGATTCCTCTTCTATAAAATGCAGATTGTTTTGTTCTGAGGCCCGTTACACCAAAAGCAGATACACTTCCTCTGCAATGGAGCAGGTGGTCACAGCACTGGACAATCCAGGCCATTCTCCTTTCTGTGCTGGGAGGGAGGCACAGTGCTGAAAGTGGCTGTTTCTCTATGACTTTTGAGAGCTTGTAAGGCCTTACAACTTAATAGAAATACAATGTTACCTTGGCATAGCCTTTACACTATTTGAAGTAATATCTTAGGGGGACCCTGAAATTATTGCTTTGCTATTATGCCAAGAAGCTACAATCATTCCATACCATGAAGCCCGAGACAGAAACTCCAGAGAGGAACATGGCTGAACTCCGTAGAGGGTGAAGTGAATACTCCTTCTCCCACAAAATTCATAGGCCCTAAGGCCTATGACATTGTTTCCCTTTACTAAACACATAGCATACCTTTCCCTCCCCTGTCTGTATTACGGCAGTCATGAGGAAACAGAGGTGCGCTATCAAGATACCTGCAGAGTCACGGACACCGGGTGTTCTGGCATGTTCTCACATCCTATACAAACAGTGTAACTCTTCTGAGAAGGCTCCAGGATGTTTGCAGAGCCATTTCTGCTCTAGCCTGCTTAAAGAGCAATCCCGTACTCAGTGGCCAATACAACTGAAAGAACAGCCCCAGGGCTGCGAATGTAAAGTCCTTCCTTCTCCATGGAAAAGCAATTCAACAATATTTCGTCCCCTGTGCTGGACTCAGTCAGCAGCAGCATCAAAATTTAGTTCCTCCCTTTGTTAAGGGGGGGAAAAAAACCCCTTTCCCTGCATTAACTGTTCTTAATACTTTATGTATCAAAAGCATTTTAAAAAGACATACACTGTTTCCTAACATGCACATATACGAAGATGCAGCTCAACACTCTCCAAGGGTAAGAACTAACCATTAAAAACGTTTCTGAATCTGTATGCCTGTTAATAAAAAAAAAAAAAAGAATTTCTGCATGTGTTTGAAAACATTTATGAAAGTAGAAAAGGCACAATACAGTATCATACAAACTGTAGGCTCCAGCAAAGTAGTGAAATAGTTCTGAAATTTGAGGTGAATTCCCCAAACTCTGTATGTGAAGAGTACTATACAGAGTGGTGCCGCTTAAGATGATTTTCATCTCTTGGTTGGAGTTTTCATATATTTTCAACACTATATGATACTTTCCTGGAGTAATGGGGAGGCTGGGGTAAATACTTCTTTTTAAAATCTTGAAAGAAAGAAATCATTCTTTCTCATTGTTAGTGCCCCCTGACTCTGGCTTCAGACTCTTCTGGGAGCTCGCGACATCTTTCACTCCCTGCAGCAAGTTTACTGCTTCACTTACCTGCCAGAGTACGAAGAAAAAATATCCAGAGCCATTATTCCTCCAGATTGTGGCCCCAAACTTATTTTGAACTCTTCCAAACGTTCTGCAGGCACATAAGTAATTCTGGAACAGAACACAATCCATGAAAAAAAGGAGGAGGAGGAGGAGGAGGAGGAGGAGGAGGAGGAGGAGGAGGGGGAGGAAAGCAAAGTTTTGCCTAACAGAAAAAGACTCCAAAACACAGAAATAAAATATCTTGTCCCTGCATCCCTACTTTTTCACACAAATCATTTAATCAGCTTATTCAGCAACTCCAAACTCGGAAAGGATAAAACATCCTATAGGCAAAAAATAACAGATTAAAGTTTAAATTTTTTACTTTATATTTTAAACAATTAAACTTTAAAATGCTGATAAACTATATGTTTACTAATAATCATATAGGGGAGAAAAACAGCATTATTTCAATTTCTATATGGGAAGACTAACAGTCTTTTTAGAAAGATCCATTAATCCTAGGGCACGTGAGTGGTTCAGTTGGTAAAGCATCTGCCAGGGTCCTGGAATCCAGGCCCTCGTGGGGCTCCCTGCTCAGCAGGGGGAAGTCTGCTTTTCCCTCTCCCTCCACCCCAACCCCGACTCGCGTTCTTTCTCTCTCTCTTTCTCAAATAATAAATAAAATCTTTAAAAAAAGAAGATCTGTTAATCCTTACAAATATAAGTTCTTCCATAATACATAATTAATTATGGCCATTAACAAGTATATAATAATTACATGTTAGCTCTATGAAGTTATGAACCTGAAGGTCTGAAGTTAAAACTAGTGTAAGTTTATGGGAAGGCCCTCTTACTAATTTGTAGCAATTCCGTAATAAGTTATTTTGGTTTTAGAGAAAAGCCTGATGTTTACACTTGAATGATCACTTAGTAATTAAGCAAGCACCGGCGGAATGCCTGCAATGTGGAAGGCACTGAGCAAGATGTTGACTACAGCTATAAAGTTCAGAAACTGATACTCGAAAATTCAAGTTTACTGCTGTCCTATAAAAGACTACATAACGACTATACCTCCCTAGATCTTCAACTTAATAGTTAGGTAAGAGGAACAGTGAATTGCAATTTGGTTCAGCACACTGTGCTAAAGTATGTGTCAAGTTTGTATGTATCAAAATTACACAATATAAAAATCATGAAGACTATTAAACCAGCTATCCATGACTTACCCATGAAGACAATAAGTACATAAAACCTGAGCAGGGGAGGGCATGGATAAAGGACTGTCTTTTATGTCATAATAAAAGCTGAATTCTGCCACTGGCATTAATTTACTGCGTGAGAAAGACATGTAATTTCAGACATATTGGTTATTCCATAAAAATCATTCACCTCTGTAAGGTCACTTAAATTTGGCGTCAGAAGACACAGCTCTGTTTGCTCATCAGAGTGTAGTGGGAGGGTAAATCACCACTACCAAATCTCCACATTCTCAACTACAAGAAAGATGTCACTTTTCATGAGGCTATTGTAAGCTAAGGAGCATGAAACAAACAGAAGGCAGTGCTTCTCCAGCACATCAGCTAGCCTGGTCACACCTGATCACTCTGCAGACTCTGGGTACCCTTGGGAAGTCTCTTTTCATGACACTTTTACCTCCAGCACCAAAAAATAAAGCAGAAAGCACAGCTCAGAGGGTTTAGGAATACACTGGGAGACAGAGTTGCATTCTAATTCTGGCCCTACTTAATTTATTCATCCATGAAAACACCTTCTTTATGGTGTTAAAAATATATTGAATAGTAAATTTGAATTTATCCCTTCCCAAAATAATGAGTAAAAAATGTATAACACATTACGTCAGGAAGACTGATTCTATTTTATACTAAGACTAATAAAGATAAACCTAAAACTAAAAAACCTATTCAAGAAAAGTGGTATTGGGGTGCCTGGGTGGCTCAGTTGGTCAAGTGTCTGCCTATGGCACAGGTCATGATCTCGGGGGTCTAGGATGGAGCTCCAAGTCATCAGGCTCCCTGCTCAGCAGGGAATCTGCTTGTCCCTCTCCTGCTGCCTCTTCCCCTGCTTGTGCTCTCTCTTGCTCTTTCTTTCCTTCTCAGATAAATGAAAAATAAAATCTTTTTTTTTAAAAAGTATTATTTCTGAAGATTCAATAAAGGTAAAACATATAAAGTCAGGAAGAGGTGAAAGAAGGAAAGCTAGAACACACTAGTAAAGATAATAATCAGTTCAAAGTATTATGTTTTTAAAATGCTTTGAGAAGGAAAAAATATTTCTATCACAAACAATGCCAAAAATGAATTTTCCTCTATATTTGTCCCAAACTGTTTTCCCTTTTACCAAGGGTAGAGGACAGGGAGCTTTACAAATATTTTTCTGATATTTTAGACAGCAGTGAGAAAGGGGAAAGAAAGCAGCTTTTGCAAATATTTACCCCAATACACACAGTGAGGACACCATAAGATTCCCACAATGCAACAGCACACGCAAAGCATTTCTAACACACTCCTGGTCATACAGCACACCTCCGGATCCCAGGAAGGGCACCAAAAATGAAATGTGGTCTGAATAAACACACTGGAACAGCTTCTTTGAGAGCTGTGTTAAAGATTCGTACACGTAAACTAACCTCTGGTTACAAACGGAGAGGAAGGAGAAAGGGCAGCATCAGTGATGCTGACATGTGATCCGGCTACTAATCCAGAGACGGCGCCTGCACGCGCAGGCGGGATCACGCCCCACAAAAGAGCTTGAAAGCTCTGTAGTTGGAAAATATGATTTTCAAATGAGTTCACAATCGTCAGTGCAATGTGAACATGTAACAATCTCACAGTGGTGTTGATATTTACATTCTCATGTAAATGAAGAAAGGAAAGCCGAAATGTATACTCTGAGTCCGTATCTGGATCTATCCTTGCAACGGGAAGTTACAAAAGCATGAAATGGTTTTCACAGACAAGTTGTAACACACAGCCATCATGAGCTTTTGAATCACCAATACTCACACATAAAGGGGGGCTCGATCATCAGCAGGTGCTGCAGAAAATCTAGAATGTGAAGCATACGCCGCAGCATCTTTTTACAATGGTGTTAACAAATGTCAATGTCTTGAGCGGAATGTGAGATGCATACATATGTAGTTAAAAGTGGGTGCTCCTGGTTGTTTTTCTTCCCCTTTCCACCTCCCTCCCCATCTACACCTCCCCCAGAAAAGCATCTGTTCTTTACTGGTGTCTATAGCAGTGATTATTAACAAGCATAGAAAAATGTAACTGCAATCAATCTTTTATTCCTTGATCAGGAATTCATCCCACACTTTAGGTTAAGGCAGGTGAATTCTGATTCAGCTCGGTAATTATCTGGCAGATGTTAGAAGCAGCTGCTGCTAGGCACAAAACCCTGGCTATTATTACAGAAATATAAGAGCTCCTGGCAAGGTGGAGTGAGAAGTGAAACAGAATGCATTCTGGTGCGGCTTCACATCTGGTTTTCCATACAAAATAATGAAACCTGGAACTTAAACTGGCTGTTCTTGAACTCTTGAAACTCAAAATTATCTACACAGGCACGCATGAGCGCACACACACAAAGTGCCTTGCTATCTATCGCAAACGGCAGAAAAGAAATTCAGTGCCTTGTCTTCAATAAGCAATGCTTTTCCTAAAACCAATCAGTTATGTAACTGAACTATGTAGATTTTTTAAGGTCCCCCAATACACTCCTCCACTGGCATCCCACCTTCATAACAAGACACAAAGGGGAAGAGACACGGATGGAGCCTAGATCTGGGTAATGACTACAAAGCTTAATGGGCCAGAGGCAATGTTATGGCTCCACTCAGAGTAACTGGAGGGACTCGCTTTCCTTTTGGAAGGATTATTCACAAAGCTCTTAAGGTAATTCTAAACCTTCTGCTTCAGAAGAGCTAGTGATAGGAAAGGGACAGGGCCAAAACATTTCCTGCAAAACGGTGCTAAGCTCCAGTCCATCTAAATGGCTATTTTTTTACCACTTAACACCCTTTTTCTGAAAAAGGAGTATATGATTCGAATTTCTACCATTTACCCCATGAGTCAAACTATAACCATCTGAATCTCAGCCTTAGTAGGACACTTGGGAAGAAATCAGTATGTTTTGTGATTCTGTTAATGAATGTGTGTGTGTGTGTGTGTGTGTGTGTGTGTGTGTCCATACACAGGTGAGAATATGAGAAAGAGATTAATTGGCTAATTGATTTCTAGAGAAGAAAAAGTTGCAGGACTTTTCTTATTCACTTTTTTAGTTTAATATATTACATTTTGGAGGTGCCTGGGTGGCTCAGTTGTTAAGCGTCTGCCTTCAGCTCAGGTCATGATCCCAGGGTCCTGGGATGGAGCCACACATCAAGCTCCCAGCTCTACTCAGCGGGGAGTGTCCTTCTCCCTCCCCCACTCCCCCTGTTGTGTCCCCTCCCTGGCTGTCTCTATCTCTGCCAAATAAATAAAATGTTTTAAAAAACAATAATAAGATATTACATTTTGACTCCTGGGATCCCAAAGCAATAATTTATGAAGTTACCTCTGACATCCTAAAAAGCCCTGCCAAAGCTGCTGTAAGCACAAGTGGGCCCATCCTGGTGCTGACCCAGAGCGTGGGAAAACAAATAAGGCAAATGACAAAAGCAACAGAAAGAAGGAAAGGAGAAAAAGGACTTTGGAAGCTTGAAAAAGCACCTGACAACTTCCCTAGAGTTGACTAGATGCCTAATTTATGCCAAATTAATGTCACGATGGTCTTATTCCTTGGCCGCTTTCTAAGTGTTTCAGTACATTAGAACTGAGGGGGACGGCTAGATAACCAAGCACTGTTTCTGGTGCACGGAGTGCCAGAAAGTGGGCAAGGGACCTGCACCAGTGCTCATAGCATAAGACATCCATATCACACAATCAATTAGATGTTCAATTACCAGGCCATGTGTGTTTTATACTACATCTACACTATGTGAGCTAAAAGCCTTGCAATAAGGGGTCCCCATGTGGGTCTATAGCCTTCATCTTTGAAGCTAGAGGAATGGACACTGGCCCATAAGTGATAAATAAAGCTCTTAAAGTTTCTCTGTTTTCTTAGAGGCACTGAAATTTCTAATGTACTTGGACTCACATTATTAAGGTAATTAAGGAACTGTCACAAGATGAAATGATCTATTCCATTATAAAAGTCAAAAGAGCATGAAAAATTATGAAAGCCTGTTAGAGAAATTCCACCCCCAAATAATAGTACTTTCGTATAAGATGGCAAAATCCACTTCAAACAGTATAAATTTTTCTGCTTTTAATGACGGCAGAATGAAAGACACACTGGTAATATATTTTTTTCTTACCTAAGCTCTAGTAATAGATACTTTGCAAAAAAGAATAATATAGAATGAAGTCAGTAAAATAACATTAATACAGCAAAGTTTCCCATAATGGTAATCATTATATAAGTTTAAGGTAAATAATCTTTACCTGAGCTCTTATCTTACTATTTTATCCCTTATACATTAAATAAAAATATTCAATCATCAATGCTAGAGAAAAAAAGCCAAGCTATTACATTGATGAGGTGTGACAGAGTCATGAACTGATTTTTGTGTTGGCTCAAGAAATGTTTAGTAACTTTAAAAACCAAGTCACATCTATAACATGCTTTTAGCACATTATGGGATTATGGGATGGTTTAAGAGCTTACTGACAAAATATCCTACATGACCTACAATCGGACTATACCAATATACTGGTGAATTCTCCTGGAGCATGATGTAGTTAACCAAACGGTAAATGATGGGTCAGACTGACACTGTTCTTTATGGTCTTTTCCATGACTGGTCATTAAAGAACCAGCTTAGTCCTAGGATTCACATAGGTCAGTTGGGTAGTACACGGTTCCTTACATTAAGCCAACCCAAACTTCTCTGAAAGATCCTGAGTGGACCCTCCTGCTCTGTGAGAGATGTCTCAGGATTTTGCAAAAGCACTGGAGCAAAATTAAACACAGGAGGCAAATCATTTTCAAATATTTCAACATTGTATAGTCTTAAAGAAACTATGTCTATAATCAAGAACTACTCAGGAATAGTCAAGTTCCTGAGTGATTTATATTTAATAAATATGTGATAATTTTTGCATATGAAACAGAAGTACCTACTGAAAAGATTCCAATTCATGAATTGAAATTTTTGAATTTCCCAAGCCAAACTGGAGTGAACATAATACTTACTTTATGTCAGGCCCAATGAGAGAGTGTCTTCTCAACATCGCTCGTGCCTGGGCATTAGTTAAACTGATAGTAGATTCTTCATTAATAGATAAGATGCAATCCCCAACAGCAATCCGGCCATCTCGACTAATGGAACCTCCATGAATAATGCTTCGAACAATCATCCCCAAGCCATCTTTATTAGCACTTACTGTCATCCCTATGGTAAAGGAGAAGCACAGATATGTATCAAGTTTGTGACCCTCCAAAATTCATGTTAACTTGAATTTAATAATCCCTATGGATCCATAGATAAAAGGAGCAACTTTTTTATCGAATTAAAAAAAACAATCAAAAGGAAAGAAAAAAAGTTTCTAACATAAAATAAATTTTAAGTACATTTTTTAATGTTTCTCAACTTGTATCCAGAAAAAGACATTCTATGTTGACTGCACTAGAAATGAAATAGATCTACACTGTGGACTGAACAGAACTCAGGCTATTTGATGTGTTGCCCCTTAAACAGAAAACTCTCCCAAGGCAGATATTTTGACAATAACAAATCAATTTTATAGCAGTTCATCTCTTATACATATAAGAAAATAAAGAGAAAGACTACAAATGGAAAATGAGTTGCATAAATTAAGAAACTCCAGGCTTTCACCTTATTTCTAGATCATTTATTCATTTACTATGTGTTTACCACATACTGACTATGTGCCAAGTTCTATGCTGATTTCATGAGATGGAAAAAGCAAGAAGCTTGTACTCAAGTCTTACCCTCAGTGCCTGATGTATAGTGGTCTGTTTAACCAAAGGGATGTATTCTAATCTCTCCCCATTTCATCTCTGAATCTGAAGTCCTAGGAGCTCCAGATCTCGGTATTTCATTGCCCTCCTGACATGTTCCTTAGGTGGCTAATAGGAAATGCAGCCTTAGTATAGAAAAATTGAATTTCCAAGTTTCCACTTCCCGTATTTCACCAGGTTCCTTCCCCTCTTTGGCAACGGCATCATTGTGCTACTCTCCATTTCTCAAAACAGAAATGCTGGAGTTGTTCTCGAGTCCCAGCTCCCTCGCTCTCCTCGTATCTCTAATCCATCATCACGTCCTGTCACTTCCAGCTTCAAAATTTATCTTGAACGCATTCACCTTTCTCTGTTTCCACACTAACCCTACACCAAGCTGGCACTTCTTGCCTCACTTTTTGAAACAGCTTCCTAATTGGTCTTCCTAATTGGTCTCCTGACAACCACCAACGCATTCTTCTCAGAGCAGACACAGCGACCATTCAAAAGAGACAGATCACATCACCACCTCGCTAACAATCCTTTACTAGCAGTGCTAATATACAGCACACCTAATTGGCACAGTCTGTCGGGCACTGATGGCCTGGCCCTCCCGACATGTGTCCTTCGTGAGCACCAAGCCCTTGGCTCCCCATCCTCCAGCCACATGGACTGCTGTCAGAAACACACCCAGCCTCTCCCCACTTCACAGAGGAGTCTCTCCCCAATACTGTTCTGTAGCTCTCACACAGCTAATTCCTTCTTACTCTTCAATATCACTTCCTCAGAAAGGGTTTCTCAATAAATCCCCTCTGAATTTATGTTTCCTTCTCACCCTACCCTCATATTTTTTCAAAAATATAAAAATTTCTTCAAAAATATAAAAATATAAAATTGAAATTATATTTAAAACTGTGCATAATATTATTGTAAGTAGGGGCACCTGGGTGGCTCAGTCGGTTTAGCATCTGCCTTCAGCCACAGGTCATGATCCCAGAGTCCTGGGATCAAGTCCCATGTCTGGATCCTGGCTCAGCAAGGAGATGTGTACTCTCTCCCTCTGTCAAATAAATAAATAAAATATTTAAAAGATTTTTTTTTAATTAATGTAAGTAAATTCACTTAAAACCAAGTGCCAAAGTCCCTTCCAAACAAGATTACATAATTAATGTAAGGAGAGCTATAAGGCTGTAAGGGTGGTTTATAAAAACTTGCTTTAAGATTCCTTTTTAGGTTTGCATTTTGTGTATAAAAGTAAAGTAATTCTTTTAAATATTACTTTTAATAATACCAAATTGGACACGATATTTCAAGTATCTTTTTCTTAATTTTTAAAAAAAGATTTTATTTATTTGACAGGGAGAATGAGCGAGAGAGAGAGCATACGCAGGGGAGGAACAGAGGGAGGAGGAGAAGCAGGATCTCCCCCCCACCCCAATCAGGGATCCCCATATCAGGCTCAATCCCAGGATACAGAGATCATGACCCGATCCAAAGGCAGATGCCACCGAAGTGTCCCTGTATGTCAAGTATCTTTTTAGGAACAACCCGGATTTATAATATGTTTCCAACTTGGTATTTCATGCCTGAAAATGGGACATCCAAGCTTTAGTTATCTAGCTATAGTTCTCTCACAGAAATAAACCATCATCAAATGTATTTAAAATATTGTTAAAACTTATACTAATGATTTGTATTTTATTTCATTTTTTTAGCCTCCACAAATGAAGTTCTATTGGAAACTGACCGTGGCTGTTCCCTGCGGATCCTCCATGGCTGCGTTCATGGCACACCAGCAAAGCTGAGCAGGCACAAGAGAGGTTGTACGATCTATAAAATCGAATGTATTTACTGTCTGGTCCTTTACAGAAAAAGTCTGCTGACCCCTGTCTTATATCATCATGGGAAATTTACTAGTCCGTGGCTGTACCTCAATTTCCCTAGCCATGATCCCTAGCCTTTTTTCCTAAGAGCTTGATCAAGGTATAACTGACAGGGGAACTGTACATATTTCAAGCATATAATGCGAAGACTTGATAGACGTATACCTAGTGAAATGGTCACCACCACAGTTCAGTTACTTAACACATCCATCATCTCACAGAGTTACATTTTCCATGGGTCTGACAACACTTAAGACTGATTCCTTTAGCAAATTTTAAATATACAATATGGTACTAACGGTGGTCAGAGTGCTGGACATGAGATCCCCAGAACGGACTCACCTTAGAACTGAAGGCTTGTATCCTTTGACCAGCGTCTTGCCATTTTCCCCACCCCTAAGCCCCTGGAAAACACTATTCTACTCTGTTTCTGTGAATTTGACTTTTTAAAAAAGTTTCCACATATGAGATCACACGGTATTTATCTTTCTCTGGTTTATTTCACTTAGGTTCATCCATGTACACAAATGGCAGGAGTTCCTTCTTTCTCGTGGGTAAATAAGATTCCACTGTAATGGACACTTATTTTTTATTATTTTTTTGGAAGCACATTTGTTGATTTTAATGTTCCTAAGAACTGTTTTCTGGAAGATTTTCATTTTTTTCCCCCCAAGTTTTTATTTCAATTCAGTTAGTTAACACATAGGGTAGGACTGGTTTTAGGAGGAGGATTTAGTGACTCATCACTTACATATAACACCCAGTGCTCATCACAAGTGCCATCCTTAATACCCATCACCCATTTCAGCCCATCCTCCCAACTACTGCCCCTCCAGCAACTCTCACTTTGTTCTCTACAGTTAAGAGTCTCTTATGGTTTGCCTCTTTTTGTTTTTATTTTTCTTTTGCTTCCCCTATGTGCATCTTGCATCTTGCTGTTTCTTGTACCTGGATGACTTAGATCTCATTCATCAGCCTGCTAAACTCTTCCTTTTTTAAAAAAATAGATACCACCCCCAAAATTTTCTGATATCCTTGCTTCTAACTGGTGGGACTTGCTGGAGCAGAGCAGCTGAGTTTGATACAAGTTCAATATCATTTCCACCAAGAATTAAATCATGTTTCTGGGCTTGAGATATTGAACAAGCAACCCTTGGCCTCACATGAACCCTGTAGATATATTTTTCACCCAAGACATTTTGGATTTCAACAACAGAACCCTTGTCCTGAATCACAATGTTGTTGGGGAAATGAGCATTCACAGACCTTGATCTTGTACTGAAAGACCAGTGTAACACCCTTGATCATGCTCTGTACATGACAACAGAGAGTGCAGACCACAGTCAGTTCTGTTCTAGTTCCCCACCATTTGTCAACACGGAGTCTCTACTTTTTCTTTCCAAGGAGACTGAGCTCTATATAGATGTGACTGATGTCCCTTCGCAGGTCTCCTCTGGGGCCCTTCTCAATAACAGTGCATCCCTTTAGAGTGAGGTCAACATCTTCTGGTCAACAGCCTGAGTACTGACAATGGGTCTTCATTCTTACAGTAGATGCGACAAAGAGCTCTTAGGCTTTAATTTTAAAATCAGAGACACCTGGGTGGCTCAGTTGGTTAAGCATTCATCTCTTGATTTCGGATCAGTTCATGATCTCAGAGTCGTGAAATTGAGCCCCATGCTGGGATCTGCACTGCACATGGAGCTTGCTTTAAGATTCTCTCTCTCCCCCTCCCTCCGTCCCTACCCCTGCTCTTGCTCTCTTAAAATAAATATATAATTTTTTAAAATGAAATAAAATAAAATTGAGGTTTAGATGAATTTCCTGATATAATAGAAAGCAAGAACACTTCACCTTTCACTATTTTTTTTTCTCCAAGAACTGAATCATCTTAGTATTCTTTTTTATGTCAAAACTTAGAAGTTAAGGTAGAAGCAACCCAAGTGTCTAAAAACAAATGAAGGAATAAACCAAAGTAATACTCAGCCTTAAAAAGGAAAGAAATTCTGAAAATAATGTTTTTAAAAAGGAAAGGAAATCTTACACATGCTATGGATGGATGCGCTTTGAAGACATTCTGCTAAGTGACTAAGCTAGTCAATGGGACAAATACTCTACAGATCCCCTTACATGAAGAACTTAGGATAGTCAAGACTTATAAAGACAGAGAATAGAATGGTTGCCAGGAACTAAGGGACAGGGAGAATACTTATTATTTAATGAGTACAGAGTTTCGGTAGGAGAAGATGAAAAAGTACTAGAGATGGTTTGTGGTGACAGGTGACAACAATGTGAATAGACTGTCACAGAAATGTATACCCAAAATATTTTATTTATTTTTTAACTTTTTTTTTTAAATTATTAACATATAATGTATTATTAGCCCCAGGGTATGGGTCTGTGAATTGCCAGGTTTACTCACTTCACAGCACTCACCATAGCACATACCCTACCAACTCCTGCCCATAACCCACCAACCTCTCCCTACCCCCCTCCACCCCGGCAACCCTCAGTTTGTTTTGTGGGATTAAGAGTCTCTTATGGTTTGTCTCCCTCCCAACCCCATCTTGTTTCATTTATTCTTTTCCTACCCCTCAAACCCCCCATGTTGCTTCTTGACATCCTCCTATCAGGGAGATCATATGATAGTTGTCTTTTTCCGACTGACTTATTTCACTAAGCATAATACCCTCTAGTTCTATCCACGTCATCGCAAATGGCAAGATTTCATTTCTTTTGATGGCTGCATAGTATTCCATTGTGTATATATACCACATCTTCTTTATCCATTCATCTGTCGATGGACATCTAGGTTCTTTCCATAGTTTGGCTATTGTAGACATTGCTGCTATAAACATTCGGGTGCACGTGCCCCTTCGGATCACTACATTTGTATCTTTAGGGTAAATATCCAGTAGTGCAATTGCTGGGTTGTAGGGTAGCTCTATTTTCAACTTTTTAAGGAACCTCCATGCTGTTTTCCGGGTGGTTTCACCAGTTTGCATTCCCACCAACAGTGGAGGAGGGTTCCCCTTTCTCCACATCCTCGCCAGCATCTGTCATTTCCTGACTGGTTAATTTTAGCCATTCTGACTGGTGTGAGGTGGTATCTCATTGTGGTTTTGATTTGTATTTCCCTGATGCTGAGTGATGTGGAACACTTTTTCATGTGGCTGTTGGCCATCTGGATGTCTTCTTTGCAGAAATGTCTGTTCATGTCCTCTGCCCATTTCTTGGTTGGATTATTTGTTCTTTGGGTGTTGAGTCTGATAAGTTCTTTACAGATTTTGGATACTAGCCCTTTATCTGATATGTCATTTGCAAATATCTTCTCCCATTCAGTCAGCTCTCTTTTGGTTTTGTTAACTGCTTCCTTTGCTGTGAAAAAGCTTTTGATCTTGATGAAGTCCCAATAGTTCATTTTTGCCCTTGTTTCCCTTGCCTTTGGCGATGTTCCTAGGAAGAAGTTGCTGCAGCTGAGGTCAAAGAGGTTGCTGCTGGTGTTCTCCTCAAGGATTTTGATGGATTCCTTTCTCACATTGAGCCCAAAATATTTTAAATGGTCAATTTTATGTACCTTGGACTATGCTAAAAAATGATGTAGCCTGACATACTAATAGAACAAAAACCTATTCGGCTATCTCAACAGACAAAAATATTAGACAAAATTCAACATTACCTCAGCCAGCTAAAAACAGGCACACAATCGAAAGGCTCAGTTTATAAAATCAAGTATGCTCAAACCATGACTCTTACATGAGTCTCCCAACTGCTTCCAAAATACTTTACCAACCTATGCCAGAATGGTCTCCAAACCCAGTCTGACCCTGTCACTCTTCTGCTCTCAGCAACCACTGCCCATAGGAACCTCCAGCAGGCAGGAGGATCTTAGGACAGGCCTGTGTCCTGCACAGGACCCTGGCAAGTGTATCCCACCCATCTCTCCATTAGCATCAAGTCTCACTCTGCCACTGTCACGCCTCACTTCATCCATGCCACACAAAGTTCAGTAATGCTTCATAGGTCTCTGCTTCAGCTCTAGCAGCTTCCCAATTATGTGATAAATTATGTGATAAATTTTCTCTGAAGTCTTTCTAAACTCCTCCATACTCAGAGCAGGGATCAGCTATTCTCTCCTTTAAGCCTTCTATGTTCTTCGTATAAATGCATTTAGGATTTGATATGTCAATTTGCTTACTCTCTTAAACTCATATTCCTTGAGGAAAGTAGTTAAATTATGGTGTCTATGCACAGTGACTTGAATATAGAAAACAATAAATGTTCAACAGTTGAATTAAATAATTACACGAGAATAGGGATTTTCACATGGGCTTTGCAAAATCTCTGCCTTATAAGAAGGTTAAAAAAAAGGGTGGGGGGGATTCCATGGTCAATTAAATATAAAAAATGCTGGATTCTATAACTTCTTAGAGATCCACAATGCATATTTGAATACCAAAGATACTGAGAAGCAATGCAAACAAAAACCTGTCTCCTTAAGTGTAATGTTCCCAACTTCTAAACTTGTAGCCCATTTATAACTTCTATTAACATCTTATAGAATTAGTATTCAAAGTAACAGGCTTTCATAAATACTTCACTAACAGATGAAATATTTCTGACACATTTAGATATTTATAATATGTCTCATAATGAACAAATTTAGAAAGTTCTATAGCTTAAGTTTTATATTACTTTATTAAATGTAATATATAAGAAATAGTCAAGCTAAGTGAAATTCTTTGCTATAATTCTGCACTTAGCTGCTCTTGGTAGTACCCAGCTGCCACCAAATGGAACAAAATTTAGAAGGAGACAGAGACTGGAATTCTACTCACCACATAAGTGCTGTTAGACTTCACTGCCAAGTCTCAAATTTAACAAGGAAACAAGACTCTGCCATAAGATATCAATGCAAAGGGCACTGCTTGGTTACATGACAGACGGAACAAGATCTCTATGTAGAGCTAAACAGTGTCTTGGGCTGCAGCTGGACACTCAGAGCAACTAGTTTATGATTCTATTAACCAGCACCACATGAGCACAGAAAAACAAATGTGCTCTGCCTCCATATAGTTTTTGGCTATTGTAATTAGGATTTTATTTCTAAAGGAAATCTTCTTTCCCCAACTCACTAGGTTTTGTGATTATTAACCAGCCTCAACCCCTTTATGGGTAAAAGAGGACACAAAAACCCCACCACCTGGGAAGCAATATTGCATAACTTGCATTTATAGTTTGGTGGTGGCACACCTGGCTGTCTTTTTCGTCTTTATTTCAGTGAATGAGAGAAATTAAATACAAACTGACTTATGCATGACTGGTAACATTCAAAGAAACTAATAATTTACTTTTTCAAAGAATTCAAAATTCCAAATTGCTGACTTTTCATTTCCTAAGAATTCCTTTTCTGATTTGCTGTTTCATACACAAACAATTCATATATCTTTTACTTGAATGTGAATGAGGCTCATGCATACTTTTAAATAATTAAGAGAGTGAGGATTTAAGCTCGTCAGAAGTAAACAAACCTGTTAACCATTTCAGGAAAAATAAAGAGTACATAAAATGAGAACCAGAAAACCCACAGGAACACTTATAACATCTATTTTATTGCCTACAGCCAACAATGCTAAAACCGTGTTCAATATTTCATCTCTGGCAAAGGGGTTGAGAGGGAAGATACATGTGGAAAGGAAGGAACCTACCTAGGCTAGAATTGCCTTTTGCTATAGTAATAGTCCTCTCAAACGATTCTTCAGACAGGTTTTGGAGCATGACACACTCTGCAGTCGAGGTCAGGGAGCTCTGCTGAATTAAGAACTCGGAGCCCTGACAGAAAATAAGTAAGTAAATAAATAAATAAGTCACATGGAAAGGAAAACAAGACTTTGGAGTATGATTTCAACACCACCCCTGTTCTCTAATTGGCTGTGCCTTCTTCAGCAGGAAGCTATAACCAAAATAAGTTCATAGGTCGGATTCTGAAAATCTCAACCTCAAGAGAGGATTTGCTCTAAAGGCAGAGATCAGCCAGAATACTCCACAGTGCCACTGTTTATAACCTCACCATAACATACAACACATGTATTTAAAATGTTACCTTTCCCGCTGAATCAGGTAGCACAGGAGAAGGACGTTCTGCACTTGATATCATTTCATTTGGTGGGTGAGAGTCAGCCCATGTTCTTGTGTTTTCACATTTGTATTGCTGTTCAATAGCATTTGCAGGTGTATAATCATTTGCAGCAAAGCCAGAGGCAGGACCCATGCTCAAGTCTGCTGAAGACGGACTCTCATCTTGTCTTTGCAAGAGATTCTGGGTGTACAGTTCCTCCAAGGACATGTGCAGATCAAGTACTGGATCTGAAGAATTTTCAGTAATATCCTGATGATTAAAGAACAAAAAATAAAAGTGATAGCCAGAGTTACATCAATGTATTTTGCAAGACCATTTCTTAATAAATAACTAGTGGGGGAAAAAACCACAATTATTCATTACTCAAGAAGCATTAGCAAACGTACAAATTCTTCTCTTAGCTGACATTTGCATTATCTTTGTTTTTATAAATGCTTTTGAATACATTTTCTGTAGATCATGTATGCCATGTTCAACTGAGTTATACCTGCACTATATAGCATACATGATATCATTTAGATGCAATACTGTGTTCTATTCACAAACAAAATTATAGTTTAATCCACAAAGGAAAGCAAGTGACTTGTATTTTTAAATCTTAAAGAGTAGTTCACTTTCAATCAGTATGAAATTCCTATGTAAGATCAAGAACGTAAAGAAAATATTGATTCTGATTTACAAGAATCTCTAAGGAAAAATTATTTTGATAGGCATTTCTAGATATTTATAGAAAACAGAAAGCTATGCAACTCAAATTATTATAGGGAAAATTTTCATAGACATTCTGCAAGATAAACAAAGGGAATACCAAGAAGGTGTATAGTAAGATGTAGGCTCTACTCTAGACCCCCCTATTAACAACCTATACATCACAACAGAACCTCTCTTGACTTTATATTTAGTTTCTAAAATTCTCTGAAACTCTAAAATTCTAGTTCAATGTATACATATGCATCTATTTACAACAGATATATTCTATCACTTACGTGCTTTGGGCAAGCAGCTGCTCCATGAACTGCTACTGAATAAACATATCAGTTTTCCCTTTAATTCTCTTATTAATATTTTTAAAATATAAAAGTAACATATGAATACATTATCGTCAGGAAAGATTCAGGCATGCAGGTATACATATGTGTGTGTGTATATAGAGTATAATATGAAAGCTCTCCCTATGGCTTCCACTTCCATTTTTTCCCCCTGTAGAAAGAGCTGGAACCAGCTGAATATCTGTCAGAACTTTCTACTCACTTGCTTACTAAATGTGTATAAGTACACAAGTACACTCACACATACAAGCAGTTACACATTTTTAAAACTAACCTAAACCATTAATTAAGTAGA
Source organism: Lontra canadensis (assembly GCF_010015895.1). Taxonomy (NCBI): domain Eukaryota; kingdom Metazoa; phylum Chordata; class Mammalia; order Carnivora; family Mustelidae; genus Lontra; species Lontra canadensis. The sequence goes on along the minus strand of NW_022631064.1, from coordinate 6,933,641 downwards.
ATGTTTTACTTTCTTTTTTGAAGCATCTTTGTATCTAGACATGAGAGATTTCCATGTCAGTAAATAAACGTCAACCTCAATCTTCTTATGACCACAGAGCCACCCCGAAGTATGAAAGGCCCTGGAGTGCAGACTCCAGAATGCATGTTCAGACTCTCATTCCTCCACTAGCCATCCTCTGTGCCTTGGTCCCCTCATCGATTAACTGAAGAAAACAGAAGGACCTAGTTCAGGACAATTGGGAGGACATAGAGTTAATACCACGAAGTACTAATAACATGTCTGACTTAATAGAAAATGCCCAATAACTGTTAGCCATTACTGTTATTTGTATTATACATCTTTGTACATGTGAGAAAATGTATTTAGTATAAACTCCTAGAATTATGGGCCAAGTAATATGCACACTTAAAATGTTGGTACGTATTGCCAAACAGTCCAATTTTCTCTCACAAAAATGTGGGACTACCTGAGAACTAATTTTGCCAACCCTAAATAAGTTTGGTAATTCGATCTGAAAGAAATATATTCTAGTAAACATAAAATTTAGTATTTACTATGCATGTCCCTGACAATTAATGAGGACATGCCATTTATATATCTCCTGTCAACACTTTCTTCATATATTCTATCCAACTTCTCATCAGGGGGATTCCACTTGTTCCTATCATTGATATACTCTGTAGGTAAAGTCTGTAATATATACAAGTATTTCCCCGGCCTGTTACTTATCTTTGAGTTTGCACATGTTCTATAGATATACATGCAGAAATTAAATACTTTAAATTCTTTATGTAACTCTTTATGAAATTCTTTACATAATCAAATTTATCAACACTTTGTACTACAGAGTTTCAAAAGTTGCTTAATAAGTTCTTCCACACAAAGAAAAAGAAATGCTTTCTAGTCTTTTCCGTTTTATAAATGCTTTCTTTTCAGGTTCCGTTTTAACCTTTCTAGAATTTATTTCAGGGTTTGATGTGAAATACGGATGTTTTTCTATTTTTTTCCAAAAGGTAATCAATTTTTCCAACAGAGTTAATTACATTCCTCTTATCAGCATAAGTTATGATCTTTCTGGAATTATCAAATATTCCTGGCACAAAGAATTGAGGCAAATGGGAATATCATACAAGCAAGTAACATCCTTAGACTCTTCAGGAACAACGATAGGAAACCATCATCTTCCACACTGCTGGAACCTAGACAATAACCTGTTGGCCCACTCACACAACTTTGATGATTCTGTTCTAATGAAAAATAACAATGCACATACTACAGAATTAGCTTCTGTATTACTAAATTAATTATAATACTTAGCAGCGTATCATCTTCCCTAAACCTCAAATAAAGATAACAATTAAAACTGCTTTTCATCACAAAAGGACTCCAAGCCGCCCTTGTTAGCTAGGGTTTACTATAAATCGTGTGACAGAAATTTCCATGCATTATTCATAAAGGAGTTAACACAGACACATAGAAAAGAAAGAGCTAATCAACACGGCAGACAACATACGCCTACTTCAGAAACGTTTCTGGTTGCTGAACAACCAACTGAGTTTTATTTTTAAAAGTCTTATGGATCTCAAAGAAAAGCAGTTCTTCCCCTGTAAGATGTTCGAAAATAACTCCATAATTTCCTAGTGCAACTTGGTACCCAAACTGAAGTCTTGCAAAAATTCACATTAACACATGCCTCTACTTGATACATTCTTATTCTCCAGGAAATAAAAAAAATAAATAAAAAATAAGAGGTTAAATAAAAATGTCAAATACACTTGAAGAGAGCTGTTGAAGGGTGATGAGTGAGTTAGGATGATACCTGGGCACGCTATTTCCCTGGATGATTTATTTATATAGACTAGCTAAGTCCTGAAACATTCACTGGACACAAGCTGGTTTTCCTCATAAGCGGTCCACCACAGAAGTCCTTCCACACTCAGAAAACATACTAAAAGCACAGCCACTCCAACTCACTGTCCTCCTCCCATTGTTCCTGACACGAGGTACAGTACTTCCTCTAGTGTTTGTGCACCAACCCTACTGAGCCAAAAAGGGACTTCTTTTGTGCTTTGAGAACTTGCAGTTTTGTTCCTAAGACTTCCACAGTGATTCCCATCATCTTGACTAGAGTGATTACATTAGTTTTTTATACTAAGTGTTTCTCCAAAGAAACAAACAAACAAACATTTTGAGCTTGGGTGTGAAGGCAGCAATAGTGAGGCTACAGAATGACAGTAAGTAGAGATCTATAGGAATAGGTATATTTATTTATTTATTTATTTAAATCATGGAATCCATTATTTACAACTTCTGGCAGCATACCTGACCAAGGTGTAACTGTTTGTACATTTCTAACCATCAAGGTTATTACATGTCTCGCAAAGTCAAAAACCTGAGGAATCACTGAGATGCTCACATTCTATACTTCTTTAAATCAGTATGGAGGCTTCTCTGTCTTCAATATTATATATTATAAGGTTTTATGTTATCAATTAGAGGGTTCCAAAATGAGCTCACTCTTAAGAAAAGTGACCAGAAAAAAAAAAAAAGGCCAGTTCTAAATTCCTTAACAAATTGACATTCTGTCTTTTTAAAATAAATTTCGTGCAAAGAAACAGGAAGATGAATACATCACCTAGTTTTTTATTTACATACAATTTTCTGGTAAATATCTTGGTGCTATAAAGACACCACAAAATAAAAACAAACATAAAAAACAAACATAAAAAACAATGTTGCAGAGATTTACCACGATGCAGAAACAGTCCTACTTTCTAAGAAAACTGAAAGCACACAGCAGTTTCACAATGTGTTTTAAAACATCCTCATTAATGTCTTCTTTGTTGTTTTATAGTTTAAATATTTCAGTTGATAGGCCAGCTTGCCAGAATGTGCTTCAACAAAAGAGTAAACTGCTCAGGAATTAAAAAGAAAAAAAAAAAAAAAAAGAGGCAAATAGACTTCAGTAAGCCAATATGTTGTGCTGCATACAGCCAGCATTTGCCCTGTAAAATATATGCTTCTCAGTATGCAGATTGTGTAATCCCTTTAAGTAACAATTACTAAGTTAAACAATGCAATCTGTCCCACTGGCAAGAGGCATTACCCTATGCTGTGGATTAGGAGAGTCCATTAGGAGACGAACTCAGCTTCCAGCCCCGAGGCCAGTAAAGACTGAACACGTTCCAGACAGGACCGGGACGCAGGCACATAGACAGTCTCAGGTGTGGTGAGAGAGGAGCAGCTGCTCCATTCAAGATTATACCTTGCAAACCAATTCAAGGAGACTTCCCCGCATCATTTGCAAGGATAACAGGTGCACCCTGAACATAAAAGAACATGCTTTGAAAACGTTCTGGCCCAAAAATTACTTGTTAATCAGGAAAGGAGGAAAACTGTGCTAGACCTGTGGAAATTCTATTTTACATCTTATTCAAAAATACAGATATCCTTCCTGCTGAATTCAATTTATATGGAAAATATATATTTCATATATTTAAGAAAGTTACTGTCTAGTCTTCTTATCTTGACTTTTAATATTTATGGTTTATTTTCAACATGGAAGAATAAAGAAATTATATCCATACATGAACTCTTTGCCTAGATTAGATGTTAACATTTTGCCATATTCTCTTCAATCTCTCTTTCCTCTTAAAAGGATATAATGTATTAACACATTCAGTTGAATTCCCATGTTTCCTTCTTTCTCAAAGAATAACTTCTTTCCTGGAGTTAAAAAAAGTCATTCCTATACATTTTTAGTTTTTTTTAATACACATACACACATACTCATAAAATACACTGAACTGTTTTGTGTATTTGTATTTGTATTTGTAGAAAATATAAAAAAACTCCAACAAATCAATATGAAGACAGACAACACAATATAGAAATTATCAAAAGATATGAAGCGGTCACTGACACAAGTGAAAACCAAAGGACCAACATATGAAACAGTATTCAACTCACTAACAAGCAGAACTCCAAATGCAAATTTCAAGCCCAAAAGATAGGGCAGGTTTTAAAATATTACTTATTAAACACTATAAAGTACATCACCAAGAAAATGAAGAAGAGTTGGGGCATTCATGCCAATAATCTATTTTTAAAATATATCTGGCACAGATATGTTGAATAGTAACTAAATTCTTCATTCATATCCAGAGACTTAACCATACTTTGCCATTCACTGTGATTTCTGTGTAAAGTATTTGCTGGCATCATTTTATATAAAAACAAAAGACAGTATTAAGTTTCACTTGTTATTAAATATTAAATTAATCCAAAAAATATTTTACTATCCAACTCTACATGAAAATCAATTTTAAAACCATTCAGAAAATAAAGTTATCCTCATGATTTTTCTAAAGCAGACACAGCTAAATAAATACACAATTTGAGAAATACATTCCATTAAAATTTTTCTATCTTATAAGTCCTACTCAAAACTTTGAACCCTTGGCTCTATCATTCCATACAATAGAACCTAGACTTAAATAGTACCTAGTGGTCCGAGAGATGCTCAATCAACACTATCTGAATAAAACTGCACTTTAATCTGATAATGAATCCATGATTGGAAAAACACAATGCTTCTAACATACCACTCCCACAGTTCCCCCTCTGTACCTTGGGAGGAGAAGATGGAAGGGAGGGACCATAGTTCAGGCCATCGCTACAAGCGCTGCCGTGAAGAGATAAAAGAGAGGCTTGAGTGGAGTAGATACTGTCATTATCAGGAGAGTACTGAGACTCAAATGTAGATTCATCTGCTAAGTCAGCCTCATTTGTGTCCACCTGGGAACCAAAATGATAATGTCAGCTGGGAATTCTGGTTACATATATGACATGTCTCCACTTGAGACTAAAAAGAGTACCGGCATTCGTCCTGTCTCCTACATGACCTCCTCACCCTCTTCAACACGTCGAGACAAACTGGGGCTGGCATCAGTTACACATTCCACCAATAAGAGGACAACAGCAACAATTAACAAAAGGCCCGGATTAATTCAAAGTTTTAAGTGATTTCATATATTAAGGAAAATATTTACTTTGTCCAGTTCACATTATTTTTTAAAACCACCTGCCCAACTTCTAGAATTATATAATAAAATGAAAGAGGTCAACACTTTTTCTATTCAACCAAAATAAACTACTATTCAACAAGGCAGTTAGGCAATTATCTATTTATAAAGCTCACTAAAACAATATATTTTAAGTTATTTTTTTCAAGTAGGCTCCACACCCAGTATGAAGCCCAATGAGAGGCTTCAACTCATGACCCTGAGATCAATACCTGAGTTGAGATCCAGGGTCAGGTGCTTAACTGACTGAGCCACCCAGGTACCCCTATTTTAAGTTATTTTAAACTAGATTTTAAAACCATCCGAGATGATGATTCAGAACTTGCTGGTGATCATCAGAAACCAAAAAGAATATCTGTGATTTTATACTGAAATTATACTAACAAACAAGGGGTCTAATTATGGTGATGGGGAAGCTACAAAGTTGTGAACTCCTTTTGCTGGAAAACTCACATAAAGCAGAACATTTCACTAAGTATTATCTAAAGCTCCTCTTACTATCTTTCATGGTAGAACCAAGTGAAAGAATCAACTCATGAGGAGTTTAAAGCTCTGTTTACAATTCACTCAGTTACGCTTTAAAATAGGTAGAACTAACATAATTATATTATTATATTATCAGCATTTTTGGTCTTGATGGCAAAATCCTACGTGTTCTACTTCTTTGTGATTTCAACTTATTTTGCCAGAAGAATTATAAATTATACCAGGTCACATTCTTGCAAAAACATGCCAAGAATATAGGTTTGCCACTTCCAAGTGACCCTCCCTCTAATAATATATTTTAAATATATGTTCAAATTCACTAGTGAACTACTGTGTGGAGGTTTACCCTTCACAAATGTTTATCAGGTACAACATTCTGGAAAGTAAATACTTCACATCACTATCTAGATAGATGGCATTAACTAAGCTTTGTGTCATGGATTATTGATGATATTGTAATATGATATTATTGTATTTATTATAATATACACCAAAACTTTCCAAAAGGCAGTTTCAGGAGCTGGTTAATTAAAAAATATTAACAAGAAGAACTATCTCCCAAAAATTAGGTTTATCAAAATCAAAGAAATAATTCACACTCTGTTCTAAAGCAAGATGTGCACAACTGGTTAGAAATACATAATGGAGAATGCCATGGGTTTTTAACCTCACTCTATTCTGATACACTAAAACAAGGATTTCAAAAGCTGAGCACTTCCTTTCTAGTCATACTGGGTACTTTTTTCCCAAAAGGAAAAGTTAGGCCAGGAACCTGGTTTTAATAGGAGTAATGGAATAGGACATCCAATTTTTATATTTATGTTGTATAAATGTCATGTTTATTTATATCTGATATTTAGCTTTACATCTTAATTATTGCTACAGTATTGTCTCCTCTACTAGAAAGTAAGGTTCTTAGCAGCAAAATTCATGCATTTATTCATCAAAGTGACTTCCAGTGGTCCAGAAATATTTATTCTAATGAATGATTTTATATAGACCAAGTAAAAATAAAATTTCAATTTAAAATTTTGTAGTAAATCAGTGATGCTTATTATATTTTGTAATCATAGTAAACATGGGTTTTGACTATTTTGGAGACTTCTGTGTTCTTAATAACTGAACCAATTTACGTGGTTTTCACATTATTTGTATCGAATGGAAAAAAATATACTAGTTACCCCATTCAAAGGTAGCCAAAACAACTGATTAACTGAAAACAGCTAAATAATGCCTAGAAATGCCCCAAGTATGAAATTAAAGCAAACGAGTGCTTCAACAACTTTTGGTATGATGTAAAGATTAATTCTACTAGTTGTCAGAATGCATTGCTAACTGAATTTCCTCCCTAAATCAGCAAATAGTTTCACACGTGTTACGGTTTTTCTTCCTATTTTGAACTATAAGAACCACTAGAATTGAAATGAAAATGTCTGGTTTTCCAAAACATTATGAACAAAGAGTTTACAGTAAGATTTTAGAATATTTTGAAAAGCAAAAAATAAGACATAAGATTTCTGAAAGAAGACTTGATATGTTGTGGCCACTAACCAGAGCCAAGTCAGCCCTGAAGACAGCTCTGTCAACCAGCCCTTCCTCCTCGCAAGAGTGTGGTGGGTGGAGAAAGGAATCCTCCTTAGAAGAAACATACCCTTCTTCTGGTGAAAGCTGCAGGGAGAAGGAGACTCAGTGTTTGAGGAGGAGTTTGAAGGAGAACAGCAAAGAGGGAAGGAAGGAGAAAGATGGGGGGGTTGAAAAAAATAAGAAGAGAGGGAAAAAATGGGAATGTTTTCAAATGATAACACGTGACTTAGACACAGAATGATGAACATGAAATATGATAAATATTCATATTTAATGTTTTTATTTGTTAAGGTACAATAAGGACATTCTTCTAATACCAATAATACCAATACATCATCTGTTAGATGAAAATCCCTTCTAATTTTTTCATTCTCCTTATAAAAGATCAAAATCAATAATTTTTTTGTATTATATAATAATCTTCTGGTCAGTTTCATCTGCCAAATATTCTGGCTAAACAATGACTCTTAATGTAAAAATAAGTAAGGGGCCTTTTAGGTGTTAAGATATAAAAGAATTTGCAGGGGAAAAAAACATTAAAAAGGAAGGATCATCTCCTCTCTGTCATCCCTTACTAGAGTATTATTTTAAAGAATCTCATTTACTTGACAAGGAATGTCAGAGAACCCTACAGTGAAGTCTCTCAATTGAACATAGCTTAAAAAAAAAAAAACAAAAAAAAAACTCTACATGTACAGATTCTAAATTACATTCCTAATCTATTATATCACACTGACGGATCACACTGATGGAAAACCTAATATATTTATTCCAATCTCAAATAAAATGGCCTAAAATAGATCGTCTTGCCTACATCACCCTGTATCAGCAACACATGCAGAAGTTCTCTTCTTTCCTCTGTTGTCATAAATATATTTTCATAGATTACCAAACTTCTTTGTGGAATACAAAGTGAGGCATGAAAAATCCAATTAATGTTGCAAATGTATTAACAAAGCTTACTATTTGAACAAATTCTTTCATAAAGTCAACAAATTGTTCTTTGATGTTTATGCAAATGTACCTATGTGTTTGTGTTTTCTTAAGAAAAGGTGTATTTGCCCTTTGACTTAAAAATATATTTATACATTAAAAAAGCCCCACGAATATTGAAAATGTCTCTAATATTTACGTGCAATTAAGTGGTAAGTGCTATGTTGTAATCACTATATCTAATAAACATACTGACATTATGTAGCATGAACTGATTAGTTGTTTTTAATACTGCATTAATTAATGACAGGAGGGTGATTGCCTCCCAGGAGAAGAGCCACAAGTTGATGAACCTACTGTGAAAAGTTCAATTTCTTGCTCGGCAGTAATTAGACAAGAAATATGTTGAAATCAACAGAATGCAGGACCCTAACACACACTGACAAGAGATTCTACTTTATTCCACTATAATTAAAGATTGCACTGCTAGTTGTGAATGCCCTTAATTTCTCTAACACCCCACCATATCAGTATAGACATTTTAAGGCATATTTGTTTTAAAATATTCAATTCTGTATTCATCATGACCTTATTACTGAATAAACAGATCAAAAGCATACCACAAAACCATAAAGTTATAAATTTATTTCTGAATCTTTTTCTGTCCTTTATTCTTTTAAAAAAATATTACTCAAAATTAAATCTTTATACTCACATGGACGGCAACCATACTGATGAAAAATACCAAAAGTCACAATTCACTCATGAGAACACTTTCTGAAGCTAAAAGTAAGCCTAAGAGCCATTTTGTTTACAAAATGAAAAAAAAAAAATTGATAAAATCCAAATTCTTACAGGTAACGGCTTAGCAACTCCGATTCTCACAGTTCCAGCTGGCGCGCCCTTCAAAGCCTGCACGGCCTCCTCCAGACTGCTGTTTTCCAGGTTAACATCATTGACAAACATGAGGCGATCTCCAGGAAGAAGCCGACCGTCCTTTTCGGCAATGCCGCCAGGCACCAACGAACGAATCACGATCACAGTGCTCGCTGGATCAATGGGATCCTGACAGAATGGGGAAGGAAAGAAAAATTAAAGAAGAGTGTAGCTCCTTTTTTTTTTTTTAATATTTTATTTATTTATTTGACAGACCAAGATCACAGGTAGGCAGAGAGAGAGGAAGGGAAGCAGGCTCCCCGATGCGGGGCTCGATCCCAGGACCCTGGGATCAATATCCGAGCCGAAGGCAGTTGCTTTAAGCCACTGAGCCACCCCGGCACCCCGAGTGTAGCTCCTTTTTAATTGAAAAAAATGTTTTCACAGATTGGCCACTGAATTATAATGAATGGGTAACTGTTTCAAGTCTCACAAAAGAATTTTCATGCAACACTTCTCAACAAATTATCTAGGTAAACTCTATCTCCATTTTGAAGAGTGTAGGAAGAGTTCCCCTAAAGCATGGCATCCTTAAGTACCAAGCTGTTCCTGAGTACACCACTTCAATTGTATAGATCACTATAAAATTATCATTTTAACATTTTGATAAATTGTCCAATCTTATAGCTATCTTGTGAGGCTGGATGTCAGATCCACAAATTACTGACAACAGCATCTGCTTGTTTCTTTTTTAAAGATTTTATTTATTTATTTGACTGAGAGAGAAGACAGGCAGGGTGAGCGGCAGGCAGAGGGAGAAGCAGGCTCCCTGCTGAGCAAGGAGCCCAATGCAGGGCTCCACCCCAGGACCCTGGGATCATGACCTGAGCCGAAGGCAGATGCTCAAACGACTGAGCACCCAGGGAACCCTATAACAGCTTTTGTTTAATAGGATGTTACTATTGTGAGACATCAGTAGATGTGAGTGTACTAAAAGGTCAGGCCTATCTATTAGAAATGAAGAAATACAGAAAGAGTCCATGAAGTATGTGATGATGCAGTGTTTTCAGATATGCAGCAACCTTAGTATTAGAACAAGGCTCCACAATCAAGCCCTATAAAGAACACAACTCCTGGGAGTCATTGGAGATGGCTCTCTGGTTCGGTATTAATTAATGAGGAGCAACAGCTGTGCTCTCTCACACAGGCATAAACATTTCCTCAGTTACTCAGCACAGAAAACAATGCAGGGTAAGCATGCTACACTTGACCAATTTAAGCTTCTTCATAAATCTAATCATTTAGTCAATGACAAGAATCCCATTCAATTACAACTCGGTAATTCACTTCAGACGAAAGAAGTTAAGTATTTAATACTTTGAGTCTTACCACTGAAATATGAACTAACAATGATGAGCATGGAAATAAAAATAATTTAGACATGTTCCCCAAATAAGAAAAAAACTGTATTTCTATGATATTTCTAAAATGTATGTTCTTCAAATTTTCAATGGAAGTTCAAAGTTCAATGAACTCAATGTTAAAAGAAAACTTACATTATATAATAAACCATATAAATTATTATTTTGGAAGATTTGCTAGAAACAAGGAAATGTCTTTGGTAACTCTAAAATATTAACTACCTTTCCTCTTATCTACAATATACCTTGAGTATATATTGTCTTTTTTATTTTTTTTTTAAGATTTTACTCATTTATTTGATAGAGAAACAGCAAGAGAGGGAACACAAGCAAGAGGAGTGGGAGAGGGAGAAGCAGGCTCCCCACTGAGCAGGGAGCCTGATGCAGGGTCTATCCCAGGACCCTGGGGTCATGACCTGAGCCCAAGGCAGACGTTTAAGGACTGAGCCACCCAGGCGCCTCATGTATCACCTTAAAAAATTAAAAAATTTTAAATAGGATGTATTTACCTGATAATCTAAAATGCTAAAACCAAGTCCTTTGTTCCCTTTCTCCAGCTCGATATGCTGCACATCAACCTCCCACATGGCCAAAGGTCCTTGAACCTCCTCCGCATTCTGACCCACGTCGTCGGTCATCGCCAGCACAGGATCCTCAGTCTCCGAGGACCCAGTGAACTCCCCTAGATCTACATGAGGCTGGGTAACAGATCAGACAGCTCTTATTTCAGGGGCACTAGATTAGCAGACATGTACCAACACTACAAGGAAAAGGGAGAGTCCCAGCATCTGTCCAGAACAAACCACTCACAAATTAGAATAGAAACAGCTTATCATGAAACTTTTACAAATTAAGGGAGTAATTACTGAAGGTTGTTAAAGTGGTAGAAATACCTAACATGGAACCGGCATTAAAAATGTATAGTTCAAAGATATCCTACAAAAATACACAGTGGTTATATCTCAGCAGCATGAGTGTGGGTAGTTTTCACTTTTTTTCATCAGTGTCTATGTCACCTCTGTAGTCAGAAGAAAAATGTAAATCTACTTTGATATTAAAGAAAAAATTCTCATGAATAACAACTCAAGAGGATATGGCTATATGTACAATTTTGTACTCTCTGCAAACAAAGGTTCTAAACTGTTGTGACTTGAGCACATGATTATTTCATTAACAAATTAGCAGGCACAGTAGCAAGACAAGATTTGAAGTCAGACTGGCATGGGCTTAAAGGCTGTGTTGATGATTTCTTAACTGTGTTGCTTTGAGCAATATTCTTAACCTGAACTTCACAATTACCATTTGATAGAATTGTTAAGAATTAAATGAGTTAACATATGTAAAGCACTTGCCACAGAAATAGAAATACAAAATGTTAGCTTCCTTTCAGCAAAAATAAAGTGAATCTAAGTTAATTCAGTTGTCTTCATCTGTATGAACATATCAAATTTCAGGAAGACATGTTTTGATGATGAAATTCTAGTTTATATACTATCTTTCCTGTTAATTATTACACATCCTAGGACCATAGATACAAATCTGTCCACCTGCTTTATTGTAATAATCCCATGCATAACACATAAAAATACATATGAACATGTATGGTGCTAGAGTTCTATGTAATTTGGAATTATGTCTCTTATTCACCCTACTCCTCTCGTTGAATATTACATTCTTCAAGGCTTTCAAAATTATTCTACTGTACTGATTCCTGCAGTATAATGTAAGTCAATTTCTAAGATCATGTCTCATTATACCTTAAGTGAGATTTGACTAAAACTCAAATTACGTAAAGTCCAAATCTTAACTTTGGATATCTATGATGAGTCCTCAGAAAAGCTGATGAGCTCTATTTCTTGATATTTTCATGTAAATGAAAAAGAATAAGCAAGTATTATGGCCTCAAGTTTTTACATTTAAAAAGTATAAAAAATATGCAAATAAGATCTAAAATCACAGAGATGTGTCCATCCATATGATAGCTATTCCTAGAGCAGTAATCTTGTGACAACCATTAAGTATCTCTTGTTTACCACATTTATACTATATACATCAATTTTCTCTCCTATAAATGGGCACATTATGCGTATATTTTTCATAGGAATATTGTGAATAAATTATCAAGCATAAAGGGCCCAATAATACCTAATATCATTATATTGCAATAGAAGACATGCACTATGATGTAGATTTTACAGAGGAGAAAAGAGAGATTCAGAAAGATGAAATGACCTGCCCAAGGTCCCAGAGCTAGCAAGTGTCAAGCCTGACTCAAATTCATATTTGTCTGACTTCAAGGTCTTTCCTACAACCCACTGATTTTGAGGGAAAAAATGCCAAATGAAAGAAAAAAAAGATTTAAAAAGTTGTAGATGCCATTTAGACTTCCCATTATTTATTCCCATTAGTCTCAAACCTGATACCTTTTCTGTCAGTTCAATGTCACATAAGTCCAGGCTATCCAACCCTGTCTGGCTGGTGGGAGGCACAGTTCGTCGACAGCACACCATTGTCACTTCAATTGGCAGTTCTTTTAAAATAGTCACCACATCTTGGTGATTTTCCCCAAGCAAAGTTATGCCATTCACCTGTACAAAAAGAGAAGTTGCCCAAGAGAGAACATTTCATAATATGAGTACTCTTTTGAAAGAAATCTTTTATTAAATAAATATGAATTTTAGGATGAGTACCATAGTTCTGCTGTGCTCAGAACTAGTTACCTATAGTAGTATGATCTAAAACGTTAGAATTGTGTTGAAAATGCGACCTGTAAAGAACTCAAGAGAAATCACTACCCTTCGCCCTTATTTCATGTGCCAGAGTAGTAGTTTGGAAAAGAAGAGGTAATAAAAAAATTAAAAATACCCAGGACTGAAGAGAAAAGGAACAGATTACTCTACAAATTGATGTTTTATATCACTAGGTGAAAAAATCAAAATGGAAAATGGTACATGTTTTATGCCTGTATGCTTTTAAAAGTGGGGGGAAAGAATATATCCAAATCTTAGGTCTTCATTAAACATGTCTGGAAGACTGCACGGTACCAAATATGACAGCAGTTACCTAATGAAGGGTGATGAGAACTGGCTGGAGTAGCACAAGGAAGAGACTACTCACCGTCTATGTTCTTTGTGACTCTGGAACATGCGAAAGTAATACCTCATCTAAAAATTGAATAACTGTTTTAAATTTTTTAAAAGAAAGTTTTAACAGTTCTCCGGACTAAAACAAAGGAAAAACACCCAGCATGGAATTAGGTCTGAAGATCAGTGCACAGATTTGAAATTCCTACTTTGGGCGGATTTTTAATTGTGTATTTGTCTCAAGTACACTTTGGGGGGGGGGAATTTAAAAAATAAGAACTTACTTATTATGCATAGTATGATTACACATTAAGCCTCCTGCAGCCTTTTCAGAATTTTATTTAAGGGGACGGGGAACGGCATAGCTCCTTACCTCCAACAGCTCATCTCCACTGAAAAGCTTCCCGCTGTGTCCAACAGGACCTTCTGGTAGAACAGAGCGAATAAAATGATGTCCCACTGTTGCTTCCAGACTTATCCCCAACCCACTGCTCTCACTGAACTTGCTCACATGGGCCACCTGCAAGGAAAAAATCCTCATGAATCTAGCATTTCCTCTTTTGTTGTTTTTTCTTTCTCTCGTGTGTAGATTTTATGTCGACCCCCAAAAAAGTCAACTTGCTCACAAAAGCTTCAAAAATCTTCTTGTGGAGCTACAAAGCTTTGGAGCTTTGTCTCTGAAAGAGTAATGGTATCCATCAGCTTCAGGAACCAACACAAATGCGGAGGAGGGAGTCAGATGCCAGCACCCGAGAGACTGCGCAGGGCGGTACCTACAGATGCTGGCAACAATGGAGGGTAATCTCAATGACCACGGAGGAAATCAAATGCCTACACTTGAACAACAGTACAGAAAAGACAAAAGAAGACACTTCTGTGCCAGGGACTGGGCTAACCCCATTACATAGCTTATTTCGTGCTTCGCATAAATCATTCCAATGTCTATCCTTGTTTCCCAAATTAAGAAAATGAAGTTCAAAGAGGGTATCTTACCCAGAGTCACACAGCTATACAAGAACTTTGAACCCGACACTGCCTGAATCTAGAGCCCACACTTCTGGTCCTATGCTGGTATCAACAGACAACACTGGTCATTAAAAGTGAACCAAAGCTTCAAATAGGAGAATGAACTTCTTATTTCCTACTGTTACATTAAATAATGAAGAATGTTAGGAAATCACCCATTTTCACAGAGAATCCAATAATATATTAAAATCAGAAGGTATACTAAAGATGATCTACTTCATCCCTTATATTTTATAGTTCAGAAACTAAGCGGTACAGGAACTGAGAAAAATGGTGTTTAATTAAAAAAGATATTTCTTCAAATCTTGCTGATATGTGCAAGGGTTATTATCAGACACTACCTCATCCAATTTTTAAATCAACTGGGATGAAATCCTTCTCACTCCTTAAAACCCAATGTAAATATCACTTCATCTAAGCAGCCCTCCAACTCCAAGTACCTCCCTGATAATGTCTATTAATCCTTCCTTCTACTCTACCACTCCTCTTATGACTATATTTTTGCTGTATCACCACAGAGCAAACAATTTAAAGTCAGATCTATCTCACTTTTGTTTGATGAAGGCCAATCAACAGCGTGGTTCTTACCTATAGCATGCTTCACCCTTGAGAGATTACTGGGAATACCACCACCAGACAATGTGCACAAAAGACCGCCAAAGTTCAAGGTCCTGGGTCTCACCTCTATGACAATGTGGTTCGTTAAACAGTTCCCTTCACTATCAATTACCACCACAGAAGTGCAGTCTCAGTGATCTGTCCTGGCATGTTAACCCTACCCCATAGAAGGAATGCTCAACCTTCTTTTCATGCTAAATTAACTACAGTTAAGCTGGATCTTATTGTATTCTTCCTTGACTTGATTAAAATGGTAGTTAATAGCTGTACTTACTTCCTATTTGACTGTTAACCATCTTGAGTGTTTAAAAAAAAAAAGATCCTTGCCATGAAGATTAAATGAAACATTAAGACTACTGTTTGGCACAAAGTGCTCAATAAAGGCTAGTTGTTATTATATGACATCTGTTCTTCGATCTCTCCTAATCTAGAGTCCTTTGAATATTATAAGCAATATGAAAAATTCTAATTAACCTAGTATTTTATTTTTTCTTTTGAAATCCCTAAAATTCGCTGGTATACATCTAAAGATTGATAATTCACATTACGTTTGTTAAGTCTCTTTTTAGGATATCAGGTCATGATTGCTATATAAGGTATGCAAACTATTAATAAACATAAACATTCACCATGGCATAAAAGAGGATGCAGAATTAAACCCCTTATGCAAAGTAAATATGTAAGGATAGAGTGGGGGGAATAATCCTCTTAGAACTTTAATATATAAGATTATGATGATTTTTATTTTATCTTTAGGTATATTCTGTCTCTCTATTCTGGTTCTTTCTATAAATTCCAGACTCAAGAATTGAAAAAAGAAATTACATTTGTTGAAATAATATGGACTACTGCTCAAAATATTAAAATATTGATGAACTATGAGTTCTAAAATTTTCATACCATTTTTTTCAGTTCCTTTGTTAATATTCAACTTTCTCCAAACTGAACTTTTAAAGTATCTGAGTCATTTAGGTCTTCAAAAAAATGGTCCTGGGCATTTGCTACTTCTCTAGCCCTCTTTAGGAAGATCATCTTTATTTCTGTCATGAACTTCCTGCTCAAACACAGTTATAAGTTAGGAAGTTAGGGAGGCTGAGCTAACCTACCACTATTTCATAATTAATCCCCATAATCCTTTGCCACTTTGTCAGCAGGGCAGCTTCCTGTTGCTGTGCATCTTCCGTGTCTTCTCTGTCTGCTGACAATAGCGGATATCCTGAAATAGTCAACACAATTAAGTCAGTGACAAACTACAAAAACCTCCATAGTTTTACATTCTAGTCCAGAGACACTGTGATCAGAACCTGTCTGTTGTAGCAAGTCTGACTCTTCACCCAGTATATGAACTACTCTAATTTCTCTACTCATTTTATATTAGAGTATAACTGACAAGAAATATCCTATTAGTTTCAGGTATATATTATATTGGTTGGATCATTCCATAATGTTATGAAATGATCCCCACTATAACTCTAGTTACCATCTGTCACTATACAAAGTTATTATATTATCGACTGTATTCCCTATGTGTACAATAACCCATAACTTATTTATTTTATAAATGAAGTTTGTACCTCTTAATCCCTGCCTTTCATCTACTTTGCCTGTTCCCAAACCTCCCCACTCTGGTAACCAACAACTGTTTCCTGTATCTCTGAGTCTGTTTAATTTCTTTTGTTTGTTTGTTTTCTGAGGACCAGCACTAAGGTAGATGCATTAGAATCATTTAGAAGCTTTTCCTTAGTTTGTTTAAAAAAGAATTGGGGACTTCTGATTCTTAGAGCATCTCCCACCCACTCTCCCATATGCACATTCAAAAGCAAAGACAATATCTGGGCTTTCGGGGTGATTCCCCCACACCCATCCCTACTTACTATATCAAGTTTCATGCTCTAAAACTTTTTTATTCCTTCCCACTACTCTTGATCTCACTTTAGCCTAAATAATTTCTTCACCTATTAGTGTAAAAATGGCAGAATGCAATTAACACATATGAATCTTCTACATCACACTCCCAGGATATTATTACAAACACAAATAGTCTTTTAAAATAATAAAAATAATAAAAATCAAAATTTTCAACAGAAAAAAAAACATTAATTAACAAAGTAGATATTTTAAAGAACCATAAAGCTTCAATGTAACTCTTTAGTGAAGGGCAGCATACACATGAAGAAAGGTCAGTCTTGGACTCTGTTCTGTGGATTTAAGCTACCAAAGCACCTAATGCAATGTGACAGGTAAGGAAAGCACAGAGCTTCCAGCATAAAGATGGCAGTAATATTCTGGCATACTTATATAGTAAAATACTGCTCTAAAAATATGCTTAAACAGCTTGATGGAGTCTGGTTTTATATTAAAAGAAATCTCAGAAAGTTTCAATAATTTTTCCGTACAATTCCTTCCCCAACCAATTTCCCAATATTAAGATTTTGAATTCTTGAAAATTTGACAAGAAAAAGCCTCCCAAAACTGGAGAGTTTCATTTCTAAGAGCTCATGCTTTAAAAAAGATTCTCATGTTTATTTTAAAAACACTTGATAATTTTATTATTGCTTGCTCAATAAGATATGGACATGTCAGTGGAAGGAAAGGGATTGACTAAAACCTTGTGCATAACTGATTGATTCCTAAGGGTTCTGGTTTTAACAACATGTAAGAAAGAATAATGTACAGCCAGAAAATATACCAGGTGTAAATGAACTATTTTAATCTACTAGAGAAATTAATCTCTTCTATAAATAAGGACTAGAAACTATCTCTTTTGCTTTTTTGATAGATTTTTTTAACAATTTACTCTCCATAGAGGCTCAATCTCATTTACAAACACAGTCTCTCTACGAAGCAAATAAACAGACGATAAAGAACACAGGAGCATCACTCCAGGTGTTTACCTTCTTCTTCAACGGGTAATATGCTGGTGTTTCTACTCAAAGATGAAGACTCTTCATCTTTTTCATAATTTTCTTAAAGATAAGAATATTTTAGTAGTTACATCTATAATATAATCAAGCACATGAAATTTTTCAAATCCCACTGATTTATCTGAACCCCAAAATGAGTGTTCCCTGTATGTAAACTTATCAATAACCACTTGTACTTAAAAGGGAAACTCTGTTAACATGATAAAGAATAAATTTCTCAGGGCCCCTGAGTGGCTCAGTCAGTTAAGTGTCCGACTCTTAAATTCAGCTCAGGTCACAATCTCAGGGTCGTGAGACTGAGCCCCACATCGGGCTCCGTGCGGAGTGTGGAGACGGCTTGAAACCCTCTCTCTCCATCTCCATCTACTCCCCCCCCACTCACTCTGTCTCCCTCTCTCTAAAAAAAAAGCAATAAATTTCTCGTGTGATTTGCCTCCCTGTCTCCTACTGCTGTAACAAACAGTATATGGCATAAATACCAGAATGGTCAATAGTTTGAGAAATGAAGCAGCATTTTCAAAACAAAACCCTGACTTCTACCAACAAACTTACATCAGTCAGCTACCAGGGGGTTTCACTAATTTTCAGAGATACTCATGTACCAACAGCTTATGAATGGCATTTCTAAATGTCTTATTAAAGTAGATTCCTCCAAGGAAGGCTGGACATTTGGGAACATGAGGCTTGCAGACCTAGCCTGGGCAGAACAGGCTCCCCTGAACAGAAAACACGGCAATGACTCCCAAAAGTAAGGCAGGGATCGAAAGGTAAACCACGTTTCTGACTCTGAAATGTGCCTCAATCAACAGGAAAGAAAGAGACCTGCTTTATTCGGGAGCTCTTTCTGCACTGAATGGACACATAGCTAGTTCTGGTTAGTCCCAAGGTCACCAAATTTCCTTTTTATTTGGCTCATAATGAATAGTGAGGACTAAATACCATTCTTGAGGTATTTTCGGAATTAGAAAAAAAATCTAAATGATGTAAGGGTCTAACTGAAAACCAGTTTAACCAGGCATTACCTTTGCTTCCACCGGCATTCACAGGAGACAAAACTGCATCCTTTGTGACATCCTCCCTTGACGCAAGCTCAGCCTCCTGCTTCGCTCCTCTCCTCATTAGTGTCAGGTGCACAGTTGGTCCTGTGTGTCGCAACACCTCTACTGCTTGTTGATTGGTAAAACCCTGAAGGTTTGTGCCATCTACCTGTGATCAGAAAAGACACGTTAAAAAATAAATGAATATTTGTATTATCAATTCACCAAATGCGTGTTTACTGCTTGTTAGTGGGAAATCAACAGGACTGAGTACCCCCTAATTGGAGAATGAACTAACACCCGGCTAGGGGACCGGTAATAACTTAGATGCACCAGAATTACCCAGGTGAGTTTTGTTTTATTTTACAGATGATGGTGCCTCATTTCTAGACATCATGAACCAACAGTTCCGGGGTCAGAATATTCTTTTATGTTCCTCAGGTGACCCTGACACACAGTCAAGTTTGGAAGCCAGTACTATGCAGTGTATAAACATGTAGAAGACAATGAGAAAAGTGGTCTCTGAGAGTGCTGATGTGTTCCATATCATACTTACTCTGGCTTTAAAAAAGAAGGATGACAAAACCACCTTCCTTATTTCTTTGCCTCTTCAGAAAACACATGTGACTTTCCCTTTTCCTAGTTCACAGAGGATAAAACATTTGAAGATGTGCTTGTGATCTTTCCAAATTACAGATATGATCATATCGTCCCAAGACTGCCTTCCCTAGGACACTCCTTAGTCCAACTTTTCATATTGTGAACATAGCTTAGAAAGACCTGTGTCAACTCTCCCCAGATGCACCACCAATCTCATCAGGCATGGCGCTGCCTATCCCCTGGGGCCTCCCGCCCCTGAGGGCTCATATCCACTCCTGCCCTGCAATGTTCGCCTCAGCCTGGAGGCCTCTGCAGACTCTGCACCCCCAGTCTCGACTCCCTGAACTTCTTTTAGCCTGTACTCTCTCTCATCTGCCCACCTAGAAAACACCTACACTTGCTTTACATCTCAGTGCAATACATTCCATAACTGAACTACCCTAAGGTCTCTGACTATAGTTAAAGCCCCCTTTACCATTTCTCCTTCCCAGCATCTACCATAATTTTAATTTATATTCTCTGTCATTATGAGTTTTGTGACTGCATGCTCCAAGAGGACAGGCTCTGATGTCGCCAAAACATACTGCTGTTTGTGCAATAGATATTCATCCCAAATGGGAATATAGAGCCTTCAGTCCATATGTCAAGGATTTATTTGTAAAGCAAGTTACCTCTTGGAACAAATAAACTCAGATTATAGCATCTTACTTTAAATTTAAACCTCAAAGACAAAAATTAAAATAAATGAACATGTTATTTACTATCAGTAAAGAAAGTAAGAAAAAACTCATAAAAAATCTCAACTTTAAGGATCCATAAACATTCTTAAAATTCACAGAACTTATTACAAGTTTTTACCTACAATAGACTTTTATTGTTCGACTCTTTACAGATTCAGTTTAATTTTAACAATTCAAATGCATATGATTTTATCAGCTTAATAGCAATAAAGCTCAGATACATTTTTAAAAACCTGCAGTCTTCCTTTATTTTCAAAATTTGGTGGCCTGAATTTAAAAACATATTCCCTACCCAAATGTCAGAGATGGTACCAGCACAGAAGAAACTGGTATAATGGAATAACCATGGACTTTCAAAAGTCAATTTCAAAAGATTTCAATTCAGATTTCTCAGTGTCTTCATCTGTAATATGGGAATAACGGTACCTATTTTCCCAAAATTACAGTGCCCAGTACTTTACACTGGGAAGAAACTCTGAAGCTGGCATTATTAACAGACTGAAGAAGTGATTAAAAAACATGAAAATCTCAATCTTTCTTGAGAGAAGTTTCTGTTCAAATATCACTACATTTAACATACATATGAGATATGGTCAACAAAGCCCAAATCGGGGGTCCCAGACAGGTCTGGTCTGTAACGATCACAGGCAGAGTTAAGACATGGCTTCAGACATAATCATACCACAGACAAGAATGCTCTGGAACTAGATGCAAGGGCAGGAGACTGCCTGTGTGATCTCTTAGGGAAAGCTCCAATAACCTCGTAATGCACAGAGCAGACACCACAATTAGCAGGAACAATGGTAAGAGAATTACTAGTTGAAACAACTAGAAAACCCCAGCTCCTGAGTACACTCAATCTAGCCAGCCCAGCCCTTCCACAGTGCCCCTTACAGAGATACATAGTAAGAGAGAACTGGAGCTTATTAACAAAGTCAGAATATCAAAAGCAGCATCTGACGCCTTTCCTTCCTTACCTGCTTAATAATTTTTTAATTTTATTATGTATTTATTTTAGAGAGATTGTGAGAGAGAATGTGCCCACCAAGTGAGCAGGAAGAGGGGAGAAGGGGGAGAGAGAGAGAGACTCTCAAGCAGACTCTGCACTGAGCGAGGGGGGGGCGAGGTGCAGGGCTGGATCTCAAGACCCTGAGATCACGACCTGAGTGAAATCAAAAGTCAGACATTTCACCAACTGAGCCACCCAGCTCCACGATATTTTTTTTTTAATCAATCATAATTCCATACTGCTTTTACCAAGGATTTCTATACATCAATCTAAGAAGAGTGAATGTATGATTCCATCTGATGAGCAGTTTGGTCAACTTTTTAAAATATAATAGAATCCCTTGATCAAATAATTCTTTTTTTTTTAAGATTTTATTTATTTATTTGACAGACAGAGATCACAAGTAGGCAGAGGGACAGGCAGAGAGGGGGAGGGGGAAGCAGGTTCCCCACTGAGCAGAGAGCCTGATGCGGGGCTCGATCCCAGGACCCTGAGATCATGACCTGAGCTGAAGGCAGAGGCTTTAACCCACTGAGCCACCCAGGCACCCCTGATCAAATAATTCTTAAATGGAATACTAATAAACAAAGCGGAATAACATGGAATCATTCACTCTATTCCCTCCCCTGTAATGTCTACACGGAAACCCTAGGGGTCAACATAGCACAATTTGTAAAACAGGAATCTTAAAGTAAGCTTAATGTTATAAAACAATATCTCGGTCAGGAGAGGGTGGCTGGGTTATGGACACTGGGGAAGGTATGTGCTATGGTGAGTGCTGTGAAGTGTGTAAACCTGGCGATTCACAGACCTGTACCCCTGGGGCTAAAAATGCACTATATGTTCATAAAAAAAAATTTTTTTAATTAAAAAATAAAACAGTATCTCCTCAAAATAGCAAGAAATAATTTCTCAATCTTCTCACTGCCTGGACAACTACAAAATAAAAACGGAGTTCAGCTCCAACAGCTGCTACCAAAACAAAGCCAGGAAAAACAAAGACTGCAGTTGTGAAAATGCAACCAGTGTGAGGAACTTTACCACCAGTATCTCAAAAGTCCACAAGATGGTGATATTTCACAAAAATTAATGCATGGCCAAAAGTATTGCATGATGTTTCCTCAGAGTCTGAGATGCTCCTAACTCTGAAGGAAGAGAATATTGCTAAAAGTTAAAACTCGGAACACTAATAACAGTGAAGATAAGTGACTTTATTGAAAACAAGAAAACACTTCATATGAAGGAGACCTCTCCTTTCGAGTCAATAATTCCCTTTATTACTGATCTTACCTAAGCAAAACCCTATGTGAGGTTCCACTTAATGGAAATAATGACAAGTTTGGAGGAAAGATATTGTGCTTTTAAATGTGCAATTATTTCAGGCCTTCAGTAAGGATCTGCTTCATTAATTAAACTGTACTTACATGCGAAGTGTTATACCAAGTATTTTAACGAATTACTCATTTGGTCTTCCTAAAAATTATACAAGGGAAAGTTTCCTTTTCCCCACTTTGTAGGTGAATGAAGCTTACTAAGCAGTTATCATAGGATCCAGCAATTCTATGCCCAGGTATAAACCCAAGATAAATGAAAATATACATCCATACAAATCTGGTACATAAATGTTCACGGCAGTGTTATCCGTAACAGACAAAAAATGGAAACAACCCAAATGTCCACCAATTAATAAACAGGTAAATAAAATGTGGTATATCCATACAATGAAATATAACTCAGTTATAAAAAGAAATGAGGAATGGATACATGGTACAACATGGATGAAAGTTGAAAACATGCCAGGCAGAATAAACCAGCCACAAAGGACCACATACTGCGTAATTTCACTTACATGAAATATACAGAGTAGGCAAATTTATAGAGACAGAAAAAGACTGGTAGTTTTCTAGTGCTGGGCAGTTGGTAGAATTAGGGACAGACTGCTACTGGGTATGGGGTTCCCTTTTAAGGAAACGAAAAGTTTCTAAAATTGACAGTGATAATGGATGCACAATTGTGAATATACTAAATTAAGCTACTGAACTATACCCTTTAAATGAGTAAATTGTAGGTTATGTGACTTATATCTCAATAAAGCTGATTTTTTTTAAAAAAAGTTTTCTAATGGATTAAAATATGTATCGTGGGTGCCTGGGTAGCTCAGTGGGTTAAGTCTCTGCCTTTGGCTCAGATCATGATCCCAAGGTCCTGGGATCAAGGCCCGCATTGGGCTCTATGCTCAACAGGGAGCCCGCGTCCCCCCTTCCCCCCCCCTTTCCTCTCTGCATACTTGTGATCCCTCTCTGTCAAATAAATAAAATCTTTAAAAAAATAAAATAAAATAAAACAAAATAAAATAAAATAAAATACATACCTCAGGGAAAAAAGTACCCTAGCTATGTTTTCAATTTTTAATTCAGTAATAGATATGGATTTAGAGTCTATATCTATGCACACTCTCTCTCCACTCCTTTTCTCCAAAATTAAAAAAAAATAGTTAATTTTCATTGTATGACAAATGAAGAGACAGTGGTTAAAACTCATTCCCAAGTCATAGCCAACTTAAGTGGCAAGCACAGCTTGATCTTCATAATAGGTTTCAAGGGGTGAACAAGTGTACTTAGTTTTACAGAACTAAGCCCAAGAAGACTCAGGAAGTTATAATGTAGAAGTGGGCACCCCCTTTTTTTAATTGCAGTAAAAAACACATAACAAAAAATTAAGCATCTTAACCATGTTTACCTGTAAAAGTTCAGTAGTGCTAAGTTTACTCAGTGTCATGCATAGATCTCCAGAACGTTTCTACCTTGCGGAACTGAAACTCTGTACCCACTAAACAGCTCCCCATGTACCTCTCCACTCAGACTCTTGCAACAACCATTCTTTTTATAAGTTTGACTACTCTAGGTACCTCATGTGAGTGGAAACATACAGTACTTGTCTTTTTGTGACTCACTTATTTCACTTCGAATAATGTCCTTAAGGTTCAACCATGTTGCAGGATGTGACAGAATTTCCTTCTTTATGAGACTAAATAATATTCCATTAGATAGATAGATAGATAGATAGATAGATATCACAGTTCGTTTATCCATTCATCCATCGGTGGACATTTGGGTTTCTTCCTCATCTCAGCTATTATGAATAAAGCCACTATGAACAAGGAATCTTATGTTAACATTCTACATTCTTATCATAATAAAATCCCAAAGAAACAACAAAGTCGTAATTCAACATAAACAAATATATATTAAGATAAATAGTATTCTCCAAAATGTCCTCCAAAGAATATTAATAGATGTTTGAGGAAAAAGGAGTCCACGATTACAAAAGTTTAGGAAAACCCAAAGTAAAATAGCTGACTTTTCTCTAATTGCAGAACTTCCCCAAGTCTTCGATTTTTCAATGTGCATTATGAATCCCTAAGAGACCTTATCAGTTTTTGCTAAACTTACTTGACCAAGAAGCCACTGGTGTAGGGTCTCTCAGATAGGTGTTTTTAAGGAGTACCTAGGGCAGCCCAGTTTGCAAGAACACTGAACTGAAGTTGTATTCTTCTGTACACTGCCTTGAATAGCAATATGCTCAAAACATACTGAAGTTACTACAAAAACAATGACGGGCTTGATCTGATTAAGAGGGAGTTAAGATCTATTTCTTTTATTCCTGTATATTCTTAGAGCTAAAAGAAGCCCTGGACATGGAGCCAACAACAACACAGTCTCATTCCGCTGATATTAAAAAAAATGCACACATCCCAAAATTCAGACTCAAGTACACCAAACATTATGGTATCTGGTCTTTAGATTGTCTGCAACTAAAGTATAATAATGTAACAAACTCATTACAACCAGAAATCAGATATATCAGAAATTATTCTATTATTTAGAATTGAGATCATTGAAGCTTCCATCCAATGCTCTTCCACAAAACAACAAAACGGGTAATTGTAATGACAGCTTCAAATCACCAAAAAGCTTAAATTAGTATGGAGCTAACTGTAGTTCTCAAAACTGAGCAAACTAGGAGAATGCATTTATCAACCATGAAAATTAACAAAGCTCTTATTAAATGTGTTACTTACTGCTATAATTTGGTCTCCAATTTGGATTCTTCCATCATGTTCAACAGCACTGCTCTTTGTAATGCTCTTTACAAAGATTCCCGAAGGTTCTAAGATTAGAAATAGGGTTTTTGGATTTTTTTTTTTACTATTTGCAAAGCACACTCAAAAACTATCCATCCTTTATTCTCCAAATATAAAGTCCTAGTTTTGAATAAATATAAATCAACAAACCATAGGAACTAAACCAACAGAAACTTAGTCTCAAGAGTAAGACAGTGATTTTGTCTGTCAAGCACAGTATCAGAGTTTTCTACAGTGTATTATTCCTAAGGAAGTTTTTGATCAATTTATCCAACAATCTGAAAATACAGAATAGTAATTCACTATTTTACAAGACAAAGATATTAGAGGCAATTCCCAAATTTAAAAAAAAAATATGAAACTACCTAATTTTTTATCTCCAATGTAACCAGCAATGGTAATTCCTAATCCTTGGACATTTTTAGTGAGTTCTACATCAAATGTCTCACTTTCTTCACTTTTCTGAGTAGAAGCATCAACCTAAAATAAAATCAATCAATAAATATGCAGGACAATAAACCTGTAAACAAGATAAATTCAAAAGGCAACAACCTATATTTAGGAATAATATATCATAAGATGGCAAAGAACTCTGCTAGAAAAGGACTACTCCTCCAATCATGACAACATGAACTGAGCATTACACTGTTACTCAAAAGTAATGTCAGCAGTAAGGATGAACACCCCCTTATCAAAGAAATGCATTATTATTTGTGTATACAAAATTTTAAAAATCAAATAGTCTCTTATTAACAAGTTCTATTTTCAGCATGGTTATCTTTATTTCTACAACTGAAAGAACTTATGCTTTGAATTCAGGTCAACATGTTCAAATCTGAATTTTTCTAATCATTGCTTTGCTCAACTGTCTACCAGGAATAAGAGTAATAAGTCCAACTAACATTTATTGAGCAGTTTCTACATAACAGACACTTGACATGTCTTAATTTACTCCTTAAAACAAGCCTGTAAGGGAGGTAAAATTCCTATCAGTTTTTCTCTGGGGAAAGTGAGGAACATAAACCTTTTCAAAGACAAACGGTAAGCAATCTATTAAAGGCAGAATTCACATACAGATAAGTGGGTTGCAAAACCCCTGGTCTTAAAATGCTCTGCAGGGTGTAAAATGCCTAGTAGAATACAGGAGCCACAGTGTCCACTAACTTGCTGCTACTGCTATCTTAAGTGGATAGCTGATGCTAACACCACGAGTGGAGTTAACCTATCTTCCAGATATTTTATTAATATACTGATGGTGATTTTGAAAACCTGTGAAATGCAACATAAAGCTATTTAAAATTGTTGTACTGTATTTGTTTTGTAAATTCAGACTTTAACTTGAAAAGCTCTTTATATGGAAAGTATGCCTTTCTGCATTGATCTTCATTCCTGAAAGACAGCTGACAACAGGTTTCTCTACCATGGAAAACTGTTATTAATTATACACTGGACTGAAGGGCAAGGTTCTCTGAATTCAGTGTTAGCGGACTAGTGCAGTAAGTCATCAGCAAGCTTCTGGCATTATGTGCTTGTGTGGTACCAACAGATTCCCCAGAAAACCTTACAAAGATCACAACAGAATGAAGGCTCGAATGGACATATAGGCTGGGGCTTGCTGGTAATTTTTTTTTTTAATTTTCTTTAAGCAAACTCTGACTGTATCTCACTGATAGTCCATCTAAGTGAGATATAATTTTATAGTAAAGTTTGATTTATTTTTTCATTGCACATAATTATCTGTGCAAACTTAGCAAAAGTTTAAAGTTTAGATAATTACAAGAAAATGACAGGATGAAATCTGCTTCAATTGAAACAAATGTGTTTTCTATTTTTAATAAGACTTATGCGAGTGCTATTTTAGAGGGTGGCAATTTGACTATCGAATGGTTTTAAAAGGGGCACAAGCTTCAGAAATGATGATATGCACAGAATAGATATTTTTCTAAGCTTTCAATTACATCAAGTGGTTTTCGGTAGTGCATTCATTTATATGTTGCTGAATAAATGTTTTGTTTACCACAAAAGAATGTGATTTAAATACTTTCACACACAAGCTTTCTTTCTTTACTTCTTTTCCTCTGCAAAAAATAGCAACTAACTCAATCCTAAAAACAACAGAATCATGGAAATTTCAAGTGTTCTAATAAAGTTTTAAAGGGCTTGTGGAGGAGGTTAGGCTATTAAAAAAGAATCTGTAGCAACTAATTAGAAAAACTTCAACAGAAAAAAAATGATCAATGTTTTTAGATCTATGAGAAAGGAATACATACAGGACCTGCATTTGCTATAGAGCTTACCTAGAAATTGGATGTAATTCTGTTCTTAAATATTTAAGAGATTTTTGGATAAAATTATTTTGTTGATCCTCCTACCCCTATTCCTACCCCCAAAACAGATACTAAAAGGGAAGTGACTGAAGGAGAATGATTGGAACTCACAGCCCACCTAACAGAGAGCCTTCTAAATAAAAGAAAGGTAAAATTAAACATTGAATTATTAGTAGCAAATAATTCTTGAAAATTTTATCATCTTTCAAAAGATTATCCTCAAAAATGTGCTTAGAGAAAAATGTAAAAGAGTAATCGAGAATTTTTTAAAGAAACGTATTTTTCATCTGTTACACATGATTCCTAATTAATAAGATGTTATTAGTGCTGAATCTACACTTGAATTTTCATTCTTTAGCACTAATATATGAATATTATTAAGTCTAGTTTCGAAACGTCACTATTATCTAAATGCTACTGTCTATGAGGTTCTGAGTAACTGTTTCTATCTACTTACCCGCATTTCTGGTGTAGAAGACGGGGATGAGGAAAGGGTGATGCCCAAAGAGGTGGGTGCTGCTGGTTCTTCAATGGCACCTCTTGCAATCATCAATTTAACCCTGTTTCCACACTGCCTGAGCACTTGTGCTACTTGCTCACTGCTCATTCCTGCTAGATCCGTGTCACCAATCTTTAGAATGTGGTCTCCACTGCACAATCGCCCATGCTGAATAAAGAGATCCATTAATCAGGCTACTAATATTTTAATTTCATCAGGGAAATCCTAAATGAGGGAAAGAAAATAATTTAAAAACAGCAGTAATGTGAATTACCAATCACAGAACATGAAACATGTGGTTATTATTTTAACTGTCTTTTGATGCATCTTAACATTATTCAATGTGATATAAGTAACTGAAATTCACAAACATTCCTTAAATCAATAGTTGACAACAGCATTTCAATTTGATTTCTACCCACTGTATATAGGAAAATATTAGGTCTTTTATAAGTTTTTTGAGAAATAGAAAAAAAGAAAAGAAAATGCCACTAAGCAAAGATGAAGCATATGCAAACAAACACACATTACTCAAAAAATATAGAAAAACCACTAAAAAGCAGTGAACAAATAACACATTTCTGTCTTATACTTTCAATTAAAAATCTCCCTAACAGAATAATTTTCAAATGAAATAGATGAAAATTTAGATGGAGTCTTATTATACAAACACTATTCACTAGAACTTTCTGCAGTGACAGAAATGTTCTGCATCATCCAGTATGGCAGCTACTAGTGACATGTGGTTATAGAGCACCTGAAATAGTATCCAGTCCAACCAAGGAACTGAATTTGTCATTTTATTTAATTTTTAAAAATTTCCTTTATTTATTTTAGAGAGAAAGAGCTCAAGCGGGGTTGGGATGGGTGTGGGGTGAGACAGACAGACAAGAGAGAGAATCTTAAGCAGACTCTGTGCTGAGCATGGAGCCTGACTCAGAACTTGATCTCACGACCCAAGAGACCATGACCTGAGCTGAAACCAAGAGTCGGACACTTAACTGACTACATCATCCAGGAACCCTAGGCATTCATTTTATTTAATTTTAATTAATTTAAACTTGAATTTTAGAAGTAGCAAGTAGCTACAAGCAGCTACAGTATTGGGTACTGCAGTTCTATACTGAAGACAAAGCTCAATTTATTGCAGACCAGTAACTAGGGGAATTTCATTAAATACTGTTAGAGGCTGGCTAATATTTAAAAGGGAGGAAATATTCATATTACTGTGCTACTGTCAATACCTCTACTGATAAAGCTGCCATTAAACAGGCCTTTCATTTAGGAATATGAGAAATATTTCATGAACTGACTTAACTAGGTTAAGTTTAAACATATAATGCAAAAACAAACGACTTTATAACAAAATGTTATAACCAAAGAAAAAGTCACTTAACACTAGAATTTCTCAAATTAAAACATAAGTTATAACTAGTAACTTTACAACAATTTTTCTCACATATATTCCAGCAGTGTCACAGAACATAAATGGCAATACCAGCACAAACTACTCCAAGTGATAAAAATAGGCTGTGCTCCATTTACAAAGATGACACAAGTGACCCATCACTAAAGGGACTTGTTTTTTTTCTCAATAATAAAGTATTTTTCCTTCCATAATACTTTGTGGCTGTAAAGCAGCTGACTAGTTTTACAAATACGATTTGTGATCATAAAATAGAGGGTAGCTGCCTCTATAATGATCAAATCCATAACCTGGGCTTTAATCTGTAGTTCTACAAAAGTCTTAAGATCATTGCCTAAAACTGTAACCTAAGGGGTGCCTGGCTGGTTCAGCTGGTTAAGCCCCCAACTCTTGATTTTGGCTCAGGTCATGATCTCAGGGTCCTGGGATCAAGCCCCGCACTCAGCGGGGGGTCAGCTTGAGATTCTTTCACCCCCTCTCCTTCCACCCTCCTCCTTGCTCTCTCATTCTCTCTCTCTCTCTGAAATAAATCTTTAAAAAAATAAATAAATAGAACTGTAACTTAACATCAATGTCCCTCTTCAAAGATCTTTCTCCCAGGGTTAAGAACACACTTTCGGAAAAGCCCTACAAAACAGAAGCTTCTAACCCAGCTTCTTTGACATTACATAAGGCCAAAGTTTCTTCTTCCTAAGAGAAAATATAAAAGATGAAGGCATATAATTTGATAAAGCAACATAAAACACCTACTGGAGTAGCTTACCTGGTCAGCTACTCCTCCAGGCAGAATGGTTTTTACTATCACTCCAGTTGCTTTTCCTCCAACGATGCCAAATCCTAGTCCAGATCCATCGTTCACCAGTTCAATAGTCTCCACATGCTGCCAGTGAACCTAAAAACAAAACTCCTATATGAATTTGAAAAAATTGGGGAAAACTAAAGTTTTATTATGACTGAGATTTTTGTGAAAATTATTTTGTGATTGGTATCAAATAATGGAGTTCGGATATAATAATAAGCCTTAACAATGTCCCTTTCATTTAGTATACTTCCCTTTCAACAGATAGTTACTGCTATTGATATAGTAATTCCTGAAATTATCAATACATCTTTTTAGTAACCACATTTAACCAGTTGAAGATAGGCACTGATTTGCAAGATCCTTTGTAGAACTTCTAAAAAAAGAAAAGATCAAGGAAAAATCATCACCTGTTAAGATTATTTTCTATAAAATCTTGCTTCACAGGATTTCAAATTAGAGGACTCCTTAAAGTCACTGACTGCTAACTCAAAGACTATAACTCTATAATTTATAAAGCAAAAACAAGACTATTATCTGTCTACAGATAGAATCAGGTATATTGAAAAACAGATTTTTTTTTTTTTTGAGGAATGTGGTCAACTAGAAGAATACATAAAGAAAGGTAAAAGTTGACTTAGAAGGTAGTAACTTAATTATAGTTAAATAACTAATATTCCAGTGAGGGAGAGATAAAAGAATAAAATAGGAAAAACTCAGGAAATATAAGGACCTACAAGAAACGGAAATCTGTAGACTACCAAAAAGAACTAGAAAAATAATATCTGTCCCTTTTACAAATCTTATGTACTCACCGGGTTAGAGTGAGCTGAAATTGTGCTGGCTGCAGATGGAGACCGGGACACTATGGGGCTGATGAGTTGAGGCAATGAGCCTCTGGCAATAACTAGCTGGACATTATCTTTGGCTTTCTGCAGGATGCTGATAGCCTGCTGATGTGTAATTGTCTGATCAAGTGCCTGTCCATTGATAGCAAGGATCTGATCGGTTTCCTTCAATCTTCCATCTCTAGCAGGAATGAAGAAAGGGGTTGAAGACATCTGACAGCTCTCAAGAAAATAACAGCTTCTTTGGCATATATTTTCAGGTTACTTTTAAGCCAGTTTTCTAATGTCCACACTTTTTAAGCTTTTCCCTGCAATTTTACTTTTAAAAATTTAAGTCTGGGCTCCAGTTATCCACTCCTAATCAATCTCTCCCATTTAAAAGCCACCTTCTTTATAGCTACTCACTCAACCGGTATGTTTTGTCTTAGATAAAAGCAAAGGTGGATACGTTTAGTTGTTGTTTTGAACATATTAAAAAAATACAGCTCAAGTTATCATGGGTCACTTGTATACTTTCCAATACTGCAACTTTTAAATCTAATCAAAAAGAGCCAACTTAATAATCATGAGACTAATGATCTACTCAAATTTTCCTTTCCTTTCTTTTTAAAAAGTGATTATCACTGCATTTAAAAGATACTCTCCCTTCCAAGGACTTGCTTTTTATCACAGTAATGTTAAAAATTTCTAAAAACTGATTAATAACAGGTTATATTAAGTTTCTGTTTTTATTCATTTTCTTTCTCTAAATTTTCCCAAGGTCTTCAACACCTTCTGAATACAGTATCAAAAACAGAGATGATGCCATGAAAGTCTTACCTGTGGGCTACACTGCCTTCTTGGATCTCCTGCACGAATATTCCCAGTTCACCCCGGTTTTCGCTCCTGAGTCCCACAACACTAAACCCAAGGCCTCCACATGGAGGTTTAAGGAGCTCAAAAACTTCTACGTGGCGACCCTGTTCAGGAAACAAGGCAAAAAATAAAACTGAAAGTTAATCACTCAATTCAGTTATTTTATTAGTGGTATTACTAAGTTTAAAAAAATAATTTAGAAGAATTTCCTCAGATAACCTTTATCACTCATCACCTAGAATGATGTATTTTATTATTGATCCTGAAGAATTTTAAAAAAAGAAAAATGAAACAAAAATTTCTTGACCATCCAATCTCACACAAAATTCACTTCTTTTCCATTTCAATTTTTTCAGATGTTAAAAATGTCCTCATAAATATATTTAACAATATATATTACATATTTATATAATGTAATATAAACATACACATATTCTTCCAATTATTCAGGACTTGATAACACTGTTCTATTGTAACTAACAAGTAGAAATATTCTTACCTGGGCCATATTTTTGATTAGTTGATCAAATTCATCACAAGCAGGTTTCCCATTGACATGTGCAGTACCAGATCCTGTAAATGCTTCCAGATTCCCATTATTTGAAGATGATAAGAACAATTCATTTTGCAGAGGAGGAATTACAGCTGGGCTGAGATGTGGAATGTGAGCATATTCAACATTTGAAATTGCCGATGTTGTAGTGTTTACCTGAGAGCAATATGAAGATTATTAACAATTCTGACATTCCATAAACTATTTCGTAGAAAACATCCAGAGGGGTAATAATAAACTACATACGAAATTTCAAAATTTCCATTTCCTTTGACTGAGCTACTGAATTTCAAGAAATCAATTTCAAAGAGAAAAATGAGAATAATACACAAAGATGTGTGTATAAGGATGCTCAATGCAGCATTGTTTTTATTAGGTAAGAAAAATGTCAAAACCTACCTCCAGTGTTCAACTTTAAGATAGCCATTAAAACACACACATACATACATATTCACATGCACACTGAAGTGCAAAAGGCCAGCTATCGACCAATGTGTACAGTATGACACAGTGCACATTCAAAAAATGTTTATATTTATATTAAATGTGGAAAAATATACACATTATAAAATATTATAATAACATTAGTTGTCCCTGAGAGAGAGGGCCATTTAATCTTTTATATTCTTGAATTTTTAGAATAATATACATAGCAAAGAATTTGGTCCTTCCTGAAAAGAGGTCTGACCTGTATTCCCAGCCTCTAGGAAGGAACCTCTAAACCCTTGGAGCTTCCAGATATTCATGGTGAACTCCAAGTCCACAAGATACCAGCCCAAACTGACACTAAGCTAAATCACATAGGCAGTCAATCATGCCTATAAAATGATACCCTAATAAAGTTTCTGAACACCAAACTCAGATGAGCTTCCTGGGGTGGCAAGACTCTGTGCATACTGTCACACACCGATTCTGAAAAGGAAACATTTTGTGAGGAAAATGGAAGCTTCATATTTGAAATCCTCAGGCTGTACTATGCGTCTCTTCTTTGGGCTGATTTTATACCTGGATCCTTTCCTTTCAATGGACCATAAGCATGAGTAGAAAAGCTTCCAATAAATTCTGTAGGTCCTTATACTGAATTATCACACCTGAGGGTGGTTTGGGGAACATCCAGAACTTGAAGTTCATCTCAGAAGTAAAGGTGGTCTTTTGTGGATTCTTCCCTCTAACATCATAGTCAGACCTTAACTGTTTGCTCCTGGTATCAAAAGTCTCCAACAGAGTTGGAAATCTGGAGGATTGTGCCCTCAAGCCTTGCAGTTTGGCTAACTCCAGATACAATGACATAAGTAATAACAATGACAAAAAAAAATCATTCCATTCTGGAAAAGCATTCCATGATTACTTGTATGTGTCTATTACACAGATTATCAGGTTAAAGCTAAATAATTTCCCATTTCTGTAGGATGTCTGTACTGCAAATTTTTACCCACAATTATTTATCAGAAAGAGTAAATCAGTAATACTTTTGGATCACTCTCTTAACTCATCTCCTGCACTGTGTCCCTCACCCAGCAGGATACAGCTACACCGACCCCTTCACAGTTCCTCAAAGCAAACTGCTCACCCTATCAGCCAAATACATCCTTCCCCCAACATCTACATGCTTATTGCTTAATTTCATACAGGTGTGCTCAACTTCATCCCAGAGAAGCCCTCCCTGACAACGCTACCCAAGACAGCATCCCACCATTAATGCTCCACGAGCCTACCCTGTTCTGTTTTTCTTCTTGGCACTTGCCATGGACCCTGTTGTCACAGAGCTTCCATCCCAATCTCTGTGGACAGACTAGAATGTAGAATTCCCCAGTGAAGGAATTGGACTATTTTGTTCTCTCTTATGTCCTTCATTCTCTACAGGAGTGCCTTGCACCGAGGTGGTATTCAATATACATTTGCAGAATAAATGGTTTTTTTTTTTTAGGGACTTACTCTGATTTCATCTCCCAACAACTCTCCCACTATCATTATTTCCATTTTTCAGATGACAATATATATATTTTTAAAGATTTTTATTTATTTATTTGACAGACCACAAGAGCAGAAAGGCAGGCAGAGAGAGAGAGAGGAGGAAGCAGGCTCCCCACTGAGCAGAGAGCCCGAAGCGGGGCTCGATCCCAGGACCTTGGGATCATGACCTGAGCCGAAGGCAGAGGCTTTAACCCACTGAGCCACCCAGGTGTCCCTTCAGATGACAATATTACACAAAGGCACATACCTAATAAGTAGACTATGATCTGGATTTTTTCAAGAAGTTGTTCCTATGTACTATACACATAAGAAACGGTCATTTGAGGTATCATTTCTAGAAATAAGACATTAGGTAAAATTTACATTGACAGAGCAATCAAAATATTTTATAACGTATCACTAACCCATGCCTAAGAGCGTGTTACCTGTCCTTAAAATTAAATAGAAGACTCAGTAAGTTAACAAAGTTACCAATAACCCAACTTATACTGGCTTATATTATACTGGCTATCTACAATCACAGATGAAAGAGAGATCACTGAGTTGAGAAGAGGGTTTTGGGAATCCTTTCAAATGGTTATTTTAAAATCTACAGCAGGAATGATCAATTATTATTTTTTCAAAAGCAAGCTCCTTATGCCAAATTTGATTATTATTATTTTTTTTAATCCTGAGCCATGGCAACTTCAGTAAAGTCTGCCAGCAGAAGATACACCGCTCAGGTTGAAGCAGATGGCATAATGAAATCTGTGACAGGCTGAGGATACCACACACCAAGACCTCATGCCTATAGTATGTTTCCATAGGAGAAAAATATCTGGACTTCTGCTACGGTAAGCCAGAATGAATAAATCACATTCCAAGAATAGAGAGTTTATCTATATGAAGTTAACTGGTGAAACAGAAGCTCTGATTTTATGGAAGACTAGGTGTGAAGGCACTCAAAAGTCAAGTTACAGGACCAGAACAAGCACAGTACTATGAGAATCACAGAAAAGTACTGAATATCAATGGCCTTTTCCAGATTTGTTAAGGCTTTTACCAATGTCAATGACTCCTCCTGTCTCCTCTTGGCCCCTGAGGTCTATGTAAATGTAAGAGTAGAGGTTAAAGAGATCACGTATTTAAAAACTACAATTTAATTATATCATCATACAAAAGGGTTGTTTTTAAATGTGCAGATTTACACTCAGAAAAAAGCACAAAGGCACCTTTGACTCTGCCGTAACTATTTAATAAAATAGCTACCAAGCTATAATCTCCTTGAGAAACAGGAATGGATCTTATTTGTCTTGATAGACCTGTTCACACCAGACACAGCATAAATGTTTAATTAAAAAATCTTGACTCCCATCTTGGTTTATAAATATAAAATAAACAGAAGAAAACACAACTATCTGGTGATTTTTATATACAGATAAACAATCTGTATGATTTATGGAAGTTGCTAGTAAATGAGCAAGAGTCACTAAATAATTATCTGTTCTCTGTTTAAGTTCTGGCTGAATATTTCAATCTAAAAAGGCTTTTTATGGTTTTAGTAAATAAACACATTAACTTAATTTATGGATCTGAATTAGTACTAATACCTAAAACATAATAAAATGAAGATTATGTAAATTACTCAATTAAAAAGTCAAAATTCTTTGTAAAAAGGCAGGATGAAACACCCTTCACATTCGGAAGTATAAATCAGGCCTTCTTTTAAGACGCAGTCAGAGGGGTCCTGGGAGGCTCAGTTGTTTAAATGTCTGACTTCCACTCAGGTCATGATCCCAGGGTCCTGGGATCCGCCCCGGTAAGGATCCCCACTCAGCAGGGAGTCTGCTTGTCCCTCCACCCCTCTGCCCACTTGTGTTCTTTCTCTCTCCCTCTCTTAAATAAATAAATAAACAAAATCTTTAATAAAAAAAAAAATAGGATGCAGTCAGAACAGAAACTGGTTGTTATTTCAAAAGGCCAGATAAGGTAGAACTCATAACACAGGACAGATACTTAACCTAAGTACTTTATTTTAACTTAAAGCATGGGTACATTCATTCACAAATATCTTGATGCATGAGAGCTCCCCACTTCTTTTTTACATGAACTGCACTCATTTAATATGGCATTACTTTCCATCTCAGTCTCTTTAAGATGAAGCAAGAATGTGGACACTTGAGAAATAATTTAAGAAACCCAGATTTTTATGAGATCTTTCTTCAGTGTTTTACAGTTTGACTACACACAACCAATTTACTAATAACTGTTTTATCAATTCATTTATGTAGTCTTTCAAAAGAATTTAAGTAAGTTTTCATGGAAAAAAATCCTTTGCCATAAATTTTTATATTATATAACAAAGTCACATAACTATAAAAATATTTATGACAGGCAAAACAGCTCTAAAAATGACTCTGATGAATGCACATTTATCTGGGGACAGCTGCAGAAGTACACACAAGAAAATGTCTGAAAATAAGTGTTTTGCACTCTGAGCATCAGCCATACATACGCCTTGAAGAACAGTATCCTTCCGTAGCGAGCCACTTATTTGGAGGTGTGCTAAGAGAGCTGCTTCTGTAACAGCATCCCAACAAAACAAAAAAATTCTCTTTGGTTCTCTATACACAATTAAGCTGACCCTGTGGGAAGAGCTACATCAGAGTTAACCCTTCCATTGAGATCAATCAGAAAATTTATAGAGAGTGCTGTGAAAACATCTTTATATAATCTTTAAAGGTATCAGGAAGAAACAATCACTTCTGCCATATTCTTGTCATCAGAAGCAAATCAATAAAGTGACCCCACACTCAAAGAGAAGAGATCACACAAGAGCGTGAACACCATAAGGCAGGGATCACCTCCATCCCAGAGGCTGACTACCACAGCACGTCATAGTAAAACTGCTGAAGGCCAAGACAGAGGGAAGATCTAAAGCCACCAGAACAAAAAGGCACCTTATCTTCCAAGAAGAATAAAACTGACAACTAAACTTCCAAGTTAATCAATGAAAAACAGAAGACAATAGAATTTAAAAAACTAAAAATGAAAAAAAAAATCAACTTAGCATTTTCAGAATACCTTCCCTACACACACACACAGACACAGTACTGCTTCAGAATTCTACGAAAGAAGTACACAAGTAAATTCTCAGAAACACAAAAGATCCCTCAAGAAATTTCCCTAATGCAGAAAAAAGACTGGAGAGCACAAAAAAGGGTTTAAGGATTTAAGTAAATCGGGGCACACCTGAGTGGCCCCATCTATTAAGCCTCTGATTTCATTTCAGCTGAGTTTGTGATCTTGGTGTCATGATATGGAGAACTGCATCAGGCTCTGCACTCAGTAGGGAGTCTGCTTGAGATTCTCTCTCTCGCTCTGCCCTCCCCCATTCGCTCTTGAACTCTCTCTCTAAAATAAATAAATAAATAAATCTTTTTTTTTTTTTTAAAGGGAGTAAATCAATGGCAATGTCTTAAAACAGTAAATAAAATTTGTGGAGTTTTAAATATAGGTAGGAATGAAATGAAATATAGATACATACATAATAATTACACAGAAGACACAAGTAGGGTACAGGAGGTTGAACTGTACTAAGTTCCTTTCATTTTCCAAGAAGTAGCAAAAGTTCTAATTAAAGTAAAATCATAATAAGTTAAGGGTTATATATCTGACAAAAGACTCATGTCTGGCCTAAAGGGAAAAAACTCAAATCTCCATGCTAAAGAAGATTCAATTAGAAAAGGAACAAAGACATTTCACCAAAGAAGATATGTGGATGGCAAATAAGAACACAGAAGATGTTCAGCATCATCATCCATTAGAGAAATGCAAATTAAAAGCTCAAAGAATGTCACTATATACCTATCAGAATGATTAAATAAAAAATAGTGACATGCACAAAATGCTGGTGAGAATGTGGAGAAAATAGCCTGCTTGTGCAGTGCTGGCAGGAATGTAAAATGGTAGAATCCCTCTGACAAAGAGTTTGGCAGTGTCTAAGAAAACAGAACATGCATTCATCCTACAACATGGCAATTACACTCTTAGGCATTTATCATACAGAAATTAAAATTATGCATATGCAAAACCATGCAGCAGCTTTATCTACAAAAGTGAAAAACTGGAAAGAAACAAAGGGTCTCTCAAGAGGTGGGTGCATAGCATGGAATAATACTAACCAATAAAAAGGAAGGAAAGATGAATACACACAACAACTTGGATGGTTCACAATAGCATCATGTGGAATGAAAAAAGGAAAATTTCAAAGGTCCCATACATTATGACTATGTTTATAAAATTCTTGAAGTGATTTAATTATAAAGACAGAAAAGTTGCCAGGGGACAGGGATGGTGGCAGGGAGGGAACAGGGTATAGCAATTAATGAGTGCACAGAAAGATCATTGTGGTGATGGAACAGTATCTAGATTGTGATGGTGATTACACAAATCTATGCAAGAGAAAGAATGGCACAGACTGAAAAAAAAAATGATAGACATTAAACCATTATTAGTTTCTGTGGTTTTGATATTTTATTTTAGTTACCAAGATGTTACCACTGGAGATAACCTGCTGAAGTACGTAGAGGACCGCTCTATACAATACTGAAAAATTACTGAGAATGTATAATTATTACAAAATAAGGTTTTTCTTAAAAGTTGACTCAAATAGGCCAAGGATACTTACTATAATCTTTAGAGTAACCACTAAAAGAATAATAAAATTAAGTATCAGTAGCATGTTAACAGAAGAAGATGAAATAAAAAGTGAACTAGTACCAAAAAAATGAATAAACAAGACAAAAAGAAAAAAAAGGTCA
Organism: Lontra canadensis; assembly: GCF_010015895.1. Classification (NCBI taxonomy): domain Eukaryota; kingdom Metazoa; phylum Chordata; class Mammalia; order Carnivora; family Mustelidae; genus Lontra; species Lontra canadensis. Next base: position 6,893,990 of record NW_022631064.1, on the reverse strand, counting down.
ATTAAAGTTTATTAATAATTAAATAACTACAATTTTAAGATTGTATAACACAACAAAACACATAGATGCTATTCACCGAAGATACAAGTTGATAACAGAAAAGATAAAGATGAAAGGAGAAAGATCCACCGTATATACATTGAACAGAAGATGCCTGGTATACCTGCCCTAATATCAGATGAACAGACTTGAAGTCAAGAAGCATTACTGGAGATAAAGAGGGACAATTCATATAGATAAAGGCTCAATTCAGGAAAAGACACGACAGTCTAAGTCATCTAAAAATATAACCTCCAGGGTACCTGGGGCTTACTCCCTCTTTAAACGTCCACCTTCAGCTCAGGTCATGATCCCAGGACCCTGGATCCCAGCCCAAAACAGGGCTACCTGCTCAATGGGGAGCCTGCTTCTCCTTCTCCCTCTGTTGCTCCCCCTGCTTGTGCTCTCCTTCTGTCAAATAAATAAATAAAATCTTAAAAAATTAAACAAAAATATAATCTCAAAATTTGTAGGGCCAAAGGACTCAGATCCAAATGAGAAACAGACAAATTCACAATCGTAAGTAGAGAATATAACTTATTCCTTTCAGTAACTGTAGAATGGGGGGAGGGAAATCAAGGATATGAAAGATCTGAACAACATTCTAAATAAAGTTGATAGAGTCAATATTTAAAAAAGTAGCTCTATTTCCTAGAAAAAAAAAAAAACAGAATCTAGAACTTAAAAAAAGATTGCATTTAAAATGATAAAATTGGGGTGCCTGGGCGGCTCAGTGGGTTAAGCCTCTCCCTTTGGCTCAGGTCATGATCTCAGGGTTCTGGGATGGAGCTCCTGCTCAGCAGAGAGTCTGCTTCCTCCTCTCTCTCTGCCTGCCTCTCTGCCTACTTGTGATCTCTGTCAAATAAATAAATAAAATCTTTAAAAATAAATAAATAAAACGATAAAATTATTTTAAAAAGCGGAATACAACCTAAAGTTTAGAAATAGAGCCATATATATATGGCCACATGATTTAGTGTGCCAGTGTAAGGGAGAAAAGAATGATCTTTTCAATAAATGGTTCTGGTTCAAATGGATAGTCAAATGGAAAATTAACATACATACTTTACCTCATACACAGCCTAAATTTAGAAGCTAAAACAAGCTTCTGATAGAAAATCTCTATATCCTTGGCATAACCAATGATTTCTTAAGTAGGACAAAAAAGGCAATACACATAGAGGAAAGGTTATACAAATTAGACTTTATTAAAATTTAAAAAAAAAAACCCTCTGGTCATCAAAACATATAACTAAGAGACTCAAAAAGCAAGACACAAAGCAAAAACAAAACAAAAAAAAAAAAGTTGCAATATAAATGTCCAACAAAGTTGTATTCAGAAAATATAAAAAAACTTGTTATAACTCTGTAAAGACTGACAAAACAGTAGAAAAATTGGCAAAAGACTTAAAACAGGAACTCTACAAAGGAGGATATCCAAATGATCAAAAGCATATGAAAAGTATCATTAGTCATCATATAGTACTACAACATACCCCTCAGAATGCCTACAATTAGAAAAAGAGGAATTTAAAGCTGACAGTACCAAGTGTAAGCACTGATGTGGAGCCATGAAAATTTTCTTTTTTTTTTTTTTTAAGATTTTTTTTTATTTATTTATTTGACAGAGAGAGATCACAAGCAGGCAGAGAGGCAGGCAGAGAGAGAGGAGGAAGCAGGCACCCCACGGAGCAGAGAGCCGGACGCGGGGCTTGATGCCAGGACTCTGAGATCATGACCTGAGCCGAAGGCAGCGGCTCAACCCACTGAGCCACCCAGGCGCCCCGAGCCATGAAAATTTTCTTGCATTGTAGTGAGAGCACAGACCCACAACTCTTTGGAATCAACCAGCAGAATCTACAAATGCTGAATATATACCTTAAGACCCAGAAATTTCACTCGTAAGTAAACATCCAAGAGAAATCCATATTTAATGAACAGCAAAGGACATGCACTAGAACATTTATGGCAGTTCTGTTTATAATAGCCAAAAACTAGTAAAAACTTACTATCAACAAAGTACAGATACAGTCTAGTACATTCCTACAATGAAGAATGGAAAGGGACTACAGCTACATGAAGGAAAATCACAGACACAAAGTGAAGACAAAGCCAGGAACAAAGCATGTATACTCAGATTGCATTTATATAAAATTCAAATACTTATGGGTAACAGTCAAAACAGTATATGAATCTGACTTCTACAAGGAATCTAAAAAAGCCAATCTCACATAACAGAAAGTAGACTGGTGGTTGCCAGGGGCTAGAGGACGTGGGGAGGTGTTGATCAAAGGGTACAAACTTCCAGTTACAAGAACTTTCTGGGGATTTGATGTACAGTGTGGTCACTATAGTTAACAGTACTCTATGGTATATTTGAAAGCTAAGTGAGTAGATCTTAAATGTTTAAACCACACACAAAAAAAAAATTATTACAGAGGTGACAGATATGTTAACTAACCTCACTGTGGTAATAATTTCACTATGTATGTGTGTATCAAATATCACTTTGTATATCTTAAACTTACACAGTTATATGTCAATTTTACCTCACATAGGCTGGGGAAAAAAAGTGATTCTTTGGGAAGAGGATGAGGACCAACTAAGAGGATACAGAGTATTATGGAGTGTTAATAATTTTCTGTACTTTGATTTAGGTGAAGATTTGTATGTGTACATTCAATTTATAAAAAAAAAATCCTTGAACTACTTAATTTTGCCCTTTACTGTATGTCAATTCTCTTTTTCTCTCTCTTTTTTTTAAGTTTGTAAGGTAAGTGATAAAATCAGAGCACAGAACCTGGCACTTCAATGACTGATAAAACGTACACTTCTCTGAAAGAAAGAAGGTGCTCTGAACAGCCTCCATATTATCAAGCTAAATCTTCTGACAAAAACTGAGATTTTAAAGTTCAATTACCAGGCATTCACCTTAAGTGAAAGAGAATATAGAAACTGGGTATCTGAAGATGAAGCCAAGTCTATTAGTGATGTAGGACTCTCTGCAGGCTTGGTATGGATTCAACTGGCTAATTCCCATCCACAGAATAAATCCTTCAACAAGTGCTCAAGTCAAAATGAATCCTCAGCAAGTGCGTTTTAACCTCATCAGCACACATAGATTTTTCTTTCTCAAAGATTGAGTTTTTATAACTTGTAATCATTTAATTGCACACCAAATTAGAATAAAAAATAATCACTATGTCATCTAATACTTTTATACTGAAGTATGTTGACCCACCCTGATACAAGGTTGATATATTTGTATGAGATTCCAAATTAAAATTTTTTCAGTAATTATACAAAATTAATTTTGTTCCAAAAATACTTGAAAAGTTCAATATCTTAAATATTTTGATCATATGATTATGTACCTAAGTTTAACCAAATATAACATCTTCAAACATGCAGATTCACTTAACTAAGAATAAAAATATTGAAATACTGACTTCTTATGTTTCATATATCCCTTCTGGATTGTTAACTGAAAAGGTAGTTAATATTATTAGCTCTATTTTAATGGCTAACATCAATCTTCCCAGAAGTACTTATATAACTGTCTAGGAAAATGATTGCTTAGGATCGAACTAAATTTCCTAAAGCATTTTTATACAGATTATCAAAACCTGTTTACTGGTCCTGTTATTTCAACTATTCTAAACCCACAGAATAGCAATGAGAATAAAGTAACCCAAATGCTTATATAATTTGATGGATATTTCTATCATTTCAAAGCTAAAATATATATTATCTTGCATTAAGCAAGAAAAATGACCACTACTTTTACAACCTTAGTTTTGGTAGACTTTAAATAAATTTATAAGCATATATTGCTAGTTCAATTTCCCCATTTTTTGTTTGTTTGTTACTCCTTAACATAATGAGAGATAAAAAAATAAAGCACTCTCTGGGGAATTTGCCATAACAGGTGCACCTCATAGAAATGCAGACTGTTTTTGGTTTTTTTTTTTTTTTTTTTTTAATCTGCACCTTGTCTTTTCTTCTTGCAGAACAAGAAAAGTGCCTATTTTCTTGTGAATTTACAAAAATGCTGTAAAACACTCTCTGGAACTGATCCCAAATATGAAATGCAAAAATGGATAGGATACCAAGAGTATTCAATGAAATACAGCATCTAAAATGGTAGCAATCACAGGAAAAAAATTTTAGACATAATAGAACTGTATTTCAAGTTTGGAAGCAAGGGAGGCCTCCTTTTCCATAAATCTTTCAGTGAAATACTGATTAGAGCACAACTCTGATGCATTATTGAACAGGCAAACCCTTGTGCAGTAATTGATGGTGGCACTCTGATTTAATGATCCTTATTTTTAAAGCTAATTAAAGAAATTGAGTTGCATGTTCAAAGGGGATTAGCTTAATGTGACGAGACTATTTTGGACATAAAGTACCTCCACAGCTCCTGAACTAAACAATACAAAATGAAGCAGCAAATTATGAAGTGGTGGGAAGGGGGCATTTTCTGATGGAATAAGAATAATTTCACATTTTCTCTGTGAATTTCGTTTCATTCATTCAGATACTTAGTGAGCACTTCAAATGTCTAAGACATTGGGCTCTAGGGGATGGGACAGTATCTCTTTATCTCTTTAAGATAAAATGCTTTACATAATCACTAATATGTTAGGGATCCTATAAAATTGCTCCACCAGGCATAGTTCACACACCTACTAAGATAGAATACTTTTCTTTTAATAGCTATGAATTGTTAAATAGCAAAGCAGATAGTGGACGAGAATTTGTAGATATTCTTAAAGTAGCCATTGAAGATCTCTGGCTGATAAATTTAAAATTTAAGATTATTGAATTTAGAAAAGAATTCCTTAACCCAAAAATATTTAAGCAGTCATTCTGAGTAATCAGAATGTAAATTTTCTGCATCTGCCTCTGTAAAGTTTCAGTGGCACATTTATCCTAAAATCCCCATGTGCTAAATAAAAAGGATAAATCATCAACCAAGAAACTCAAGATGAAAGGCAAAGAAAAAAATGAATTAAATAGTATCCAAGACTCGGGGTGCCTGGGTGGCTCAGTGGCTTAAGCCTCTGCCTTCAGCTCAGGTCATGATCCCAGGGTCCTGGGATGAAGTCCAGTGTGGGGATCCCTGCTCAGCAAGGAGTCTACTTCTCCCTCTCTCTCTCTGCCTGCCTCTCAGCCTACTTGTGATCTCTCTCCTTCTTTCAAATAAATAAATAAAATCTTAAAAAAAAAAAATTTCCATTAAAAAAAAAGAGTACCCAAGACTCTTCTTGCCTTCTCCCTTTTGATAGAGGCATATATAAATGCTCTATATCAATACTCTAACTAAAGCAATGTCTATTGTTATAGACTATTAAATGACAAGATTAAGTGCAAAACTGCGAAGTCCATACAACATAAGTGATGTCGTCAAGTTAAATGAAAGGCCACATGGCAGGTTATGCTATTGCAGAATGTTCTAGTCTTCATTCAGAGTTGCATCTATGAAAATTTTGTTTATTCTTAAAGCTACATCATAATTACAATCAATACACAATGCACAAAAATGTCAGGATCAGTCAGCATAATGCAGAATATTCCATTTTTATTTTATAAACTAATTTTTAAAGGTCTAAATTTCACTAAAATCTATAAGAATTCTCATAGTTGAAAATATTCAAATCCCCCCCAATTTCCTAAAATGCATATGAATACTTGAGTAAAGACTGCAACCTGAAGTTAAAACAACCACAGTTTTGTTGAAAATATTCAAATCCCCCCAATTTCCTAAAATGCATATGAATACTTGAGTAAAGGCTGCAAAATAACCTGAACTTAAAACAACCACAGTTTTGTCATTATTGTCATAAAATAAATTTTAAGTTTACCATTAAAAAAAAAAAAGTTCTACCATGAAGTAAGATATTACAGGATTCTTTAACCTATCTCCTGAGTTCCTGAAATTCCAATTAAAGTCCACTAATTTCAAAAGCAATGGTTTCTTTTTCATACTTGTTTGATCTTTTTTGATAGTATTTTCCTTTTATTGTTATCAGGGGAGAGGTGTCTGTGATAGGCTGAAAAAAAGGTGCGACATTTATCAGCTCTTCTCATCAAGAGCAATAGTCCATTGCTTAAGTCACTTTAAAAAGTTCTTGATGGAGGGGGTGCATGGGTGTCTCAGTTGGTTAAGCAGCTGCCTTTGGCTCAGGTCATGATCCCCCGGGGTCCTAGGATCAAGTCCCCCATTGGGGGGGGTGTCACTGCTCAGCGGGGAATCTGCTTGCCCTTCTGCCTCTCCCCACTCAGTCCCACCCATCCCCCTCCTCCTTGGCCCTATCCCTCCCCTGCCTTGTGCTCTCTTGCTTGTGCTGTCTTTGTTTGTGCTCTCTCTCTCATATAAATAAAATCTTAAAAAAAAGAAAAGTTATTGATGAAGTAGTTAAAATTAGTTTTATTCAATCTTGACTCTTATCTATAAATCTTTTTAATATTCTGGATTCAAAATGAAAAGTGAACATAACACAGTTCTGCTATATAAGAAGTACAATTCTGTCTGGGGTGCCTGGGTGACTCAATTGGTTGAGCGTGTCTGCCTTCTGCTCTGCTCATGGTCTTGGGGTCTTGGGATGGAGCTCTGTGCCTGGCTCCCTGCTCAGTGGGGGGCTTGCTTCTCCCTCTCTCTCTGCCTACAGCTCCCCCTGCTTGTGCCCCCTCTCTCTGACAAATAAATAAATACAATCTTTTAAAAAAGAAAAATAATAACAACTCTCATCTAGAGGAAAAGCATTATTTTTTGAGTTGCAAGCTGAACTAGCTATTTGTCTCATGAGCACCACATTACTTGAAAAAACAAATGAAAGTTTAAAAAAAAAGGTACAAACTTGGTATACGGCAGACAATTTCTCAAAAATAAACAAAGTCTTTCACTTCAAGGAAAACAACTGACAGTAATTGTTGCCAATTGTAAAATTTGAGGTTTCAAGTGAAAATTAGAACTTTGGAAAACTTGTTATATGCCAGCCTGAGCTTGACACCTTTCCATAATTTAAAGACTATTGATAATACCAGAAGCAATGGTTAGCAAGTATAAATTTTTGGTATTATATAATGTAATGTGAAACATAATTTTCCTGTTTTTCAAATTTTCCAAATGACCAATTTATCATAAAATTATGCATGGTTGAAAAAATACTGAAAGCACAAGGCAGATTTTATTATAATAGAGTACAAAATGTTCACTGATTTGGTTTCTGATTCCACCATATAACTAAACTTTAAGAAACTACCAATAGGGGCGCCTGGATGGCTCAGTCAGTTGAGCATCTGACTCTTGGTTACGGACTCAAGTCATGATCTCAGGGTCATGGGATGGAGCCCTGCATCGAGCTCCATTTGGGCTCCAGGCACAGTGGAGACCCTGCTTGAGCTTCTCTCTCTCTCTGCCTGTATCCCTGTCCCCACTTGCCTGCTTATACACATGTGCTCTTTCTCTTAAATAAGTAAATCTTTAAAAAAAAAAGAAAAAAAAAAAGAAAATACCAATAGTTCTGGTGCACTATCAAAGAAAAGTATCCACAAAAAAGGCTATCCTCCTCCCTTTGCCAGCCAAATATCTGCATGACATGTTCTCCATATACACCAACTAAAACAGCAAATCCAAACAAATCAAATGCAGAAGCAGATATGAGAATCCAGTCTTCTATGAAACAACATTAAAAAGATATGAAAAAAGGTAAAACAATGCCACTCTTCTAATTTCTAAAGCAACAGATTATTGCTAGTTTCAAGTCAATTAATAAATATTTAAAATGCTTCTCAATTTTAATTTCTAACCTGATAAATATCAATGTATAAAACCATATAAATGAAAGCCCTTTGATGTCGTTAGTAATTTTTAAGAATGTAATGGGGGTCTTGAAACCAAAATGTTTGAGATCTGCTGCCTTGGAATATTAAATCTCAGTAGGAGGAGGAAGCACCAAAAAGAGAATCAATACTTACTGAACGCTTGGTAAGCTCCCCACCTAATGCCTTAGAGTTTTTAGATCCATGTTATTTAGTTCCATATTACAACTAATGGAGGTGCAAAAAGAGGTTCAGTGAAGTGTGTATATATATATATATATATATATATATATATATATATATATCTATCTCTACTCATTCTAAGAAATAAACTCTTATTTAAAGTCATCTACTGATAAATATCAATGCCACAATACACATCTGGGCTGTGTCTGTCTCCAAATCCTATCACACCACAGTGCCAGCATCTGAGATCAGCACAACAAAGGCCTCAAATCACCAGGATATCCTTCAGTCATATTCATTATGCTGTTTACAAGGACAGTGAAACAAAAGTGACAGAGCCCTGGCGTCTGAAGTCAGACAGCCTACATTTAAACGCTAGCTCCAGCATATAACCTCCCATTACCTCCATTTCCCTATCCATAAAACAAGGAAAATAACATTATCCAGTACATCTATCTCCTACTAGCTACCACTTTAGAGTACTGTTGCAGTGATGAAACAGGGACTTACAACGCTCCTGGCACACAGTAAGCATTTCATACATGGTAATCACTATGACGATGATGATGATGAATGTTGCCTCCTTACAGTATGGTTACCAGGAAAAACATGAGGTCTTCAAAGTAACTTCAGTTATTTAGCTAATTTATTTATACTAAAAATTATTTCTCTGGCAAGAAAAGGTAATTACTGATGCACAACAGTTCTGAATTTCATGAATACTTACATATCTCTTAATTAAGCAATCATTTATTAGACTTAAGTAAAATATTATATTAGGTACAAAGTAGTCAAAGATGAATATGACATGATTTTATCCCAAAATTAGTAAATGGTTTTCAAACAAATATGAAATGCACTTAATTCTAAAACTCCTTTTTATACTTGGTAAGAACAAATGGCACGTGGAACACCGCATATACACCAGGGTCTAGGCATGTGTGTGGATGTGTACTTGCAGATGTCTTTTCTTTATTTAAATCTCAACACTTCTGTGCTTTCTTAGCAAAACTTCCAAGGGAAAAAAATTACAGAACATAGATTGACCAAAAGTAATATTGTTATCAAAGTATGCTGAAACTTTCTTCATCAAAGGGGTCCAAATAGTCAAATTAAGTAAATCAATATACCTTAAATGCCAAGACAAAAAGAAATTTAGAAACTGAAAACCTAGGGGACAACTGGGGTGGTTCAGTTGGTTAAGCATCTGAATTCGGCTTAAGTTGTGGTCTCAGGGTCCTGAGACTGAGCAGTGCATGGCGGGGGGGGGGGGGGGGGGGCAGGTGGCAGGTCTGAACTCAGCAGGGAGTCTCCTTGTCCCTTTCCCTCTGCCCTTCCCCGCCAACTTGCATGCACACTCTCTCTGCCTCAAATAAACAAAATCTTTAAAAAAGAGAGAGAAATTGAAAACTTAGATGAACAACATGTTAGAATGTTTGTAGTGTTTTTTCTATCAGTCCCACATTTCTAGGAGACAAATAAAACTGATTCACAGTTCACAGTCTGCTTAGAAAAAAATAAAACCAAACCCTACAGACAAGTTTAAATATACAGAAGTAGGCACATAAAGACTGATGGTACTTTGTCACACTGTCTCTCCTTCCACTATTATCCTACTCAGTTCACATCTACTTTAAAAGCCAGCATAATTAGTTAAAAAGCAGAATGAAAGTTCTGGTTTATATTGAAAAGGTCCTCTAGTTAAAATTTGGGGTAGAATTTAAGAGAAATGGCAAATCTTAATGATTCTGAATTTACTAAACATTAAGTGCATAATAAGGAATGCTAATAACTGTTTTCCCAACCTATTTGTTCCTTTACAGAAGAGAACTAACGGTTTAGAAACAGTGTATGACAGATATACATTCTTCTAAATCTACCAATGAATAACTGTGCATTCCAGATTACGTTACACAACGTCTCTCAGCCTCAATTTCTTCTTGGATAAAATGAGGATCGTGCACACTTCATGTAGGTGATGGACGAGCTAAATGAGACAATATCCACAGCACATGAGATCTCCCTACAGGCGATGGTGGTTATTCTTGTTATAGAGCTTCAGATGTAAATCAGCCTCTATTGTGCTTATATTCTCAGGTTAAAAACCTCCTTTAGGTTTTACCCAGTAAATTTCACATTCTTCCCTCTTCTCCAAAGACCATTTAACTTTGTCACAAAAACACCATACAATTAGCACCATTTGCTGTTTTAGACACACATGCATACCCAATAGCAAGATGGTGCTGCATTTTAATCCAGCACTGTATAAAAAGCTTGAACAGTGCCTTCTTGCCCAGGATAAAACAAGAATTTTAGTCCCTCAAAGGCTCTATATTTACAAACTTTCGGTTAAAGGAACAAACATTTAAAAGCTGTTATTGTACCAAAAATAAAGTATTTGAAATTCCTACAGTAAATAAACTCTATGGTAAATGTAAAAACACAAGAATCACTCCTTCTCTTTTAACTTCTCCTAGATAATGTATGTTAAAGTCTCAAGAAACAAATACTTTCCTGTTAGGCAGCTGCAATGCTCTATCATAAAAGTAAAACCATTTTGAGGGTAAGAAAATATTTTTTCATTTTCACAAGCAACATCAACTTGGACAAATTCCATTCCCATTTTAGATAATTCTGGTTAATGGGGTCAAGGCATGTTTTCTTTCTCTCTGTACTTCTTCCCCACACACCGCCAAGTCATAGTTTAACCCAGGCATTCTTGGGAGACAGAAGTTATTCCCCCTTTACTGGCTACTGATGAATCATCTCCATTTTAGTCTCAAATTAGAAACCATAGAGAGAAGGGTGATTTTTTTTGGCCATTTATATAAGTAATAAAGCTGAGGAAACACAGGCATTTCTGCCCCCTACTACGAATCTACAAAACCATATCCTTCTTATTACCAAAGTCAGAACAGAGCAACAAAATGCCCAGTTATCAAAATTCTCATCTTTCCATCAATCTAAAAAATATAACTGTAAAAAATTACCAGTGCTGATGATGCCACTGCTTAAAAGCAACAAACCTCGACAGTTTGGTCATGAACCTGATTTAGCAGCTTTATAAATGAGTACCATTTACATGAGTACCAACTCTCCAGGTGTACCCTGTGAAAATGTGAAATTTGCAATTGACTACTTATTTCTCCAGGCTCTCTGAAGGCTGTTCCTCTTTTAAGACAGAGCATCAGAAAAACATGCATGGTGTACAGTACACTTTAGCAGAAAAGCCATTACTAAAATTATAATTAGGATGTGATGCTGTATTCTTAGTATGTACTCTCAGTATACCACACTCTTAGAAAGATGGAAGAAGCATTTCTTTGAAGAACAATTTATGTATTTCATGATTATAATTAAAGGTCTTATCTATCAAAATATCAGTAAAACCTTTACCTTAATTGTGTTAGGCAGTTTTACTGCAATTTTTAAAATGTGGAGAAAAAAATAAATGATTGTTAAATATTATATTTAATAGAAGTATTAGAAGATGATACAATTTTCAATTTTCCACTTGAAACAATAAAGTTTGATACAGAATGCTGAATGCTAAAGAGGAATGATGAAAAACATACACACAACCTCCCCCCCAGAAAAAAAAAAAAAAAACCTCTACCTTAATAAATCCTTCATCATCTGGTTCCCACGTTTCCTCCCTTGCCAAGAACCCACACACAGGTTGTTGCCCTGATAACACAGATCTGTAGATGACTCTGTATGAGGGTTTCTCAAGCTCAGCACCACACACATTATAAACCCAATAATTCTTTGTCTTAGGAGGCTGTGCTATGCACTGAGGATATTTAGCAATATCCCTGATGTCTACTCATTCCCATGCCAATAGCATGGCCTCTACCACCCCAAGTTACAACAGTCAAAAATGTCTCCACACATTGCTATATGCCCCAATCACCTTCACTTGAGAACAACTTCTCTCTACCCACAAACACTGTTTCCTCAACCTGAAATAATTTTCCCATTCACTGCAGAGAAGTCCTACTCATGTTTTAAGACCCATCTTCTATGTTCCCTCCAATGTAAGGTTTTCTCGTAGTCAAAGTTCATAATTCCTTATAGCACTCACTTTCTTATTTAGTTACATAAAACAAATGTATGTTCTCTTTCCTCCTCTAGATAATGAGAATTTCTTTACTCATAGTATTTTTACTGACTTTATTAATAAATGATTATAAGTCTTCTAAAAAAGCACCCATGAGAAGACCCTCCCATTGCCAAGGAAAATTTGGCTCACTGAATGATGTCTCACACTGACAATATATAACCCTCCCGTGCACTCTGTCTCTCTCTCTCTGTCTATGTGTGTGTATATTTATCTTTATATTTATATGTACTTATATTTATATAATTGTTGTTATCTTTGCTCCTGAGGAGTGGAAATTAAATGGAAATACTCAACTTTAGTAACCGAAGGTCCTTGGAACATCCAGTTCTCTGATATTTTTATTTGGTCTTCGTTTAGCTCTACCTTTGTGGCTCTACCATTAGTTCATACATTTTGCCATCAGAAGTTGTTCCAAATTCTTTTGGGAATGTGAACAGGTAAAACTTAAAAGCATAGAAGTATAAGACAAAATTTTATACCATGAACACTGTATTCCAAAATTAAAAAGGAGGATCCACTTAACCTAATCAACACTGAACAATAATTTCCAACCTGATTCTACATTAAGTCAATATCGCTCCAATTATTTCAAGAAATGTCACAAAGTTTCCAAAGAAAAACTTAGAAAAAAAAATCTGGCTTAAATTTATATACATTATGCAATTGGATAATATGCGTATAAGCCAACACTTTTCTGAGAAAAGAGTGAATGAACAGGAGCATGGAAATATCGAACCACAAGAACAGCCACAAAATAATAGAATAGCATACTCCAAAAAGGCCAGGTATCACAGACATGGAGAAACCTCCAGGATATGCTGGGGCCTGAGGCTCGTTTCCCCTATGAGCAGCATTTGTAACCTGAAATATATACATTATTTCCTCAATCTTAGAATTGGTCTCAGTCGCCACAGCTTTAAAAAAGAATCTCTGCAATATCAATTTCTAAGTATTAATCCTAAATTTCTACCAAAATTAGTAATTTTAATTCACAGTCTTCCTACTCATGGTAAAAAGACATTTAATTTAATGTCTATGGTCAATTCATAAGGCAAGGCAATTAATTAATCAGGAAAGTCGTATCCACCTCTACTGGACTGGAGAAACATCACAGAATAAATATGCAAATCCAATATCCTCATGGCTGACAAGTTTCTATTATTAAACTGCTAACGTGTTTATTTCCCCCACAATAGCTGGATTTCTGTCATGAATACTCATTGAGCCCTGCAGTTATTAGCTGTGATGACTAGGTGACAGTGAGGACACTACTTGAGAATTTGCATCTGACAGATCATTGACACACAGTCACAGTTCTCCTTTTTTCTCCTCTTCACTTAAACAGGAATCATGCAATAGGAAAGGAACTGGAGCTATTAGAGATTATTCAGGTTTAATAGCACACATCCTTTTAGCTGGCGGTTAGAACAATACACAATGTGGCAGAATTAAACAGAGGCATCAATTATGCTCTCAGACCTGTTAATATTTTTGACAATATTTAAATAGCACATCCCTTCAGGGCATGGCTTTTTTGCCCTCTCAGTTACACACCTGTCAAATGTTTAATTTGCCAAAGGGAAACAGTTTGATTTCTAAGGGCAGTCTTAATACTGAAAAAGCAAATTGGAAAAATTACGCATTATTGAAAGGATATAATGAGAAGGATCTGAGGGGGAAGAATAGCTTAATTCAACATGGCATGTCAGCATCTGTCATTAACGCAACAATATGATCACGTTCTCCAATATGCTGTATTTACCTCAGGCTTTTCAATTATTCATTCCTTTCACTTTCTAAAATGTAGAAGGATGATGATGAAGTTGGAGGAGTCAAAGTTTTTGGTAATACTAAGAAAGATGGAGACACTAACTTGTACCCATGGTGCATATAAAATTACACAACTGAAAACACAACTCAGGTAAAAGATAAGAAACAGAAGCTAGCCACTGGTCAGACTGGTGTAACTACTGGTTTAAAAGCACAAAATATGTCATGCCTAGATTCACTCATTAAATATTAAATTATAAATATTAACAAATTAACAGGTAGTAAACTACACAGAAAATCTAATCCTAACACTATAGGTCTGTAATATTTATGTTTAAACTTTAAAACAGAAAATAATACAAGGTTTTGAAAGGTAGTCTAATCATACAAGAAAAAGATGGTTCAACAAACAAAGGACATTGAATCAGTAAAATGAAGACTAAAGTGAAGAGTCACAGAAACTATGAGAGATATGGATGGTTTCCACCAGAATTGAACTCCTGACCTCTAGGAGCCAAGTTTCTACCCTCAGGAAAAAAAGAAAAAGAAGATGTGAGACAGGCTGCAGAATCACAAAATGGGAAAGACTATGCCTTGGGAGGCAAGAAAACCACTTTCCAGTTCTGGCTCTGCCCTTATTACAAACAACTCACTCAAACTCATTAAGTATTTGTAATAAGCAGGGTGCGAGCCAGCTGGTTTTCTTGGTCCCTTTTCAGCATTTGAAGAGGTGACCAACTAGCCAAAAGTCCAAAGACATTTGAGACATGCCTATAGAACGCCCAAACCTCACAATGTCCTGAGTCTTGAAATACATCAGCATTTCTCATCAATACTGTACTTGGTCGCAGACTACCTGGCTTGATAATATTACGCTCAAGGGTTTCCAAGGAGATGTCAGCTGAATCACATGGGACCCAAAGTTTTAGAGCCCAAACCCTACTTCTAATTGGAAATGGTAAAACAAAGTCAACAACCAATAAACCTAGGTCTCCCCTGCTTTCAGGGCTAGAAGGGATACTTCTAGTTCTCTCTTTAGTCGTATTTCCTAACACAGTAGTACTTTTTGTTTCAACTTTTCCTCCCATTCTAATCATATTTTCACATAATATAATAAGGGGAGAAGACATCTGTTCGACTTCTTCACTCTCTCTGAAAAACCAGATAATCTTCCACATCATAATTACACTTCTACTCAGAACACTGATCTCTCCAAACTCTTGCCAATTCATTCTGAAAAGGAGTACCTAAAACCAATCTTTTTAATAACTTGCAAAAAAAAAAACCCAAACACAACTACATATAACAAAAACAACTCTTTTCTTAATTCATGATCACAATTTTTAAAACCATTAACTAATAATTCACTAGAGAAAAATATTTTTAAAAATTCTTCTTTGTTTTTTGCATATCTTTTTTTTAGTATCTAGATTAAGAATTTATGTGACATTAAAAAAATTCCCTCTCTATTGCTATGATTTGTTCTTTTTGCATTTGGCACCTTTTTTTAATTGGAGCTATTCTTTCACTGAATTATAAAACTAGTCTTCAAATTTCATTTTTAACCTTTTAAGGCAGAATATTTGTTAGCAAGTCATCCATAGTAATTAAATTAATGCTGAAAACATTAGAATGAGAACTAACTTAGACTGAAGGCATAAATGAGATTGACTTCAAGCCTTGTAAGGATAACAACAATTTCAAAAAACATTTTTTTTAAAAAACGTGAGAAATGTGATTAAAATAAGAAAGTTCAAAGAACATCTAACTTGAGTGTTCGTTCTGTCATTGTAATGTTTCAATTTTAATATAAATGCTAGGAAATTTCAATGCTCTATTTTTTTACAGGAAAAAAACCAGTGTTACATTTAGAAGTTCTAATGTTTATCACCATCTGATGCTGTCATTGGAAGCAATTGCTACTTACACTCTTTTAAGAAGTGAGAATTGCAATTTCTCTAACTGATGACAATGTAATTATTTCTTTTACTGTCAAAATAGAGGTGATTTCCCTTCCTCACACACATGATTACACATGCAAATCCAGGCTTATCTGAAATCTTTTAAGCGTGCTGAATGTCTGAATCCGAATGCACAAGATCACATGAACAATGAGCCTCAGTGGGATGGAAACCAAGTCCACAGCCATCTACCCTAAACTTATTTTTATCATCCCCTTGTCCTATAGGGACTCATACTTCAGCATCCACACAGCTTTCAACACAATGTCATATCATCTACAATACACAGCAACAACCATTACAAAAATAACTGGGGGTGGGGAGTCACAGTGAATCTGAATGTCTCATTTGGAGATTTAAATGACTTTATTAACTGTTCATTAACACATACAAAAATCAGCCTTTCAGAAAAACACAAGACCGTCACAAGATCTATGCCATGCTGGTGAACACGGCTTTGGGAGAATCGTGTCCTACCTGGTCTTTCAGCTGCTGTACAGAAGCCTGAAGGTTCAGAATCTGACTGAAGAGCGGGCTCTGCAAGACTGACTTGAGAAGGTTCAATTTGTCTTCATTGGCTACATCTCCACGTTCTCGCAGCTTGGCTTGCAAGCGCTCTGCTGCCTGCAGGGCTCGGTTTTTGTCTAAACAGAAGAGCAGCATTGGTCACGAACAGGATTCAAAAGATACACATCAATCCCCGCTTACTAAAAATCCTAAAACTATTCCTTTCGAGAGCATAAAATTGACTCAGAGAAAACAGAACTGGACAATGTCCCCAGAAATATGTCCCTCACACCTTGAAGTTTCTGCTTAGAGAGTCTGTCTGAAAGCAGAGAACTGGTTATAGTGTACGCCACAAGCATCTCATTGTTGCTCCAATTCAGACGGAGTATATTTGAATTCCAATGCCAGCTGTCAACTCTTTCATATAACTATTGAAAACCAAACACTTCATGAACTTGCAAATGCTGATACTTTCACTTTTTCAAAAACTTTATTTACATTTAAGAAAAATTAAAACTAGGGGCGCCTGGGTGGCTCCATGAGTTGGGCCTCTGCCTTTGGCTCGGATCATGATCTCAGGGTCCTGGGATCAAGCCTCACATCAGGCTCTCTGCTCCGCAAGCAAGGAGCCTGCTTCTCCATCTCTCTCTGCCTGCCTCTCTGCCTACTGATCTCTCTCTATCAAATAAATAATAAAATCTTAAAAAAAAAATTAAAACTATAACTTACTCACTAATAATCGGATGTAGATGATGTCACTGATGAGTCATAACATCCAAAATACAACAGTTTCGTATATTAAGGAACAAACATTCTATACTTGACAATTCACTTGAAAATATATCACAACAATATATAACCCTTCAAAAACACTTGTTAATACTCTCTTTCCCCAAAATTAAATAGGATATCCATATATGCATCAAACCAAAATAATTCAAATATTTATTGACCACCTTATATATCAGGCATTAAAGTTACAAAAGTAAGTATTTGAATAAGTGTAACCTTAATAATCCTAGCATCTTACGAGCATGTTTCCACCAGATGGTGATTTTCTATGATCAATCACATTTAAAAACCTGTCATTAAAACTCTCTCTCACTTTTTCACAAGTGAACCCAAATTTGTTTTAGAGAAATGAAGACCATTCAAATATATGTTCTAACAGATTCATCATGGTAACAAGAGTATCTATTATTCATTTGCCATATTACAGTAATCAAAGAGTGGGAATTATCACCACAGACACTTCCGATAGAACCAAATGTGGGATGACGCAGAAATGGGGAAATTAAGGCATAAATTAATGTTGACCATGAGTTCACACGCATACACAAAGTTAAACAAATGGTATTTACTCATTAGTAATTAGTATTTATTTATATTTTTTGAGAGAGAGTGCATGATTGGGGAGGGTCAGAGGGAAAGGGAGAGAGAGAATCTTAAGCAGGCTCCAAGCCCAGCACAGAGCCCAATGCAAGGCTCCATCTCACTACCTGAGATCATAACCTGAGCTGAAATCAAGAGATGGATGCTTAACTGACTGACCTATTGAGATGCCCAATCATAAGTACAATTTTAAAAGTAAATAATGATAAAGGCATGAGAACTTTATTCTGGGTCTTATTTGTATCTAGATTTGTATCTCAGTATACAAATTTGGTATTAATTTCCATGCCAATTCTTGGAAGGTGTGCACGTCAGTAATAACTTACAAAATAAAGATTGGAAAGTGACAATGTCAAGAATTCTCTATTTCTCCTTCACTGTCCACTTTCTTATGAGGAACTTTGCTTTCTGGGCTAGTAGTAGTCTTTGTGGCATGTGACTTTAGTATAAAATGGGGGATGAAGGTAACACGCACCATGTACTTTCATCACTCGCATAGTACCAGGAGCAAAAGTCAGAGTAGTGATCCCCACTATCACAAAAGCAGCTCCTTCTCCTTTTCCTTCCACCCATTCTCCTCCTATTCCCCAAAGCGTGCAGGTATCGAGGCACCAGCCGCAATCATCAAGGCACCTAAGTGAAATCCAGATACCTTCCAATAGCCATACCCCAAAACTTCCCAGGAAAACACGAGGCATTAGGACACCAGGAGAGGGATGGGTGTACATGATATGCCTGAAACTAATTCTACAAACCAGCTTCTCTAAAACTAAAGAGCAGTGAAAGAAAGATTAACATGTGAATTTGGGTATTTCAACCTATATTATCTCATGATAGAAATTAAACTGCCTTAAATCATCACTGAAGTTTGTCAGCCTAAATAATTATTATTGTTATAGCTCAATGGTCAACTTAAAAGCAAAGCTCAGTAGGACTTCAACTGCCAGGGGCGCCTGGGTGGCTCAGTGGGTTAAAGCCTCTGCTCAGGTCATGATCCCAGCAGACTGTGGGCTCTCTGCTCAGCGGGGAGCCTGCTTCCTCCTTTCTCTCTCTGCCTGCCTCTCCACCTACTTGTGATCTCTGATCTCTGTCAAATAAATAAACAAAATCTTTAAAAAAAAAAAAAAGGATTTTAACTGCCAGAAATATAAAAGCCAATGAGTTTCTTTCAATATCAAAAATACTGTTAAGGGACGCCTGGGTGGCTCAGTTGGTTAAGCGGCTGCCTTCGGCTCAGGTCATGATCCCGGCGTCCTGGGATCGAGTCCCACATCGGGCTCCTTGCTCGGCAGGGAGCCTGCTTCTCCCTCTGCCTCTGCCTGCCTCTCTGTCTGCCTGTGCTCGCTCACTCTCTCTCCCTCTGTCTCTGACAAATAAATAAATAAAAATCTTTAAAAAAAAAAAAAAAAAAAAAAAAAATACTGTTAAGCTTTCTGGTGCTATCTACAAACACCATTAACCAGAAGTGGGTCCATAAATCAGAACAAGGTTTACATTAAATTTCATTAAAACTCATAATTGGTAGAACATTTCATATGTCTTTATCTTTTGCTTACAAGTGATTTATTTTTATAGCACTTCAGATTAAATCATCCAAATATAAAAACACATTTCCCTGCCGTAATGCTAGTGGATAAAAACTTCAAAAAACCAAGTTACTAGACAAAATCCTGCTATGTCGAAAAACCATTTCAAAGATCCTAATGGAAAAAGTTCTGGTTCTTAAAGAAAATAAGAAGGAATAGGTCTTACCTATAGTTTCTAACATTTTTTTTTTTTTCCCAAAAGTCAGTGTTCTTCTTTACAATGATTTTAAACAGCAACTAAAACAGAACTCTGGGGAGAAAAGAAATAAAATGGAATGGTTATGTTTTATCACAACATTAAAACTACATAAAAAGTACTTGATGCTACCACAATTCCATTGGCCATTAAAATCTTGTTGATTTAACTTAAAATGGCTTCATAGGCAAAAAAAAAAAAAAAGAAAAAGAAAAAAAAAGGAATCATTTTAGGATTTCTTCAAAATTATTCAAAGGTAATACTAGCATAGTAAGGTAAAAGGCATACAGTGTGTTTTAAATAAGATGGCAGACATATCCAAAATATTTAAGAACTTCTCAACACAGATCACTATAATCTTAGATTCACTTACAGATTCTCACCCACAGAATAAGGAACTTACTTGACTCTGTATGAGAAATTCGGTGGGCAAAAACATTAAAACATAAAAAGCAGAAGATGTAATCCTGCCTTTGATTGCTCACAGTCCTAACTGGGGACAGCATACACACATACCAATTAGAAATAAACTATGACACTCATGCAGTATGTGAACCAATGGGAACTACTAATACATTAAATCATGGATGAAAAACTGAATAAAAGAAAGCATAATGTTAAATGGAGGACGGGTTTTTCAAAGGCTTTCAAAATACCCTCCTCACTATAATATTCTCTTCTCCCTCATTCAAAATAAACTTTCTCAACTCCTTCAACTCAAACAGACTCCTCTTTCTCTGACAATACTTATCCAGATTCTTTGAAGTACCAGCTACAGATTCCCAAAGGCAATGTCCAAATCGCTAACCATACCTCATCTTTGCTGTCCAACAATTTATACGTCCTCTCCCTAGTCACACCCAACCTCTGCCTCGCAGAAAAACCTCAGTCATTCCTTCAATGGAGAAAAAAGGTCTACAACTCATTTTCCTCACTTTTGGAAGATGAAATAGGATTTGTCTGAGAAGGAACAAGTTGCCCTTGTGGTGTCTTTAACAGAAAATGCATCTGGGACAAAAGGAAGTCCGTGATGTATATGAGCAGATGCATAGACCATCCATCAATGCCTGTGATTAGCTCAGTGTAATAACAGAGAACAGTTCGTACTGACTTTCCTTATCCCGATTTAGAATACACTATTTAAAACATCAACTCCACTGGAAACAGTCAAACAGCTCTGCTACTGCCACTTTCTTTCCCTGGTGTCAAGAAAAGAGGGCAACAGCTCTAACTTGGAATTGAAACCTAAATAACAGTGTAGGAACCTTAGTTTCCTAGGAAACTTAATCATTGGGTATACTACAATAAATGAGATAAAGTATAAAAATTTCCAGCTCGCAGTATAACTCACACTGGAAAATACATATTCAGGATTAATGCTGAGCCCATAGAGATGAGCATTTCAATGTCAGGTATTGTGTGGTTTCATGGGGGAAAATACAGGGAGATCTTTAAAATAAACTAGTCATATTTTTATTCTTATTGCCATGGGATACTTCAAAAGATAGCATACTATTGGGTCCCCCCTCTCAAAAACTTACTAACTCCTGACAGTTAACAAATCAAAGAAAGGATACACCAATAGAAGGAAGGTCAATAACTGATACATGCCTAGGAGGAAGAACGCTAGCAAAAGAAGAGCAAGATTGAGCGAGTGTGATCACCTGGAGGAACATTTCCACTGGCCCCTTTCCAGCTGCAATGCCCTGTGAAGTCACCGTCTCTCTCTCCAGAACTAGAAAACTCTAATCACAAATGAACGATACTCAAAGTTTGACTATCAAACTTTGTATCAAACACATCAGTACTGGCTATGCGCAATAAAGTCAGCTCTATCTTCCTCCCCCTTTGAAAAATTAAATTGGAAAGACAAGCGGTATTCATGACCTGGAGGGGGAGGTAGCCCATTGATTTAGAAACCCACTGATTTATGAGGAGTCTGTAGACAAAGTACAGAGTAAGCAGTTCCCCACTGAGAAAAACACTGTCATCCCAAAGTTCATCTACAAGTCGGTTATGTGGAAAGAGAATTACTTTTCTTTTCCCAAGAGAATCTCTTATCATAGAGGTTTTATTTTTGTTTGTTTTGGGTTTGTTTTTTTTTAAGCTCCATTCAATGGCAAGTCAGACATTAGCTCCCAGATGACAGCTCCATTCTTCTGGATTTCAGAATTTTAAAAAAAAAAAAAAAAAAAAAAAAAGAGTTTCACAGTTTCTCTTCTCTGCTCTGATGTCCGTAAAATAATTGTGGGGTTTTTTTTTTAAGTTTTTCTAGATTTTATAATTAGTAGCCATGACAAAGAGGTAAGAGGTTAAAAACAACAACAAAAACCTGTTCCTTTCCATGCCCTATACCCCATCCTAAGGATTCAGTTCTAACTACAAAGAAACTCATCTGTAACCACAGACATTTTGATACAGGGAGAGAGAGTCCACACACGTTGAACTGCATGAATTCTCCTTCTCACCCCACCATCAACCTTCCCTCTTCAACCCCCTCAATACTATGTGGAAACAGAAGGGTACCTGGGTGATAACTATGGGTCATGGCCAATGGGTAAGATGTAAAGAAATTCCAATATATGTCTAAAAACTGCCAAGTTCTGAAGGCTGTTCTGGACAATTCAGGGTAGTTAGTGAAGATGATGAGTCAGAGGGACAGTAAAGAGAGGAAATGAGATGTGGACAAGTAACAACACTAATGCTGAGGCAGAAGCAAGGGTAGTAACAGCAAACATACAACAGCCACCACATCCTGTGCACTGCTTGAAACGTATGTTATCCAACTAAGGCCTTTAATCTTTACACAAGCCACTTACTTTACAAACAAGGAAACTGAGGCACTGAAAGAGGAAGGAACTTGCCCAAGGTCATACCACCAGTACATGATGGAGCCAGATGTGGACCCAGGCAGTTTGGCTCCAGAGCCAACTAACAATTTAACTTCTACAATATGCTGCCTCTCAACAGGAGGAAGATTCACCTTACTCTTCCCCTTCCTCTTGCCAAGTTCAAAACTGTGCTTAGTTTACACTTCACAAGGAGAAACCAGAGAAACAAACGGACCAAAGTGCGTGACGTCTGAAATGGACAGGTATAGACAACTTAACACAACCAACAATCCACACAAAGCTATCAACAACTCAGAACTAAGTATTTTAGAAACTATGGGTAGGTTAAGATCAGTAATAGTCACCATTTATATAATGTTCACGTGTTTAAATAAATCACCTTTGAAACCCAAGATCTGAAGAAAAATCTCCAAGAAAAATAAGCCTCCTTATAGTAATATTCAAAGTATATTAAAAAAAAAAAGGCTGCAATATTTCAAGGTGCTAAATCCCTCAACACAGTGGAAATAGGCATATTAAAATAGTATCAAAAATTAGCTACTGTACACTAGACCCATCTTGTTACTGCCCACGTAATTCTGCCTTAGACACATACTATGTGGGTATAACTGAAGCTGTTAGAGAAGCCATGACACTCAGACCTACAGGTCGTACACCGTAGGTGGCTCGGAGACCTCAGTGCCTATGAAGCACTACAGTGCTGGACTAGGGCAGGCTGTGCATGACATCCTGGGACCAGGGACCCTGACCTACATGCTCTTCACATTATCCTCCACTGCCTTGCATATTACTCTACCTTCCTGAGAAGGCATCAGACGAAGGGAGAGACTCAGATTTTACTCAAGGTCACACAGCTAGTAAGCAGAGAACATAGAATTGAATCCAACTCTGCCTGAATTCAAAGCCCACACTCACTCTATCACACACATTTTCCATATTGTACCGCAAAAATCATATAGTGGACATACTTGTTGGATAAAAAAAAAAAGACTGTGTAAGACAATGTGTTAAGTTGCTAGTATCTGTATAAAAGGGAAGGGAAATGTTTGTGTAAATGAATTAATATGTACGTTTATAAAAGAACAGACTATTTCTGTAAGTTTTCCAAAGACAATAATAGTGGGGTGTGGGGGGCTATGGGACACTAAGAGAAACTTATTCTGCACTATATTTCTTTAGGGTTTTTTTGCCTTTTTTTTTTTTAACTTTCTTAGATTTTATTTATTTATTTATTTATCTGACAGAGGGAGAGAGAGAGCACCATGTATGAGGAATGGCAAACAGAGGGAGAGGGAGAAGCAGGTTCCTCATGTGGGGCTCAATCCCAGGATCCTGAGATCATGACAAGAGCCAAAGGCTCACACTTAACTGACTGAACTAACCAGGTGCCCTGTCTTTGTTGTTTTTTTTTTTTAATTTTATATCAATATAACATTGCCATACTTAGCAAATAGAAATACAGGAAACAGGAATACTTAGCAAATAGAAATACAGGAATTTTCTATTAGCAAAGAGAAAAACAGGAAATACAGGAAAATTAGCAAATAAAAATACAGGAAAATGAATTAATTCTTTAGTATAAGCATATCTTGTACAATTCTTGGGACATACTTATAACTAAACACTAATTTGCTGATTATCTGAATTTCAAATTCAACCAGGCATCCATTATTTTATATGGCAACCCTACTTATGTATATATATTACCTTAGGGAAAAAATCAAATTTTAAAAATCATTTAAAATTTAAGGCCTTTATGCTTCTTGCAAAGCATTAACAACATTAATGTCATTAATAATGACAGAGTTGCCATGTCCTTTGCAAAGCTCTAAAGATTTTAGCTGTGACCAAATGACTGTCCAACAACTCGGTGATAATTGCAGTTTCAGGAGGGGATAAAAATCAAGTCAAATTTGGTTTTATTTAGAAACAGGAACTGATTAGCTGACTAATTGTACTTTTCAACAAGTTGTACTGGTAATGTGTGGGCACAGATTGTAAGTAGTAAAGAATCAGTGCTTCAAACATAAAACAGATCATTCTGTCCAATGCAGATTATATGGCAACTAGCAAGTGAAAATATGTTTTCTGCTAAAAATAACACAGAAAGAGAAACTGTCCCAAATGCATAAAATTTTCTAGTTATCTTAAACAATTCTAACTTTAAAAGAGGTACAAGTTTAGTTTTTGTGGGGTTTTTTTAGTTTTTATTTTAATTCCAGTTAATGTACAGTGTTATATTAGTTTCAGGTGAACAATCTAGTGATTCCACAATTCCACACACCACCCAGGACATGGGCACTCCTTAATTGCCATCATCTATTTAACCCATCCCTCACCTCTACCCCTCTATGAACCATTAGTTCATTCTCTATAATTAAGAGTGTGTTCTTTGTCTTTTTTTCCCCTTTGCTCATTTGTTCTGTTTCTTAAATTCCACATGAGTGAAACCATAGATATTTATTTCTCTATGACTTATCTCACTCAGCATTATGCTCTCTAGCTCCATCCATGCCATTGCAAATGGCAAGACTTCATTCTGTTTTATGAAGAATAATCCATTGTCTATAGATACCGTATCTTCTTTATCCATTCATCAATCCACAGACACTTGTGCTGTTTCCATGCCTTGGCGACTATAAACAATGCTGTTAAAAACAGCCGGGTGGATGTATGCCTTTAGAATCAGTGTTGTTTTTGTTTTTTATTCTTTGGGTAAATACCCAGTACTGCCATTGTTGGATCATAAAGTTGTTCTATTTTTAACTTTTTGAGGAGCCTCCATACCATTTTCCAAAGTGGCTGCACATTTGCATTCCCACCAAGCACACACAAGCGTTTTCTCCACATCATCACCAACACCTGTTATTTCTTGTGTTGTTGATTTGAGCCATTCTGACAGGTGTGAGATCATATCTCATTGTAGTTTTGATCTGCATTTCCCTGATGGTGAGTGATGATGAACATCTTTTCATGTGTCTTTTGGGCATCTGGATGTTTTCTTCAAAGAAATGTCTGTTCATGTGTTCTGCCCATTTTTAGTTGGATTATTTGTTTTCTGGGTACTGAGTTTTATAAGTTCTTTATATATTTTGGATACTAACCCTTTAGCAGATGTCATTTGCAAATGTCTTCTCCCATTCCATAGGTTGCCTTTTTGTTTGTTGTTTCCTTCATTGTGTAGCAGCTTTTTATTTTGTTGAAGCCCCAATAGTTTTCTTTTGCTTTTGTTTTCCTTGCCTCAAGAGAGAAAAAAGTTGCTATGGCCAAAAAGAGGTATACTTTTTTTTTTTTTTTTAAGATTTTTATTTATTTATTTCAGAGAGAGAGAAACACAGCAAAAGAGGGAATACAAGCAGGGGGAATGGGAGAGAGAGAAGCAGGCTTCCCGCCGAGCAGGGAGTCCGATGCGGGGCTCAATGCAGGGCTCGATGCAGGGCTCGATCCCAGGACTCTGGGATCATGACCTGAGCCGAAGGCAGACACTTAACAACTGGGCCACCCAGGCGCCCCAAGAGGTATACCTTTATTAAGTGAGTTTGCTGCAATGCTTTGTGGCTGGTCATCACTCAGCATCCACTTATTGCATTTTTTTAAGACGTTATTTATTTATTTGACAGAGTGAGAGAGAGCATGAGCCGGTGGAGAGGCAAGCAGAAGGAGAGGGAGAAGCAGGCTCCCTGCTGAGCAGAGAGCCCAATGCAGGGCTAGATCTCAGGACCCCAGGATCATGACCTGAGCCAAAGGCAGACATGTAACTAACTGAGCCACCCAAGTGCCCCTATTTATTGCATTTAAATTTAGCATCTGTCTCATTCACAGCTGCTGCAGCACTACCTGAAGTTAGACAAATGCAAGGCTGTAGTCATTTGCAGGTAGTTTGTCATAACGTAAATTGGCAATGAGAGTAAAACTTACACTTCTAATCATAAGTCACATTCTAGGGAAATGTTCACTATCCACCAAAGTTAGTGCACTCATCCAAAAGAAGCCACTCCACCTCTTCTTAGTATCTGTTCTTTTGAACTTCTCCTTCATTTCTATAGGCTTGACAAAAAGTATTCATGAACAAAATTTGTATTTTCAAGCTCATATTTATGAATCTTTCTGAATCCTTTCAACAATAATAGAATTTATTAATCCTTTCTGTCCCCCAGAATGACAGAAAATTAAGTATCAAATAAACTTACCTTTCCAACATACTCGAAATACCAACTGATAGTTTTGTTCTCCTTTTATAGAACAGAAAGATAAATTACCTGTCCAAAGTAAAAAATGCTAAGGGGGCCAGAGGGTGAGAAAAGAACTCAAATTTTGTTAGTTACTGATTCAGCAATACATGGGGCACCTACATGACTGGCATGTTGTTGGGTGGTGGAATTAGAAAAATGAAGAAACAGTCTGGGAACTCATGGGCCAAGGAAACAGAAGAAAAAAGCAAGTAAGCAGACACTTAAAAATGCCAATGACAGAAGCAGGGCACCAAACTCAAATTAAAGAGAAAGGGAAAGCTTCCTGGAAACAAAGACCCCTGCACAGTGTCCTAAAGAACGGGTTAGAGTCACAGTGGGAATGATGAGAACTCCCCACGTGGAGGCAAAAGCAAAAGGCTCCTTCTGAGCACTGCAGGTAGCTTCTTATTCCTGGATTGGAGCAGGAGAAAAGAAAAGTCAGAAGTGATAAAGCTAGAGATGTGTTCACAGGCTAAATTACTGAGGGCCCTGTATACCGTTCTTGAAGAGTTTGGACATTTAACTTTGAAGTTTATTTTGGTGTAGTGTGACATGGTCAAATTTTGTTTTAGAAACATCAGTCTGGTAATGGTGTGGAAGACCTATAAAAACAAGAGAAACTGGAAATAAGAAGGCCAGGTAAGAGGCATTTTCAAAAACATTGTATTTGGAGATAGGGTTTTTAGGATGTACTTAAGGTTGAATGAGGTCACAAGGGAATGGTCCTCATCCAGTAGGATTGATGGTCTTATAAGGAGAGGAACAACTATCTATCTAAATCTTCCTCCCTCCCTCCTTCCACATGTGAGTACCAAAGAAAAGCCATGTAAGGCACAGTGAGACAGTGACCATTGATAAGCCAGGAAGAGAGTTTTCATCAGAAACCAAACCCCGCTAGACCTTGATGTTGGACTTTCGAGCCTCTAAAACTATGAGGAATTAAACTTCTGTTGTTTAAGACACCCAACTTGTGGTATTTGTTATGGTAGCCTAAACTAATACAGATTTCAATCTTCCCACTGCCATGCTCCAAAGAATATGCTACTACACACTATGCTGTATCCTTCTTTTCCAACCATAACCAGGAGAACAAGGGTTAGGCTCCTCACTCAAAGGAAGACAATCTAAGTGCTGACTGGAAAGCTAGAACCGAGGCTAGGCTCTGTCTCTTGGGAACTAAAGAGAAACACTAGAGAATAAACCAAAGATAAGAGGAAGATAAGTAAAGGATGAAAGGCTAAGATAAGGCACAAGCCTGATTTATGAGACTGCGGAACAAATCAGATGAGAGAGATAGAACACAGGTGACATTACAAGAGCAGCAGGTCTTCCTCTTGGGGAGCTCCAACACAGCCAATGAGAGGTAAACAGAATAACTGGTCCCTAAGACACACAGTCACTGACATCCATTCTTACAGTGAACTCCATTTTGACAGAGATTATTTGTAAGAAGCTCTTTATTCCATTCTATCACAGCCTGCTTGGGTATAGCAGCATACTACCACAACCCACACAAACCAATCCCTTCAAGCATTCTGCTATAGAAATACTCTTGGCTCCTTTATCTATTTCATTTGGACACTCTACTTTGTATAAAGATCTGAGGCAGCTTACAGGCAAAGGTAAGTTTAATAAGACCACTGAAATAAGAACTTCACAGGAGGGATAGTTACATCAGAAAAACAAGGCACGGGGAAGCAGCTACTATGGCAGGTGAATAAAATACTATGAAGTAGTCAGTTTCAATCAAAGCCTAAGAAAACCACTAGGTTCCAACCAAACAAAACAAATCTGCTATTGAAAAAGCAAGTGAAATCTAATTGACACAGTTTCATTCTATCAGTGAAACCACAGTAACTCTGAAAAACATTTACAAATAATGAAAATATTTCTAGCTAACAAATTACAGTCATAGGAGAATAGAAATACTTCCATTTCAAACTCCATTAGAAAAACAAGACAAATACACACATTAAAAATTTAAAGTAACACTTTAAAAAAAAAAACCAGAAATGGAACCTATAGTTTATAAACTAGGAAAAAAGAAGCAATCTAAAAGAGGCTGGGAACAGAGAAAAAAAGAAAAAAGGAAAAAATAAATCCAAACATCTGTAGTCACAATAAATATGAATGGGTTAGACTCACTTATTAAGAATAAATTTACAATCCACATTTCAAAAATGCAGAGAGTGGCAGAATAGTTTGATATTGTTTACCTCTATTTTAAAATGTATATAAAATAACAATATATCCTTACATATAAATATATATACACATATTTTCATCATATCCAACAATGAATTAAAAAGACACATTCTTGAAATCAATTACAGTAGTAGTTACTTTCAGACAGATGAAAATGGTAGTCTCAGATCAGAGAGGGATCTAAAGGGAAATTAAGCTTTCTCCATTTTTTCTTAAGGAAACTTTAACTTTTAGAATGTTTTTAAAGTACAAATGCAAAAAGTAAATGGGTTGAAATATTTATGGATAAAATGGTGAAATGTTTAAGATATGCTTCTAGAAGAGGACAGAAACAACAGGACTGGCCATGAACAAAAGGCTGTTAAAACTGAATGATGGATACATGAGGATTCTCTATAATAATAATTTATTGTAATATGTACATTGTAAAATGTACATTTGAAATTTTTTCTAATAAAAATTAGAAAAATAATAGATGGCAGTAAACATGTGAAAATCTTAATGTCTAATTATGCAGGATAGAACTAGAGATGATTATTTCCTTCTTCATAATTCACCATGTTTTTGAAATCCTATCATTCTTCCTCAGGGGGAAAAAAATTTCACCTCAAACTACGAAGTTACTTGAAAAAAAAAAATTTGCCATTGATAAATGTTGCCAGAAAAATAATTGATTCAGGCCAGATTACTTAACTGCAGCAAAAGGAAATGAAATGTTATAAGAACATTTCTTCAAAAATTAATATCTCATAAGGAATTTTCATTTTTAAAATTTTCATTTTAAAAACAAAGCTTTATTCAGATTTCCTGATGGCTACTCAACTGCTAGTTTCACCAAGCAGTTTTAGGTAAGAGCCTTAGAAGCAGAAGCTTATGGCTCTGGATTAGCCAACTCTGTGTGAGAGAGAGAACAGCAGGGCAGGAAGTGATAGATGACTGTAGCTGTTCTACTTCTGAAAGTATATACAGTACAGTCCAAAGTCCCCACATTTGGAAATGATGGGTGAACCCAAGATGGGTGAACACCAATATAAACGCTTCAACTAAGAGAAAATATATTTATCTTTCATACATATTCAAATGACAATTCAATATAATGAATAATCATATAATATATCTAACCTAATACTACAAATGGAGAAATGGCAAATTAATCCACAATTATGTAGACCTATATAAATGAAATTCATTACTCTGACCACAAATCCACATACTCTAAACAAGTTTTGGTGAAAATAGTATCTCATTCCCTTACATAGTAATTTCCTAATAGGGAAAATAAACCTGCAGGAAAATACAGGGGTACCTGGGTGACTCAGTTGGTTAAGTGTCTGGCTTCAGCTCAGGTCATGATCCCAGGGTCCTGGGATTGAACCCCAAATTGGACTCTCTGCCCAGCAGAGAGCTTGCTTCTCCCTCTCCCTCTGTCTTCCACTCTGCCTACTTGTGCTCACTCGCCCTCTCTGTCATATAAATAAAATCTTCAAAGAAAATTTTTTTAAAAAGGAAAATACACAAAATACAGAAGTTGGAATATTATTGGTATACTTACACAATAATATATTATACTAACAAACATGTTCATTGAAATTATTTTTGTATTGAAAGCTACTCCCTTTTATTTTCAAGGCTGTTGGCCAGAGGTAAAGGGTTCACTGTCCTTTCAAAAAGTATGCATGTTCTATCCTTAACTGCAGATTCCCTGAAGCACAGAGATACTTACTTTATAAAGATGCTTACCAGATTCATAACCACTTCCAGAATTACACACTTAAATTATATTTTGTGACACTTTTGAGTTAATCTCTCCTATTTATTGCTCATACCCAGGTATGAAGTAAATGTTAGTGTTAAAAGGACAACAAAAAACATGCAGCTCACAGACATGCTAAAGCTCACGGAGGTGTGGTTACATGACAAATCAACAGTGTGTCTGGGATGAGAACCTTAGGCTGTTACCTATTACTCAACTGATTATCTGAAAGGCTGAGCTTTCTTTTTAAATATATTAGATCAATTCTGCTTACAGTCTACTGTATTAAATTTACTTCCTTTCTCTTTACCCTCCCACATATTTTTTTTAAAAAAACAACCAACACACACACACACACATACACACACACACACACACACACACACTATGGACTCCACAATACCTTCTCTCTGGGTGCTTTTTTACATATTTTCCACCCATAATGTTCTCTCTTAATACATCCCTGTAATGACAGAAGCCCTCCTCCCAAATTGTTAACTCACACCAAACACGGGGACTCAGGGAAAAGATTCAGATGCTTCCGAAAATGCACATTTAGCTTCTTCTGTTCTCTCATTCCCTAGCTAAACTCAGAGGAATTTAGATTGCTGGGCAGTTTGCCACTGTTTGCTACCACATTTTCAGTGTTAAGGACCAAGATGCAACAGGCCAGCATATTTCTTGGACAGAACCAGGCAGCAGGATTCCTCCAAGGGCTGCCCTTGCAGGGGAACAACAATGGGTTGGCATCAGACTCCAGAGGCAGCTGCTGCCCATAAGCACTCACTCCAATCATGTAATTTTCTTGAGGGAAACCAAAAATGCACAGAAGGATTAACTTAGTGCCACAGAATTCTCAGGTGCAACTCCTACGCTGGCAATAAATTCTCCAGAGAAATTACTTCAGGCTCCTGCCTCTTGCCCTTTTGCCTGTCTAGAATGAGGCAACTCTCCAGTGGCCCTGGGGCAAACTGTATCCTTGGTGTTTAGAAATACCGTGGATACTCAAAGCGTCCCCACGGACCCTGAAACATGGCCAGGAGCTGCTGTTAGGACTTACCAACTAGAGGAGGAGGTGACAGTACAGAAGATATCTGTCATTTCTCAGCTGCCCTCTCAGAGACAGGACTTTCATTGAGTTTGTGAGATCTCAATGATGATACTGAGGCAGGACAATATGTGGCTTTGTCAACTGTGACTGAACAATTCCTCAGAGTAAAGCCCTAAAGAACAGTATGCAGACAACCTTTTCAATAGAGACAAATGGTGGAAACGGGCGGGGTGGGGGGAGGGCAGACACGACGGGACACACAGAATATTATAACCTTGTTGCTGTTTCAACTTCTCTCCCCAGCCAACTACTTCAAGTTCATGCTCCTCACCTCTTCTTCCATTTTCTAGGGCTTTTCCAAACTTTTCAAATAACTCTACTTCTGCCATTTCCCCATTATTGTTCCTAATTATTTCTTCTGTTTTGGAATCTTTTCTATAAAAATTATGAGGACCGTCATCCATCATATTGTCTACTTGGCTGTTACAGAGCTTTAAGTACTATACGTAATTAGGTATTTTTATCCCTCCCCATCAATCAGTGCCTCCTAAATTCAGTTTGTGGCCCTCCAGAATTCCCTTGGCTGAATTTCGATAGGAATAGAGATAAAGATTACAAACTTCACTCAGAAAAGAGCAGGCTCAAGTTTCTGATAGGAAATCCTCTGGGAAGAGAATAGTATATTGCAGTGATACATAATGTAGCTGCTTTTCTCCCCAGTGCTCGGGTGACCAGTAGTCTGCACCCCCTGTTGGTTTGCTTGCCAGCTCCTTGCACAAAGAAGTATCATGTGTGTACTGAGAAGGGTTGGTGAAAGATCATGCTTTCTCTGAGCCCATTTATGCAATTCTTTTCAAGGAGCAATTCAAAACCTAAAATTTAGCTGGAAGAAGAAATCAATCCATTTCCTGCAACTATTAATGCTTTATAATTTCAAATATCTTATTTGAAGATGTAAGAAAATTTCGTGAGTTTTTACTCTTCCTATAACATAACTTGCTAACACTACATTTTTACGGATGTGGAAACAGAAGGTCAAAGAGATCACTAACTTCCTCAAGGTCACATAACTCAGACTTTTATTAAGCAATCCTATTTCTATAGCCATTATTATGTGGGGGTACTGAAAAGTCTATGTAATAAAATATCAACAACTATCTGAAAGTATCAGCCAAAAGTAATCTAATTCAGCTACAAGAGGATTTGGTGACAGAGAAGAAGAAAGAAATAATAGGCTTAAAAGCCTTATTCAATCAGATTGATGCCTGTTACTAGATTCCCTGAGTAACAAACTATTTAATTTTCCATGTCATTTTGCTGATTAAAAAAAAAAAAAACCAACTTTATTCCTCAGATATAAATTGACCATCAAATATTCTCTTCTAGAGACAAAGTTTCCAAACATACATTCACCACTGATGTCTAAAACCTAAGCTTCGTTGTAATCGACATATTAAAGTAATAATTTGTTATTTGGGGCTTTAAAAAATGCTATTCAGTGAAAGGAGTAATAAAACTGCATATAAGAATTGATTGCTACTGCATCTACTGTAACAGTAATTCTTCCATGGACTTAAATAGTCTCCATGAGTGACTTTTTTTAGGCAATGAACTAGCATATTTTCACTGTATGAAATTAAACCATTTATGAAATAGCTTTCCTATATCCCTGTCTTCTTAAATAGAGCATATATGCTTCACACATATGCCTTTCCTTTAATCCTGCCAAGAGCTTCATATTAAATATACACATTTTTAAATAAGAAAATTGAGGATCAAAAAGATAAAGTGTTTCCCCCCACATCACAAAGCTTGTCAGCAACAGAGTTATTACTTAAAGTCAACCCATTTCTGACTGCTAGCAAAACCAAGACCCTTCCACTACATAGCTCCATGTTCTAATACTACTATTACAGGTAAGAAAATAGTTATTTACCTTCAGATTACATAGCCCCAGGAACATATCTTTTAGAGTTCCCAGACTACCTCATAAAGCTCACTTTAAAAAAAAAAAAATTTTTACTAATTATGAGATCCTGAGCTGCTATTATAAAGTGGGCATTCACAATAACACGCAAAGCACCCACAAATAATAAGCATACCAGGAACTATTACTATTGTTATTTTGTCTTCTAATAGTGTCTGGACATCAATCTCTCCCTTTTGCTATTTCCAATTTGCTATCAGACTAATCAAGCTTATTAAATCAGTAAATCCTCAACACAAATGAAAATTGATCATTTCTGAATTGGGACTTGCAAAGTGCAGTAAAGTGCAGTAAAGAAAGTACATGGTTTTTAGGACATTTATGTTCCCATTGCTGAAAACTATATGCACTTTTTGTGCTACTGATTACCCCAAATCACCCTACAATACTTCAAAGGAGTAGAAATAAACCCAAATGTTGCTAAGTCTTAGAATTCAGCTTAGTCAAAGAACTGACACTTAAAAGAGTATTGTGTTATGTACCAGAAAAGACAGAGGGAGAGAGCTGGTTTGATGTATGGCAAGACACAGATAAACACACAGAGCAGGAAAGGAAGAAAAAATAATGCGGTAAGGAAGCTGAAATGGAAAAGAGATAGAAAAGATGGAGGGGCAGCAAAATCATTTACAAAACTTTCAGAAAAGTTCTGAACCTACACCAGCCTAAGAAGAGGTAGAGGCAGGGTGTTTTTTGTTTTTGTTTTAAAGATTTTATTTATTTATTTGAGAGAGAGAGAGAGAATGAGAATGAGAGAGAGAGGGGAGAGGTCAGAGGAAGAAGCAGACTCCCCGCTGAGTAGGGATTCCTGATGCAGGACTTGATCTCGGACTCCAGGATCATGACCTGAGCCAAAGGCAGTTGGTTAACCAACTGAGCCACCCAGGCACCCGGAGCAGGGTGTTTACTGGGATCACAGAAGCAAAGGAAGAACTGAGTCATTTCCCCCACCAAAGTGAAATCTGATCTCAAAGGAAGACTTTCAACTCTATCTTTGTCACCCACTAAGCAGACAAACACAGTAAAGATCATTAAGTCTTAGTCACTTTCCGTGTGACTCAGTTGTCAAAATTCCGTAAGATAAAGTATGTGTAAGTATGTAGAAAGTAAAAGTGCTGTGGGAACATTAGGCAGTATTAACAGCAATATTAGCATCAGAATGGCTAACCCACAATGTTTCCTAATTTTAAGAAAATCAACAGCAAAAAAAAGACTATATAAGTACACAGCATTGTATTCAGCAAGTTTTAACTATACACTTATATTCCCCTAAGCAGATTTAGCATGAAATACTTGCCCAGGATCCTTCTATTCTCACTCAAATCAATAGGCACTTTCACATCTAATTTTGTATTCATAGTTTTGTTACTTTTTTTACTTAAGAGGCCCATACCAAATTCTACAAATTTTAGGTCCCCCAAAGTCTGTATCCACCTTTATCACTGAAGCATATGGTAGAGCTGAATATGAACAGGTAACTAACTTTCGAGCTCTCAACTTAGTGGGAAACAGTTAAATAATTACACTGCAACGTGATATTCTCAATTCTATGAGAGAACAGAGAAATCCAGTGCTGTCGGCATGCATCAGAAAGAATTGGGAGGTGTGACATGAGAATTGTCCCTAAGGACGGAGAACCTAGGACTGTATGGGAGACAGCCAGGAAAGGAAAAGGCATGTCTTGCTGAGGGAAGGACATCTGCTAAGGCAATGTCATCATAAAGAAACCAGAGAATTTAAACGACAGGGATCCTATAGCACTGTGTTACCAAACTAAACAGGAGCCAGGAAAGCCATGGCTCTGGCCTACTTGGATGCTTGTACTGCTCGCATAGCAGTGCATGTGGAATGGGTCAGGGGGACAGGTGGCAACTGAAATTCCTTTTCTGGAGAAACGATCTTGGTAATGGGGTAAATAATTCATGAAAAAGACAAAGAACTATGATAGTGTAATCAGATGTTAGGCTGTTAAAGGAAGCCAATCGAAAAATAATATAAGCCAAGATTAAGGCAGATACCAGGAAAACAAGGAAATATACACACATTCATCAGAGGGAATCGAAAAAATTCAATGACCTCTAGATGTGTGCTAGGGGCAAGCAGAATGAGTGAGTAACACCAATGGAGTTGACTTTCAATGGTTCTAAATTGGGAAACTAAGAAATATTGGGACATTGTCAGCTTAAAGAGCAGAAAGAGAGATGTCTTCTGTCTTTAGAGGAATGGGTAGAAATGCATTCCTTGTGAACATATCCAGTTTGAAATGTTTCTAGAAAATAGGAAATATTAAAATTTAAGTTCCAGGGCGCCTGGGTGGCTCAGTGGGTTAAGCCTCTGCCTTTGGCTCAGGTCATGATCCCAGGGTCCTGGGATCGAGCCCCACATCAGGCTCTCTGCTCGGCGGGGAGCCTGCCTCCCCCTCTCTCTCTGTACCTGCCTCTCTGCCTACTTGTGATTTCTGTCCGTCAGATAAATAAATAAAATCTTTAAAAAAAAAAAAAATTTTAAGTTCCATGGGGGTAGGAATTTTTGTTGTTTTATTTTGTTTGGTGATAGTAATGGTCCCTTTTTCTCCCAGGGCTAAGTCCCCAGAACCAGAAATAGTGGCTGGGTCAGATACGGCACTCACCAAATAACCTGCTGAAAGAAGGAATCGACTGCATCTGCGCATCTACAGACAAAAGAACGTGGAGGACCTAAGAGTAGGCAATCACTGGCATCTAGGTGTGCTAAAAATAAAGAAAGGAGATTAATCAGAAAGAAGGTATGCATTGCCAAGAAGGGAGAAATGAAGTTGGAACCCTGAAGAGCATGAACATTTTAAAATATAATGCAATATGTAAGAGTTATTTTAGGGATAAAAATCAATGAGAAATAAATCCCTTGAGGGTACAAAGAAGTGTGGAATAAGGAAGGAAGGAAGGAAGGAAGGAAGGAAGGAAGGAAGGAAGGAAGGAAGGACAGACTGATCCTTCATGCTTGATCACTCTAAGTACCATATTCATAACGCACCCACTACAGCCAACACTCTAGGCAAGGTTATTTCTGATACTGATACCAAATAAAGCTTAATTTGACATCATTTTGGTTCCTAGACCAATGTGAAAACAGAGTACTTATGGAGGATAACCTTGATAAGGTGAAATCAAAAACAGAGAGATCAAAATACCTTTTTTTTTTTTTTTAATAAACTCCACACACAATGTGGGGCTCAAACTCACAACCGTGAGATCAAGTGTCATGTGCTATACCACTAAGCTAGCCAGGTGTCCTGAAATCTAAATATCTTAGCTAGACAACAAACAATTATCTATAAAGTAAATTAAAAATAACTGCATAATCAAAACCAAGATGAAATAAAGTCTACACATAGGGAGAAGAATATATCTAAAAATATATAAAATCAGCCATGATCCTCTCATTCATCTCCATACTAAACCAAAACAAATTCACCTTTGGATCTTCTGTTAATTGAATATGCATACACTCAAGAAGAAAATAAAATTTGTTCACAATTATAAAAGCAATGTTTTACATAATCTGTACTAAAGAACTGCGAGAGAGAACCTTGTACTCCTCTGACCGCCAAGAGATGTCACTGTCTAAATCATCAGATAAGCTTGTCAGTGATAGTCTATGTTCCTGAGAATACACAGAGGAAAGTAAGCAAAACAGATGACAATTTACATCTTGCTGGCAAGATTCCAAGTAGTATAGACAAGGGGAAATTATATAAAGGAATCCAAATTCTTATGAACCTATCGAAACATGAACCTTAGCCATATAAGATAAATAAACACAGACCAATTCAATTCCCTAATTACTAATTCACAGATAACTGTAATAGGCTACACTACCTAGTTACCACATTAATTCCATAGGACTCACTAGGGCCATCTCTGACAACTGGCATTTTCTCTCTGAAAACATTTTAAGAGGTCTTATTTTCTTTCAATAAACATGACTATTTGCTTCTTAATTAACTCTTCTACAACTTAACTACATTCACTAACTGTATTTTACCATGGTAATCAAAGGACTAACTGTTAATACTAAGATTATAGACCAACTTTTACTTTTGTAATAATCCAGAGACCGCATGCCTTAACTGATGTTGTTTGGGTTGGTTTTTGCTCTTTTTTGTTTTTGCCACTTAATTTCAATTAAGTCATTAGAAAGTAGAGACAATCATCTAAGTGTTTGGCCCAAAATATGAGTGAAGCCCACAAAAACGTGTTTTCACAATATGATGATCATCTTTTCTCTAATTCTTTTTATGTGTGACCATCTTAGATGGTCATCTTGTGATACTGAATGGCAATTATTTGGATACTGAATGGCAATTATTTGGATAATTCAGGCATCAAATTACAACTTAATTATCATATTTACTATATGATTATCACATAAATTTGTCTCAAGAAGTGACATATAAATCTATCAAAAACTATAAAAAATATACAAGTAAGAGAATTAGCCAAGCAGTCTTAAATCTTTGAGCTCAATACTGACTTCACAAGGTAGGATACAAAAATTTACAGAAAGCCTCACACTCAGATGACCATTTTTTTGTTTGGTTGGTTGGTTGGTTTGGTTTTTACATAATCTTCTGACATCTTTAAAGATTAGGAAGCTTTAAATCTCTACTTCACATTTTTTAGTTTTTTAAAAATTATATATGATTAACATATTTTAAAAATTCAAGTAACCCTTACATAAGGTTGAACACCAAAGTCGAAACCAAGTTGAAACC
Source organism: Lontra canadensis (assembly GCF_010015895.1). NCBI lineage: Eukaryota > Metazoa > Chordata > Mammalia > Carnivora > Mustelidae > Lontra > Lontra canadensis. The sequence goes on along the minus strand of NW_022631064.1, from coordinate 6,855,573 downwards.
GAGAACAAATACAAGACAATGGCCAAAATGCAAGAAAATTCTAAACTACTGGAAAAAAAAAAAGCAAAAAACAAACAAAAACCTCTGAATGGTATATCCATTCAGTACAGTGAATTAGCACTCAGAAATAAATAGTATTAAACTATGAATAGAAACAACATAGATGAGTCCCAAAATATAGAGTAAAAGAAGTCAGATAAAATGAGAGAATTATCCTGTATGATTTCATTTATTCAAAAGTCTAGAGAACACCAATTAGTCTGTCCTGACAGAAAGATCAGTGGTTCCTTGGAGACAGGAGATGGGTAGGTAGGGGAGACAGGAAAGTATCATAAATGGTCATTAGGAAACTTTTAAGGGTGATGAAAATGTTTACTATCTTGATTATGGGGATGGTTACAACTAGGTCAAAATTCAACAAACTGTGTACTTTCAATATATGCAGTTAATCGTATGTCAATTATAAATTACACATCAATAAAATAAATGATCCCTCTCCCCTTCCTGAGAAACGGGTGGGGTCTGAAAGTCCTTAGTTTAACACCTAAAAGATGTTCACTGAACTTCACAGAGCAGGCCAGGGATCAATAATTCTGGCCTCTGGGCTGTTGCTTCTTTGGTTTTCCTACCACAGCCATAAAACATCTAAAAATACCTTGTGATTTAGCCTAATACAATGTATACAGTCAGCAGATTCTATCAGAACAAAAAGGCATTCTCATGTTGTGTTTTTCTGAAAGGTAATAGAGTGACTATGTTTACTACTTCCAGGAAAGACACCAATGTGGTGGGAAAGGGGGTGGGGCACACAAAACCACTGAGTCCTACAGTTGCGGCTCCTCCAGTCCTACAGTAGGAAGGAAATAAATGCTGCCCAGAGGCAGACTTCATGCCTGACTTATTAAAACGAAATATCCTTGGAAGAATGGGGATAGTGAAGAAGGGGAACACCTAACCTAGAGCTTCAGGAACTTTAGACAGCAACAACAAACTTAGAGAAATAGGACCAGTGAAGGGGGCCTAGTAAAGTTAAGGGAAGCTGGACACCTTGTCAAGATCAGGGAGGATCCTTTTAAACTACAGAATAACCTTTAATCTTTCAGATTCTGTCATCACAGTTTTGTTAGGTCTGCGATGTCTTAAGAGCACAGAATGAGAGATTCCCATGACCATTTCCTGCATCCAGTTCCCCAAAGCAAGGCATGATAGGGGCCACCCAATTACATAATGTGAAGTTATTCCAAAATTAACTGTAGGGCTATGTAACATTAACTTTCAAGCAGAGATCAAGATTAAATAATTGATTCTCCACTGGCGTCCTGGGTGCCACGTTATAGTTAGCCATATTACATCTCCTCAGAAGAGTCAACAGACACTGGTTCACAGAGATGGTATCTACATATGGATGTTTAATAATCTCAGATCATATTGTCTTCACTGAGAAAAAGAGCAATCAGTGAAATCTACTGATCCATGGTGCTATTTATTCATATATATTATGGGGGGGACGATATATGGGTGAGTGACTCAAAAGCATGTTTTTTTTGCTTCTTTGCACTTGCCCACCTCTTCCATATTAAAAAAAAAAAGTGTTACTTTTATTAATGAATAAGTTACTAAGGAAATAACTATCTTATGTATTTTATTTACTATGTAGTTTTAAAATATAAATAATGGTAAAGTATCCCAAAACATACTCAAATTATCAACACTAAATTATCAACACACCTAAATAGGTTTTTCCTAATTTTTTGTAGCTAATGTCTGTTTTTCTTCTAAGAGTTTCCTTTTTCACTTTCCCCTCATGCATTTATTTATAGCACCTTAGAGCTGAAGGTAGAATTCTTTACAAGAAAATAACAATGGATATTATTTTCTAAGACATAAATAAAACTAAAAGAAGAATAAAAATCAGAATTCCCTACACTCAACAAATTTAACCACCACAAACAAGAAGAAAATAAGCAAAAATTTAAGTTTCAATTTATTTTTTTTTAACTCAGCAGGCCAAAGTTGGAAAAACTGCATAAACATTTATCTAACTCATCTAATCTCAACACCTAAAGAAGTTTTTGTTATAGATACAATATAAATTATTTATTTAACCTTAATTTTTTCTAAAAAGAAGAAATTTCTGGGGAAAAAATGATTACGTGAACTACTTGCCCACAAAACATGTGAAGTATATACAGTTTTCTGGTCAATGTAATTTAAAGAATAGCTTTGCTGTTTTTAATCAGATTCCAGATGTGTCACAAAGTGTTTACAAACATTAACATTTCCTCTTCGCCAAATTTAATGTTTTACTGAATTTTTAAATAGAGGAAATAGCTTTAAAAATTAATGCGTTTATGAAACACTTAAAAAGGAAAACTAACATAATGCTCTGTCCATAAAAAGCAAGGTCCAGTTTCTCAGTGAAAACCAGGAAAGGAAACAGGCTTCAGGCCAAAGATAAAGAATCTTTTTCCTCAAACAGCAGTTTCTCTTTCTTCCCAAACATCAAATTACCACAATAATGCTTGGACTAACACAAAAGCCTCCTACATGACCTCCCTCCCTTACCCCACACCAGTCCATGCTTCAAGGTCTCTACCTAGGTCTTTAAGAACCTTGTTATGGGCTGAATTGTGTCCTCCTTCTTACCTCCCCAAAATATATAGGTTAAAGTCCTAACCCCTGTACCTGTATTTGGAGACAGGGTCTTTAAAGAGATAATTAGAGTTAAATGAGGTCACTGGGACTCCCATAGTCCAATAGAACTGGGAGAAGAGGGAGAAGATGGCCATCTACAAATTGCCAGCAAGCAATTCTATATTGATCTCTAACTTCTTTGAAATGGTATAACTTCTACTATGTGTAAGACTTTCTTATTCTTTCCTTCATGTGATTATCTTTTTTTCAACCAACACAGTAAGCTTCTAGGGCAATATCATGTTCTCCCTAGTGCTTAAACCAATGCAACATATCTCCAATCCATCTATTATTATCTACTAAATAAACAACTACCTCAGATCTTCTCAGAAAATATTTCATAGGAAGGCAATAGATTATTTAAGTAGAAGTAGTTCTTCATCTCCTTATTTGCCCACACGGAACCCCACTATAATTATTTAATCATAGTATATCAACTTTACCATACTAACCATCACTTCCCAACTGTGTTTATATAGATGCCCTCTTACAAATGACACTATTTCACAAGAGAAAATAATACCTTTCTTGTTATAAATATGGGGTTGGTAATATACATAACAATGTAACTATATCAAACGATTTCCTACTTTAGGCCAAGTGTATTTTAAAATCACATACAACTGCTTGGGAAATATAATAATGATAAAATATATCATCATTCATATGTACCATCAAGCAGTCCTGAATTCCATAGGAAGTTTTCTGCTTCTTTACTTCCAAGTATAGAATTTTCTCTGGAAGATATGTTGTTTGCTCCAGCATATGGGGACATTCCCAATCCAATATATCAACTTTACTTCAAGACATTTTATGAAATTCACAAAGTACTTTGTACGTATCACTAATAAACAAAATGGAGCCAACCTGCAATCCAACCTAAGGGAGTCAAGTCTATGATGTCAGACTTGGGAAGTAATCCGAAGAAAAGAAAGCATCTGCCTTTAACTCACGGCAGTTATCTTCCAGGCAATTCATTGTTGCATGCCAGCTTCTAAGTCCCTTAATCTTAATTCTAGGCACTGGGTCCACTTCGTTTGCAAAGCAGAGAGCTTCCACCCCATAGCAGCTAAAGGCTAAAAGCTTGCATCAAAGCAAAATTACATTTCAAGGATTTCCACAAATCTGAGCACCCCCCATTTGCAGAGATAGAGTTAACTCTGGGGACAGCCTTCATTCTTTCATGATATATGTGCATTTAAAAGGTATCTGAAATGCAAAGAAGTCTTTAAGGATCAAGCAGGACAATGTATATGTGATAGAAATTTGGAGCACACAAAAACTGACATCTTGCTCTGCCTAAGTCACAAGCAACAGGCTTAGGCGATAAAAGGAGTGGGATAAAGTGAGAAAGAAAACCAGAAATGAGAAGGGAAATGAAAAGAAGACATACCAATGGGAGCTAAAGAAAGAAAAGGAACATATCCTAGAGGCATGTATACATATGATCAATCTCAATAATATTTGAGAATAAACTTCATTTTTTTGTTTTAGCAAAGATTTAGGAAGAGGAGTGGTTAAGAGTCAAGCTCCCTCACAAACTAACTTTGCCTCAAGCAGTAACTTCCCTGCAAAAAGGAATCCATGACATCCCCTAACCCCAGCTGCTCTTTACCTAAATAAATAAAACCATAATTCTCAAAGCTACTCGGGTAACAGGGCAGCAAGAAGTCACTAGAACTCACTGCAGAATACCCTAAAATTTGGCCATCTATATTAAATTTAATTAAACATGTAATTTTTGCCAATCAGAAAACCCACTTAATCCTAGATTCTGACAAAGAAAAATACCAAAGGTTAAGAAATCTTTTTGAGAGTGAAACTTATAAATGAGAAAATCCAATACATTAACTTAACTTGTCTACCTATTGGGGAAAAGTCAGCCAGTTCAGGGACACCAGAAACAGAGAGTGAAAGGCAATGAAATTAAACAAAGCACCCATCACAGGAGGGGACATTTAACCAAAAAAAAAAAATTTTTTTAAAGGATGTTATTTATTTGACAGAGAGAGAAAAGGGGAGGAAGAGAGAGACCGCGCACAAGTATGCAGAGGCGCAGGGAGAGGGAAAAAGAAGCAAGCTCCCTCTGAGCAGAGGGTCCAACCCCAGGCTGGATTCCACTACCCTGGGATCAAAACCGGAGCAGAAAGGAGACGCTTAAAGTGACTGATCCACCCAGGCTCAGGCATCCTAAGCAATACTTTCAAAGCGTGCTCTAGGTTTGCAAGTTTTTCTGTAAAGAGTAAGAGTAACATTCCATACTTTGACGCTATACATTCATGTCTCAACTATGCAACCACTCAACTCTTCGACTGTTATTGTGGAATCAAACAAAGACAGTAAGAATCTGCCATACACAATAGGAATGAGTGTGGCTGTGTGCCAATAAAACTTTACTTATGCACACAGATTTTGATTTTCATATAATTTTCACATGCCATGATATATTCTTTTGACCTTTTTCACTATAAAAGTGCACAAACCACTTCTAACTCCTACAGTTTAAGGGAAAAACAGGTTGCTTCTGGCCAATCTGGCCAATGGCCTTCAAGTTCAGAGACCTCCCCTTTCAAAGACCTTAAATGAACTGAGCAAGGACAGATAGACCCGCCCACTTGTAAAATAGCTCATTAGCTAGTAAGAAATCTGGGCATCCCAGACAAGATTATCTCCACCACCCTCTCAACCCTCTCATCCCCTCCTTCAGGCAAGGGCACAGGTGCATCCATCCAGAACTTTACATTGTATAAGAAGCTCAGACCTAGGAAACTGAAGTTTTGTTGTTGTTTTCTTTTTACCTAAATGCTACCAGGTGCTAAAGTGTATATTAGATACGGTTGATTGAACCCTTTAAAAAAGTTCATTGTAATCACATATACCCAAAGTCAGCCTGTAAAAACCCCCAAGCCCCAAACCATCACCTCCTTAGTTTTTCAGTCGTGTTTTTTTTTTTTAATTCTGTTAAAGGTAATCTAAATGAGGAATGTCTACAGAAACACAAAAGGGATGTTTAGAGTACAGCTGTCCACCAAAGCTGGGCGACAGCGTCTAGACACTTTTCAGATTCTTCCCCTCTGGACATCAAACGAACATGGTGAGTATTCTTTCTAGGCTGAAGTCATGGTCCTTTTATCTGATGCTACCTAAGAAACACTAGCTGCCACCCGCACCCGCACCAGCACCCTCCCCACACGCAGCGCCCACGCTCGGGTTCTTCGCCAGCTGAGCAAGCTCTGCAAGCCCCACCCGCAGAGACCGATGGAGACGTCCCGCCGCCCCCGACTCGCCCCTGGCCACTGTGCAGCGGCAGCCACCCGTCCCCCCACCCCCAACCCCCGGCTGTCGCCCGGCCCCTCCTACGTTAGGCAGTCCCAGCTTGAATTTCCATGTGATCTGCGGTAAAGAACAGCCCGGCCTTTGTGCCTCTGCAAAGAACGCAAGCAAAAATTTACACCATCACCACCCGGACACACACACACAACTCCCAAGACACAAAGCGTCTCCCGAACAGCGCTTCCAGAGGAACATCCGGCATCCTCCGGCTGCGAATCGCAGACAAAGACGCCCCATTGGCGCGGGGTAGTTGAAGAGGGTGGCTAGAGCCCACTGCTCCCACCATGGGGGACAGCGGATGAAAGGGCACAGGCGCCGCAGGGGATGGGGGGCGGGTACCAATTAGCGGCGCGCTGGGGGTCCGGCAGACGAGGCTAGAGACGCCAGTCGGGGAGGCTTTCTCCCCCGACCTAAGCGGCCGACACAGCGTAACCGTGGAGGGGGCGTCCGGCCCCGGGCGCGGCCACCCGAGCGGCGAGCAACAGGCTCCCGAGTCCCGGAACGCCTGGCCTCGCGCCAGGCCCGCGGTTCCTCTCCCAAGCACCATCCCAGGGCCCCTCCGGGTGAAGAGAAAGAAAAAAACAACTTTTAAACCCTTTAGAGTAAGCAAGGGCAAAGGGGCGGAGGGTGGGGGTTGAAAGGACTGGGACTAGCGCTCCGGGGCCATGCAAGTAGCATGGAAACTTCCAGATTCCATCCTTTCAAAGAGCCGGAGGAGCAGCGGCTTCCCGGTACCGCCCGGCCGCGCGGGGTGGGGCGAACGCACCCCGCCCGCCCGCCTGCCCCGCGCGCCGAGCCCCCAGCGTCCGCGCACCTTCCCGGCCGGCGCGCGCTCAGAGTGCGGGGGCGCGCTCCGGCCTCCAGGGCCCGGGCCTCGGCGCCGCTTACCCGGCTAGCGGCGGCCGCCCCGGGCGGGAGCGCAGAGTGGGAGGAGGGCTGGGGAGCCGGGGTCGCCGGGGACTCGGAAGCCTCGCCTCGCTCCCGCTCGCCCTCTTCTCTGCTGAAGTAACGGCCCGGCGAGGAGCTTCGGGATAAACGCGCACACTCACGCACGACCAAGAAACTTAATCCCTCCCGGCCGGCGGCGGCCCGACGCCAGCCTCGCGCTCCGCTGCGCCCCCTCCCCCAGCGCCCGCCGCACTTGCGCCGACCGGGGCTGCCAACGAGGAGGTGGCGGCGGCGGGGCCGGGGCTGCCGGGGCTGCCGGGGCTGCGTGACGCCTGCGGCCGGCGGGGCGGCGGGCGCGCCTCGGCCAATCAGGGGGCGCGGCCCAGCCGGCGGGTCCTGAGTTTTAAACTAGCTCGGAGGTCGCTGGGCCTGGGGTGCGGGCCTTGGGTCCTGTGAGGTTGCCTGGGGGAATACCGGGCGCCCCGTTAAATGGGAAAGTCCAATAACAAGGAATAATTATTTTGGCCAACTATGGGCCGTGCAGTTTGGGACATACTTATGCTGAAGAATTGCTCATTGTTTATCTGAAATTCGAATTTAACCTGGGCGGGGGGGCTGTATTTTTCCTTTCTAAATCTGGCAACCTGTGGGAACTGGTAGCTTCTATTTCTAGTTTTGAGGACTTCCCCCCCCCCCATTATGTGGACTGCCTTGTAGATACCTTCTGTACTGGTAGCTTATTTAAGTGGTATGGGATGGTGATGAGAAGCATCAACTTTAATGAGGGGGCATGAGGAGTAATCTCACATTAGTAATCTCACATTCTAAGTAACTTTTAGAACGTTAGTGTGCTTAGACATAGCCGATTAGAAGACGGAAACAATAAACATGAAAGAAGGGTTAAAAATTGCATGGTGCCAGAGAAATATATTCATTTCTGTTCTGTGCCATTTAAAGTTGTGTTTCTGATACCTTCAGTTCCTGAGTCCATCTTTTTCTACGGAAGAAAATAGCTTCCTCTCGCAATACATACATTTAATATTAGAGTATATACATCAAAGGATACTCGGAAGTCCAACTTAAAATATTTAAAAGAATTTCTTTTACTATCGTGAATTAAAAGTTCTGATTTCTTTGTCAGACTTGTAAAATTTTTTGTCTACTAAAAAAAGTGTATTTCTCCAATATTCACCAAATATTTCAGGGAAAATACAATTTTTTAAAACATACAAGGCTCCAGAGGGAAGCTAATTCGAGCTGTTAAATGGACATTTTCAGAAAGCTTCAAAATAGATCAGTTGCCTGCAAATGACTGGGAGTAAAATGAGCTACAGTGCCCTGGTTGGAGAGAGTGTCCTCAGCCCAAGACCCATTGTGCTTTCTCAAACACAGGCATCCGTGTAATTTTGCCTACTGGGGAAATAAAAGCACTGACTAGACTTCTTTAGCATCTGGGGATATTCATCTCCTCTGGGTATTTTGAAAATGAAAGTGAAGTTAGGATAAGGGGAAAACTCATCCCTTGTATCTTCAACACGTCTCTGTCTTGTGTAACCTTTCAATCAGCACTCGCAGATCTCCCTATTGAGAGAGAAAGAGATAGAGGAAGGCAGGGAGGCAATAACTTTACTCCCCAGTCCATCTCTCCCCAGTTACATTTTCTTCTCTTTCCTTCGTAGTTAAATTTCTTGATATCGCCACCTGTATCCGGCTTCCTGCCCCCGTCATTGCACAGAAAGGATTTTGCTAGGCACCAATGATCTCCCCCTTAACTAAATCCAGGGGATATGTTTCTCTCCATATATTCTCTGACCTCTCCAGATGCATTCATACTATTGAACACTCTATTGAAGTGTTGCCCCCCCACACCCCATAATTCCATACAATCACACTCTCAGTTTTGCTCCTTTCTCTTAGGGAGCGGCCAGTGTGTGAGATCTGAAGCTTAAAACAAATTGGGGCTCTGCTTTAAGAAAAGAAAAAGAGATATTTCTTTTGAAAACTTTTTGTAAATATGTGACCGTGTAAACACATTGCTAGGGCTCTTCCCAGGCAGGAGAAAGACTGAGAATCTTTTTTTTTTTTTTTTTTAAGTTGTATTTATTTAAGTAATCGCTACACCCCACCTGGGGCTCAAACTCACAACCACAGGCTTTCAAGAGCCACAGGCTTTCCAACTGAGACAGCCCCAGACAAATACTCTGAATCTTAAGGTTCACTAGCTTCAAGGCAGATCTGCCTCTGACATCAGGCCTCTCTTCAATCTCCTTTGCCAACTGGCCTCCTCTCAGCTTTAAATGCTAGAGTTTCTTGAGTAAGGTCCATGGTAGGGCCGTTCACTGAGACACAGAACTGTGAAAGATGAGCACCATTGAGCAGAAATATCATGGTTCCATTTTGGATAATTTAGGTTTGAGTCAGGCAAGCAAGGAAGTCAAATAAGCACTCAGATATATAGAGAAATCTAGGTTGAAGACAGAATTGATGTGGTTTCAGTGGAGTGAGGTCCTGAGCAGACAGCCAAGAATTTTGAGACGTCACTGGTGCAAAATGGTGGCTTATTAAAAGCACCAGGACTGAACCTGTGGGCAGAAAGACCTACTGCTCTGGGGTTGTGAAGGGGTGGCTGATTGGAGGAGTAAGGAAAAGGGAGGTTTCAAAAGAACTTTCTCTCTCTTTTTTTTTTTTTTTTTTAAGATTTTATTTCTTTGAAGAGAGAGAGAGAGATCACAAGTAGGCAGAGCAGTAGGCAGAGAGAGAGGAGGAAGCAGACTCCCCACTGAGCAGAGAGTCTGATGCGGGGCTCGATTCCAGGACCCTGAGACCCGGACCAGAGCTGAAGGCAAAGACTTAACCCACTGAGCCACCCAGCTGCCCCTCAAAAGAACTTTCATATGCTAAAGATACCTACTAGATACCACAGGCCTTGCCATTGTCAAATTAAGTTTGTGTTTACCCTCTAGCAAGGCATTAACATTAAGATGGCTGGGAGATTCCTTGAAGAATGTCACATGTGTCCCACCCAGGAGTGGGGGTGGGGAAGGTTGCATGCAGGGTGTCTGCTTACGCTTTGTCTTCAGCCAGCCTCCTACTCCCCCATCAGAATTTTAGGAATCTTTGCCCAATCCATGATTAGCAGGAGGGGAAAATCAACATACATAAGCAGGGCCAGTAACTGAGATTACTCCGTGATTTCCACAGATTAGTATAAAAACATTATACTACATTCTCATTTTATCCTATGCTATGGCTTCACAGTATTTATCCTACCTTATAATTAGATATTTAGTTTTATAATGACTTATGCAGTGGCTCTCTGCCCCTCTTAGACCTCAAACTCCAGGAGAGCAGGGACCAAGACAGTCTCATCCTCAGGGCCTAGCAAAAGTTTTCATAGCTAATTAGTCTTCAAATGAAATGGGATAAATATATGACTGCAAGAAGGAACAGTTCACCAATAGAACGTTTGTGTTCTTGCCATAGACTCATGTCAAAGCATCCCATTTTGAGAGGATTCTCTTGTTGCTTAGAAATTCCAAAGGATTCCTCCTTGAATAGCAAAGCATTTCCTTTTGTCATCTTCCAGATCTGGTCATTCTCAATTGCAAAGGAAGGAAGTGCGTGAAATGCTAGCTGGTAGGAGAACACAGAAGAACAATCCATAACTGGGTACTACAGTTCTGAGGGTCTTAAAAGGTAAAATGACGTCTGTTCCATTGAATTACAGGGGAAAAACCTGTAAGACTGAATGAGAGGAAAGTCTAAGGAATTTGAGTCTCTGATTTAATAGAATATATAAATGAGATTAAAACAAAGGATTCTACCTTGTTTAAAAAGACACTATAGCTCAGATCTCATTGAGCAAAGCAAATCCTACATGCCCACTTTATTTTTTTTAAGATTTTATTTATTTATTTATTTATTTGACAGAGAGAAAGAGCACAAGCAAGGGGAGCAGCAGGCAAAGGGAGAAGCAGGCTCCCCCTGGGCAGGGAGCCCAAGGCTCTGCTCCATGCAGGGCTCCAGGCAGGGCTTGATGTGGGGCTTATCTCAGGACCCTGGGATCATGACCTGAGCCAAGGCAGAGGCTTAACTGACTGAGCCATCCAGGTGCGCCCTACATGCCCACTTTAAACAATAGTGTATCAATGGACAAAAAGGCATCTTGTTTAGGTTAATTCTTTCACAAAATTATCTAGCACTTGGGGATGATTTCACCTCGGTGCTTCCCCTTTTGAAGTTAACCCTTATACGTTATTGCTCTATTCTCTTCCTCATGTTCTAAGCCAGAGGGCCCAAGCTTTTCTAGAAGTAACGAGACAGTATGGTGTATTCCTCTGGTTTAAAAAAAAAAAAAAAAAAATTCAAGAGGTTTAAGTAAAATCTTACAAAGAAAGCTAAAATGGAAAGATAAAATAGAGCTGATCTTTTCTATGGGCTGGGTTGAAACTCACTCCAAAACCACAGATTAAGAATTCTTTCTGTTTCATGTTGGTCATGGTCTCTGGGATCTGAAGATGAAGGAATTAGCAACATTGTGTGTACTCCAGCTGTATCTTCAGTGAGGCATTCTCTACCGAAATTTGTTTTTCTCAATTCTGAATAACGTTCAGATCATGTTTATAAGGAAAAAGATTTGGGGGACTTCCAGGATTGGTTTAAACTATTTTGTGTTATAATTCAACAAGTATAAACATAAATACATAATATTATTTTCCATTTGTTGTTCCTCTGTAACTCTAAAACTGGTGAAAGGCCCAAGTACTCTGCTCAAAATCTTTAATGGCTGCTAGAAAGATAGATCGTGGAAATTCAGTTTTTGATACATGAGGATACAGAGGCAGGACTCTTAGTTGCCTTTGAAGCACACAATCTCTGTTCTACCTTCCTAACAGTGGAGAGCCTAGGTGTGGAAGGGGGCAGCCCCATACTGGTAGGTGCACCAGCAAGGCTCCAGGGTCAAAGCTTCATATAAACCGAATCCTTTCCCAAGGACTAAGTGATGCTGGGGGAATTCTAATTGTGGGACAATGGACTATTTCCAGACCTTAAGTAGATCCGATTCTTGTTAATGTTTCATTTAAGTGTCATGTAGGTAGCATGCTTGCCTCTTCCCCTGCCTAAGGGTTATCAGCCATATAACAAATACCCATTTCTAATTTATTACAGTTTGCAGAACGATTTTTACCATCTGTCTACTGGCTGACCGATTTTATAGTTTCAACTGGCCTCTAGTTTCTCAGATAAAAGAGAATACTTTTTTTTCCCAGTCTGTTTACTGTTAGAAAAAAATAGACCATTTTAAACAATCTTTTAACTTTTTTCACCATTGAAAACAGACAAGATTGAAAGAAGAGAATATGAAGAAGAAATAAAGAATGTTAGGATAATGAATATATATGTGTCTAGGAGAGAAAGCCATTAGGAGGAGGGAATGGCTAAGAAAGAATCCCAGGCATGAGAAAAACGCAAAATTATGTCTATTTTGAGAACATGTAGAATAATCTGTCTCTCTTCATGTAACAACTGTTTATAGAAGAATGAGTCAGTGAAACCTACAATGTGTCCAATTGGATCTCATCTCTCTAAGGAAGAAAGGAAGGTCATTGGGAGGTCATGACCATCTGACCTTGAGTTAATTTGCTCTTATACCCACAGAATTCTGGTGCAGTGAGGAAATCCTGGGTAAAAACTTAGGGACTAAGTTATTTTTTGGGTGGAATCCATCCAAACCCTGTTCCAGAATCTCTGACTCGAGTTCATGTAAGCTAGAATGACATTTTGGAATCTCTTTCCTACAGAATATGACACGTAAGTCAGTTGTCCAAATAAAAGTCAAGAAAAATAACCAATTAACAATAATGAGAAAATTTCTTCAAGGTGTCTCTATGTTCTATAAGAATAGAGAAAATAAACTGAATTTTTGAGATGACCATTGTGTTGTTGGATCACATTTTACCTGAAGCCCACCCCATCTCTTGAATTTCCAGTTAGATGAGCTAATAAATCGCCTTTAGTTCTTAAACTAATTTGAATTAGGTTTTCTGCTATTTGCAACTAAATCATTTAAACTGATGAAATGTATATATTCAGCCATTCACGGTGAGCTAGACAGGTACTTTCAGGTGTCAAGGAACACAGTGAAATTACCTCACTTGGAGGGAAACAGTTTGTTAAAGAATAGCTAGGATTATTGGGAAGATGAGAGTCTCCATAGGTGAGACAGATGGAGAAGTGTGACATCTCTCTGGATATACCACAAGCACACACAGAGAGAAACGGAAGGTTGATTCAGAGGATGCAGATCTCAAGACCAGGGTTTCTTAAAGATTTTACACTTTTATCATAATGATGATTCAGCAAAGCCCTGTTTCTATTTACCTTGTTTTCCTTCTGTCTCTAACAATAATTGTTTAAATTGGTCCCTAGGGAATCTGGTGATCCTTCATATTCTGGTTTATTTAACAAACGAGGCAGTGAACAGCTCTGTGTTCTATACACAGAGGAAGGTTAGTTAATTTACGGGCTTCACTTTTAAGGGAGCAGCATTATATTCAGGAGCCCCTAAATTCCAGAAAAAGAAGTCTTTGCTCAGAACCATTGAATGTATTTAAAGAGGGTATTTTTAGGGTGTTTGAGAAATAGACTCCTAGTCACCAGGAGTTCTGTATGGAAGTTGCCTGTGTGTATGCGTGTGTGTGTGTCTGTCTGTCTGTCTGTCTGTCTATATGTGTGTGTATGGTAGTGGTCATGGTGGTGATATCAGGTTGTTTTAATCCCCGTGTTTTGTACCTGAAATTTTGTTTTAACTTTCCCTTATACCTGATATTTCAAAGTTCCCAGCTTCCCTTCAGTTTTTGTAAGTGGTTTAGTCCCCTCCACTGTTGTAATATTTTAGGCCCTAAGGCAGTGCTCCTTGGACTACCTGTGAAGAGTCAGGTTTTTTGGTTTTTGCTTTTAATTTCCAAAGTATCACTGATCAAGGCACTTAAAATTAATTACTAATGATTATATGCCTGAATGTTGGGTCAGTGTTATTGTAATAAAGATTTAAAAAAAAAACATTGAATTTCTTTTTGGACCAGGCTGTCCACAAAGCAATTCTCCAGGACCTTGTTATTCCAACTATGGTCAATAAACCAGAGACATCTTCATCACTTTGGAGCTGGTGAGAAATGCAGAATCTCAGGCATCACCCCAGACTACTAAATCAGAATCTTTATTTTAACTTGGTGTCGAGGTGATTTATATACACGTTAAAGATCTTAGGGAATTTCTAGTCTTTCATCTGTTTTTTGTCTTCCAGGAATGTTCTGCTATATCTTTACCTAAAAAGCTTTTTTCCTCCCCTCTTTCTTCTTTTTTTTAGTGCTTTAGACTGCTGGCATCTTTCCTCACTCATGTCACTGATCAAATGTCCACCTCTGCTGGAGAAGGCTTTTTAGGCTCTCCAGAATGATTGCTGACCCCTTCATTCCACTACCACCACCCCCCCGACATACTCAGCCCAGCTAGAATGTAAGCTTAATAAAAGCAGAGATCTGTCTCATTCCCTGTCCTTTATCCAAGGCTAGCTCAGTGCCTGTTTGTGGGTACAACCACGTGCTGGCTACACTCTGCTTCCATTCACTTCATGGCTCTGCTTACTTCTGGCTCCTGTGACCTCACGTCTTGTGTTTATCACTTTCTCTGTATGTCCTTCTGAATTTGTAGCAGAGAGTCCAACCCAAACTGGCTTGTAAAATAAAAAGGATGCTGGCTTATATAACTAGAAAGTTCCCGAGTAAACTCAGTGGTCAGGTGCAGTTCCCTTACAGCTCTGGCCCTTCCTCTCCGATTCTTTCAGCTTTTCATCCAGTCTGGTGGCTGGATGTCCACCACAGTCCCAGCTCCCGCGTTCCCATGGAGTGCTCCCCAGAGACCATGCACTGCAGCTGCTCTCTTTCACAGTAAAAAAAGCTGCCCCCAAAACCTCCAGCAACATTCCTCCAACACTCCTTAGACTGAATTGGATCACATGCCCCTTCTAAATATGTATACACTTATCGAGTGGCGTAATTACAAATGATGAAATGGATAGATCTTATGGGCACCTTTCATCAAGTTTTGACGACTATATGCATCCTTATAGACACTAACCAAACCAAGGAGTGGAATATTTCCATCCTTCTGGAAAGTTGCTTTGTGTCCTTTCCAGCCAATCAGATGAGTTAACAGTCCCTTGCTGAGCCATCGTGGAGTTGGAAGCCAAAAGAACAATCAGGGACACTGAACCTGTATTTCTGTAAAATGTTGACATTTTATTCATCGTGCACATTAACTCTTAAGAAAATATCGCATTAAAATATGATTTATGCTAATTACTAGCTGTTGTTGTTTGATGTCCTCTGTCTTAAAAACCAAGTGCCACACTCACCTTACTTGCATCTCCCTAGATGCTGCCCTGCAATTAAAGGACCTCTGCTTCTGTCTCTTTGTCTCTGTCTCTTTCTTAATATGATATCTGCATGTGATCTCTCCACATGATGGTTTCAATATGGCTGAACTTTTCACATGGTAGCCAGAGACTCCCAGAGTAGGTGCCCAAGAGAAGCCAGCTCCCAGAGTAGATGCCCAAGAGAAGCCAGAGTAGGTGCCCTAGGGAAGCTGTGTTTCTTACCTGATGTATCCTTGAGAGTCACCTAGGGCAACTTCTGCTATATTTCATTCACTGTAGCAGTCACAAGGAGAGGGGACATAGACTCTGTCTCTTGGTAGGAGTGTCAAAGAATTTGCATAAGGGTATTCTGGGTGACTCCCAGTTGACTGAGTGGCTGGCTCTTGATTTTGGCTCAGGTCATGAACTCAGGATCATAGGATCAAGCCGTACCATGGGCTTTGCTTACGGATCCTCTGTCTCCTCTCCCTCTGCCCCTCCCCAGCTTGTGCTCTCTCTCTCTCTCTCTCTTAAATAAATAAATATTAAAAAAAAATCTGTGGATATATTTTTAGGCCACCATGGATCCCACTGCTTTTATAGCCATTTTTTGGACAATAGTGAAAAGCCCTTATTTTTTTACTATTAAAAACTCTTATTCCAATGAAATTTTTAAAAATTCATCTTCCTTTCAATTTCAAGTGTCTCCTCTTTGCCCCCAAGTTTAATTGGATATTGTTGGTTTCATTCACTCTCTCCTCTCCATTCACTCACTCACTGCTATTTTTGGCCCATCAAAGCTTAGAGCAAGAAGTTGGGGATAAGACGAAAAGGAACAAAATCATCCTTTTACTTGGCTGAATGTTGAAAAGATTCAGGTTTTTTTTAATCTTCAGAGTCAGATTACCAAAAGCCAACTCCCTCTTTTAGGGGGTGATTTAGTGAATTATCTGGTGACCCCCCCCCCAACTCTGGCTCCTTGGCCCTCTGTCCATTATGGGGATGATGTACATTCTTGTGACCTTGTAATACTCTCCTTCAGCTCCTGCTTTCCTGATACACCCTCACACAGCCTCTTTCTGCTAGGGTCCACTTATCCAAGCAGGCAGTTCTTTTGGGGTATTTTTTTCAAAACGGCACCAGTCTAGACTCACTACATCCAAGTTGTCTTTATGGGTTTCAGAGAAACTCAGCATCTCAGCTGCTCCAACTCTGCATATTGGTCTTGGCCTTGCCATCAAGGCAATTCTAGATAGCCTTTCATATCCAGACTTTTCTAGGAAAGAGTGAAACAGTGTTCTCTATGTTCCCCAAACTCCAGATGAGCCAGAACAAGTTTCTCTTATGATGTTCTTACCATGGTCTATTTTTTTAAGTTTAATAAACATTTATTCCTTTAGTTGAACAACCTCTACACACAAAATATATATATGGTTTAGGATCTCTTTTTGAGTGGAAAAGGAATTTAGGTCTCAAAGAGGTTTTGATCCTTTTTCTAGAAATCATTTAACTAAGCTTAAGACCCCTAAAAATATGTAAAAACTGGCTCAAGGAAACCAGCAATTAGATTTTGAAATCAAACCGTGGATTCAGTTAGCGAACTTAAAATTGGGGCAATTCCTCTCCCATAGTTCCTACACACCCAAATTCACCCTGGAAAACAAAAACCTCATCTACTGGAAGACAAAATGGACACAGAATAGTGGTATACTTAACTTCAAGGTGGGCCCAATTGATGGACCGGCAAAGATTTTGAGGGGTTTGAGTTAAGGATGAGAAAAGTGACTGGGGATAACACATGTAAGGATTAGATTGGAAAACTATAGACTTGTAATGACACCAACTACATGACTTTTCTCAATAGCCTATGGGAATGTTTAAGTGGGTTGACCCAAGATGGCTTAGGACTTGGAATGAGCAATGAGGTACTTTTAAAGCCAACCCCAAACTGCCCGGCTAGCTCAGTCGGTAGAGCATGAGACTCTTAGTAAAGCCAACCCCATTTTTTTCTCCTGAGGTGGCTAGTGGATTCATAATGGTCACAAAGACCATGGATAAAGTACTTAAGATTCTAATCAAAGCCAACTTTAATTTTTCATCCTCACACTTGAGGGCCACCAATTACCCAATTCTAGCACTAATTACTAGCTTATGTATCTTAGTCTTCTCATTTACCTAATGTTCAATTTCCATCAGTTTTCATAGAGACCATTAACTAACCACTTTGCAGGAAATTCAGGATTCTACAGATCCTATGGAGTCATGGGATACAACCAGGAGCCTCCACATTTGATGTTAATTTCAACAGTACTGTGGAGACCAAGGCAATTTTGCTTTGATTAAGCAGGATGTATTTTCCTTTTTAAGAGAACCCTTCTGTAATAGGTAGTTTTATTCAATTCTCTTAAAAAATTTGTGGGATTCTTTTTAAGTATTTTTCCAAAGCAACAGTTACACAGTTGGAATATTGGATTCAATATAAAAATGTGTTCCTGGTTAATGCAGTTTACTATGATCATGATTAAACATTAGGATAGTCTTCACATTTCCAAGCAAGATCCAGTTTAAAAATCTTCTTTCCAAACCCCTAATAACAGCCATTTGAGAGTAAACCAGAGCATTACATCACTCCAATAAGCTGTAGGTTTCATTACATGCACCAACAAATCTACATGGCTAGCTTATGCATTCCACTTTTACAGAATTTATTTTATACCTATTATACCAAACAGTTTTTAAACACGGACATATAAACTCCCTAATAAGATAAAGCAAAGACAAAAGTGTTTATCTTATTAGAAACAAGATACACCATCACTTACAGTCTTCAAACATTATTGCACTTTAACTTTCATAATTTGACAATGCATTCATGGAACAATCTGCAGACAACTAAATTTAACAGACAAATTAAAGAACACTTTAAAGCAGACACGACTGCCCTAAATTGTTTAATAGGTAAGAATTTTACAAACATTACTTTGATTAGCGGTAATGGCGGAGCTGGAGAGTATTGCGTCTTCTCCATGCCACTCGGTGAGAACCACCAACAGTATGGTGGAACTCATGACCCTTTCCAAGGCCACGGCTCTTTCGGCCTGCAGGCGTCAGCCCTAGCATCTCCCTGTACTCATGGACTGGTTTGGTGATCCACTGGGTGTCAGGATTTCTTCTGATAGCTTTATGGAATGGATCAATGAGGATAACCTCAAAGAGTTTATATGTGGAATCTTCACCAACCCAATAAGAATTCAAGACTCTTAGAGCCCCACAGTGACGTCCAGCTCGCCCTCTCCAACAGACTGAACGCTTCGTGCAAACTTTAGCTGATTAACACCATGATGGACAGGCTTGCTGTAGGTAGCACCCTTAGGAACTGGGCTTTTGCGGCCACCATGACACACACGAATCTGATACATGACATAACCTTGCCTGGCCTGGTAGCCCAGTCTGTGCGCTTTATCTGGTGGGTTGGGTGGGGAGGCTTGTGGAGCGCAGAGAGCTGGCAGTACTGCCAGCAGTGCACCCTGAGAAGAAAGCACATTACCTTGGACTGCTTCTTCCTCCATAGTTCCTGAATGTACTTGTAAGCGCCCATCTTGGCCTACCTTTGAGCTGATGGCTGCCGCCCGACAGAAAGGTCTTACCATGCTCTATTTTAATAGCTGCACCAGTAAGACCTGAGTTTTAACAGCTCAGCAAGCAGCCAGTCTGGGTGATGAAATACTTCCTCTCTATCAGTCAAATCAGACGTGGTGAGTGATTCTCTTGAAGTTCCCTTGAAGAAGCAAGATTCTGCCACTATGAGGAGTGGTAGAAAAACATAGTACGCTCTCCCAACTGTGCAGTTGTCTCCAAAGGAAGCCTCACTCTGAAGACAATGTTTGAAATCCTACTCTATTTTAATGTAGCCTGAAAGGGTGCCAGGATCCATGTTGTGTTTCTGAGTAAGCTCGTGGGCATGTGTCTATTTCTCAGTTTAGAATATGTGGAGCAAATATCCCTTAGGTCCTGAGATTTAGGACTTCATCAAAGCTTCAAGACAACAAAAAAATGTCCCAACTGGTATCACTAACATTCTGTTAATTTTTTTAACTTTTTTTTTTTTTTTAAGTTGGCTCTGCATCCAATGTGGGGCTTAAACTTACGACTCTGAGATCTAGAGTCACATGCTCTACTTGACTGAGGACTGAGCCAGCCAGGTGGCCCAACACTTCTGGATTGTATATTAAAGTAACATATAATAGTGCCTGTTCCTGGATTATGTCCCATCTGTCTCATTTCTTGCATTAATATCACATTGTTTTAATTGTTATTGCTTTGTAATAGGTTGTAATAACTGGTGGCCTCTTACTACTTTTTTCTCAAAGTTCTCATAGCTTTTCTCAACTAGTAGAAAAATTACTTAATTATATACTTCAATTTATGGAAATTAAGAACATTAGAAAATCCAGTTAATCCAAATTGAATTTGTAGTATATTTTTTCTTTTAATAAAATCTACAGTTATTTGTATTTTTTTTTTACAGGTAGCAACATTTTCAGATTTATGGAATCTGTATCTTAGAGGCAAATATATCAGAGTAATAACAGTGGTGGCATTGAGATGTGTTTCTTTCCATGACATTCCCTTTGAAAATGCAATCAGTTAGCCAGAGGCCACCTATCAACCTACTTTATGATGAGGTGTTAAGTGAGTGATCAAGTTATATAAAGTGTAGGATGCAAATTATCCATGGGCTAAATAATTCACCTTCAAAAGGTCTTATATTTTTGCAAGAGAATTACATATTTAATGAACACAGAGATTATATCTTCTTTAAAAAAGTGCATGAAATTAACAAACATGGTGTATTCCTGGTAACCTTAGTTAAGTAACCTGATTGCGAAATTGAAAAGAGAAAGATGAGAGGAGTATCGGTGGCTCAGTTGTTTAAGTATTTACCTTAAGCTCAGGTCGTGATACCAGAGCCCCAGGATCAAGCCTGGCTTTAGGCACACTGCTCAGCGGGGAATATGCTTCTCCCTCTGTCTCACCTCTGCACTTCTGCACACACCTGTGCTCTCACTCTCTTCTTCCTCTACCCAAACCCAAATAAATAAATAAAATCTTAAAAAAGAAAAAGAAAAAGGAGAAGGTGAAAAATTTGATAAGAGCACACTAACACATCAGCAATACACTTTCAGGGGAATATTTGAGTTTCTATTTTGGAGGGCTCTGCCTCATCACAATAGTATCTGAATTTTGGCTCTTTATCTCTGTGATACATGCCATGGTCGTTATGAACTAGTTCAATTTATTGAGAAGCTTGCTCTAGTATACTCAAAAAGTATGGGTTTGTTTATACGACAGCAGTTCAATTTTGAGGCTTTTCTCTTTTATCTTGTTGCAATTATATTCCAGGTTGCATAAATGATAATATGAGAAGACTGAGTCACATGAATAATATTTATTATAATATTTATTATATATAGTGTAAGATAAAATTTATCCAAACTTAAAGTTCTGAGGAAAGGAGGGGAAGTAGTGAGCCCACCATAAAGAGCTGACTACAGACATGGGGGTAGTATGTGCATCAGAACTGCTCAGAAACCCCATTGACATATCTCCTAATACCTACACACGCTATTTACAAGTACCCTCCTGTCAACACTTTCCTACACCACTAGTGTTGCAGCCGACACCACTATCAAACCAGCCTCACCATCACCTCTGCTACCCCATATCTCTATCATTAACCCTAGGACCACTCCCACAACCACAAACATCCTGCATGACCTCCTGGTTTGGAGAGTGACCATGTGTCTGGACAGAAACTGAATGGCATTCTGTGCACACACACGCACAATGTGGACTGGGCTTATGCACTTCAAAAATCAAATCCTGGAACATTTCCTTTCCCCTCTGTGAAAACAAAGAAACTAGTGAAACTGGCTAGAATTTATTTTTGCTGAGCTTCTCCAACCTGGTTTGTTTTTTGTTTTTTGTTTTTTGTTTTTTACTTTCTTTTCTAGATATCTTCTTGCTTTTTGACCCATTTTGATGTAGTGTTTCTCTTCCAGGTCCAGCATCTCTGCAGAGTGATATGTGATCATAAAAAACCCCCAACTCTGACCCGCCCACCAAAATTACACTTTTGGAATTTTGTCCTGCCATTTTTATCCAACTGCCTTCTGTACTACGTGGCGTGATTTGACCTCATTCAGATCCAACAAAAATTCACAGAGAATGTCTTCTTCCTGAAGTTTTCTCTTCTCTTCAATTTCATGTAATTCTTCTTTCCTGATTGTTTCCATTTTTTTCTATTAAAAAAATGTTGAAAATTTTTAATTATTCTCCACCACTATTGTTTTTCTTTCTAGAGATCAGTGTCTCCAAAACCTTTTGATCAAAACAAGCCATTTCCATATCAAAGTGACTATTGACTTTTTGGCTATAGCTCCTTATCAAAGTAAATTTTACATTTGTCATCACTTGGATTCCCTGGGAAGTGTGAAGTTATTGGGAAATACCCCAGAAAACAACTCTTAGGTAAGGGGATCATGAAAGTAGTAGGACCAGGAAAAGGGAGGTGTCGAAAATTACAGCCTCACCACAAAGCCCCCAGCAGATCCTACGAGTATTCCGTAACTGAGATGTTCCTTAGCATAGTTCCACCTTAAAGAACATGGTCTGGCCTTTTTTAAGTCTATGAAATTTGCCTAACTTATTAAACATTGTTCTAAATACTGTTTCAACAACATCATCCTTACCTATATCTTTGTAGACTTTGCTTAAACAATTTGCTTTTACAGATATTTTTCTAATTCTATAATTGCTTTTCATATAAAATCTAATTATGTTGAGGGAGTTTTGCCCACCTCTCCTTCTCTCCACGTACAAGGCTGCAGTATTAAAAAAAAAAAAATGCAGTGCTGATTACAGCAAGATCAGGGTGCAGTCAGCACATCAAAGTATTCTCAAGTGGAAGGAGACAAAGGCATGACTGACTCAAGCCTAGGAAAGCAAGTACAAAGGTCAAGTCTAAAGGCAGAAACAGGGTAACTAACCAACAGGAAAGGTAGTTGGGTATCTGGATCGGGACAGAAACTGGAGCAGGGAAGAAACTGGAGCAGTGCAAGACTAGGTCAAAAACAAAGCCATTGCTACAAACAGCGCCCGATGATCACAGTTTGCCTTTGTTGGTCGTTTGGTCCTGAGTATGTAGTGAATGAAGTTGTCAGTATGGCTTAAAAGGACACAAAGAAGGAGACATCTTAATATCTGGGTTTATTTCAAGAGAAATGAATCATGAAGAAATAGAAAATCTGGACAGACTAGTTACTAGTAACAAGGTTACACTGGTAATTAAAAATCTCCCAACAAACAAAAGTCCAGGACAAGATAGCTTCACTGGCAAATTCTACCAAACATTTAAAGAATCAATACCAATCCTTCTCAAACTCTTCCAAAAAAAAGAAGAGGGGACACTTCCAAACATTTTAGGATGCCAGCATTACTCTGATACCAAAACCAGACAAGGACACCGCAAGAAAAGTAAATTACAGGCCAATATCCCTGATGCATACAGATGCAAAAATCCTCACAAAATGCAAATGAAAGTTATCAAACCAGATTCAACAGTACATGAAACGGATCACATACCTTGACCAGCTGGGATTTATTCCAAGGATGCAAGGATGGTTCAACATGTGCAAATCAGTCAATGGATATTTATCACATTATATATAAAGTAATAAATTATATATATAAAATATATGTTTTATATATATTATCATATTAAATCAGTCAATGGATATACCACATTAAGAAAATAAAGGATAAAAATCATATAGTCATCTCGATAAATACAGAAAAAGCATTTGACAAAATTCAACATCTATTTATGATAAAAACTCTCCAGAAAGTCGGTATAGAGAGAATACACCTCAACAAAATAAAGACCATAACAAGCCTAGAGCTAACATCATAATCAATGGTGAAAAGCTGAACTGAAATAAAAAATAAGACAAGGATGCCCACTTCTACCATTTTTATTCAGTGTAGTCTAGCCAGATCAGTTAGGCAAGAAAAAAAAATTAAAGCCATCCAAATCAAAAAGGAAGAAGTAAAACTCACTATTTGCAGGTGACATGATATTACATATGGAAAGACCTAAAAAGACTCCAACAATAAAACAAAACTAAACAAAACTGTAAGAGCTAATAAGTCAATTCAGGAAAATTGCAGAATACAAAATTCATGTAGAAAAATCAGTTGTATTTTTATATATCAATAAAGTACAGAAAGAAATTAAGAAAACAATCCTATTTGCAATTGCATAAAAAAAAAAAACTTGGTAATAAGTTTACCAAGAAGATGAAAGCCTAAAAACTATAAAACATTGATGAAAAAGGAGAAGATACAAATAAATGGAAAGATATTCCATGCTCATGAATTAGAAGAATCAATATTGTTAAAATGTCCGTACTACCCCAAACAATCTCGTACTCACAATTTCTATGAAATATTTGCAATTTCTATCAAAATTCCAATGATATTTTTCACAGAAATAGAACACACAATCTTAAAATTTGTATGAAACCACAGAAGATGCGTTTCTTACCTATCTTGGAAAGCAGCATTTTTCAGGATCCCTGGCCAACTGGCTTCCAACTCAATTCCACAAAAGGAAAGAAAAAAAAAAAGGGAGAAACTGTTTTTAACCACTTTGCTTTGGGCAGGCCCTAGCAATGCCTTGTTCCTTGGATATTTCTGCTCCCTCTGGATTGATTCATAAGCCTCCATTAACCCAGGTCTTGAGTTCTGGTACATTTGCATTATCCCTTTGTTCCTTAATTCCTTACTGAGGGCACTGTAAGCTTCCTACTGTAGCTAATATCTGAGAGGTCTCACCATTCCCTTTTGGGTTTTTCTCTCTTTCCAATACATTTGTAGGTCATTTCTCATGCTAAGTTCCTTTTATTAAACTACCTGGCATAGGCGATGTTTTCCTGCCTGAACCTTAATACACCCAACTAATTTTTATGTCTGCTTGAACAAAATGAGGATTGCACTGACTTCTAAGGTCCTTTCAGCTCTTTTATTGGGGATTATGTCCTACTACACTTTCCCTGTAATCTTGCACATCTTTTCATTCATTCATTCATTCATTCATTCATTCAGCTAATATTTATTGTGCTATTGCCAAGTGCTAGGCACTGTTCTAGGTTCCAAGATCACATATAAGAGTAAAAAAATTAAAGTCTTGATATCATAGAGCTTGCATCCTACTGTGAGACAGGAGAAGAAATTGTCCCTTTTTGATGAGGACTGAGAGGGTTCTCCAGATGTAGGACTTTTAGCCCTAAAACTGGAAAAATCCCAGGCATTTTGATACATGACCATCATTCTGTGAGAATATATATAAAGAAACATATAAGTATTTTTAAAAATCTCAGGTAGTAATAAATGCAATGAGGAAAAATAAAGCAGGATGGGAAGAAAGGAATGACAGATGTGTATGAGTTCTCTGTTTGATAGTGTGGTCTAGAAGACATTTGGGATGAAATAACATTGATCAGAGACCTGAATAACTTAAGGAAACAAATATTACAGATACCCAGGTTGAGAGACTAGCCAAAGGAAAGGCCCTAAAACTGAAACATATTTGACAAATGCATCAGTCATGGTTCCAGTAGGAAACAGAGGGCATAGATAAATAAACAATAGTCAGTCAGTAGGGATGCCTTGAAGGTTAGAGAAACTAAGTCAGTTAGTGAGCCTGGGTACATGAAAAGATGCCATTCTGATTTCTCCAGGATGCTAAGCTCTATCTACTCTGCTCACCTCAAAGACATCATCCTAACAATCCCCTCCCACAAAATAAATGAAAAATAAATGCATGAAAAATTTCTTATCCCAAACCAAAGAACTCATGAATTTTTGGGGAAGGAGTATCTTCTACATATTTACCTTAAGTATCCAAGTTCCATTTGCAACCTAGCCAGAACACTAGATTAGAATAAAATACCTTCCTTTAATAACTTAGAATATATTGGGTTATTTAAAGCTTCATTAAAATAAAATTTACATATGTAAAAGAAATGTCACAAAATACGGTAAGATTATGTGACGAGATTACTCATTTTATGTACAATTTTATTCTTCCCTTCCTCCTTAGTGAAGGAATCCTGAATTTTTTCAGGGTGGTAATATATGTTGGGAGAGGCATGGACCCTGAGCATGCCTGCATTTTCTTGTTGGGTATGCCAAGGATGCAAGGTCCTGACTACTCTTGACCCAGACCATTATCCAAGGTTGTTTTTGCCGCAAGTAAGACCAAGAGTAGGTTTGCTTACTACTTGCTATAAAATGTTGTGTTTCCCCAGACTCAGTGCTCTTCTTCTGTAACGCAACTAATTGCATGTACAGGCTGTCATCCAAGCCAATGGCATCATTCCCATGGGATCAAGGGGCCAAGGTAATCTATACAAATATGCTCTATAATGATTAATAAAGACTCAAGAGTCTCTTGACTTCTGTCAGCATCCATAAAATAGTAACAGGATAATGTAATAGCTTGTAAGTTAGATAAAGTCAAATTCCAGATTTGACTTGTGGAAAAGTATTTTGCAGATAGATATGACCAGGTATTTGAATTCTGGCAAAGAATCTGTAAGTGGAAATTACTGGGAAGAATTTGTACAAAGTTTCCCTAAAGAGAGATAGATAGCAAGAGTGTTCTTTCGCTGTTGTTGTTGTTTTGTTGTTGTTCTTTATCTCCTCTTTCTTTCTATTGTTGGAATACAGTAAGATGAGTGGATATCTAGCAGCCATGCTGGGTCATGCAGTGACCTTGAGTATAGAAGCCTATACCAAGGATGACAGAGCAGAGAGATAGAAGAATCCCAGTTCCCTGTTGACCTTTGTGGTATTTTCATACTGATTTTTGCCTACTTGTCTAGGTGATTATATTTGGTGAGAGAATAAACTGTTATGTCTTTGTTACAGTACTTGGGGGTCTCCTACTTTCAAAATTATTAAGTAATTTTTATATATTATGAAGACCTAGTAAATGAGATACCAG
Organism: Lontra canadensis; assembly: GCF_010015895.1. Classification (NCBI taxonomy): domain Eukaryota; kingdom Metazoa; phylum Chordata; class Mammalia; order Carnivora; family Mustelidae; genus Lontra; species Lontra canadensis. The sequence continues at coordinate 6,829,174 of NW_022631064.1, read as the reverse complement.
TGGTTTTAAGTATCTCAAAAGCATAAGTAATTTCCGAGAAGTGTGTCATAGACCTGTCTGGGGAAAAAAAAAAAACAACAGTAGAATTAGGAGTCAGAGAGTCTGTTGGGCAGGGCTCTGGGTCCCTCCTCCATCATTTTAACTAGAGAAGACTTATTTTTAATCTGTTTTGTATCATATGGTCTTCTGAATAAGTTTTTATTTGAAGAAAGACTCCACCTCTGTAAAAAAGTTTAGAAACTACTGTGGTAGTGAAAGTTTATAAAACACCATCCATGTAATTATGTAAACTTGAAATTAGAAAACTTTATCTTAAGTTTACTATTTGGAATTCATTTGATATTTTATAATTGTATTTGTAAGAATAGAAAATTAGTTTTAGTTGTGATGGAATGTGTTTTGGCAATCCTAGTGCATGGATTTCCATTTGTAAGTAATTTTAAAAGGTTATATTCTTCCCTGAGCACACATTTTCAAGTACCTATTATTACTATTCTACTTTATGCATTAGTGTCTTGGGGATGAATATGGCCCTTAATGTAGAACCTGGGATTACAATGTTATCATTTTTTATTTTTTTTTTAACAACTGCTAAGAGGGCTCTGCAATTACAACACATTAAAATACTTCTACTATTGCTCAAAATAATCTTATAACAACTGCTTCAGCTTTTACCATAGGAAACACAGGAAAACTTTGATAAAATACATAGCGGCCTAAACAAACAAAAGATTTGTCAGATGCTAGCTAAGTGAAACAAAATATGGTTTCATTCTATTTTATTTAAAAATAGTCATATACTTAATTACTTTGAATTCAGATCTAATATGATTGAGAAATGGGAAGCAATGACACAACATACTAGTTAGTTTTGAGTTGAAAGCACCAAAATGTTCTTTGAGTAGTAAATGTTTTTCTTTTTAAAAATATTTATTTATTTATTTATTGAGTAGTAATGTTTTTCAAAATTACAATGATTTTTTAAAAGTCGATCTAATAAAATCCTTCAGAAACAATAATGCTCTTTCTTAGCTAAGGAGCTATCAGAAAGGATGCTTTTATGAACCAGTTACAATGGCCCCATTTCCTTCCAGTAAAGGAAGATTATGTACCACAAGGATCCAGAATCAGCAACTGATTAAGGCTGAATAGGACACTAAGCAGAGGTCTATCCAAGATGTTTAACAACTGGTATGGCCTGGGCCCTGGGAAACAAGGGGAAGAGACTCCCCTTCTTTATTGGAGAAGTTTGAAAGTCACATGACATAAGTCCCGTGATACAGGGTGATGTTCGTGACAATCTTTTTTTTTTTTTTCTTTAAGGTTTTACTTATTTATTTGACAGAGAGAGAAAGATCACAAGTAGGCAGAGCAGCAGGTAGGTATGTGTGTGTGTAGGAGGGAAGCAGGCTCCCCGCTGAGCAGAGAGCCTGATGAAGGGCTCGATCCCAGGACCCTGAAATCATGACCTGAGCTGAAGGCAGAGGCTTAACCCACTGAGCCACCCAGGCGCCCCTGTTTGTGACAATCTTCAGAAACAATTAGCTGCAATTTTCTTCTTATCTCTGGTTGGCTTGTATCAGAGAGTTAGAAGCCTTTCACAGGGAGGTTAGGAGGAAAAAGCAAATTTTTTTTTCTTTTGTGGAAATATTAGGTACTCCTAAGTTTCCACTTAAGCTATAGTAAGCTGCTCTGGAAAGTTCTAAGTACTCCCCAGACATAGTCCCTAGAGTCAGTAAAAATCTATGGACCACAGCAGAATCTGTGACTGAATTCTGGTATCTTAGATTAGGTGTTAGAAATGGAGGCATGTAGGAACCCTTCTCATGTGAACCCTGTGACTCATCTGCCATCTCTCTGGTGTCAGCTACAGGAGGTTCTACTATCTTTCTAATGAAAACACTCCAGTTATAGAACATATCATCATCGGTAAAGACTTCTAACTACAAAATGAATCTAATCAGATCAATCTTCCCCTTACTTGTAAACAAATATAGTTAGTAACTATTATGGAAGAAAAGATTCCATTTATAAAATCAATAGAATAAAAAAAACTTAGAATAAACTTCTCAAAACATAAAACACACATTAAAAAGACTATGTCACTCAATGTACACAAAAAAGACTCGAGTAAATGGAGAATTATGCTTTGTATGTTGGACAAGAAGACTGAGCAGAATGTCATTTCTCTTACATTAATCCAGAATTTAAATGTAATTCTAATAAAGATCTGCATAGAAATTTTTAGGGGGGAAATGACCCAATAATTCAAATGCATTTGTAGAAGGACATATGTATGGACCTTTTAATTAAAGATGGTTGGTTAAAAAAAAATACTATTTCCCTCTGCTACTGAGCCCTGCTTAAATGAGAATAAATGGATATGACCATATAAAATGGAGTCATAGATTAACAAGGATAAAATATTGAGAAAGGAATCCACAGTAACAAATTCATAATGGTGGAAAGAGATGGAAAGCTGCAAAACCACTCGATTTGCATTGCCGAGTAGGGAATTGATGGTGCCAGGTACTTTCAGAGATGAGAGTAAAAGGAACAAAAAATACTAGATTGAAAGTATCTTTAAGCAGAAGTAGGTGCTAAGATTCTCTAACCCATTCCTCACACATAGATTGTTGCATTTTTTCAATCATGACAGGACTGGGGGTTTATTCTTTGTGATGAGTAACACCATAGGTCTTTGGCCTGGGGAATATTGAGCACAGCTGAGGGCCAGTGAACTGTACTGAAAATCAGGAATGTTGAGTATGAAGGGTGAGAAGGTGATTGATAATGCCCAATAGTCTCCTCTTCAATTTAGCTCACAGAGCAATAACAACCTGACCACACTCTTTTAAGCAAGGCATTAGAACATTCTTTATCAATGAATCCAACAAGCAAAGATGAAATTCCTAAAGGTATTGATATTAGATACTACCTAAACTTATCTTTTTAAATAATAAAAGTTAAAAAAAATCACAGGTTAGATTCTCCAGGGACTAGACTCTGAAATAGAGATTAGCTTACAGGTCGTTAAGGAGGGAGTGCTCACAGGAAGTACACCTGTAAAAGGAAGAGAAGGGAAGAAGCAGGATTGAAGGGAGGGAATTGGGCTATGACCACATCTCAAGTTGATGCCATGGGAGATCTGAAGCCAGCGTGGCTGTTCAGAGTTGCCCTGCATGTTGGGCTTTTATGCCTTCATGTGGACCAACCATTAGATGCAGGTTACCCCTAAGAAGGAGCTATGACTTTGATGAGGAAATTTTTTTTAACTGGGGGCAATTTCCAGAGAGGGCAACTTCCACATGATGACTGTCAACTCACTCCTGGCAGCGAAGGAAATTAAACCTTCACTTCAGAAGGAGCTGGGAACAACTGCTAGATTGCCTATGGTGACACTGCCCACATTTGTCATATGCATACGCTTCCCATTGGCTATTTAGTGTCTGCATCAGGCAAGAAATGCTAAATTATGCTGGAGTAACAGATGATCTCCCAATTGCAGTGGTTTATAGCAATGCACGCTCTGCTCAAAGTCAACTTTGCTTTGAGACATAGGGCAACTGGGGAATACCTCTAACTGAAATATTGCTGACTTTGGCAGATTGAGAAGAGCATACCAAACTGTGCACTGCACTGACTCTTAAAGTTCAGATGTGACAGACATCACTTCCGCTAATATTTCCTTTGTTAAGGAAATCACGTATCACATGGCTATGCTTAATGTCATTAAGTAGAGATATATAAAACCCTTTATATCACTTATCTATTACCTCACTGAGCTCAGTGACCTAACACAATATATACTGATGTATTTTTTTTTTCATGATTCTAAAGTTTGGCTGGGCTCATTCAGGCAACTCTTCTCTGTGGTGTAAGCCAGATTCACTGAGGCAGCTGACTTCAACCAAGAACTTAGCAGAGGCTAAAACAGCCGGGATATGGCCTCTTTCCCATGTTTAATGGTTGGTATCAGCTGTTTACTGGAAATCATCTGGTTTTCCTTCATGAGATCTCTCATTATACGGTAGACTAGGCTGGGCTTATTTATATGGCGGTCAAAGCATTCAAGAGAGTCAAAATGGAAATTGTCAGGCCATGTAAGGCTTATGCCTAGAATAGACACCACTTCTGATTGGCCTCTGTTGATCAATCCATAGTCAGGGGAGGAGAAACAGACAAGGATGGGAGAAATTGTTGGCAGCTGTCATTGGAAGTAATTTACACTAACAGGGAGGGAAAATAGAAGTTTTGGTTAATAGTCATACCATCCAGTGAGAGAGTCTGCTAATATAAACATCTGGAACATCAAGTGTTTAAGATTTATTTATTTTAAAGAGAGAGGGAGAGAGCCCACTCATGAGTGGGGGGAGGAGCAAAAGCAGAGGGAGAGAATCTTCAAGAAGATTCCCTGCAGAACATGGAGCCTGCCCTGGGGCTTGATCTCACAATCCATGAGGTCAAACCAAGAGTGGATGCTTAACCAACTGAGCCAATCATGTGCCCCTGGAATATCAGGTGTTTAACGAATGACTTGAACAGGAAAGAGAGCCCTAAACATATAGAATAAGAAACAAATTGGAAGAAATATACAAGGAGAGGAGAAAAAAAAAAGATGAAACCAAAAAACATTTAAAGATAGAAGAAAAAAGAAAAAAATTCATTCACAAAAAAAAATTAAAAAATGATTTAAAAGAAGAGAAAATTTTAAAAGTTTTGGAATTTAAAAATGATGGTAGAAGTAAAAAACTTGCATTAGAAATTTTGGATTATTAAGTTGAACTCTGTCAGGAGATAAGACACAAGACATAGAACGAAAAATAATAGAGAAAAGAGGAGAAAATTAGAGGCTGGGGATTCCAAATTTACAGTAATCAGAAATGCAAAGACAAAGAACAAAAGAAACAGATGGAGGAAAATCACCAAATAAATAATTCAAGAAAACTTCTCAGAACTAAAGATCAGACTATGAAGTCTTCTGACAGCAAAATGGATCAAAATACATTTAAACTAAGGCACACAATTATGGAATTTCAGACATTTGGGAGAAAATATAAGAGCCCACAAGCTCCTGAAGAGAAAAACATATTTCATATGAAAGATCAAGGAGCACAATGTCACTGAACTTAAGCAATAATGGTACTGGGAGCCCGGAGCCAAAGAGGATTTGTTTTAGAATTCCAAGAGACTAAGATGTCCAATTTAAGAATCTAAATTTGACTCTCTATTACAACTAGGGGTATCTAACAATATTTTTTCAAGTGTGCAGTGTCTCAAAATATCATCTTCCATTACCAGAACAAAGGAATAAACTGAGAAAGAGCAAGACATATGAGCCAGAAAACTAGAGATTGGTTAAGAGAGGCAAAGGGAGAGATGACACCTGTCTTAGAGGACATATAAAAGTCCTCTAAAAAGTCCATATTAAAAAAAAAAAAAAGCAACCTTCACTAAAGACGACATATGTAAACAGACTGGGAGAAGATGAACCCTTCTATGAGCAAGTTTGTGCGTGAATTAAAAATGAGTGTTCACATAGCTTATGTATGAATGACAGTTGCATAGCTATATGAATAAAACCCTGAATATTGAACTACATTGGAAAATAGGAGAGGGAGCATGGTTGCGGAGTGAAAGAAATCGGTAAATAAACTAAATTCTCATCTTCCGAAGTGGGAAGGCAATATATAAGTCCTACAACCAAAATATTAAGAACTGAAACTGTGTGATTTAGAAGTAGGAAGAACACCCCTATAGAAACATGTAAAAGAGTTAGACCCATGGTATGTAAATTAATAAATCCTTTTTTTCTTGCTTTAGTCAGGTTGAGTTTTTCTTCTTTTTTAAATTTTTTGTTTTGTTCTTGTTTTTGTTTTACACTGACAGAATCTTGTCCAAACATACACACACATCCTCATATGCCACATCGATGCTTTGGAAAAAAGTGTTTTGAAAAACTTCCTAGGTGATTCTGATGCATAGTCTGGTTTGGGAATCTCTACCCTGAAGAACAGTGACCTTAGCAATGAACTGTGTTCTTTGATAAGGATTTAATGAGCTCATCTTTCAAATTCAGATAGAGATAATGGCTTGTGTTCTAGGACAGCTCTTCACTTCTTATCTTCAGCGTAGGAGGCTAGATATTATCTCACATATGCAAGTATGAAATAGTGATGATGGCAGGAGGAAGAAACACATTGCCGACTTAGGGAAAAAAAATCACAAAAAACAAAGGACTTGAAGAAATCAGGAATTTTGTTATCTGATATATACATAAATTGCCTAATGTGCTTTGAACTTTCCTGCCTCCCTAATGCTGCTTCTATCCCCTGTCCTAACCCTGGAAAAATGTATCAGTGTCTTATACTTGATAAATAAGGCTGAACAAGGGCAGCACCTTCATGCTTCATTCTATGAAGAATCAGTTTCTTCTGCCAGGAGATGTTTTTCCAGTTGAACTGAATCTGTAAATTCATGTAATAAAATGGCCAACTGGACATTTTTAAATCTTATTTCACCCAATTAACAAATGCCTCTGCATCCCAGTTCATTCTGTAGAAAGCAAAATTTTCGTGATTTCTACCATATTAGTGTTGCTGACATGAAAATGGGTGGGAAATGCTTAAAGACTAAAGCCACCAAACTTCCACAGTCAGGATTGAAAGTTCTAATTATCAATTACTTCATAACAAACTACTCCAAAACTTGGTAGTTTAAACAACAACCATTTTCTAATATTTTATTATTTTGTAGGGAGGAGTTGGGGCTGGTCTGGTGATTATTCTGTTCCATGTAGCATAAATGGAAGTCACTTGGTAGAATTCAGCCAAAGAGAAGACTGGGCTGGAGGCTCTCAAGTAGCTTCATTTGCATATCTGTTCCCTTGGCCGATATGACTGGAAGGCTGAGCTCAGCTGGGGCAGTTGACTAGAGCATCTATAAGTGGCATCTCCAGAATGATGGCCTCAGGATAGTTAGGGAAGTTACCTGACTAGACAGTGCTTCCAGAGAAAATGTTCCAAGAGATCTGGTTGAAGGTGTATATGGTAACACCTAACCACCTTTAATCTACCATGAAAAGTATGACAACCGTATTTATGAGCATTGGGAAATCCCTTATGATACAGAATTAATCTAGAAGTTATTTTTCCAACTAAAAAACTAGAGGACTATGCCACTCAGATCCTTAGAAAAAGGGATGAGCCAGAAGACAAGCAAGATACATGAAAACCCATAATAGAGACAACTACATGAATTAAAAATGAAAACTTTATTGATAACAGGTATCTAATACAGTCATTTAGCATAGCATATGGGAGGAAGCAAAACCGCTGTATCAATGTCATTGAAAAATACTTTACATTTAAAATAAGTAATTGCAGGTATAGTGAACAAGGACTTTCTGCAAATAGTAGTAAGGTCTTTACATATGAAAAAATTTCTAGTTCAGGTCATGAAAGACAAGAGCCATGGAGAAACCCACAAAAGCAGACCGTAGGCAATGAGAAAGGAAGAAAAATATGCCTAGGGCAAGAAATAAGTCAGTTTTTTAGTCACAGATGACTAAGCCTGTTTGACTAGTTTATTAACATAGAGATATTACTATAAATATCCTATTATATTGTCTTCATGTTTGTTATCTATAGATTGTGTTTGCATTAACCATCTACTAACTGAATACATATTTCTCTTCTCCGGGCATTATTTCTAACTCAATATATATTTGCTGATTGAATAATTGAATGTATAATGAAAGCACAAACAAAAGAGTAATAATAAAGAATAAATAATGTTTGAATTTGATTCTCAAAAACTTCATAATCTATGGTACAGAATTTTATATATATATATATATATATTTTTTTAAATAAACATATAATGTATTTTTAGCCCCAGGGGTACAGGTCTGTGAATCGCCAGGTTTACACACAGTTTGTTCTGTGAGATTAAGAGTCTCTTATGGTTTGTCTCCCTCCCGATCCCATCTTGTTTCATTTATTCTTTTCTTACTCCCCAAACCCCCCACGTTGCATCTCCACTTCCTCATATCATGGAGGTCGTATGATAGTTGTCTTTCTCCAACTGACTTATTTCGCTAAGCATAATACCCTCTAGTTCTATCCACATCGTCGCAAATGGCAAGATTTCGTTTCTTTTGATGGCTGCATAGTATTCCATTGAACACAGATGCGAAAAATTTCACCAAAATACTAGCCAATAGGATTCAACAGTACATTAAAAGGATTATTCACCATGACCAAGTGGGATTTATTCCAGGGCTGCAAGGTTGGTTCAACATCCGCAAATCAATCAATGTGATACAACACATTAATAAAAGAAAGAACAGGAACCATATGATACTCTCCATAGATGCTGAAAAAGCATTTGACAAAGTACAGCATCCCTTCCTGATCAAAACTCTTCAAAGTGTAGGGATAGAGGGCACATACTTCAATATTATCAAAGCCATCTATGAAAAACCCACAGCAAATATCATTCTCAATGGAGAAAAACTGAAAGCTTTTCCGCTAAGGTCAGGAACATGGCAGGGATGTCCATTATCACCACTGCTATTCAACATAGTACTAGAAGTCCTAGCCTCAGCACTCAGACAACAAAAGGAAATTAAAGGCATCCAAATCAGCAAAGAAGAAGTCAAACTATCACTCTTCACAGATGATATGATACTATATATGGAAAACCCAAAAGACTCCACTCCAAAACTGCTCGAACTTGTACAGGAATTCAGTAAAGTGTCAGGATATAAAATCAATGCACAGAAATCAGTTGCATTTCTCTAGACCAACAACAAGACAGAAGAAAGAGAAATTAAGGAGTCCATCCCATTTACAATTGCACCC